>NC_136511.1:59117534-59267534 GCF_053919585.1 Euprymna scolopes | reverse complement strand
ATACACGCACATATATATATTTATATATATATTTATGTATATATATATATATATATGTTGCTTATGTGCTTTATCTTGCACATGATAAAACAATATAAATAAAAAATACAATTAAAAAAATAATTTAGGAAATATAATGTGCATGTATGTGTATATATATATATATATATATACATTGTATTTAGTAAAATGTGTTTTTCCAATTATATTTCATTTTTTGTGTGTACTAATCCTTTTTGCTTAGAAGCTCAATGTTTGTTCAATATAACAACGGATCATATATAAAAGAATAGCAGTATAGCTACATTCCAGGATCCAATTTTTTTTATTTCCGTACAAGTTGTCTCTGTCAACATATTAAATGTTGGTATATTTTATACAGATCTGTTTCGTTCTGCAGAAACAATCCGCAGTATTATGTTAATAGCAAATATTCTCATGCATATAGTCAGAAAAATAGCAGAAAGTTTGATTAGAAAGAAAAAAATCACAATATAATGTCAGACAAAAAACAAATTTATAGTAGACTCAACAGCGTTTATTTGTTTAGGTAGCAAACTTGATATATATTGCAAAGCCCTTTTAGTGTTAGTTTACATTTGCGTTAAAAATCGTCTAACCAATAAAGTTTTAGTCTACAAAGATTTAATTATTTATTTAATAATATTAAATTATTTTATTTTATATTTTTCCTCGTAATATGTTAACTTTGATTTTATCAAAAACGATGTTACGAAACTAGATACGAAACTACTCACTTTTAATTAACTGCCTCGAGTTTTTTTGTGTTAAATTGTTTGCTAATTTTCTATTTATAAGGTGTAAATAGATATATACATATATATCTAAGAAGCATAGTTTTCTATCAAATAAATCAATATAATATGATTAAAGTTTATAAGGACTCAAATAATAATTTCGTGTTGTAGGAGACATTTTTTTAATCAACATAACCTATTAATCTTCACAGACAAAGAGAGACAATTCCATTGAAAATTTTACAAGTTAGTTTCATTGTATTATGGATGTAATTGCAATTATTTACAAATTTTTTTTGTATCTTCTTCATATATATTAATACATATACATACACGTTCACGTATTAAGGAATATATATATATATATATATATATATATGTATATATATATATATATATATATATATATATATAGTAATTTATAAAATATATATGGCGATTAAGCTACACTGAATATTCCGCGTTTCATCCACTCTGGGACTCTTCAGGCTTAGCGCGAATTCTGTGGTTGTTTATCGTTTTTATATATAGAAAATATAGTAAAAATGTCTCCTACAACACGAAATTATTATTTGAGTCCTTATATATATATAGAAGAGGAGCATATAAAAACAATAAACAATATAAAAACGATAAACAACCACAGACTTCGTGCATAAGCCTGAAGAGTTCTAGAGTGGATGAAACGCAGAATATTCAGTGTAGCTTAATCGCCATATATATATTATAAATTACTAACTAGCTCTACCTACGTATTGAGCACTTTTGAAGTAAATACTTAAAGTTTACGCATAAATCTATACTTTCGTATATTAATTTTATGTGAGTAAATTAAGTAGTTATATATATATATATATAAATATAAATTAAATTTACCAAAATGATCCAAGATGGTAAAGTATATTATAAATATTAAAGAATTAATATTTACAAAGTAATCTCAACCAGACGTAAAAGCTCGATAAAACTAAATAGGATATAGAGCTTATATGAACTATAATTACTTCCTCTCAAAGTAACAATATAATAAATTCTAAAAACGAACTGATCTCTTTCTGTAAAATAAGTCCAAATTTAACTATGGTAATTTTGAAATTACATAGTTATTACTTTAACCTTTAAGATATGCATAATTTTTAAACATTGTCGTTTCTTCTACATACTCTCTTTATACTTTAATTTAATATTCCTTTATTTTAATTCTTTATTTCTTCTTTGTTTGGCCGGTTGTTTTATATGCAATTTCCGTTTTGGTGTTTAAATACCCCTATCTATTAAATATATCAATCTACCTACACTTTCATATCCTGTATATATTTACTTACATTTACTTATATTTTACTACTAGCAGGGGTGCCCGGCGTTGCTCGGGTGTTTGGAGGTGTATGCTGTGCAAAAAAAAACAAAAAAACAAAGAAAATGGTTAATTTTTTAAAATTTGACCTCTATTATGACCCCTTAAAATTTATAGTTTCGGGCTCAAATCACTTTATTAAGTTAGATCCAGGTTCAAGGAACCTATATCTAAAATTTCAAGTGTCTAGACCCAAAATTGTCGGACGAGTTTGGTAGAGTTCTTAAAGGTCAAATCGTTGAAATTTGACCCCTTAACAGCCAAATTTCTGGCTGACATCCGTCACATCGATTTTCCCAGATCTCAGTACCCGGTATTTTAAATTTCGAGTCTATAGACTAAAAATTGACAGAGTTATTGCGTAGGGAAATGTACACAGACAGACAGACACACAGACAGACAGACAGACAGACAGACAGACAGACACGTTCACTTTTATAGATATATAGATATGCATTTACTTACATACTTACTTGCTTTATCCGGAATTTGCAGATACCGGCCATCTTCCCCCTTAACTTTTTTGTGTCTTTTAACAACCCATGCTGATATTTTCTTAAGTAATAACCTGTACTTTTCAGTTGACCTCTTTTTTACCCTATTTTTGGTGCCTTTTAACGTAGTCTTGTCTGGGTCAATTTGACATGTGCTTTTCTATTTTATATTTAATTCTATCGCCATTCAGTCTTATTTTTTCTCTCTTCTTCTTCACTCACTTTTTCTCTCTTTTTCTTCGTCCATTTTTCTTAATTACACCTTGTCTCGACAGCCGAGATAACCCATATCTTATTTTTCTTTTAATAATATTATTAGAATTCTTTTCCTTGTACCTATTTGTGAATTATTCCACAGATTTGGGTTTTTTTTTTTTTAATTATTTTGGACCATCTTCCAATTACGCGTTTTCCTTGGATTTTACTTGTGCGAATGGAAATTTAACTAACTTTCTTGGATTTACATATTTGGATTTTAACGTCATTGGATACTTACCTTTCATCAGACTATCCATTCACGTGAAATCACCTTTTTCCTCGCCCTATTCCCTATGCTTCACTTTTTGTTATCGAATAAGATCTTTTACTTACTTGCAGTTTCATCAAATACTTTTGCATGCAAAATCCGATCCCGCAGTTTGCTAATTTTTACCCTCTGATGAGAAGGAAAGTATTTCTTCGAAACTCCGCGGATTAAGGACTATCCACTTATTTAGTGTTTCCTTTTCAAATTAAATATGTTTTTCACTGTCTTTCAAATTTTTTTTAACAGGAGTTATTAATCATTTGATTATATATATATATATATATATATATATATATATATATATGTGTGTGTATATATATATATATATATACTGATACACATCGTGCATATGTATATACTCATATATGCAGTGCACATATATATATGTGTATGTGTATATATGTGCGTGTGTGTATGTATATATATATATATATATATATATATATAATTTAAAGGAGATTAGAACAATAGTCTAAAGAGCTGAGTGTATTTCAATGTAACAGTGAAATTACTAGTTTAATTAAAATACAGGAAAGATAAAGTGCTCGTTGTAATTTAGATATATAATAAGATCGATAGGTAAATATCCTAGAGCTAATTCAATATTAAGTAATGTGATTGATAATTTAAAATTTAAAAATCAAATTATAATTTAATTAAAAATCCGTTTCATAAGCAGGAACAACAACAAAATCAATTATCTGTACGATCGTTTCGGAAAACAATGTTTTTTATTGTGGTAAACATCAAGTTACGTACAATAATTACATATAGTTTTTTAATAAGCAAGGTCTCCTCGTCAGCAAATTTTGAAGGGTTTTTATTAAATTTAAAAGACATATATATATATATTACTGTGTTGGGACAATTGATTGGAATCAGAATGAGGAATCGAAAACTAGACTTTTAGGAGTATCGGAATCGAAAAACTGTATATTTATTTTCCAATGGCAAAAAAACATTGTATTATTGTCTTTTTTTATGTTATTTTGTTTAACACAAAACTGCTGGTAATAATGATAAAATATAATATATAGTAATTGATTTTAAACTATCAGTAAAACAAATGTCTATAAATCATCCTCTCTAAGTGTGTTTTAACGTTTGAGTAAATATTTGCAGATTTAACATGTGTGTGTGTGTTTTTAGGGTAAATCGGGGAAAAAATAAATGTGGTTAAATATTAAGAGATTTATAAAGAATCGGAATTGGTCATTGCGTTGGAATCAGGAATTTATTCCAGAATCTGTAATCCTGTAGGAATCTGCAGAAATATTGGAATCGCCCAATCCACACACACACACACACACACACAGACACACACACACACACACACGCACACACACACACACGAACACACACACATACACATACACATATATATATATATACATATATACATATATATATATATATACACATATATATATGTGTATGTATACATATCATAGAGGGAATTATTCTGGAGTCTAAAGAGCAGAGTCTTTTTTAATGTATTAATAATTTATACCTTAAAAGAAGATTGTCCATAGTACTGTAGATAGATAATAAACTCAATGGGTGTATTTATCCTAGAGCTATATTGAGAAAAAAAAAGTATTAATTGTGAATTATCAATCAGTTTCAAAAAGGAAAAAGGAATATATATATATATATATATATATATATATATATATATATATATATATATATATATATATATATAGGTGCGTGTGTGTATTAATCGATTAAACATAATTATTTTAGCAGTCCTGGATTGATCTTTGCCTCCGGAACATAATCATTATTTATAAGAATAAAAGTATAGTTACATTCCAAGATTCAAAACTTTATTTTTCATTTAAAGCATTTCCTTCAGCATGGTAAAATTTTGATACATTTTTTTTACAGATCCCTTACATTATGCAGAATCAAACGGTTATTATTGCCAATACCGGTTCTTTTAGTGGATATGCTATTAAGAAAAATTAGAAATTCTTGGCTTAGATAGAAAAAAATGCATGAGAATATAATGTCACAAGAAGTAAAATGGCATAGAAGACTCTAGATCGTGTGTGTGTGTTCCGGTATTGACATAATAAAAAAACATATAGTTTCTGCATAAGAAACCGATCTGTAACAAATGTACAGAAATGTTAACATGCTGGAGGAGCTGATTTGTATGAAAAATAAATATTTGGATCTTGGAATGAAACTATATTGTTATTCTTTATATGTGTTCTTCTGTTTTACTTAATATAAACTTATACATTGAACTTATAAACAAAATGAGTTGATATACAAACATAAAGTGAAATATAATTGAAAAAAAAACTTATTTTACCAATATATATATATATATATATATATATATATATATATATTCATGATAAACAATTGATCATCCCTTAAACAACTGGTCTTGGATATGACCTATCCGATGGTGAGGCCACAGCTTGCTGCCCTTGGGTAGTGTGGAGCCACCCTTTAATTGCCATTGCTCCCAGGTCCACTCTGACCCGGAGTGGTAGTACATGTAAGGGTCCCAACTATGGGTTAAATAGGATCCGACTAAAAAAAAACAAATATACCCCCATTAAAAATTGTTCCTCAAAATAACTATATTCGGCATTAAATAACCTGAACAGGGTCGATATGCCATAAAACAAAAACAACCAAACAACTAATGATCTGAATAGAACTATTGTGAATTCGAGAGAGAGCAAGTTGATTAAACGACTTTCTGACTAAATACTTTTCTAACGAATTATAAAAAATATAAAAATTAAAGAAGTTTTTTTATATAGTTTGTAAGGCTTAAAGATCTCAAAAACTATACATATATATATGTGTGTGTGTGTGTGTGTGTGTGTGTTTGTAAATAGTAGCATACTTTTACGTCTTTAATCTTATTCAAGCAGTCCAATACATAGAAAAGTGGTCATGATTTTCAAGTACCTAATAGAGTTATATTAAACAGTAATCAAAGCAATCATTATATTAAAGTACACTGTATTACATTGATCGTTTAATCAACACCTTTTAGATCCGTTTTAAGTACGAAACTTTATCTAAGCTCGAAGTACAAGCTATTACACTTTTAACGACAGATGGACAAATTTAATTAGGATATAAAGTTATTTCAGTTATTATTCTATTATTAGAGACTATAATTTAAATATATGTAATTCAAGCATTCATTCCGGATATAGGATAATGTGTAAAGCTAGGGTGGAAGCCATATAATTTTTCTGTGTAAATAAACTTAAGTTGCTTTCATTTGAAAATCATTTTGATAAACAGTGAGAAATAAATAACGATTTTCTTATTAAGCGTGTAAAAAAATCCTAGCAGTTAATTTTTAAGATGTATTATGGTTTTTATGCCTAGAAAGTATCTGATTTCATAGAGCACTCTAATGATGTAAAGCGTCTGCCTACTTTTAAGCGCCAAGTTATACTCATATGCGATGCATTCTTACTGTTAAAGACGAATCAGCGTTTGTCGCAGACGTAAAACAAATTAAGAACAAATGTGATACACTAGTTTCAATGCTTCGGAATCTGCACGGGATTTCAACAGAAATATCACCTAAGATAAGCGACGTTAAGCCTGGTCAGTATCGAATAGGTAATCATTTGGGAAGCCCAGATGTTGTGTAAGGGAGAGAGGCGTAAATTAATTGCAAAAAAAAAAATACAGCCGTGAAGACACCTTTAAAAATATTCTAGTTTTTATTTTATTGTATCAACACACACAAACACATAAAATTTTCTCTTATTTCTGTGTGTGTGTGTGTGTGTGTGTGTGTGTGTGTGTGTGTGTGTGTGTGTGTGTGTGTGTGTGTACATTCCCAATCTTGTCGCGAAACTTTTCTGGGGGAGAATATGCAATTAGTTTTCGTCTGCTTATATCTATAATATTCAAACCAAAAGTTGCATCAGTTTCACTACCACATTTTATCGAATATTCACCTTATATCTCTCCAACACTGGCTCCAGTTTACAATACTACAAAAAAAAACATAACTCCATCCCTTCTCAATATGGACATATCCTTATTGATACACTACGATACAACATCAAAGGGTAAATCGTTCTCCTACATAAAAATAAAACATCCAACAATAAATAAAGTCAATTACGAAATGTATCGTTTACATTGTCTTGCATAGTAAAAAAATCGCTGGGAAAATATTTGGAGCATTACTGATCCAGTAGGTATCACTCTACCGATACAATCCCTTATCTGTATAAAAGCCAGATATGTCTTAACATGGAATACTGTTGCCACATCTCGGCAGGAGCTACTCGACGCACCCTATCCAGCCTTGATAGAGTTTAAAACCGGCTCTGAAACCTAGTAGGTGATGCCGTGTTCTCTTCCTTGTAACCTTTTTCCCAAAGAAAAGAAGTTGCGAGCCTGCCTCTGCTCTATCATTATTTCCATGGCAAGTGCTCGACTTAACTGCAATCTATTGTTCCCTCTTGTTAAACTTCACGAACACACTCGACTAGCTACAACCACAATATACGAATCCTCAACACTTTCTAACTATGCTTAAAATTAAACGCAGATTCCATAAATAAAGCTTCTTTCCCAGGACTGCCCGCCTGTGGAACACTGTTTCACTGTTTTCCTTTCTGTTTATATACAACATGGTAGCCTTCAAATACAACGTAAAAAAGTTCCTGCTGAGCAGTCCTCACAAAATAATAAAATTCCAACCAATTTACACCATTAACGTTTATTATACTATCACATTATATTCATTGACCCTTATCCTCGTGTGGCATTCAGGCCTTGATAAGTTGTATCTCCCAAGTAAAATGAAAAAAAACATAATACTTAAAAATATCAAACTATCAATCGTAAATCAATCATACTTTTGTATTTTGCACGTGCTGAGCACATAATCAAGTTCGCATGCAACATCGCATTGTTACTAACGTTCATTTAAAAGTCGTAAGTTACAAACCGTGAAACAACACAACACTAAAGACATAGTTGTAAACACACCAAGACTAATGGTAATGGTTTGATAACTCACAAAAAATGCTGAAGATAAATTGGCACATAGAACAGTGAACCAATTTAACCGATCGTCAAAACTATTCGTAAAAAAAAAATGATAAATTGTTAAGTCACACAGCACAAGTGAGACAATTTTCGTAGCTTTTTTGTCTGGCGTTCGGCTTATATTTTTTGTCATTTTCCCCTGTGCACACACATCACAATTTGAGAGATCGTCTGAAGGTATTATTTTCATGCCTTCCACTGCGTTTGGTATTTTTTTTAATATCAGCTGTATTGCAGTGTCCTAGAATTTTATGCCGGGTTTCCAAGTCGTGACATGCAGTTTTTGAGGGAACCATACTTTTTAAATAATATAGTTGGCCATTTTCTTTAATGTCAAATACAGTTCCATTGGGGTATGTCAATTTTGATGTATTTTGGCCAAATTGTATATTCGAGCCTTGTTTAATTGTAAAATTATAATAAAAATTGTCGAATTTTGGATTCAATCAGTTCGCCGTTTGCTACGTCACGGATCGCATTTAATTCTTCGCCGCCATCTTGGTTACTGATCTGAACTACGCCGCCATCTTTGTTCAACATAATATCTCAGAACTTAAGAGGTTAACTACGCCACGGACCGCATTTGATTCTTTGTCGCCATCTTGGTTACTGATCTGAACTACGCCGCCATCTTTGTTCAACACAATGTCTCAAAACTTAACATAAATAATACAGGGTGACTCCTCCCCCCCCCCCGAATAAAAAACAAAAGCTAAATGGACGCCATCCAGAACATATGCTGTAGAACGGAGAAAAACGGCCAGAGACCCTAGTATTTTGATGCGATGTTTTGAATATAATAAACTAGTTATGACCAAAGTTTCATTTCATTCAGACAAAACACTAAGAAATGGGGCTTAATTAGAGTTGTGGCCCGTTTTTTTTAGTCACCCTGTAATAGTAATCAAGTAAAGAAAACTACTTTCTGATTAAAACTTAGAGCTTCACACTGTCAATATCTGCGATGGAGAGATGAAACCTTCAAGTCATGCATGCATGAATTCAGTCATCATAACAATGCAATGATCCATTTGGGTGGAATAAAGATAGGATGCATTACTTTTGGACTGCTCCTAGTATATTACTAGGCGGACACCGTTTATCAAGTCTTGGAGGCCACTCGAGGATAAGGGTTGATTACCGTCAGGTGACCATGAGAAAAGAATGTGATGATCAGTAATGATGGAACGTAGCTAGTGCTTATTTAAGTGAAACGGCTCAACAGAGACTTGTTTACATTCAACTTGAAAACGGCCATATTATAGTCACATGGGAAGCAGCCCCACGGTATTGCCTACGGAATTTACGTTTAGTTTTAGACACAACTTGATAATAAGTTAAATTGTTGGCAGATGTTGTAGCTAGACCAGTGTTAGCTGTGAATGTTCTACAGATTGTATTTCCTCTTTCTGTATATTTATTTAGGCATGGTTTATATATTTTTGAAACTTTCACATGCTTCTATCTCCTTTGGAATGTCTTCTCATATGTATGTATATATTTGACTTATTGGATTCTGGTAACTGAAATTATCAGAACAAACATTGGCGGGATGCTGACCGGTTTCAGCATCTTAGCTATCGTAGAAGTACGTGCATATGATGGATTTTATATTCGTTTGCTCTCATTTTTTTTTATGGTTTTATTTTTTTGTGGCTCTGGCATCGGTTAAAATATTAGTAATAGATGAGACTATCAATTCTTTAAATAGCAACTAGTCTAGGGGAAAGAAAAACTCATAAATAACATAGATCTTTGAATAATTTTAATTTAACCAAAACGAATGGCGAATTGGGGTGTGAATCGATGACAAGACTGACATCGCGGCTCATATGTCAATGTGTATAATATTTTATATTACTTATGTTGAACCATGCCAATTTAGAGATAAACAACAAAACATATAGTATTCCTGCTATGTTATGAAAAAACGTCATTATATATATATATATATATATATATATATATATATATATATATATATATATATATATATATATATGCTAGCTGGCTTCCCGGCGTTGCACGGTCGTATAATACGCTTAAGCATAATATTTAGATTTATGCAGATTGCATATGCATTATTATAGAATTAATCCTCAATTGATTATTATATATTATATTATTATCATTATATATTGTATTATTATATATTATATTATTATATATTATATTATATCATTATATATTACGAGGAATAATTTGCCCAGTGGACTAATTCACAATTAAAAATAATATTGCAATCATCAAATTTCGTCCGTCTTTGTTTACGATATCACGTCGTTGTAGTTCGGCTTAACGACGAATGTCTTAGAAAAGTCATTTCTGATTAACGTTTAGTTTTAAAATATGCAAATGAAGAAATGATTTGCGGCGATTTTAAATGGTCCATTTTTTTTTGTCGTAAATTGAAGACATTAATAAGAAAAAACATAAAATTTAATAGTGAGGTACAACCGGACTTAAACATGGAGATCATTCGATCTGTAGTCGAATGCGATACTACTAATTTACATCTGCAGGTGACAATTAAACCTCATTTCTTTTTAAGAAAACATGATTTGTTGAGATTTTATTATTTCCCTTGGTTGGTGTAACCTAAAATATGTCATTGTAAAATGATTCTTCTTTTATTTAGATGAAAGACTATTTTTAAGATCGGATTTTTTTTCGATTTTCGATACTTATCGGATGAATGTCTGTACAAAACATGAGAATACTGCCAGGCATGTAAATTACATTTGTGTAAAATTTGCAAAAGATAGGCCCAGCCGTTTCGGAACCTATGGGAAAGAAACACACACACACACAGAATCAATAAAACATGTTAAAAACATTGAGGAAGAGTTAAAAAATATATTTAAATTATCAAAAATGAGACAAAAATTAAGTGGATTGTCCTTAATCCACAGAGTTTCGAAAGAAATACTTTTTCTTTTCATCAGATGGTAGGAATTAGCAAAATGCGTAATCGGATTTTGCTTGCAAAGTATTTAATGAAACTCAAGAGAGTCATAGAGCTTTCTTGGTAGAAGTTATATGTATATATATATATATATATATATATATATATATATATATATATATATATATATTTGTATGTATGCATGTATGTATGTATGTATGTATATCTATAAAAGTGTAAATGTGTGTGTGTGTGTGTGTGTGGATGAGGACATTTCTCAACTTATATACTCAATGAATATTTGATCTACAGACTTGAAATTTGGTATATAAGGTATTCAGACATGTGGTCATTTTCAAAATTAGTTTTGAGTCCAAAAAGTGCTGTTAAGGGGTTAAAATTGAAAAAGAAATAGCACGTTGGGGGTAATCGGATTTTTATCTTTGTCAATTGTTTGGCGAATGCGCATGCATGACTCGTTCATATGACAAATCACTTATATTAAAAATAAATAGGTTTAAAAACACTTTTTAAAGACTTATCAAGTTGGACTAATGGTTATCGTACTTGAGTCGCTGTCTTTAGGTTTTGGTTTCGATCTCCGCTAGAGTATTATTTTTTTTTTTACTTACAAGAAGTGAACTGTTTAAAAAACAACATAATTCTCGCAGGAACATGTCTCAGTTTCTTTTCTTTTCTCTACTAAATATTTTTAAATGAATTTAATGTTACACTTAATACCTCCGGTATTTCTGTTTATAATAAATAACAATAGTGCATTAATTAGAATATAATATTAATGCGTATTTTACGACCGGGCAACGCCGGGCTACCTCCTAATAATACTATAAAATAGAATGTATCTAATATATCTTCTTCTTCTTCTTCTTCTTCTTATTATTATTATTATTATTATTATTATTATTATTATTATTATTATTATCTAGTATCCGTGAATATATAGACTTGGCCTTTTGTTGGATCATGCAGTTTATACCAGAATGCCTTGTGTTGACTACCCAACGAACAACAATATAAAATGGGTGCTCAAAGCTTTTTCATGTACCCGTTCACACTTTTCCTGTTGCTACTGCTGCTTTTATGAATATAGCTAAAAAGGAAAGAGAGATATAGATAGAGAGACAAGAGAGAAAAGAGGGAGAGAATAGACAAGGCGTGTGTATAAAGATGTTAATCTATAAAATTATAAAACTCAAATGACCTTGTAACGAGTGATGTAACCCACTTTCCGGTTTACGACATCCGGTTGCACAGGCGCGCATAAACATTAACCCATAACAACATAAACAAATAAACACAAATCGCTTCTTTTGCAGATTTTGACCTTCGCACTGAAATATTAACGTTATTATTTGGAAATTATTATTTAACATGGGAAGAGTGGGGGTGTTTTGCAACTATTCTTTATTACAACAATACTGTCCCTATAAAGAACAATTGTAGTAAAGCTAAGACTACTACTACTACTACTACTACTACTACTACAACAACTACTACTACTACTACTACTACTCTCTATCCGTCCTTTTTCCTTCCTTTCTTCCTTCTTTTTTTAATTTTTGGTTTACATTTCTAGATACAAAATAGTTGTGTGAGAACGGTGAATTTGTTGACACATTTCACTGTTTCAATATTAGTTTTATTTTATTTTATTTATTAAGGTTTTATTTTTTGCTTCAGGTTTTATTAATTACTTTTTTTTTTTAGATTTTAAGTTTCTATAACTTGGTTGAAGGATTCCAATATGGGTTTTTCATCATTATATTTCTCATCGGTAGGTTCATGTGCGTTTTTGCTGCTAAAAGACTTTCGTCGGCGTTCGATTCGTAGGAAAATCAGGTGTAATTTTCGATTTTGGAGCGATTATTCGGAAAAATAGTTAACTTTACACGAATAGGGGGGAATTTTTTTTCATGTTTGAATGATCCGTCTGTGATTTTTCATTTTAATATACTTTCATAGAAATGTTTCTGTTATGTCAAAAAAAAACTATTTTCTTTACGTTACAAGTGTCACGCTCATACATGAATTCCATAGCTAATATAACATACTGACCCCAGTATTTAATTAAATGTAATTGTAATTCGTAGAACACTTCATCTGCAACATATCTAAGTTAAACTGGCTTCAAAACGAGCATCGGTATGCTGTACATTTCTCCAGTTAATAATAAAGCGATTTCTTCTACGCTCGACCTTTAATGAGAGCGGAAACACAGAATACGATTAGTCGTTTCAAATAATTACGCCCCTTCTTTCAACTGTACAAAGAAAGGGACAGAAAGTGGCAGAGAATAGACATTAATTATATCGTTTTAATTAACTGTAACTTTCAACCTTCTTAGCATTGCACCTGCATTGAATTATAAGCCACCACCCGACGTCAGGTTTCGTGTAAGAAGGATTCGCATTCTAGCCGGAAACTGGACTTATTGAATGGTGAATAGGCTGTCGTAAACACTCTTTAAAACAAAAGGCACTTGCCTGAATATAAACACACTTAGAAATTTAAATCGAATACATTTAAAACTATCAAATTATATGTGATCCAAAGGATATAAAAGAGAATGCTTTCATGTGTTTCATTTCCGGATGCTATGGCGTTTTTGACGGTATCTCGTCGAATATGGACGTGGTTTATCCGTTTAATGATGAATCAACAATTATTCGGTTCATCTATACATGTAACAGAAACAGAACGCGCGTATGGCAGCTGTATGCAAATTACCAACATGTCCGAAGTGACGTCACGGCAAGGGAAAAAAAAAATAAGAAGAACGTGTGCACACACAGGAGTCAGGATCACGTTAGAGACACGTGAGTGACGTCACAACCAAGATGAGAAGTCATACATGTCAGGAGAAGGAAAAATAAAGGTGCTTTACAAAAACCTTAAACAACGAGTTGAATTTCTTTCCTCTTCCTTTTTGATATTCCTTGCGATGGAGTCTACAACCTGTTGGACCCATAAATTTTAATGACTACGTTAGATATATCTGTCACCCAATACGTATTTTCTGTAAGTTATTTATATCATTAATTTAAAAAGAATGCACTTTTTCCCCGCTTATTGTCCGTGCTTGTGTATGTGTGCGCGCGTGTGTATGTGAGTGTGTGTACCGTGTCGGGCAATATTGAAAAGAAATCAATTAAAGAGAGATTTAAAACAAATTATTTATTTGAGTATGACACGTTACACATTCATGTTTCATGGTGTCACGAGTCGATATTTCTGTTTAGAAAAAAAACTCTTAAAAATCATCATCGCCAACAATATAAAAGGGTCAAATCATGGTTGTAAAGATGTGCCATGGTTTCATTGACCCTTTTATATTGTCGGTGATGATGATTTTTAAGAGTTTATATATATATATATATATATATATATATATATATATATATATATATATATATATATACATTAGTGATGGGACGATTTCAATATTTTCCCGATTCCGATACAATTAACGATTCCTTACTAAATTCCCGATTCCGATACAATTACCGATTCCGATTCTTTATAAATCTCTAAATATTCAACTATATAGATGTATTTTTTTCGCATTATCATAAAAAGACACACATGTTAAATGTGCAAATATTTTCATAAACGTAAAAATATACTTGTGTGGGACGATCTATCGATTTTAGCTTCATTGGTTGTTTCAAATTAATAAATATTTATTATTTTACCATTATTACCAGCAATGGAGGATTTAGTTTTAAAAAAATTCAAATAAAACACAACTAAAAGAATCATTTTGACACCGGAAAACCGATTCCGATATCTTCAAATATTCAAATTTTTCTGATTCCCGATTCCGATTCCGATTAATCGTCTCCACACTAATATATATATATATATATATATATATATATATATATATATATATAAAATGGGTTAAGAAATTCCAACGAAAGAAAGATGTATATTTAAATAAGGGAGTAGTCACCAACAATGTGTATTTTTTTGCTGAAAAAATTCCAATAGACCAATTAAGAAACCCAAAAGAATACAACAAAGAACAAATTCTAGCATACGTCTCTACAAACAACACAAACAACCCAGAACTATTCACACATATAACAAACACCTTATCCTCCTCAATCAGAACGACAAACTAAACAACATACTTAAAACAACAAAAATAATAAAAAGCAAACGCCAACCCAAAAACTTAAAACACATCCTAACTTCCTCAAAACTCAAAACCCACATACTACAAAAGGAGTTACAAAATGCAACAAACCGCGATGTGGAGTATGTGGCATAATAATAGAAGGTAACACATACACATTCAAAAACCCAGCACAAACATTCAAAATAAAAAAGGATCTAAATTGCACCTCCAGAAATGTAGTATATGCACTAAGATGTACAACATGCAACAAATCCTACATAGGCCTCACCAAAAATTTCAGCAAAAGCATGGCCTTACATAAGAGCAACATCAAAATTGCAGATAACAGACACCTCTATGTTTCAAAACACGTACACTCATGCAGTGGAATCAGCTTCAAAATAATGCCAATCTTCCAAGCAGACAATTATTTTTATTTACTTACACAGGAAAAAAACTTCATCACCAGATTCACTCCTGAACTGAACAGAGCCTAATACCATCACACAAAAACATGAAATGCAAGGTACACTTGCATGCACATCCATACACATACACATATACACACCCACACATAAATCAGAACCGACACATTAAAACACACACGTGCGCGCATACAACCACACACAGACATAACACCCCTATCTCTAATACAACACACTGAACAATACCAACCCTACTTAACCTCGAAACCAACAACACTAGGAAACACCTAGAACCATAGTATAATATCTGTTCCAACACCTCGCTCGTTTAAAAACGATTAAAATATTGGCACAACGAGGGAGGAAAAAAAAGCGGGAGAAAAGATTAAAAGTTCCCCAAAGAGAAACAATGCGTTGATGCACTGCAATAGAGACAGACTCCAAAATCTTTAAATAGTTTTTGGAGTCCGCTCTATGTAGCACCTCGAACAAATCTATTTTATATCTATCGGCATAGCACGGGTTGTCAACCAAATGCTGGCCAATAGCTGAGTCCAAGGCTGCAGAAGGAGGGAGACCACCAGACCCCATCCTCCCTTGTCTGATCTTGTCTCTTGTGGTGGTCTCAACATATATATATATATATATATATATATATATATATATATATATTCTTATAATATATACCAATCCTTATTTAAGAAGCTTAGTGTAATTACAGAGCAATATAGTGAATAAATGAAATAAAACTATATACTAAAATCCATGCTGTTGACCATTTTATTATTTATTCCTTTAATTCAGTTGACATTTACAATTCTTGACAGTATCTGTTTTGTAGCGCAAAATCAATCACTTAATTTTTATATCAATCAGTGAATCTATTATGCCCTTAACTCATCAGAAGAAATAGCAACAATCTATCAAAAAGGAAATAAAGTGTGATGTTACATGATTAAAGAGAAAAAAGAGAAAATCGAAAAAAACTCTTTTTTTATATCGAAATCAAAAATATTAATAAAAGTTCCATAATTGTTGCTGTCACGAGCGCTTTCGATTCGTCCACGAATCATCATCAGGTGTTGAAGTAAATTGCGAAGGAGCGAACCTGAGAATTAAAAGAGAAAACTAAAACATACAGTAAACGGCATTAGGTGATGATCATTTAAAATATATAGAGTCGATGAAAAGTCGATTAAAAATATACTTCGATTAAAAATTCGAGTATTAAAATCAGCAAGTTTGTGGACACTGTTAACACAGTCCGTCCACTACGAACTAAGTAGGGCATTTTAGAATGTTATTGCTTTTCTCGAATGCAATATCATTTATAGTGGGTTGAAGGGTTCTAATACACACACACACATACACACACACACACACACACACACACACACACACACATATATATATATATATATATATATATATATATATATATATATATATATATATATATATATATAGGCGCAAACAGTTAATAAAACATGTTAAAGAAAACTTTGAAAAAGAGTTAAAAACATATCTAATCTGAAAAGGAAACACTTGATCCCGCATTTTGCTAATTCCTACCCTCTGATGAGAAGTAAAGTATTTCTTCGAAACTCCGCGGATTAAGGACTATCCACTTATCAAGTGTTTCCTTTTCAGATTAAATATGTTTTTAACTCATTTTCAAAGTGTTTTAACATGTTTTATTAACTGTTTGCTCCTATTATAAGCTCTATCTCCTATTTGGTTTTATCGAGCTTTTACATCTGCTTGAGATTACTTTATAAATATTAATTCTTTAATATTTATAATATACTTTACTTTTCCCATCTTGGATCATTTTCGTAAATTTAATTGTAATTTTTAGTTTATATATATATATATATATATATATATATATATATATATATATATATATACACGTTCTATCTTTAAAACACTTTAGCTGAACGAATAAAAAGGGTTGTGTTGAAGTGGATACCAGCATACTGATAGAAACACGAAGCAAGTGGTGTTATAAAGCAGCGCATAAGTCACCTTGATTGGCGCGCAAGCGCACACATCCTTCGCTGATGCAGAAGACGTGCTAACGTTTCTTGTTGCCTGTCGCCTCTAATGTCATTAGTAAAGCCGGTCCGCCCCGTTCGTGTGTCGGCCAGATATAACATTTGTCATATTACATCCCTCACTTGTGACACACTTGCTATAAATTCTGGTAATGTGCGTAAATTTTTCCTCGTCCCCTATTGTAAATGGCGTGCAATTTATCATATCGCGCTCGACTGGTGATGTATGATTTCCATCTATTGTTACTTATTATTTATCCATCGATACATTCCGGAACATAAAAAATCCTATGTAAGCACTATCACGCACGCAGGCATACACGCACGCACACACATATACGTGTATTTGCGTGTGTGTGTGTGTGTGTGTGTATGTGTGTGTCCATGTAAATAAATATATATAAATGATTCCAAATAATAATCCAAATCAAACATTGCGCTACTCAAGTATGTACCTATCTATATATCTATCCTATATATATATATATTAATGTATGTATATATATGTATATATATATACTCATACATATATATACACATATATATAAACATATATACACATATATACTCACACACACTAACATATATATAGCAAAAATGTAATTAGTAAAACCCTGAAGAGAGTGCTCAATATCATTGCAGAGCAAATATATATATATATATATATATATATATATATATATATAGTATCGTTTTATCTGCTTAGTAATACATATTTCGTTGGTACGATTCGGTAATCGAAACATATGTAACTAAGCAGATAAACGGTAATATATATATATGCATATATGTATGTATGTATGTATGTATATATATATATATATATATATATATATAATCTTAGGTTATTGTTTTCCAGAGGTTACGTAACCAATATAGTTAAACGAAGTATTAATATAAGAGTGCTCAATACTGAATAACAGCAGGTACACTTCCCCTCCAACAATATCCTCCATAAAATATTTACTAAAAACGCTGTTAAATAAAGCTACAGGTGCAGCAATAACTTAGAAAGAATAATAACAAAAACATAACAATGAAATTTTAAATGAGAAAACAGGAAACAAATAAGAACTTGTAGTTGTATAGATAAATTTGACTTCGAAATGCGTGGTATAAAGAGCTCCCATAACCACTACACACTATATTATATTCCTTTCTTTTAGTCAGTTTGCTGCAGTATTAGAACAAGTGTTTTATACAGAATTGATGGTCGAATATGATTAAATTTGTGCTTATTGTTGCATAAAACGCATCATCACTATTAATACACAATTGTATATCGAACGAATACCATAATATTCGTTCGCTTTATCTTATAGCAAATGTCTATATAACATTAGCTAGATGGGCCCAGTTGTTCTTAAGAAGAGGTGGAACGGGCAGACAGACAGATAGACAGAATAATAGAAATATAATATTTTTGTGTATATCATTTATTAACTAATATGGTTACTTCTTAAAAGATATGTTGTGTGTCGTAATTGTGTACTCAATAAAAAGTCGACCTTTGTTCAACCAATGTTTTCGTAAAACTTTATGAATATTTTTTTTCTATTATAAGAGTGCCTAATAAAGTGAATTTTGGGAAAAGTTCATGCGTTTTTTATTAAATATTTCATCATTTTTAAAAAGTGTTCTCATCCTTAAATAATGAAAAATAACATTTTTGTGGTCCCTATATGAAGTACCTTTTTTATTCTCTCTTTGAGAATGTGCCTGTTTTGATAAAATAAAAAAAAATTCTAACAATTTAAAAAAAAATCTCCCGGGCAATGTCGAATAGAAACAGCGTGTAGGTATTTCACGTTACTTTTCTGATTGGGGGACATCTTCCTCGTTTGCAATAATCTAGTAAGTGGATAACAATATATACAGTTTAACCCGGATATAAGAGACGTCATACCCGGTCCCTACAACTCTCTTATATCCGAGCTGAATTTATATCCGGGTTTCTTGTATCTGAGTTACCCTGTACATTAACACAGGCTCTAATTTAGGACCAGAAAATCTCTCTTATATCCGTTTTTTATGTCAGGATCTCTTATATCCGGGTTACATTGTGTGTGTGTGCATATATATATATATATATAATTATTTCTATAATTATTTTTAATAGCTACAGACACTAGTGTTTCATACTTTTGGGAATCATCAGTGCAGGATGGCACGATTACCTCCAGTCGGGAGATTCGAACCCAATCACGAAGCCATGTCTGGCTCCATTAGCAAGGTACAAACCACACGGCCAACGTTAAGCGTGAAAAATACAATTGAAATTAACATTTATATTAATGTCCACGCTGGGAGAGAGTTATGATTATGACATCATGATCCGCGCATATAAGCTTAAGTTACCGCCTTTTTTCAACTTAGGCACCTTCAATAAGTTTCCAGACTGTAAAATTGTTGTAGACCCTTGAAAATTCAGTATGTTATTGCTATATATATTATGAGATAACTGACTAATTTTTATGATTTCACGTTCAAATGAATAAGCTACAGCAGAATTTGGAATACACCCTACTAAAGCCTGATGTCACAGTTGGTGAGTTTCAAAAATACAATCTGGATGTAGGGGCACTTTAGAATAACGATATAGAATAAAATTCTGTTTTAAAATTTGGAAAATGCCAGAAAAACGTATGGAATGCTTCAAACTGCTTTTGGACCATGTTGCATGAACCAAGCACCAGTTTTGAGTGACATAAGAAATCCAAGGAAGGTAGAGAGTGTGAGGGTGATGAGAGATGTGGGAGGCATCAGGAAGTCAGAACACGAAGGTTTAGTTGCAAAATGAAGAATTTCATGGATAAGGATAGTCATGTGACCATAGAGACATGGAGTGCACAGTTTCATGTCAGTGTGGGAACTGGACACCCAGTTGTTTATGAAGAACTCAATATACGAACGATGTGCGTGATGCTTGTCCCAAGAGTACTCAGAGAAGATCAGAAAGAAAAAAGTTGTCATAGCTAAGATGGCCATCAAGACAGTTTTTTTAGCCTCCCTCGAGTCAAGATCTTGCTCCCTGTCAGTTTGGTTATTACCTAAGCTAAAGGAAAATCTTAGAGGTTGTCGTTATGAGACAATTGAGGAGAAGAAATAGTCTGTGACGAGGGTTAATGCCACACTCACACAAGACGACTTCTATGAGACCAAGTTGTTGGAACGGTACAAGTGCATTGCAACCGAAGGAGATTACTTCGAAGGGGACTAAAGTTTTAACAATTCTTGCCGATCATGAGATTCGAACCCAACCATGAAGTCACCTTTTGCTCTATTTGCCGAGAATTTACCAAACACCAAACAACTGCCACAAAAATGAAAGCAATAAAGAACTATTAAACGGCAAATTTGGGCGAGTACATTAGGTAATCTATTGTGTTCGCACGAGCGGAAATCGTAAACATTGCATAATGCCTTATTTATGACTCAGTAGACAGTGCCTATCTTTAAGTCTTCTTAAAGAGGCTTGATAATTATAATTAAATAATAATTGTTAATTTTTCCTTACAGACACTAGTTTTTCATGCTTACGCAATCACCAGTGTAGCTATATGTACAAGGTGCCCAAAATCACTGAAGTGTTTTGAACTTTAATAATGTCTTTATTTTTTTTTATCTTTCTGTAATTGTAACACAATCTGTCTAAGAAATTGAGAAATCGTTTTTTTTTTTAAATTCAAAATTCAAACAACCTTTATTTATGAAAAATAATGTCTTTTAAATTTTGCCCATTTTCAGCTTCACGTATTTATGCTCTTTCCAAAACATTATTCATGTACAGATTGCAGAATTTCTGGATTGTGATTTAACTTCCTTATTTCGTTCCTGGTGTTTTCCTTCAATTCTTGCAGGGTTTGGGGGTTTCTTAACATAAACCCTCTCTTTTAAAACATTCTCACAAGAAAGAGTCGGGGCTAATCAAGTCTGGAGAACGTGGTGACAATTTGACATTGCCATAGCGAGAGATAATGGTGTCGTCAAAGCATTGTCTGAGAAGCTCCATGGTGTCTCTGGACGTATGTGCCGTTGCCCAATCTTGTTGGAACCATAATCCGGGCCTATTTTGAATTTGAAAACGCAGGAAGTCTTTAATCACACTACGGTATCTCTCTCCAGTAAAAGTGACAGCATTTTCGTCTTGGTCTTCAAAAATAAGATCTAATAATATTCTCCTCTGATACTACACACAATACAGTGCAGTTTATGAGATGTAACTGTGTTTGATGAATTCCTCTTGGATTTTCAGAGCCCCCAAATCTGTAATTTTGTTTGTTAACGAATCCATTCAAATGAAAATGGGCTTCATCTGGCATAATCAACGTTTACATAAAATTGGGATCATTTCGGAAAAGTTCTTGCATTTGAACTGCATATTGAATCTTCAGGATTTAAGTGTTGAACAAGCTGCGCTTTATAAGGAAAAATGTTCAATTGTGCAAAATATTGTGTAGTGAGTATCGACATAACCCAAGTTGTGTGGAATGTTGTCGAATCGAGGTTTCAGGATGCTGCTCCACGCTCTCTCGCAGTATTTCCCTATTTTCATTTGTGAGGGCGTTTCGAGGTCTGCCAGCTTACAGCAAGATCAAGTATAGCTACTTGGTCTTCGAATTGGCGCACAATATTTCGAATTGTGTTGTGACTTGGGCATCTCTTACATGAAAATGCATTCGATAAGCTCTTTGAGTCAAAATAATTGACTCCTGATTTTGGTAAAACAATTTCAAAACTCGTACGTTGGTCAATGCGATACTTACCCGTAATTAATAATCTATTCCCAAAATATTATCTGTAAAATATCTGAAATAGTGAAAAAAATCATTAATGATAAAATGACAAAAATCTTAAGCCTTTCAGTGACTTTTTTGATACGCATATATATATATATATATATATATATATATATATATATATATATATATATATATATATATATATATATATATATTAAAATTAGGGAGTAGTCACCAACAATGTGTATTTTTTAACATTATTTTATTATTCCGTGTCTTGGTTTTTCATTGAGAATTATGTTTGGATCATTGTAATAATGCTTTTAAGTCATTGAAATCGTTTTTAAAAACGATTTCAATGACTTAAAAACATTATTACAATGATCCAAACATCATTCTCAATGAAAAACCAAGACACGGAATAATAAAATAATGTTAAAAAAATACACATTGTTGGTGACTAATCCCTTATTTAAATATACATCTTTCTTTCGTTGGAATTTCTTAACCCATTTTATATATACATATATATATATATATATATATATATATATATATGGGGGGGTGTATACTAGTTGCGTTTGTTCGCAATTTATTGTAAGCAGAATAACGCTCAATAAGTTATATTTAAATGCCTCCCAACAAGAGGAGAGTAAGACACAAGAACGGTTTTAATGAGGGGTAATTATCTCTATCAAACAGGGAACTCTTCATTGGAATGACAATCTCGGTCTAGAAGGATTTCTTTTTCACTAAGTCAAAACATCAGGTGTGAAGTGTATTAGCAAAACATATACTACGTTTTGTCATGTCTCGTGATTTGTCTAAACACTCTCAAACCAGCTTAACCCTTTTCCCGAACGTTCGCGAAAAATCCTGTTTTCCGGAAAAGTTGAAGACATTTCGAATTGCTGCTTACAGTGGGATGTTATTTTTTAATGAAAAAAGGTTAATGTAATTATTATATCACGACAGAGAAATGGTAATCGAGCTCTTTTGCTCGAACAACAGTGCTTGTTAATAGTTATATTCATACCCACGTGATATATCCATCATGCGTGCGTGTTAATGAACACAGTTCAGGAACGTCTCTAGACAGAGATATAAAGAAATAAACTATATAATTATAAACTAAGCGTTGTTGTTTCTGTTCAGGATGATGTTAAATTATGTACATGTCTTACTATGCAAGATATCTCCTGGCTTTACAAGCTAAAAACATGTTTCGTACACATGAGTTGCCGTGAGAATATTATAGAACTTCTAGCAGATGATGAATCGGCTTAACATTTTGTTTTTCGATTTTTAGCATTAACTGAACATATAAACTTTGTGAAGTGAAAATATATCTCCTTATAGAAACGCTTTTCCCGTACAGGTTTCAACATTATAGGAAAACACTCCCTATGTATAACTTTTAATCTCACCACTTATAGTTACTACTAAAGCGTGTTCCTAGTCAACAACACATACATTGTGTTTAGGTTTGATAATTATTATTTTTTTATCCTAGTGGACGTACTCTCTCAAATACGTAATCCCACTAAGAGAATAGAAAATCCTTTCATTCAGATGAAATTCGGCCCTCTACCGCAACCGAAAATGACCCTCTGCTTTTATTCATAGGTAAAGTTCTACCCGTGTAGCTGATTTATTATGTGACTCTCTACATATTAACATTTACTACATAATAATACATTACGCTTACTTATTCATTTAACAAACGCTCCCTTATTCTATTGGTTTGATGGAATGACAGAATCGAATGAAAACTATCAGGTCACAATACTTGCATGCAATTATTCTTCGTAAAAACGAACAACTTAGCTTACACAAACATGGACGAATTCGTTAACCGAGAAAATGAAAAAAAATGTAGGTTATACGTAGCGTGGTATTTACTTAATTTCCTAATAAAATTAAACAAAGACTACAGCATTTCTTTACCAATAAGCGTAAAATAGTCCAAGTTCTCACATTTAATCATAGACAATTGCCAGATTTCATTCCGAATTTATTTGTTTTATTTTTTAAACCGTTCTATCAATACGGGTGGTACTATTTTTTATATAGGGGGTTCCAGTTACATTCACATTTTTACATAGGGGGTTCCAGTTACATTCACATTTTTTACATAGGGGGTTCCAGTTAAATTCACATTTTTACATAGGGGGTTCCAGTTACATTCACATTTTTTACATAGGGGGGTCCAGTTACATTCACATTTTTACATAGGGGGTTCCAGTTACATTCACATTTTTTACATAGGGGGTTCCAGTTACATTCACATTTTTTACATAGGGGTTCCAGTTACATTCACATTTTTTACATAGGAGGTTCCAGTTACATTCGCATTTTTTACATAGGAGGTTCCAGTTACATTCACATTTTTTACATAGGGGTTCCAGTTACATTCACATTTTTTACATAGGGGTTCCAGTTACATTCACATTTTTTACATAGGAGGTTCCAGTTACATTCACATTTTACAATATCCTTTCTTTACTTTGTTAGTTAGGCGTACAAAACGCTACCCATTTTAAAAATGGGTTTCTAACTAATAACGTTACTATCTCAGCACTGTCTGTACACAGATATAGCCCAATTGACTACTGTACACTTTTTAACCCTTACCCTCGAGTGGTATCTGGGCCTTGATAAGGGCTGATGTCTATGTAAAAAAAGTTAAATTTCCAAGATATTGAAAAGTACATTAACAGAATATGAAAGTGAATGACTTATTTACAAAGACAACGACATGCATTTAATCTTGTGATGATATTTGGAGATATTACTTTCGTATTAATTAGAAGTTAAAGAACACTTAGAAAAATCGATTTGCTGTAAAATTGGTGGTACATCTTTTTTGATTGGATGGGCACTAACTCTTATTTAAAACTATATCAGCGCAAGAACAGTTCTAAAATCTATTTTCAATCGATATTTATTCCATAATTGCACAATTTTCCTACCTTGCCAAAAATATGTCATTTTTGTTCAATTTCCCGAGCACCAAGAGAACCCTAATGTTTCTGATACATATCACATTTTTTTTCAGTAGAATTACTACAGTCTCGAATGATTTCTCCACTGAAAAAGAATATGTAAAACGAACAACCAATGATGTCAGCACTTTACAATCCTGCTTCGTTAATATTTTTTATTGTCTTTGCGTGTGTATGTGTGTGGGCGCGTGCGTGAGCATGCGTGTGTGCACTTGCGTGTGCGCGCGTGTGTGTGTGTATGTATGTGTGTGTGTTTGGGAGTTCATTTATTATGGACAATTCGTATTTTCTTTTTACTCAGCAAATGTCTGTTTTAATCGATTTCGATTACACATGCAGGTGAGATAAGTACTGTTTTATATTTAAAAAAAAAAAAGCATTTTATCAATTGGGTGGGAGATGCATTTTCCAAGTTATTAACCACGAGATACATCTAAAGTGCACCATAGAAGTTACCCCTACTAGTAGAAGTTACCCCTAATTGTTATGTAATTTGATATAGGTTAATGTTGCCGTTATAACTTTTGTACCATTCAAAAGAAGAAACCTAAAATATGTTACTAATATTATTATTTAATGTGAGACTGGAGTCGTGTTTAGATTATACGTCCATTAAAACAATGCTCTTATGTAGGGGCTACTTTTTATGCACAGACGTATATATTTTTTATCAATTTACTGAAAATCGATTAATGGTCAGATTTTCTGGAAATTTCTAATACTTATTAGAATTTTGTATTAATTTATATGTAAAATGTAGTTTTCGAACAATATATGAGGGAAAATATTGTTTTGTATTTGATAACACACATATAGTAAGTACCCGAGTACGTTTGCCCTGGGATACGGTTTTTTCAGGTTACGTTGTGGAATGCGATGTTTTTCCGGCTCCTTGTTACCGCATTTTCCCTTGTTTACGGTGTTATTTATTATATTATTTGATTATATACATGTGTATTATATACTGTACTGTATGTTGGTACTAAATTTTAATGTCGTATCCCGGGGTCCTACTGTACTTTTTATTAATTCTGAACAAAATATATTTCAATCCTTTGACATGTTAACATTACACATACCAAGGTTACATTTATTTTTATGTATACTATAAATTCGTATATAAAACATGCAAATAGAGTTAACATGTTTGGAAACAAAAGAAAATAATTAGTATATACTATAATCTGTGAGATTGCAACAAAAAAGACATTGTAGAAGATAATTATTTCAGAAAAAAGTTTAAACTAGTTTAAATTCCATTCTTCCAAAATGTTTAGTTTCAACTATAGTATTTTCATCAAAAGTTTCCTGTATTGTCTAAGTATTAAACGTTCCTCCTATTATTCATATTTTACGCTTTTGTTCTATCCATAAATAAAAGAATGCATATAAGCAGCTTCGTAAAGTACACAGAAAATCATGACATCATCGATTCTACGGAGGTTTCTATCGACAACTTTATAAAAATAAATGCTCATATTCATTTAAAATGAATACTTAATAATATATATTTTTAGTTAGCATTCCCATATATTACTTCTGGCAACGCCGGGAAACGGGTCCTGCTCGTACTTGATAAAATGTTTCCATCTCAAACAAAGCTTATTAATACTGACAATGATTGGGGCCAGAATTATACGGTGTATCTTAAGTAGATGGTTGTATAGAAACTTGTTTGTTTACATTGCATTTCAATTTCGGTATGATACAGTGGGGGGACCGAAGCCAGGTTGGTTGTTTGGTTGGTTGTTTTTGTTTTACGGCATATCAACCCTTTCCGGGTTATTTAATGTCGAATCCAAAGATTTTGAAGAAAAATATTTTTTTAATAGAATATATTTGTTGTTTTCACGTTGGTTTCTATTTAACCCATAGTTGGGACCCTAACAGGTACTACCACTCCGGGTCAGAGTGGACCTGGGAGCAATGGTAATTAAAGGGTGGCTCCACACTTCCCAAAGCCCACAAGCTTGGGCCTCACCATCGGATATAGTTTAAGGTCATATCCAGGACCCCCATTGAGGGATTTTTACTCTCTGCAGGGGGACAGTCGGCGTATTCTAATGCCCCACCGACAGGGCCCCGAAGCCAGGAGAAAATTACAAAAGTAAGTTTTTCGAGAAAGGAGCTATTAGATTAGAATGTTTTCGTGCATATGACGATGTAAGATTTTTTCTGCTACTCGGGGAGGTTGGGAGTATTTCTGTTGGGAGTATTTCTGTTAGGAGTATTTCTGTTGGGAGTATTTCTGTTGGAAGAGTATACATGAAGTAAGGCTGTCGTAGCACATTCTGTGTAAGTGCTTGTAAAACAAGTCCGTGGATACAAAAGTTGCAGCGAGGAGACAGTGGCCGCTGTTTGAGATATGGGATAATTATATATAAAGTTAATTCATTTCTATTTTGTTGGTTGGTTGGGTGTTTTTGTTTTATGGTATATCAACCTTTTTCAGGTTATTTAATGCCGAATCCAGTTATTTTGAAGAAAATGTTTTTAATAGAATATATATTTTTTTTCAAGTCGGTTCCTATTTAATCAATAGTTGGAACCCTAGCAGGTGCTACCACTCCGGGTCAGAGGGGACTTAGCAGCAATGGTAACTAAAGGGTGAGGTCTCGCCATCGGATATAGTTTAAGGTCATATCCAGAACCCGTTGATTTCTACAAATTATAGTTAATCTGTAAAGCGGTTAAATGAACTAGTTGCGACGTCTGTGAATAATTTTGCAACACTAACGGAAGTTTGGTATTGAGCTTTATTGAAAGGATCGTGTTAATCTAGCGACACACAAGCACTGTATTTGAAATCTTATTAAAACGCTGACGATGAGACAAACGAGTTCCATAATTGATAAACTCGTCCATCCTCCCATCTTTCAATTCAAGTTATTGTATCCGCGAGAATGTAGCGATGGTCGAAGGAATTTGAAAGAGAGGGAAAGGGAATGGCGCGAATCAATCATCGCTTGGCGGACGACATCAATAATGTATCGGCGGCCATTTATAGATCTGCAACGTTTCGATTTGAAATCGCTCGGACATTGGTCAATTTGCGACGGGAAGTGGGCAATATTTTGGCATCTGCCGCGGCTTGATAAACTGGCCTCTCGGTCTAGTAGAGGGCTTAGAATTTGAAATAAAGAAAAAGGGGGAGAAGAAACCCGGAAATAAACTGAACGGAAGTGACGATGGAATTGCGATATGAAAAAGGCAGAAAAGGGAATGAAAAAGGAAATAGGAGAAAAAAGAATAGAGAGACGAAATAGGAAAATTTTGAGATAAGGAATGAAAAAGCATTGCAGAATAAGGTAAAATGTAATTGAGAAGAAAAATGACCGAAATCAAGAAATATAAAAGATTAAGCGTTAAAAACGAGGAAATATTATAAGTTGAACGAGTGATTTGTGCCAAATTGATGGTTGCACAGTAGAATGAAACACTAGTGTCTGTAGGTATTATATATATATATATATATATATATATATATATATATATTCTACAAGTGAAAGTGTCTGTGTGTCTCTGTACATTTCTCTACACAATAACTTTGTCAATTTTTAATCTACAGACTCAAAATTTTATATACAGGGTACTGAAATTTGGGAAAATCAAAGTGATAAGTTTTTGGCTAGAAATTTGGCGATTAAGGGATCAAAGTTCAACCATTTGACATTTGAGAACTCTACCAAACTCCTACGACAATTTTGGGTCTACGCACTTGAGATTTTAAATATAAATTCCTTGGACATAATTACTTAATAACTTGATTTGAGCCGAAACAATAAATTTTAAGGGGTCATAATAGGGGTCAAAGTTTTAAAAAAATTATCCCTGCGGTCTCTTCCAAATTACTCAGACAATTTCTGGTCTAAAAATTGAAATTTAACATAAAGGGTATTCAGAGATACGGCAAGCTTTTTCATCAGTTTGGGTCGAAAATTTTTAGTTACCAATATATAAATGTATGTATGTATGCCTGTTTCCATGTCTGCCTTAAACTTTTAATAGAGGCGACGGATTTTACCAAGAAGAGTATCGTTTTAAAGTTCGATCTTTCATACGACAAATACCGAAAAATTGGCTAAAAACATTAATATCTTCCCCTACAACTAGGCACTTTTCTACAGTGGAGGGGGTCACTTTTTTCGCCGATATGTTTTAAAGTTATCCTCTCCTTTAGATTGTCTAGGCTTAATTTTAAAAAGATGTCGCTTCCGGTTTGGCGGTGGTCGTAACAGCATAAACGTTAGGTTTTACCCCGTTCTTTTCCTCCTTTGCGATACGGGTTCGAGCCTGCCTTCCTACTACCACTTTTTTTTATTAACATACACATCCAAACACTCGGGCAACGCCGGGCTGAAATGTTAATATATATATATATATATATATATATATATATAGTAATTTATAAAATATATATGGCGATTAAGCTACACTGAATATTCGGCGTTTCATCCACTATAGGATTCGTCAGGATTATGCGCGAATTCTGTGGTTGTTTCTCGTTTTTATATATGTTGAGGATTTTAGTTAGCCAATCAGCTTTCTAGTATCCACCGCGCTCCTTCCTATCAGCCAATAGGCATGCATTTTATCGAACAAAAGATCTGTTTTAGAACTAGGTTAGTGGTTTAAGGCAGACGATTTTCCTCATTTCTGCTCTTTTATATATATATATATATATATAAATATACATATGTGTACACACATGATGATGATTTCAACGTCTTGTCAGACGAGTGCCACTCCCTCAGACAGTTAAAATCCATGAGCCCAAATGTTTGAAGGAGTATCTATACAAATATGATGTTAGAGTCTTAGCTTTGTACAACAGCTAAGTCTCTCTCTCGGTTCAAAATGTTGAGATCCAGCAACAAGCAAGAGAAAGATAGCCAGCAACAAATTAAACTGCAGACCAGCTTAATGCAGGTACTGGTCTTCTGCTTTATGGTTTGTTTAAATCAGAGATTTGCTTCTCCTAGAAAGGTTGACTTCACCACGACTTACGGCAGCCCTCTCTACCCCAATACACATACACACACACACACACACACACACACACACACAAATATACACGGTGCTAGTTGGCCGTTGACCCAGAAAAAGAGTTCATTCGCCCTTTGGAAGGTCTTGATTTTAATCCTTCAGGGAGACTAGCCGCCCTCCTCACCAAACAAGTCTGGTGGGGAACCAGTTTAGTCGCCGGTCACCCGACCATGAGGCAGGTAGTACTGGGTTACATGGTACCAGTAGCATATGACATGACCTGACACACATACATGCACACATACATACATATATATATATACATATATATATATATATATGTGTGTGTGTGTGTGTGTGTGTGTGTGTGTGTGGTCGTTTATGTATATTCATGTTTATTTAATTTATTTATTTGTTTTCTATTGTTTTTGTTAGTTTTAAAGTTATTTTTATCGCTATGCTAGAGTAAGTTTTATTTTGTGAACACAATTGTTTGCTATTTATCGTCTACAGTTTAATAGATTTTTAGTTCTTGAAAGTACAGGATAGCAAATTTTCATGGAGGCATAGTTTACATGGGTCATCTAAATGTTTGCACGTGGTAGCTTGTCTTATTATTTTCCATTCGACTACCGGCGAATGTTCGCTTTTTTTTGAGTTCCCAGTATTTATTCGCTAGTGTTGTTTTTATACGGTGTTTTTTTTTGTTTGTTTGTTTGTGAATGTACTTTTGTGGTCATAGTATCGGGTTTTGAAATTTAAGGAAGTCATGCCTACGTAATATTTCTTGTTATTCGGGTTTTCTTTCGCAAATATTGTGGCTTGATAAACTACGCTTTTTGTTAGACATTTATTTTGAACTGGGCAAAGTGTGCGGTGTCTACAGTTGCATTTATCTTGTTCGTTATTATTATTTTTATTTATGGTATGGTTGTTCTTGTCCGGGGTTGGTTTGTTATTATTATTATTATTATTATTATTATTATTATTATTATTAAGGGTTAACAGGTCAACCAATATCTACGAAATAGCCCTAAAAATAGAGGATACAAAAATATCGATATCAAATATAAGCAACAAAACACTAACAACTATAATAAAATCAAAAATAGAAGAAAAAGAACTATAAATCGGTATACGGCCCCATAAAATCGAATGTTAAAAAAAACTTGGTAAGAAATTTCTAGACCTTATTGAAAAACACTTTCCCGCAACCAACCCCTTACACAAAATTTTCAATAAAAATACCTTGAAGTTATCTTACAGTTGTTGCGAAAATTTAGAGATGATAATTAAAGCACATAATAACAAAATACTAAATAAAAACAATGTAAACAACAACAAAATAAACAATAAAAAGTAGACACCATGACAAAAAAAACTGACACTAGCAAAAATAATAATAATAATAATAATAATAATAATAATAATAATAATAATAATAATAGTAGTAGTAATAACAAACCAATCCCGGACAAGAACAACCATACCATAAATAAAAATAATAATAACGAACAAGATAAATGCAACTGTAGACACCGCACACTTTGCTCAGTTCAAAATAAATGTCTAACAAAAAGCGTAGTTTATCAAGCAACAATATTTGCGAAAGAAAACCCGAATAACAAGAAATATTACGCAGGCATGACTTCCTTAAATTTGAAGCCCGATACTATGACCACAAAAGTACATTCAAAATTAAAAAAAACACCGTATAAAAAAAAAACACTAGCGAATAAATACTGGGAACTCAAAAAAAGCGGACATTCGCCGGTAGTCGAATGGAAAATAATAAGACAAGCTACCACGTGCAGACATTTAGATGACCCATGTAAACTATGCCTCCATGAAAAATTTGCTATCCTATACTTTGAAGAACCCAAAAATCTATTAAACTGTAGACGATAAATAGCAAACAATTGTGTTCACAAAATAAAACTTACTCTAGGATAGCGATACAAAATAGCTTTAAAACTAACAAAAAGAATTGAAAACAAATAAATTAATTAAATAAACATGAATATACATAAACGACAACACACACATATATATATATATATATATATATATATATATATATATATGTATATATATGTATGTACGTATGTGTGCATTTATGTGTGTACACATATGTATATTTATATATAAAAAAGAGCAGAAATGAGTAAAATCGTCTCCCTTAAACCACTAACCTAGTTCTAAAACAGATCCTTTGTTCGATAAAATGCATGCCACATGGCTGATAGAAAGGGGCGCGGTGGATACTAGAAAACTGATTGGCTAACTAAAATCCTCAACAAATATATAAAAACGAGAAACAACCACAGAATTCGCGCATAATCCTGACGAATCCTATAGTGGATGAAACGCCGAATATCAGTATAGCTTAATGGCCATATATATTTTATAAATTACTAACTAGCTCTACCTACTATTGAGCACTTTTGAAGTAAATACTTAAAGTTTACGCAGAAATCTATACTTTTGTATATTAATTTTATGTGAGTAAATGAAGTAGTTATAATATATATATATATATATATATATAATATATATATATATATATATATATATATATATATATATATATATATATATATATATATGAATAAACTATAAATACGAAAAATATACAGATGTTTATATCTTTTCTGTATTTATTTCCTATGTGTTGACGTGTTGGAATACAAAAGTCTTTAGAAAAAAAAACACGAAAATGTTTCTTTCAAAAGCACATAATTTCGCCCGAGCCTTCGGTTTTCCTCAGTGTGAATGAATAATTTTTTTTTAAATGAATAGAAAATAGGATTTTATATGAATATTTATACGCCTACTCACACAAAAAGTATATATATGCATATATATCTATTTCTATATATATACATATATATAATCTTTGTGTGTGTATTAATATTCATATTAAAAATCCTTTTTCTATGCATTTAAAAAGAAAATACATTTTTTTATATATATATGGGCCGTGGAATTGCCTTCATCTGCAAAAGATCTAGCTAATTTACATATTCTTTTAAACATTCATTTTAATTAATTCCTTGTTAGTGTTTTTTTCTGTTTTCTTATGGGATGAGCATATTTAGTTTGCTATTACGTGTAATTATTTTCATGCATATATTCTATATGATTTATACTTGCGTACTCTTTCCGTGAAACTAATACAAACATCTTTCTATATATACTAGCATTTCAGCCCGGCGTTACCCGGGTGTTTGGATGTGTATGTTGAGCAAAAAAAAAAGTGGTAGTAGCAGGGCAGGCTCGAACCTGTACCGCGAAGGAGGAAAAGAACGGGAAAAAAACCGACGTCCTTGCTGTTACGACCACCGCCAAACCGGAAGTGACTTATGTTAAAATTAAGGCTAGAAAATCGAAAGGAGAGGATGACTTTAAAAAATATCGGCGACAAAGCGACCCCCCCCCCTAGTTTAAGGTGAAAATATTAATGTTTTTAGCCAATTTTTCGATATTAATCATCAGAAAAGTTGACTTTCAAAACGATACTAATATTGATAAAATCCGTCGCCTATGTCGAAAGTTTTAGGCAGACATGCAAACATACATACATACATTTATATATTGGCAATTAAAATTTTTCGAACCAAACCGATTAAAAAGCTTGCCCTATCTCTGAATACCCTTAATGTAAATTTCAAATGTTTAGACCAGTAAGTGAGTAATTTGGTAGAGACCGCAGAGATCAATTTGTTTTTAACTTTAACCCTTATTATGGCCCCTTAACCTTTATTGTTTTGGGGTAAAATCAAGTGTATTACGTTAGATCCATGTCCAAGGAACCTATATCTAAAATTTCAAGTGTTTAGACCCAAAATTGTTGGAGGAGTTTGGTTGAGTTCTCAAAGGTCAAATCATTGAACTTTGGCCCTTTTAACAGCCAAATTTCTGGCCGAAAACCGATTACAAAGATTTTCCCAAATCTCAGTACCCTGTATATAAAATTTCACGTCTGTAGATTAAAAATTGACAGAGTTATTGCGTTGGAAAATGTACACAGACACACAGACACACGGACACGCAGACACGTTCACTTTTATATATATACTAGCATGGGTGCCCGGCGTTGCCCTGGTGTTTTGAGGTGTATGCTGAGCAAAAAAAAAAAAAAATCAATTTTTTAAACTTTGACCCCTATTATGACTCCTTAAAATTTATTGTTTAGGATTCAAATCAAGTTATTAAGTTAGACCTATGTTCAAGGAATCTATACATAAAATTTAAAGTGTTTAAACACAAAATTGTCGTAGGAGTTTGGTAGAGATCTCAAAAATCAAATCGTTGAACTTTGACCACTTAACAGCCAAATTTCTGTCCGAAAACCGATCACATCGATTTTCCCAAATCTCAGTATCCTGTATATCATATTTCGAGTCTGTAGGCTTAAAATTGACAGAGTTAATGCGTTGAGAAATGTACACAGACACACACACACACACAGTTTCACTTTTATAAATATATAGATAGATTTATGTATGCGTATATATATTTATGTATTTGTTAAAAAAATTGTCTACCAAACTCCTCTGTCGGTATTTGGTCTACAGACATTGAACTTCCTAGATATGGTATTCGAACTCATACAAAACTTTATATTTGGTTTTTAGCGTGGGAAAATCGGTACAAAATGGGAAAATTTTTAAAATCAAATTTGCCAGGTAAACGTTGAACGACGGCATTACGATTCTGCATGCATAAGTTAGTAGCTATTTGTTAATGCCTTAATTTTTAGCTATGAAGCAAACATGTCTTCATGAAAAAACAACTTCAAAGGAAAAAGTAAATCGTAAGCTAAAGGTTTTGGTTTTGATTCTCGGTGGTGGCGAACGAATCATTTTTTAAATTACTATATATTGAGTCTAAAATGTTATAATAATAAATGCGGAATTTGCCTTAATAAAAATATCATATTTAAGCTAGCGGCCTGCTAATATATATATATATATATATATATATATATATATATATATATATATATATATATATATATATATATATATATATATATATGATTCAGTCTATTTGGTCTCGGATTTGTATCTCGCTAGGTTCAGCCAAACTGATAAGGCGTAACACGAGCTTATTAATTATCTATCAAGATATTAGTATGTTTTTATAACTTCTGTTAGAATAGATAGACAATATGAAAATGTTTGATATAAGTAGATATGTTAATAAATGTCGATAGATATGAAAAGATAAAGACGGAGAATAAATTAATAGAAGACCGATAGAAAGATATATAGAACAAATAGATTGATTGAAATATAAAGACATTATAAGCTATATATATATATATATATATATATATATATATATATATATATATATATATATATATATATATATATATATACTCCAGATTTAAAAAAAATATACATTTTTAAGGTATATATCCTTTATAATCTTGTCAAACTTTTGTAAATTACAAGTATAATGAAATTACGCTTCTGGCTTAAGAGCATGTATTTTCGAAGAATTTTCTCTGATTATCATCTTTTAAGTTTTTTTCTTATTTTTGCGTAAAAAGGTTTTCTCAATTTTTAATCACTTACCTTCTTTTATTTTGTATTTTCGAAATATTGCGTATATTCTTTCGTGCGCGCGTGTGTGTGTCTTTTATGTGCGTGTGTGTGTACTGTAAATCTTTATTCCAGTTAGCACAAAAATATATCTGAAATCAGTATATTTTAATTATTCATATTGTTGTGGAGACGCCTACTAATTTACATAGGCGGGTGAGTGAGATATATAAAGGTATCAATCATCAATACCGGCGGAGTTCTACAACGACCGCCAAATAGGCAAGACGCCTATGTTGCCTCCAGTAAGACATGCAACACGCCACCTGCCGGAATATCTCCAACTGAAGTATATCTGAAGACATGTAAATATGTATATAACTTTTCTTCCTATATTATTGTATACCTTTACTTTTCGTGTTCTTGTTAATTATTTGTGCAGACAAAACAGATATGTAGGCGAATACTAAAATTTATTTTTACAATAAGCGTCTTACACGTGTTTCATTGTGCGTATATAATCACGGATTATCAGAAAACCGCAAATATTATTCACAGCCATATATTAGTTGATGAAATAAAAAGAGGGAAAAGAAAGTAAAACTTGCACAAGGAAAAGATATCTCCACAACAGATAAAGATAATCCTCAATTGCTCGCAGAAAAAAATCCATTATGTCATTTTGAATTTAATTAAACAGAGTTAACGACAACAACAGCATAAGGTGACGTAAATATCATAATATATTTATATATAAGATGGCGTGATATCACAAAACATGATTGGAATTACTCGTCCACTTTTTCGGATTATGTAAGCATATTCTTTTTATTTTCTTATAAAGTTATTGAGTTCTTATTCTTCTGATTAGTCAGGGCGAAAAATAATACGAAAATAGACATAATAATTAAATGAATGGTTCTGCACTACGAAACAGGTGCTGTCAAGAATTGAACATTTTAACATGCTGAAAAAATAAACGATAAGATAGACCCAATCTTGGAAATTGGAATATAGACTTTTTTTTGTCATTTATTTGTATATTTTCTGTAGTTACATTGAGCTTCATAAATTAAAGGGTTGGTAGAAATAAAAGGTGAAATATGATTGAATAAGCATATTTTTACACAGACACACAAACACACGCACAAACACACACACGCATATATATATATATATATATATATATATATATATATATATATATATATATATATATATACAGAGAGAGAGATAGGTCGATAGAGAGATAGATATGCGGTGGATTCTCTCATCGAAAACGATGAATGAGGGTTCAGTATCTATTTTCAGCAGCCCCTAAGCTCTGTGAAACCACATGCATAATTGCAGTCCTGCAGATGACCGGCCCACTCCTCTGTAGACGGTGAACTTGCATATGCTCGTCGGTCAAAGATGCCTTCTCGAGTGAACAGATAACCCTGCTTTGCTGCAGTGGCATACATATTCATTTGTTTATATATATATATATATATATATATGTATATATATATATATATACATATATATACATACATATATATATACATACATATATATATACATATATTATAGTAATTTATAAGCTTGAAGAATCCTAGACTGGATGAAACGCGGAATATTCAGTGTAGCTTAATCGCCAGATATATTTTATAAATTACTATCAAGCTCTACCTATGTATTGAGCACTTTTGAAGTAAATACTTAAAGTTTTCGCATAAATTTATACTTTTGTATATTAATTTTATGTGAGTAAATGAAGTAGTTATACACACACACACACACACACACACACACACATATATATATATATATATATATATATATATATATATATATATATATATATATACAGTGATGATCATATCTATTGGCACGGTAAAATAAAAGTTAAATTTTGTCTAATAAATTCTAAAAAAGGGATTAAATTAAAGAAAATAACAAAGTATATTATGTATTTGTAACTGGCCTTTCCGATGCAGCAATCGGATTTTAGAAAAAATAAATAACAAAGGAACAACAAACATAATTGCAAAAAACCCTTGTTCAAAATTATTGGCACGGCTTTGTTTTTCTTTTAGTATCAGTATAATATCAATCAATTTCCGGTTTACGTGCTTTCTGAACTTTTTTATAGCCATATTATGCTTGTTTAACGCTAATTCAGTGAATAATTTTTTTCAGATAATTTTTAGATAGCGATTTATTTAAACTATTATAAGTGACTAAATTATAATTTTCAATCGCCATGGTTAAAACTAAGGAACACAGCGAAGACGTCAGGAAGCTTGTTGTAGCATGCCATACCAATGGGGAGGGCTATGATAAGATTTCAAAGAAGCTAAACCTTCCCAAATCCACTGTTAGAGCCATAATAAACAAGTTCAAATCTCAAGGCCACGTTATGAGTTTAGAGGGTAGAGGGAGAAAAGGGATTCTTTCCCCAAGAGATGAACGGAAAATTGTTCGACAAGTAAAACAAAACCCAAGGATCTCTGTTGGGGAGATTGTTGATGAACAGAGCACCTCTGGAGTGAATGTATCTCGACATACAGTTGGTAGAGTTTTGAAGAGAGCTGGTTTAAAAGCATGTCGTCCGAGAAAGACTCCCTTATTGAAGCCTATGCACCTGAAAGCAAGGCTAGCCTTTGCAAAACGTCATATTGATAAAGATGTTGCATTCTGGAAACGTGTTCTATGAACTGACGAAACGAAAATAGAGTTATTTGGCCATAATAAAGTGTCTTATATTTACAGAAAATCTGGCGAAGCTTTCCTGCCTAAGAACACCATACCCACAGTTAAGCACGGTGGAGGCAGTTTGATGTTTTGGGGATTCTTTGCTGCCTCTGGACCAGGGCGACTTGTTAAGGTCACAGGTAGCATAAAAAAGGAAGATTATGTTAAAATATTGGATGAAAACCTGAAAGACTCTGCTAAAGAGCTCTCACTTGGTCGTCGTTGGTGGTTCATGCAAGATAATGACCCAAAGCATTCGGCTAAACTGACTAAGAAATGGCTTGAGGACAATCATATTAATGTTTTGGAGTGGCCATCACAAAGCCCAGACCTTAATCCAATTGAAAATTTATGGAGAACATTAAAATTGAGGGTAATGCAAAGGAAGCCTAAGAATCTTATTCAATTGGAGGATTATTGTCAGGAAGAGTGGGCTAAAATTACTACTGAAGAGTGCAACAACTTGGTTGTAAACTATGAAAAGCGACTGAGGAAGGTAATCAAGGCCAAAGGCTATACAATTGATTATTAAATAAATCGTGCCAATAATTTTGAACAAGGGTTTTTTTGCAATTATGTTTGTTGTTCCTATGTTATTTATTTTTTCTAAAATCCGATTGCTGCATCGGAAAGGCCAGTTACAAATACATAATATACTTTGTTATTTTCTTTAATTTAATCCCTTTTTTAGAATTTATTAGACAAAATTTAACTTTTATTTTACCGTGCCAATAAATATGATCATCACTGTATATGTATATATATATATATATATATATATATATATATATATATATATATATATATATATATATATATATAAGATTAGATTATGCCGGAAATTTTTTAGCAAAGACGTGTTTTTACTCTTTGAAAGTGTTGCGCATTACAAAAGAAAACAAATAAAAACAAATACATGGAAACAAAAAAATGTTATATTTTAAAATGAATTGGTTAGAGGAACGCATCGTTTTTTGAGTTGAAACATATGAAGAAAGGAAGGAAAATTATGAACATGTAAGCGAGAACAACGGAGATACGAGATGCTTGCAATAAATAATGCCACTGACCCACTTCCAGTTATCTCATCAAGCTGAAATTTTGTCTGTGCAATGATTTATATCTCTACGGGTTATGTGGAAAATCACAGCTATAAACTAATTGTGGTTTCTGTTTTACAGGTATTTGAACTGAGTCAGGTATGAAATTGAGCCTGTTGAATGCCGAACAGTGATCCGGTTTTTGTATTTGGAAGGACGCACACCACAGGTGACTGTTGATGAAATGAAAGAAACTTATGGTGAAAATGCCCCATCATATGACCTTGTAAAACGCTAGCATCGTGAATCCAATCATGGCCGGAAGTCTGTGGAAAAAGCTCCCAGTCCTGGTCGCCCCCTTCTACCATTAATGAGGCATCTGTCCGTCAAGTTGAGCCTGCCATTATGGAAGATCGGCGCATTACTATCCACCAAATAGCCCAAGATGTTAAGACTAGTACAGGGTATGTGGAAACTATCATTCATGACCATTTGCATATGCGTAAGGTGTCTGCCAGATGGATGTCCAGGTTGCTCACACATTCCCAGAAGCGAGAACGCGTCGAGTGCTCGAGGATAAATTTGGAGATGTGCCAAGAAGATGAGTCAAAGTTATTCAAAAGACTGATTACACAGGATGAAACCTGAGTCCATCACTATGATCTAGAGACCAAAGCCCAGTCAATGCACTGGAAGCACTTGGACTCACCATCTCCAAAGAAGGAAAGGGGGCAGCCCTCCGCTGGCAAGGTAATGCTCACAGTCTGCTGGGACCAGGACGGATTACTGATGACAGATTTCCTGGCAAAGGGTACCACAATTACAGGAACCTATTATGTTCACTTTTGAGGAAATTAAGGGAAGCTAGCAAAATCAAGAGGCGAGGCAAGATGAGCAAAGGTACTCTTCCTCCTGCACTACAACACTCCAGTCCACAACTCGCATGTCGCCAGATCAGAAGCACTGGCGTTTGGTTATGAAATTCTCCCCATCCTCCCTTCTCTCCTGACCTTGCACCCCCTGATTTTCACCTCTTCCCAGCCATGAAGTTGTTTCTGAAAGGAAAGCGTTTCCTAGATGATGCAACCGTGATTTCTGAAGTCACATCGTGGTTGGAGGACCAACCTGGGATGTTCTTCAAAAACGGTCTCCAGAGCTGCATCAAACGATGGGAGAAATGCATAACTCTGAGTGGTTCCTATGTAGAGAAAGACTAATAACTGTGCCAAGTTTCGTTGCTCTACTTCTATGGGAAGTGGGTCAGGGGCATTACTTATTGCACGCTCCTCGTAATATGATTGGACATTTATTTCTGGTTCGAGTCTGAAGGTTTTCTTACTATATAATTTATATATTTCATTTTTAAAAACTAACATAAATTTTAGGGAGCTTATTTCATTTATTTATTTGTCACTTTTTCCATTTCAAAAAGCAAATGCATTTTATTATATGCATTTTATTATATGCATTTTATTATATGCATTTTATTATATACATTTTATTATATACATTTTATTATATACATTTAATTATATGCATTTTATTATATGCATTTTATTATATACATTTAATTATATGCATTTTATTATATACATTTTATTATATACATTTTATTATATACATTTTATTATATGCATTTTATTATATACATTTTATTATATGCATTTTATTATATACATTTTATTATATACATTTTATTATATACATTTTATTATATGCATTTTATTATATACATTTTATTACATGCATTTTATTATATGCATTTTATAATATGCATTTTCTATATACATTTTATTATATACATTTTATTATATACACATTATTATATGCATTTTATTATATACATTTTATTATATACATTTTATTATATACATTTTATTATATACATTTTATTATATACATTTTATTATATGCATTTTTTTATATACATTTTATTATACACATTTTATTAAATACGTTTTATTATATACATTTTATTATATGCATTTTATTATATACATTTTATCATATGCATTTTATTATATGCATTTTATTATATACATTTTATTATATACATTTAAGTATATGCATTTTATTATATACATATTATTATATACATTTTATTATATACATTTTATTATATACATTTTATTACATGCATTTTATTATATACATTTTATTATATACATTTTATTATATACATTTTATTATATACATTTTATTATATGCATTTTATTATATACATTTTATTATATACATTTCATTACATGCATTTTATTATATACATTTTATTATATGCATTTTATTATATACATTTTATTATATACATTTTATTATATACATTTTATTATATGCATTTTATTATGTGCATTGTATTATATGCATTTTATTATATACATTTTATTATATACATTTTATTATATACATTTTATTATATACATTTTATTATATGCATCTTATTATATACATTTTATTATATACATTTTATTATATACATTTTATTATATGCATTTTTTTATATGCATTTAATTATATACATTTTATTATATACATTTTATTATATACATTTTATTATATACATTTTATTATATACATTTTATTACATGCATTTTATTATATACATTTTATTATATGCATTTTATTATATACATTTTATTATATACATTTTATTATATACATTTTATTATATACATTTTATTACATGCATTTTATTATATACATTTTATTATATGCATTTTATTATATACATTTTATTATATACATTTTATTATATACATTTTATTATATGCACTTTATTATATACATTTTATTATATACATTTTATTATATACATTTTATTATATACATTTTATTATATACATTTTATTATATACATTTTATTATATGCATTTTATAATATACATTTTATTATATACATTTTATTATATACATTTTATTATATACATTTTATTATATGCATTTTATTATATGCATTTTATTACATGCATTATATTATATACATTTTATTATATAAATTTTATTATATGCATTTTATTATATGCATTTTATTATATGCATTTTATTATATACATTTTATTATATACATTTTATTATATGCATTTTATTATATACATTTTATTATATACATTTTATTATATACATTTTATTATATGCATTTTATTATATACATTTTATTATATACATTTTATTATATACATTTTATTATATACATTTTATTATATGCATTTTATTATATGCATTTTATTATGTACATTTTATTATATACATTTTATTATATACATTTTATTATATACATTTTATTACATGCATTTTATTATATACATTTTATTATATACATTTTATTATATGCATTTTATTATATACATTTTATTATATACATTTTATTATATACATTTTATTATATACATTTTATTATATACATTTTATTACATGCATTTTATTATATACATTTTATTATATACATTTTATTATATACATTTTATTATATGCATTTTATTATATACATTTTATTATATGCCTTTTATTATATGCATTTTATTATATACATTTTATTATATGCATTTTATTATACACATTTTATTATATACATTTTATTATATACATTTTATTATATACATTTTATTATATACATTTTATCATATGCATTTTATTATATGCATACGCGAAACTAATCGACACGCTTTCAATAAGTTTCTAGACTTTTATCGTATAGCCACTTTTATACATGAAACTCTAGTCTCCTTTGAAGTAATCTCCTCCGGCTGCAATACGCTTGTTGTACTGTTCCAACAACTTCTGGAAGTCCGCTTCTGTGAGCGTGTCAATGGCCCTCGTCACAGCTTTATTCATCTAAATTTTCTCATAACGACAGTCTCGATCGGTGTTCTTGAGCTTAGAGAATAATCAAAAGTCACAGGGAGCAAGGTCTTATCTATAGGGAGGGTGAGGAACTGTTTTTATGCCCATCTTTGTCAAATAGTCTGTGACAAGGATGGAGTCGTAGACTAGGGCATTGTCCTAGTGGAAATGCCACTAATTTGATTTGAAGAGTGCAGGCCTCTTCCGACTATATCTCTTCTTGAACGCTCTTAAAGCCTCAGCATAGTATTTTTTTACACAGTGGTCACCACTTATCAAGGCCCGGAAGCCACTCAGGGATAAGAGTTATTGCAAGTACATTACTTTAGTGTGGAGATTTGATGAAGTGTTTACTTAAGGGGTCGGTTCATTAGGAATTTGTTAACGTTGGACTTGAACACATCCAAGTTGTAGTCAGGTGGGAAGCAGGCGTTGCGTTGATGATGTAAGGATAGGAATTTGGTCTTAGATGCATTAAAGGTAACCAGCCACGTCTTCCCCCACTGAACCACGCGCTCGAGATCAGAGGAGAGAGAATCAGAGAGAACCCAATATTCCTTGTTGACTGTCTGTCCAGTGGAAACCCAGTGTATATATACCATGTCCGTGCTGTCAAAAAAAAGGATCATCTTAAGCTTCTGAGTGGATTTGCTCTGTCTGGCCATTTGGAATTTGGGAGAGCCAGCATGTTTCAACTAGGAACTCTGATTCTTGGTCTCATGGTCATAGCAGTAGATTCAGCTTTCATTGTAAATCACCAGAGCATCAAGAACTGCGGGATCTGAATCGATCAACTCGACCATCGCCTTGCGGCCATGGCAACGTCTTTCTTTTTGATCTTCTCTGAGCATCTTTGGGACAAACTTCGCTCCAATTCTCCGCATTTATTTGGCCCCAAATTGGTGTTCTGACTTCTTTACTAATTCAAACCTCTCTCTTCATTCCTTCACATACTCCCTGCCTTCCTTGAATCTTTTATGCCACTCAAAAACTGATGCCCGATTCATGCAAGATAGTTCAAAAGCAGTCTGATGCATTCCATACGTTTCTGTGGTATTTTCCAAATTTAAAACAGAATTTTATTGCATATCGTTCTTCTAAAGTGTCCGCACGTCCAGATTACATTTTTGAAATTCATCAGCTGTGATAATCAGGTTTAGTAGTGTGTATTCCAATTCTTACTGTGGCTGTTCATTTGAACCTGAAATCATCGAAATCGGGAGATGTAGACCAATAACATACTTAATTTTCAAGAGTCTACGACAATTTTAAATGTCTGTACAAAAATGTCTGGAAACGTATTGAAAGCACTCGTAATAATCGAATGGTAACAATTAAATACTATTTTATAGCTTCAGAAAAATAATAAAAACGTACCATATCAAGGTAAAAAAAATAATATATATAAAATGGATAGATGCCAAACAAGTACATCCCCCTCTATTGTAAAAAACATCGCCCATGGAATGTGAGGCATAAAGGAAAATATAAGGGAAGCGACAGGTACGAGGTTGCTGAAAGTAAACCCTTGATCCACTTCCTACTCTCCTTAAAATGGACATTAGAAATAGATTCATTATTTTGTTAGAGGTAATTTGCAATTAACACACTAATCTATAAATGATCTTCTAGTTATCACTCTCACACCTTCTCCCGTTATAGATTACTTGATCGATATTTATTAGATATAGCGTCTATCTAATCTAATCTTCAGTATTTAGTAATTAATAAAAGTTCCACACAAAGGAAGAGGATAGATGATGCATACGCACACACTGGCACACACACACACACACACACACACGTGTGTGTGTGTGTGTGTGTGTGTAAGAGAGAGAGAGAGAGTGTGTGTATCCTCTGCTTCATTTTGTGTGTATGTGTGTGTAGATGTCATCCATTAACATCTGTTGGTATTTGCATATTTGTATCAGCTTTATAGATACCCTGCTGGATTGAAATGTCATCAGAAGCTAAAATTGAAAGTTTATCAATAAATTATAAGTGTAATTGTCAAGAACCTAACAGGTCGAAAGTCCATCATATATATATATATATATATATATATATATATATATATATATATATATATATATATATATATATATATATATACACACTAGTTGGTTGTATTCCACTGACCAAGAATCAGTCCATAATCATGTTTTTTTGTTTTTTTGTTTCAGCGAGTGCCTATATTTTTTCTTTACCATCTTACGGACGTTTCGCAACCCGTAACAACGAGATTGTAGTTGGTTTAATTTGCTGTTATTCAGTGACGATAAAAAATTTTTTAAAAACTGACACTCTATTTAAAAGACAAGTCAAGGTAAAAACAAAGGGGGAGTTATAAAGAAAGATTATTAGAATGGCAGGTAAAAATACGAAAAACTATATAAAAATGTCAGAGAAAAATTCCCCAAAAAACATGTTACACAAGGTTAGAAGATTCTGGAGAGGGCATTTTCTATATTATATTTATCTTGGTCGCTTTATTTGTCTGTTCGCATCACGCATCACTTTTCTTCGGAAAATACTGGACTTATATAGTTGTAATATTGTACGTGTTTTTGTTATGTCAAGATGCAGCAAACAGCACATTAATGAATTAATAAAGATTCGTCACCACATAATCCCATTTATTAGTTATATCTACTGAAGGAATAAATCTTTATTGTTTCTGTTCGTTACTATTCGTTCGTCTGAGAAAGCGGTCTCTTCGCTACACATGACACATATTCCAATTCCACTAGCTGTCCCACATTCTTGAATAGAAATTAACACAAAAAATCTGCAAGCAGGATTTTTAAATTATTGATATGTATGCAAATATTAAAATGTATTTTTTCAATAAGCGTTTTACAGTAGTTATTGTAGTAAGACTAATATATATCTATCTATCGTATTTTTTAGCTCTTCGTAAACGAATAGAGCACTACTGGCAACTGATAATTCGTATATGAGCATTACAATTTCCTTCATTTCAACACCTGTTGATACGAGTTACAGACTTCGAGTATGGATCGGGTTTAGATTTAAGCTTGTAAGTATTTGCTCGTCCAGCCAGACTAAAGAGTTATGATGAAAAAAAATCATCAGCCACTTTGATGTGTTAATAAAACTTCCTTTGTGGTGTTAGGCTGTATAAGGTGTTAATTTGGTCAAAAGTGCCTGTTCTTTCATTAAATTATTTCGATTATCATTTATTATTGAATACGTTCCGATCGAATTCTACCTAAGAACACTGCCATAGCGTACTTTCATAGGAACTCTGTTCCGTCTGCCTGCTTCCCACCGGACTACAACTTGGATGTCTTCAAGTCCAACGTTAACAAATTCCTAATGAACCGCCCCCTTAAGTAAACACCATCAAATCTCCACACTAAAGTAATGTACTTGCAATAACCCTTATCCCTGAGTGGCTTCCGGGCCTTAATAAGTGGTGATCACTGCGTAAAAAAAACCGAACTCACACATGTAAACAAAGTTCCTTTCATATAATAGTAAAGATTACAGTATGTGTCATATGTATGCAAATGATATAGTGTTTGACAAATAAATAAATGCAATAATCACGTATTTGTTTAGCTCTTCGGAAACGAATAGAGCACTACAGGCAGCTGATAATTCGTATATGTGCATTACAATTTCCTTTATTACAAAGCCTGTTGGTAAGAGTTCCAGACTTTGATAAATAGATCGGGTTTAGATTTAAGCTTGAAAATATTTGCTCGTCCAGCCAGACTAAAGAGATGTGATGCGACAGAAAGAAAAATCATCAACCAATTTAATACAACTCTCTCTAACGCAAGTTCAGAAGTTTTAAAATGGTATTCTTTTTATGAGAGCGTATGAAAAGTCAACGGCGAGTTTTGGTATGTATCTACTTTGTAAAATGAACGAAGAAAACCTTGATTATTTCCGCAAGTAACCATTTGTTCGTCTTAGAAATTGACACATTTGTTACACATGCAGCGTGTTCCAATTTCACTAAGAACTCCACATTCTTGAATAGAAATAGACACGGATAATAAGACTAATAAATATCTATCAAATGTCGGAAGTGAACCCAACTAAGAACAGAATCCAATTTCATCTCATCGGAGCCAGCGCACAGAAGATGGAATGGGATACCCACCCAATCACACTTTTTAAGGCTAATAAATATCTATCAAATGTCGGAAGTGAACCCAACTAAGAACAGAATCCAATTTCATCTCATCGGAGCCAGCGCACAGAAGATGGAATGGGATACCCACCCAATCACACTTTTTAAGACTAATAAATATCTATCAAATGTCGGAAGTGAACCCAACTAAGAACAGAATCCAATTTCATCTCATCGGAGCCAGCGCACAGAAGATGGAATGGGATACCCACCCAATCACACTTTTTAAGGCTAATAAATATCTATCAAATGTCGGAAGTGAACCCAACTAAGAACAGAATCCAATTTCATCACATCGGAGCCAGCGCACAGAAGATGGAATGGGATACCCACCCAATCACACTTTTTAAGACTAATAAATATCTATCAAATGTCGGAAGTGAACCCAACTAAGAACAGAATCCAATTTCATCTCATCGGAGCCAGCGCACAGAAGATGGAATGGGATACCCACCCAATCACACTTTTTAAGGCTAATAAATATCTATCAAATGTCGGAAGTGAACCCAACTAAGAACAGAATCCAATTTCATCTCATCGGAGCCAGCGCACAGAAGATGGAATGGGATACCCACCCAATCACACTTTTTAAGGCTAATAAATATCTATCAAATGTCGGAAGTGAACCCAACTAAGAACAGAATCCAATTTCATCTCATCGGAGCCAGCGCACAGAAGATGGAATGGGATACCCACCCAATCACACTTTTTAAGGCTAATAAATATCTATCAAATGTCGGAAGTGAACCCAACTAAGAACAGAATCCAATTTCATCTCATCGGAGCCAGCGCACAGAAGATGGAATGGGATACCCACCCAATCACACTTTTTAAGGCTAATAAATATCTATCAAATGTCGGAAGTGAACCCAACTAAGAACAGAATCCAATTTCATCTCATCGGAGCCAGCGCACAGAAGATGGAATGGGATACCCACCCAATCACACTTTTTAAGGCTAATAAATATCTATCAAATGTCGGAAGTGAACCCAACTAAGAACAGAATCCAATTTCATCTCATCGGAGCCAGCGCACAGAAGATGGAATGGGATACCCACCCAATCACACTTTTTAAGACTAATAAATATCTATCAAATGTCGGAAGTGAACCCAACTAAGAACAGAATCCAATTTCATCTCATCGGAGCCAGCGCACAGAAGATGGAATGGGATACCCACCCAATCACACTTTTTAAGGCTAATAAATATCTATCAAATGTCGGAAGTGAACCCAACTAAGAACAGAATCCAATTTCATCTCATCGGAGCCAGCGCACAGAAGATGGAATGGGATACCCACCCAATCACACTTTTTAAGGCTAATAAATATCTATCAAATGTCGGAAGTGAACCCAACTAAGAACAGAATCCAATTTCATCTCATCGGAGCCAGCGCACAGAAGATGGAATGGGATACCCACCCAATCACACTTTTTAAGACTAATAAATATCTATCAAATGTCGGAAGTGAACCCAACTAAGAACAGAATCCAATTTCATCTCATCGGAGCCAGCGCACAGAAGATGGAATGGGATACCCACCCAATCACACTTTTTAAGGCTAATAAATATCTATCAAATGTCGGAAGTGAACCCAACTAAGAACAGAATCCAATTTCATCTCATCGGAGCCAGCGCACAGAAGATGGAATGGGATACCCACCCAATCACACTTTTTAAGACTAATAAATATCTATCAAATGTCGGAAGTGAACCCAACTAAGAACAGAATCCAATTTCATCACATCGGAGCCAGCGCACAGAAGATGGAATGGGATACCCACCCAATCACACTTTTTAAGACTAATAAATATCTATCAAATGTCGGAAGTGAACCCAACTAAGAACAGAATCCAATTTCATCTCATCGGAGCCAGCGCACAGAAGATGGAATGGGATACCCACCCAATCACACTTTTTAAGGCTAATAAATATCTATCAAATGTCGGAAGTGAACCCAACTAAGAACAGAATCCAATTTCATCTCATCGGAGCCAGCGCACAGAAGATGGAATGGGATACCCACCCAATCACACTTTTTAAGACTAATAAATATCTATCAAATGTCGGAAGTGAACCCAACTAAGAACAGAATCCAATTTCATCTCATCGGAGCCAGCGCACAGAAGATGGAATGGGATACCCACCCAATCACACTTTTTAAGGCTAATAAATATCTATCAAATGTCGGAAGTGAACCCAACTAAGAACAGAATCCAATTTCATCACATCGGAGCCAGCGCACAGAAGATGGAATGGGATACCCACCCAATCACACTTTTTAAGACTAATAAATATCTATCAAATGTCGGAAGTGAACCCAACTAAGAACAGAATCCAATTTCATCTCATCGGAGCCAGCGCACAGAAGATGGAATGGGATACCCACCCAATCACACTTTTTAAGGCTAATAAATATCTATCAAATGTCGGAAGTGAACCCAACTAAGAACAGAATCCAATTTCATCTCATCGGAGCCAGCGCACAGAAGATGGAATGGGATACCCACCCAATCACACTTTTTAAGGCTAATAAATATCTATCAAATGTCGGAAGTGAACCCAACTAAGAACAGAATCCAATTTCATCTCATCGGAGCCAGCGCACAGAAGATGGAATGGGATACCCACCCAATCACACTTTTTAAGGCTAATAAATATCTATCAAATGTCGGAAGTGAACCCAACTAAGAACAGAATCCAATTTCATCACATCGGAGCCAGCGCACAGAAGATGGAATGGGATACCCACCCAATCACACTTTTTAAGACTAATAAATATCTATCAAATGTCGGAAGTGAACCCAACTAAGAACAGAATCCAATTTCATCTCATCGGAGCCAGCGCACAGAAGATGGAATGGGATACCCACCCAATCACACTTTTTAAGACTAATAAATATCTATCAAATGTCGGAAGTGAACCCAACTAAGAACAGAATCCAATTTCATCTCATCGGAGCCAGCGCACAGAAGATGGAATGGGATACCCACCCAATCACACTTTTTAAGACTAATAAATATCTATCAAATGTCGGAAGTGAACCCAACTAAGAACAGAATCCAATTTCATCTCATCGGAGCCAGCGCACAGAAGATGGAATGGGATACCCACCCAATCACACTTTTTAAGACTAATAAATATCTATCAAATGTCGGAAGTGAACCCAACTAAGAACAGAATCCAATTTCATCTCATCGGAGCCAGCGCACAGAAGATGGAATGGGATACCCACCCAATCACACTTTTTAAGACTAATAAATATCTATCAAATGTCGGAAGTGAACCCAACTAAGAACAGAATCCAATTTCATCTCATCGGAGCCAGCGCACAGAAGATGGAATGGGATACCCACCCAATCACACTTTTTAAGGCTAATAAATATCTATCAAATGTCGGAAGTGAACCCAACTAAGAACAGAATCCAATTTCATCTCATCGGAGCCAGCGCACAGAAGATGGAATGGGATACCCACCCAATCACACTTTTTAAGGCTAATAAATATCTATCAAATGTCGGAAGTGAACCCAACTAAGAACAGAATCCAATTTCATCTCATCGGAGCCAGCGCACAGAAGATGGAATGGGATACCCACCCAATCACACTTTTTAAGACTAATAAATATCTATCAAATGTCGGAAGTGAACCCAACTAAGAACAGAATCCAATTTCATCTCATCGGAGCCAGCGCACAGAAGATGGAATGGGATACCCACCCAATCACACTTTTTAAGGCTAATAAATATCTATCAAATGTCGGAAGTGAACCCAACTAAGAACAGAATCCAATTTCATCTCATCGGAGCCAGCGCACAGAAGATGGAATGGGATACCCACCCAATCACACTTTTTAAGACTAATAAATATCTATCAAATGTCGGAAGTGAACCCAACTAAGAACAGAATCCAATTTCATCTCATCGGAGCCAGCGCACAGAAGATGGAATGGGATACCCACCCAATCACACTTTTTAAGGCTAATAAATATCTATCAAATGTCGGAAGTGAACCCAACTAAGAACAGAATCCAATTTCATCTCATCGGAGCCAGCGCACAGAAGATGGAATGGGATACCCACCCAATCACACTTTTTAAGGCTAATAAATATCTATCAAATGTCGGAAGTGAACCCAACTAAGAACAGAATCCAATTTCATCTCATCGGAGCCAGCGCACAGAAGATGGAATGGGATACCCACCCAATCACACTTTTTAAGACTAATAAATATCTATCAAATGTCGGAAGTGAACCCAACTAAGAACAGAATCCAATTTCATCTCATCGGAGCCAGCGCACAGAAGATGGAATGGGATACCCACCCAATCACACTTTTTAAGGCTAATAAATATCTATCAAATGTCGGAAGTGAACCCAACTAAGAACAGAATCCAATTTCATCTCATCGGAGCCAGCGCACAGAAGATGGAATGGGATACCCACCCAATCACACTTTTTAAGGCTAATAAATATCTATCAAATGTCGGAAGTGAACCCAACTAAGAACAGAATCCAATTTCATCTCATCGGAGCCAGCGCACAGAAGATGGAATGGGATACCCACCCAATCACACTTTTTAAGACTAATAAATATCTATCAAATGTCGGAAGTGAACCCAACTAAGAACAGAATCCAATTTCATCTCATCGGAGCCAGCGCACAGAAGATGGAATGGGATACCCACCCAATCACACTTTTTAAGGCTAATAAATATCTATCAAATGTCGGAAGTGAACCCAACTAAGAACAGAATCCAATTTCATCACATCGGAGCCAGCGCACAGAAGATGGAATGGGATACCCACCCAATCACACTTTTTAAGGCTAATAAATATCTATCAAATGTCGGAAGTGAACCCAACTAAGAACAGAATCCAATTTCATCTCATCGGAGCCAGCGCACAGAAGATGGAATGGGATACCCACCCAATCACACTTTTTAAGGCTAATAAATATCTATCAAATGTCGGAAGTGAACCCAACTAAGAACAGAATCCAATTTCATCACATCGGAGCCAGCGCACAGAAGATGGAATGGGATACCCACCCAATCACACTTTTTAAGACTAATAAATATCTATCAAATGTCGGAAGTGAACCCAACTAAGAACAGAATCCAATTTCATCTCATCGGAGCCAGCGCACAGAAGATGGAATGGGATACCCACCCAATCACACTTTTTAAGACTAATAAATATCTATCAAATGTCGGAAGTGAACCCAACTAAGAACAGAATCCAATTTCATCACATCGGAGCCAGCGCACAGAAGATGGAATGGGATACCCACCCAATCACACTTTTTAAGACTAATAAATATCTATCAAATGTCGGAAGTGAACCCAACTAAGAACAGAATCCAATTTCATCTCATCGGAGCCAGCGCACAGAAGATGGAATGGGATACCCACCCAATCACACTTTTTAAGGCTAATAAATATCTATCAAATGTCGGAAGTGAACCCAACTAAGAACAGAATCCAATTTCATCACATCGGAGCCAGCGCACAGAAGATGGAATGGGATACCCACCCAATCACACTTTTTAAGACTAATAAATATCTATCAAATGTCGGAAGTGAACCCAACTAAGAACAGAATCCAATTTCATCTCATCGGAGCCAGCGCACAGAAGATGGAATGGGATACCCACCCAATCACACTTTTTAAGACTAATAAATATCTATCAAATGTCGGAAGTGAACCCAACTAAGAACAGAATCCAATTTCATCACATCGGAGCCAGCGCACAGAAGATGGAATGGGATACCCACCCAATCACACTTTTTAAGGCTAATAAATATCTATCAAATGTCGGAAGTGAACCCAACTAAGAACAGAATCCAATTTCATCACATCGGAGCCAGCGCACAGAAGATGGAATGGGATACCCACCCAATCACACTTTTTAAGGCTAATAAATATCTATCAAATGTCGGAAGTGAACCCAACTAAGAACAGAATCCAATTTCATCTCATCGGAGCCAGCGCACAGAAGATGGAATGGGATACCCACCCAATCACACTTTTTAAGGCTAATAAATATCTATCAAATGTCGGAAGTGAACCCAACTAAGAACAGAATCCAATTTCATCTCATCGGAGCCAGCGCACAGAAGATGGAATGGGATACCCACCCAATCACACTTTTTAAGACTAATAAATATCTATCAAATGTCGGAAGTGAACCCAACTAAGAACAGAATCCAATTTCATCTCATCGGAGCCAGCGCACAGAAGATGGAATGGGATACCCACCCAATCACACTTTTTAAGGCTAATAAATATCTATCAAATGTCGGAAGTGAACCCAACTAAGAACAGAATCCAATTTCATCTCATCGGAGCCAGCGCACAGAAGATGGAATGGGATACCCACCCAATCACACTTTTTAAGGCTAATAAATATCTATCAAATGTCGGAAGTGAACCCAACTAAGAACAGAATCCAATTTCATCTCATCGGAGCCAGCGCACAGAAGATGGAATGGGATACCCACCCAATCACACTTTTTAAGACTAATAAATATCTATCAAATGTCGGAAGTGAACCCAACTAAGAACAGAATCCAATTTCATCTCATCGGAGCCAGCGCACAGAAGATGGAATGGGATACCCACCCAATCACACTTTTTAAGGCTAATAAATATCTATCAAATGTCGGAAGTGAACCCAACTAAGAACAGAATCCAATTTCATCTCATCGGAGCCAGCGCACAGAAGATGGAATGGGATACCCACCCAATCACACTTTTTAAGGCTAATAAATATCTATCAAATGTCGGAAGTGAACCCAACTAAGAACAGAATCCAATTTCATCTCATCGGAGCCAGCGCACAGAAGATGGAATGGGATACCCACCCAATCACACTTTTTAAGACTAATAAATATCTATCAAATGTCGGAAGTGAACCCAACTAAGAACAGAATCCAATTTCATCTCATCGGAGCCAGCGCACAGAAGATGGAATGGGATACCCACCCAATCACACTTTTTAAGGCTAATAAATATCTATCAAATGTCGGAAGTGAACCCAACTAAGAACAGAATCCAATTTCATCTCATCGGAGCCAGCGCACAGAAGATGGAATGGGATACCCACCCAATCACACTTTTTAAGGCTAATAAATATCTATCAAATGTCGGAAGTGAACCCAACTAAGAACAGAATCCAATTTCATCACATCGGAGCCAGCGCACAGAAGATGGAATGGGATACCCACCCAATCACACTTTTTAAGGCTAATAAATATCTATCAAATGTCGGAAGTGAACCCAACTAAGAACAGAATCCAATTTCATCTCATCGGAGCCAGCGCACAGAAGATGGAATGGGATACCCACCCAATCACACTTTTTAAGGCTAATAAATATCTATCAAATGTCGGAAGTGAACCCAACTAAGAACAGAATCCAATTTCATCTCATCGGAGCCAGCGCACAGAAGATGGAATGGGATACCCACCCAATCACACTTTTTAAGACTAATAAATATCTATCAAATGTCGGAAGTGAACCCAACTAAGAACAGAATCCAATTTCATCTCATCGGAGCCAGCGCACAGAAGATGGAATGGGATACCCACCCAATCACACTTTTTAAGGCTAATAAATATCTATCAAATGTCGGAAGTGAACCCAACTAAGAACAGAATCCAATTTCATCACATCGGAGCCAGCGCACAGAAGATGGAATGGGATACCCACCCAATCACACTTTTTAAGACTAATAAATATCTATCAAATGTCGGAAGTGAACCCAACTAAGAACAGAATCCAATTTCATCTCATCGGAGCCAGCGCACAGAAGATGGAATGGGATACCCACCCAATCACACTTTTTAAGACTAATAAATATCTATCAAATGTCGGAAGTGAACCCAACTAAGAACAGAATCCAATTTCATCTCATCGGAGCCAGCGCACAGAAGATGGAATGGGATACCCACCCAATCACACTTTTTAAGACTAATAAATATCTATCAAATGTCGGAAGTGAACCCAACTAAGAACAGAATCCAATTTCATCTCATCGGAGCCAGCGCACAGAAGATGGAATGGGATACCCACCCAATCACACTTTTTAAGACTAATAAATATCTATCAAATGTCGGAAGTGAACCCAACTAAGAACAGAATCCAATTTCATCTCATCGGAGCCAGCGCACAGAAGATGGAATGGGATACCCACCCAATCACACTTTTTAAGACTAATAAATATCTATCAAATGTCGGAAGTGAACCCAACTAAGAACAGAATCCAATTTCATCTCATCGGAGCCAGCGCACAGAAGATGGAATGGGATACCCACCCAATCACACTTTTTAAGGCTAATAAATATCTATCAAATGTCGGAAGTGAACCCAACTAAGAACAGAATCCAATTTCATCTCATCGGAGCCAGCGCACAGAAGATGGAATGGGATACCCACCCAATCACACTTTTTAAGACTAATAAATATCTATCAAATGTCGGAAGTGAACCCAACTAAGAACAGAATCCAATTTCATCTCATCGGAGCCAGCGCACAGAAGATGGAATGGGATACCCACCCAATCACACTTTTTAAGACTAATAAATATCTATCAAATGTCGGAAGTGAACCCAACTAAGAACAGAATCCAATTTCATCTCATCGGAGCCAGCGCACAGAAGATGGAATGGGATACCCACCCAATCACACTTTTTAAGACTAATAAATATCTATCAAATGTCGGAAGTGAACCCAACTAAGAACAGAATCCAATTTCATCTCATCGGAGCCAGCGCACAGAAGATGGAATGGGATACCCACCCAATCACACTTTTTAAGACTAATAAATATCTATCAAATGTCGGAAGTGAACCCAACTAAGAACAGAATCCAATTTCATCTCATCGGAGCCAGCGCACAGAAGATGGAATGGGATACCCACCCAATCACACTTTTTAAGGCTAATAAATATCTATCAAATGTCGGAAGTGAACCCAACTAAGAACAGAATCCAATTTCATCACATCGGAGCCAGCGCACAGAAGATGGAATGGGATACCCACCCAATCACACTTTTTAAGACTAATAAATATCTATCAAATGTCGGAAGTGAACCCAACTAAGAACAGAATCCAATTTCATCACATCGGAGCCAGCGCACAGAAGATGGAATGGGATACCCACCCAATCACACTTTTTAAGACTAATAAATATCTATCAAATGTCGGAAGTGAACCCAACTAAGAACAGAATCCAATTTCATCTCATCGGAGCCAGCGCACAGAAGATGGAATGGGATACCCACCCAATCACACTTTTTAAGGCTAATAAATATCTATCAAATGTCGGAAGTGAACCCAACTAAGAACAGAATCCAATTTCATCACATCGGAGCCAGCGCACAGAAGATGGAATGGGATACCCACCCAATCACACTTTTTAAGACTAATAAATATCTATCAAATGTCGGAAGTGAACCCAACTAAGAACAGAATCCAATTTCATCACATCGGAGCCAGCGCACAGAAGATGGAATGGGATACCCACCCAATCACACTTTTTAAGGCTAATAAATATCTATCAAATGTCGGAAGTGAACCCAACTAAGAACAGAATCCAATTTCATCTCATCGGAGCCAGCGCACAGAAGATGGAATGGGATACCCACCCAATCACACTTTTTAAGACTAATAAATATCTATCAAATGTCGGAAGTGAACCCAACTAAGAACAGAATCCAATTTCATCTCATCGGAGCCAGCGCACAGAAGATGGAATGGGATACCCACCCAATCACACTTTTTAAGGCTAATAAATATCTATCAAATGTCGGAAGTGAACCCAACTAAGAACAGAATCCAATTTCATCACATCGGAGCCAGCGCACAGAAGATGGAATGGGATACCCACCCAATCACACTTTTTAAGACTAATAAATATCTATCAAATGTCGGAAGTGAACCCAACTAAGAACAGAATCCAATTTCATCACATCGGAGCCAGCGCACAGAAGATGGAATGGGATACCCACCCAATCACACTTTTTAAGACTAATAAATATCTATCAAATGTCGGAAGTGAACCCAACTAAGAACAGAATCCAATTTCATCACATCGGAGCCAGCGCACAGAAGATGGAATGGGATACCCACCCAATCACACTTTTTAAGACTAATAAATATCTATCAAATGTCGGAAGTGAACCCAACTAAGAACAGAATCCAATTTCATCACATCGGAGCCAGCGCACAGAAGATGGAATGGGATACCCACCCAATCACACTTTTTAAGGCTAATAAATATCTATCAAATGTCGGAAGTGAACCCAACTAAGAACAGAATCCAATTTCATCTCATCGGAGCCAGCGCACAGAAGATGGAATGGGATACCCACCCAATCACACTTTTTAAGACTAATAAATATCTATCAAATGTCGGAAGTGAACCCAACTAAGAACAGAATCCAATTTCATCTCATCGGAGCCAGCGCACAGAAGATGGAATGGGATACCCACCCAATCACACTTTTTAAGGCTAATAAATATCTATCAAATGTCGGAAGTGAACCCAACTAAGAACAGAATCCAATTTCATCACATCGGAGCCAGCGCACAGAAGATGGAATGGGATACCCACCCAATCACACTTTTTAAGACTAATAAATATCTATCAAATGTCGGAAGTGAACCCAACTAAGAACAGAATCCAATTTCATCACATCGGAGCCAGCGCACAGAAGATGGAATGGGATACCCACCCAATCACACTTTTTAAGACTAATAAATATCTATCAAATGTCGGAAGTGAACCCAACTAAGAACAGAATCCAATTTCATCTCATCGGAGCCAGCGCACAGAAGATGGAATGGGATACCCACCCAATCACACTTTTTAAGGCTAATAAATATCTATCAAATGTCGGAAGTGAACCCAACTAAGAACAGAATCCAATTTCATCACATCGGAGCCAGCGCACAGAAGATGGAATGGGATACCCACCCAATCACACTTTTTAAGACTAATAAATATCTATCAAATGTCGGAAGTGAACCCAACTAAGAACAGAATCCAATTTCATCTCATCGGAGCCAGCGCACAGAAGATGGAATGGGATACCCACCCAATCACACTTTTTAAGGCTAATAAATATCTATCAAATGTCGGAAGTGAACCCAACTAAGAACAGAATCCAATTTCATCACATCGGAGCCAGCGCACAGAAGATGGAATGGGATACCCACCCAATCACACTTTTTAAGGCTAATAAATATCTATCAAATGTCGGAAGTGAACCCAACTAAGAACAGAATCCAATTTCATCACATCGGAGCCAGCGCACAGAAGATGGAATGGGATACCCACCCAATCACACTTTTTAAGACTAATAAATATCTATCAAATGTCGGAAGTGAACCCAACTAAGAACAGAATCCAATTTCATCTCATCGGAGCCAGCGCACAGAAGATGGAATGGGATACCCACCCAATCACACTTTTTAAGACTAATAAATATCTATCAAATGTCGGAAGTGAACCCAACTAAGAACAGAATCCAATTTCATCTCATCGGAGCCAGCGCACAGAAGATGGAATGGGATACCCACCCAATCACACTTTTTAAGACTAATAAATATCTATCAAATGTCGGAAGTGAACCCAACTAAGAACAGAATCCAATTTCATCTCATCGGAGCCAGCGCACAGAAGATGGAATGGGATACCCACCCAATCACACTTTTTAAGACTAATAAATATCTATCAAATGTCGGAAGTGAACCCAACTAAGAACAGAATCCAATTTCATCTCATCGGAGCCAGCGCACAGAAGATGGAATGGGATACCCACCCAATCACACTTTTTAAGACTAATAAATATCTATCAAATGTCGGAAGTGAACCCAACTAAGAACAGAATCCAATTTCATCTCATCGGAGCCAGCGCACAGAAGATGGAATGGGATACCCACCCAATCACACTTTTTAAGACTAATAAATATCTATCAAATGTCGGAAGTGAACCCAACTAAGAACAGAATCCAATTTCATCTCATCGGAGCCAGCGCACAGAAGATGGAATGGGATACCCACCCAATCACACTTTTTAAGACTAATAAATATCTATCAAATGTCGGAAGTGAACCCAACTAAGAACAGAATCCAATTTCATCACATCGGAGCCAGCGCACAGAAGATGGAATGGGATACCCACCCAATCACACTTTTTAAGACTAATAAATATCTATCAAATGTCGGAAGTGAACCCAACTAAGAACAGAATCCAATTTCATCTCATCGGAGCCAGCGCACAGAAGATGGAATGGGATACCCACCCAATCACACTTTTTAAGACTAATAAATATCTATCAAATGTCGGAAGTGAACCCAACTAAGAACAGAATCCAATTTCATCTCATCGGAGCCAGCGCACAGAAGATGGAATGGGATACCCACCCAATCACACTTTTTAAGACTAATAAATATCTATCAAATGTCGGAAGTGAACCCAACTAAGAACAGAATCCAATTTCATCTCATCGGAGCCAGCGCACAGAAGATGGAATGGGATACCCACCCAATCACACTTTTTAAGACTAATAAATATCTATCAAATGTCGGAAGTGAACCCAACTAAGAACAGAATCCAATTTCATCTCATAGGAGCCAGCGCACAGAAGATGGAATGGGATACCCACCCAATCACACTTTTTAAGACTAATAAATATCTATCAAATGTCGGAAGTGAACCCAACTAAGAACAGAATCCAATTTCATCTCATCGGAGCCAGCGCACAGAAGATGGAATGGGATACCCACCCAATCACACTTTTTAAGGCTAATAAATATCTATCAAATGTCGGAAGTGAACCCAACTAAGAACAGAATCCAATTTCATCTCATCGGAGCCAGCGCACAGAAGATGGAATGGGATACCCACCCAATCACACTTTTTTAAGGCTAATAAATATCTATCAAATGTCGGAAGTGAACCCAACTAAGAACAGAATCCAATTTCATCTCATCGGAGCCAGCGCACAGAAGATGGAATGGGATACCCACCCAATCACACTTTTTAAGGCTAATAAATATCTATCAAATGTCGGAAGTGAACCCAACTAAGAACAGAATCCAATTTCATCACATCGGAGCCAGCGCACAGAAGATGGAATGGGATACCCACCCAATCACACTTTTTAAGACTAATAAATATCTATCAAATGTCGGAAGTGAACCCAACTAAGAACAGAATCCAATTTCATCTCATCGGAGCCAGCGCACAGAAGATGGAATGGGATACCCACCCAATCACACTTTTTAAGACTAATAAATATCTATCAAATGTCGGAAGTGAACCCAACTAAGAACAGAATCCAATTTCATCTCATCGGAGCCAGCGCACAGAAGATGGAATGGGATACCCACCCAATCACACTTTTTAAGACTAATAAATATCTATCAAATGTCGGAAGTGAACCCAACTAAGAACAGAATCCAATTTCATCTCATCGGAGCCAGCGCACAGAAGATGGAATGGGATACCCACCCAATCACACTTTTTAAGACTAATAAATATCTATCAAATGTCGGAAGTGAACCCAACTAAGAACAGAATCCAATTTCATCTCATCGGAGCCAGCGCACAGAAGATGGAATGGGATACCCACCCAATCACACTTTTTAAGACTAATAAATATCTATCAAATGTCGGAAGTGAACCCAACTAAGAACAGAATCCAATTTCATCTCATCGGAGCCAGCGCACAGAAGATGGAATGGGATACCCACCCAATCACACTTTTTAAGACTAATAAATATCTATCAAATGTCGGAAGTGAACCCAACTAAGAACAGAATCCAATTTCATCTCATCGGAGCCAGCGCACAGAAGATGGAATGGGATACCCACCCAATCACACTTTTTAAGACTAATAAATATCTATCAAATGTCGGAAGTGAACCCAACTAAGAACAGAATCCAATTTCATCACATCGGAGCCAGCGCACAGAAGATGGAATGGGATACCCACCCAATCACACTTTTTAAGACTAATAAATATCTATCAAATGTCGGAAGTGAACCCAACTAAGAACAGAATCCAATTTCATCTCATCGGAGCCAGCGCACAGAAGATGGAATGGGATACCCACCCAATCACACTTTTTAAGACTAATAAATATCTATCAAATGTCGGAAGTGAACCCAACTAAGAACAGAATCCAATTTCATCTCATCGGAGCCAGCGCACAGAAGATGGAATGGGATACCCACCCAATCACACTTTTTAAGACTAATAAATATCTATCAAATGTCGGAAGTGAACCCAACTAAGAACAGAATCCAATTTCATCTCATCGGAGCCAGCGCACAGAAGATGGAATGGGATACCCACCCAATCACACTTTTTAAGACTAATAAATATCTATCAAATGTCGGAAGTGAACCCAACTAAGAACAGAATCCAATTTCATCTCATCGGAGCCAGCGCACAGAAGATGGAATGGGATACCCACCCAATCACACTTTTTAAGACTAATAAATATCTATCAAATGTCGGAAGTGAACCCAACTAAGAACAGAATCCAATTTCATCTCATCGGAGCCAGCGCACAGAAGATGGAATGGGATACCCACCCAATCACACTTTTTAAGACTAATAAATATCTATCAAATGTCGGAAGTGAACCCAACTAAGAACAGAATCCAATTTCATCACATCGGAGCCAGCGCACAGAAGATGGAATGGGATACCCACCCAATCACACTTTTTAAGACTAATAAATATCTATCAAATGTCGGAAGTGAACCCAACTAAGAACAGAATCCAATTTCATCTCATCGGAGCCAGCGCACAGAAGATGGAATGGGATACCCACCCAATCACACTTTTTAAGACTAATAAATATCTATCAAATGTCGGAAGTGAACCCAACTAAGAACAGAATCCAATTTCATCTCATCGGAGCCAGCGCACAGAAGATGGAATGGGATACCCACCCAATCACACTTTTTAAGACTAATAAATATCTATCAAATGTCGGAAGTGAACCCAACTAAGAACAGAATCCAATTTCATCTCATCGGAGCCAGCGCACAGAAGATGGAATGGGATACCCACCCAATCACACTTTTTAAGACTAATAAATATCTATCAAATGTCGGAAGTGAACCCAACTAAGAACAGAATCCAATTTCATCTCATCGGAGCCAGCGCACAGAAGATGGAATGGGATACCCACCCAATCACACTTTTTAAGACTAATAAATATCTATCAAATGTCGGAAGTGAACCCAACTAAGAACAGAATCCAATTTCATCACATCGGAGCCAGCGCACAGAAGATGGAATGGGATACCCACCCAATCACACTTTTTAAGACTAATAAATATCTATCAAATGTCGGAAGTGAACCCAACTAAGAACAGAATCCAATTTCATCACATCGGAGCCAGCGCACAGAAGATGGAATGGGATACCCACCCAATCACACTTTTTAAGACTAATAAATATCTATCAAATGTCGGAAGTGAACCCAACTAAGAACAGAATCCAATTTCATCTCATCGGAGCCAGCGCACAGAAGATGGAATGGGATACCCACCCAATCACACTTTTTAAGACTAATAAATATCTATCAAATGTCGGAAGTGAACCCAACTAAGAACAGAATCCAATTTCATCTCATCGGAGCCAGCGCACAGAAGATGGAATGGGATACCCACCCAATCACACTTTTTAAGACTAATAAATATCTATCAAATGTCGGAAGTGAACCCAACTAAGAACAGAATCCAATTTCATCTCATCGGAGCCAGCGCACAGAAGATGGAATGAGATACCCACCCAATCACACTTTTTAAGACTAATAAATATCTATCAAATGTCGGAAGTGAACCCAACTAAGAACAGAATCCAATTTCATCTCATCGGAGCCAGCGCACAGAAGATGGAATGGGATACCCACCCAATCACACTTTTTAAGACTAATAAATATCTATCAAATGTCGGAAGTGAACCCAACTAAGAACAGAATCCAATTTCATCACATCGGAGCCAGCGCACAGAAGATGGAATGGGATACCCACCCAATCACACTTTTTAAGACTAATAAATATCTATCAAATGTCGGAAGTGAACCCAACTAAGAACAGAATCCAATTTCATCTCATCGGAGCCAGCGCACAGAAGATGGAATGGGATACCCACCCAATCACACTTTTTAAGACTAATAAATATCTATCAAATGTCGGAAGTGAACCCAACTAAGAACAGAATCCAATTTCATCTCATCGGAGCCAGCGCACAGAAGATGGAATGGGATACCCACCCAATCACACTTTTTAAGACTAATAAATATCTATCAAATGTCGGAAGTGAACCCAACTAAGAACAGAATCCAATTTCATCTCATCGGAGCCAGCGCACAGAAGATGGAATGGGATACCCACCCAATCACACTTTTTAAGACTAATAAATATCTATCAAATGTCGGAAGTGAACCCAACTAAGAACAGAATCCAATTTCATCTCATCGGAGCCAGCGCACAGAAGATGGAATGGGATACCCACCCAATCACACTTTTTAAGACTAATAAATATCTATCAAATGTCGGAAGTGAACCCAACTAAGAACAGAATCCAATTTCATCTCATCGGAGCCAGCGCACAGAAGATGGAATGGGATACCCACCCAATCACACTTTTTAAGACTAATAAATATCTATCAAATGTCGGAAGTGAACCCAACTAAGAACAGAATCCAATTTCATCACATCGGAGCCAGCGCACAGAAGATGGAATGGGATACCCACCCAATCACACTTTTTAAGACTAATAAATATCTATCAAATGTCGGAAGTGAACCCAACTAAGAACAGAATCCAATTTCATCTCATCGGAGCCAGCGCACAGAAGATGGAATGGGATACCCACCCAATCACACTTTTTAAGACTAATAAATATCTATCAAATGTCGGAAGTGAACCCAACTAAGAACAGAATCCAATTTCATCTCATCGGAGCCAGCGCACAGAAGATGGAATGGGATACCCACCCAATCACACTTTTTAAGACTAATAAATATCTATCAAATGTCGGAAGTGAACCCAACTAAGAACAGAATCCAATTTCATCTCATCGGAGCCAGCGCACAGAAGATGGAATGGGATACCCACCCAATCACACTTTTTAAGACTAATAAATATCTATCAAATGTCGGAAGTGAACCCAACTAAGAACAGAATCCAATTTCATCTCATCGGAGCCAGCGCACAGAAGATGGAATGGGATACCCACCCAATCACACTTTTTAAGACTAATAAATATCTATCAAATGTCGGAAGTGAACCCAACTAAGAACAGAATCCAATTTCATCTCATCGGAGCCAGCGCACAGAAGATGGAATGGGATACCCACCCAATCACACTTTTTAAGACTAATAAATATCTATCAAATGTCGGAAGTGAACCCAACTAAGAACAGAATCCAATTTCATCTCATCGGAGCCAGCGCACAGAAGATGGAATGGGATACCCACCCAATCACACTTTTTAAGGCTAATAAATATCTATCAAATGTCGGAAGTGAACCCAACTAAGAACAGAATCCAATTTCATCTCATCGGAGCCAGCGCACAGAAGATGGAATGGGATACCCACCCAATCACACTTTTTAAGGCTAATAAATATCTATCAAATGTCGGAAGTGAACCCAACTAAGAACAGAATCCAATTTCATCTCATCGGAGCCAGCGCACAGAAGATGGAATGGGATACCCACCCAATCACACTTTTTAAGGCTAATAAATATCTATCAAATGTCGGAAGTGAACCCAACTAAGAACAGAATCCAATTTCATCTCATCGGAGCCAGCGCACAGAAGATGGAATGGGATACCCACCCAATCACACTTTTTAAGGCTAATAAATATCTATCAAATGTCGGAAGTGAACCCAACTAAGAACAGAATCCAATTTCATCACATCGGAGCCAGCGCACAGAAGATGGAATGGGATACCCACCCAATCACACTTTTTAAGGCTAATAAATATCTATCAAATGTCGGAAGTGAACCCAACTAAGAACAGAATCCAATTTCATCTCATCGGAGCCAGCGCACAGAAGATGGAATGGGATACCCACCCAATCACACTTTTTAAGACTAATAAATATCTATCAAATGTCGGAAGTGAACCCAACTAAGAACAGAATCCAATTTCATCTCATCGGAGCCAGCGCACAGAAGATGGAATGGGATACCCACCCAATCACACTTTTTAAGGCTAATAAATATCTATCAAATGTCGGAAGTGAACCCAACTAAGAACAGAATCCAATTTCATCTCATCGGAGCCAGCGCACAGAAGATGGAATGGGATACCCACCCAATCACACTTTTTAAGACTAATAAATATCTATCAAATGTCGGAAGTGAACCCAACTAAGAACAGAATCCAATTTCATCTCATCGGAGCCAGCGCACAGAAGATGGAATGGGATACCCACCCAATCACACTTTTTAAGGCTAATAAATATCTATCAAATGTCGGAAGTGAACCCAACTAAGAACAGAATCCAATTTCATCTCATCGGAGCCAGCGCACAGAAGATGGAATGGGATACCCACCCAATCACACTTTTTAAGACTAATAAATATCTATCAAATGTCGGAAGTGAACCCAACTAAGAACAGAATCCAATTTCATCACATCGGAGCCAGCGCACAGAAGATGGAATGGGATACCCACCCAATCACACTTTTTAAGACTAATAAATATCTATCAAATGTCGGAAGTGAACCCAACTAAGAACAGAATCCAATTTCATCACATCGGAGCCAGCGCACAGAAGATGGAATGGGATACCCACCCAATCACACTTTTTAAGACTAATAAATATCTATCAAATGTCGGAAGTGAACCCAACTAAGAACAGAATCCAATTTTATCTCATCGGAGCCAGCGCACAGAAGATGGAATGGGATACCCACCCAATCACACTTTTTAAGACTAATAAATATCTATCAAATGTCGGAAGTGAACCCAACTAAGAACAGAATCCAATTTCATCTCATCGGAGCCAGCGCACAGAAGATGGAATGGGATACCCACCCAATCACACTTTTTAAGACTAATAAATATCTATCAAATGTCGGAAGTGAACCCAACTAAGAACAGAATCCAATTTCATCTCATCGGAGCCAGCGCACAGAAGATGGAATGGGATACCCACCCAATCACACTTTTTAAGACTAATAAATATCTATCAAATGTCGGAAGTGAACCCAACTAAGAACAGAATCCAATTTCATCTCATCGGAGCCAGCGCACAGAAGATGGAATGGGATACCCACCCAATCACACTTTTTAAGACTAATAAATATCTATCAAATGTCGGAAGTGAACCCAACTAAGAACAGAATCCAATTTCATCTCATCGGAGCCAGCGCACAGAAGATGGAATGGGATACCCACCCAATCACACTTTTTAAGACTAATAAATATCTATCAAATGTCGGAAGTGAACCCAACTAAGAACAGAATCCAATTTCATCTCATCGGAGCCAGCGCACAGAAGATGGAATGGGATACCCACCCAATCACACTTTTTAAGGCTAATAAATATCTATCAAATGTCGGAAGTGAACCCAACTAAGAACAGAATCCAATTTCATCTCATCGGAGCCAGCGCACAGAAGATGGAATGGGATACCCACCCAATCACACTTTTTAAGGCTAATAAATATCTATCAAATGTCGGAAGTGAACCCAACTAAGAACAGAATCCAATTTCATCACATCGGAGCCAGAGCACCGAGGAAGAAACGAGATACCCACTCGATCACACTTTTTAAGACTAATAAATATCTATCAAATGTCGGAAGTGAACCCAACTAAGAACAGAATCCAATTTCATCTCATCGGAGCCAGCGCACAGAAGATGGAATGGGATACCCACCCAATCACACTTTTTAAGACTAATAAATATCTATCAAATGTCGGAAGTGAACCCAACTAAGAACAGAATCCAATTTCATCTCATCGGAGCCAGCGCACAGAAGATGGAATGGGATACCCACCCAATCACACTTTTTAAGACTAATAAATATCTATCAAATGTCGGAAGTGAACCCAACTAAGAACAGAATCCAATTTCATCACATCGGAGCCAGCGCACAGAAGATGGAATGGGATACCCACCCAATCACACTTTTTAAGACTAATAAATATCTATCAAATGTCGGAAGTGAACCCAACTAAGAACAGAATCCAATTTCATCTCATCGGAGCCAGCGCACAGAAGATGGAATGGGATACCCACCCAATCACACTTTTTAAGACTAATAAATATCTATCAAATGTCGGAAGTGAACCCAACTAAGAACAGAATCCAATTTCATCACATCGGAGCCAGCGCACAGAAGATGGAATGGGATACCCACCCAATCACACTTTTTAAGACTAATAAATATCTATCAAATGTCGGAAGTGAACCCAACTAAGAACAGAATCCAATTTCATCTCATCGGAGCCAGCGCACAGAAGATGGAATGGGATACCCACCCAATCACACTTTTTAAGACTAATAAATATCTATCAAATGTCGGAAGTGAACCCAACTAAGAACAGAATCCAATTTCATCACATCGGAGCCAGCGCACAGAAGATGGAATGGGATACCCACCCAATCACACTTTTTAAGACTAATAAATATCTATCAAATGTCGGAAGTGAACCCAACTAAGAACAGAATCCAATTTCATCTCATCGGAGCCAGCGCACAGAAGATGGAATGGGATACCCACCCAATCACACTTTTTAAGGCTAATAAATATCTATCAAATGTCGGAAGTGAACCCAACTAAGAACAGAATCCAATTTCATCTCATCGGAGCCAGCGCACAGAAGATGGAATGGGATACCCACCCAATCACACTTTTTAAGGCTAATAAATATCTATCAAATGTCGGAAGTGAACCCAACTAAGAACAGAATCCAATTTCATCACATCGGAGCCAGAGCACCGAGGAAGAAACGAGATACCCACTCGATCACACTTTTTAAGACTAATAAATATCTATCAAATGTCGGAAGTGAACCCAACTAAGAACAGAATCCAATTTCATCTCATCGGAGCCAGCGCACAGAAGATGGAATGGGATACCCACCCAATCACACTTTTTAAGGCTAATAAATATCTATCAAATGTCGGAAGTGAACCCAACTAAGAACAGAATCCAATTTCATCACATCGGAGCCAGAGCACCGAGGAAGAAACGAGATACCCACTCGATCACACTTTTTAAGACTAATAAATATCTATCAAATGTCGGAAGTGAACCCAACTAAGAACAGAATCCAATTTCATCACATCGGAGCCAGAGCACCGAGGAAGAAACGAGATACCCACTCGATCACACTTTTTAAGACTAATAAATATCTATCAAATGTCGGAAGTGAACCCAACTAAGAACAGAATCCAATTTCATCACATCGGAGCCAGAGCACCGAGGAAGAAACGAGATACCCACTCGATCACACTTTTTAAGACTAATAAATATCTATCAAATGTCGGAAGTGAACCCAACTAAGAACAGAATCCAATTTCATCTCATCGGAGCCAGCGCACAGAAGATGGAATGGGATACCCACCCAATCACACTTTTTAAGGCTAATAAATATCTATCAAATGTCGGAAGTGAACCCAACTAAGAACAGAATCCAATTTCATCACATCGGAGCCAGAGCACCGAGGAAGAAACGAGATACCCACTCGATCACACTTTTTAAGACTAATAAATATCTATCAAATGTCGGAAGTGAACCCAACTAAGAACAGAATCCAATTTCATCTCATCGGAGCCAGCGCACAGAAGATGGAATGGGATACCCACCCAATCACACTTTTTAAGGCTAATAAATATCTATCAAATGTCGGAAGTGAACCCAACTAAGAACAGAATCCAATTTCATCACATCGGAGCCAGCGCACAGAAGATGGAATGGGATACCCACCCAATCACACTTTTTAAGGCTAATAAATATCTATCAAATGTCGGAAGTGAACCCAACTAAGAACAGAATCCAATTTCATCTCATCGGAGCCAGCGCACAGAAGATGGAATGGGATACCCACCCAATCACACTTTTTAAGACTAATAAATATCTATCAAATGTCGGAAGTGAACCCAACTAAGAACAGAATCCAATTTCATCACATCGGAGCCAGCGCACAGAAGATGGAATGGGATACCCACCCAATCACACTTTTTAAGGCTAATAAATATCTATCAAATGTCGGAAGTGAACCCAACTAAGAACAGAATCCAATTTCATCACATCGGAGCCAGCGCACAGAAGATGGAATGGGATACCCACCCAATCACACTTTTTAAGGCTAATAAATATCTATCAAATGTCGGAAGTGAACCCAACTAAGAACAGAATCCAATTTCATCTCATCGGAGCCAGCGCACAGAAGATGGAATGGGATACCCACCCAATCACACTTTTTAAGGCTAATAAATATCTATCAAATGTCGGAAGTGAACCCAACTAAGAACAGAATCCAATTTCATCACATCGGAGCCAGCGCACAGAAGATGGAATGGGATACCCACCCAATCACACTTTTTAAGACTAATAAATATCTATCAAATGTCGGAAGTGAACCCAACTAAGAACAGAATCCAATTTCATCACATCGGAGCCAGCGCACAGAAGATGGAATGGGATACCCACCCAATCACACTTTTTAAGGCTAATAAATATCTATCAAATGTCGGAAGTGAACCCAACTAAGAACAGAATCCAATTTCATCACATCGGAGCCAGCGCACAGAAGATGGAATGGGATACCCACCCAATCACACTTTTTAAGACTAATAAATATCTATCAAATGTCGGAAGTGAACCCAACTAAGAACAGAATCCAATTTCATCACATCGGAGCCAGCGCACAGAAGATGGAATGGGATACCCACCCAATCACACTTTTTAAGGCTAATAAATATCTATCAAATGTCGGAAGTGAACCCAACTAAGAACAGAATCCAATTTCATCACATCGGAGCCAGCGCACAGAAGATGGAATGGGATACCCACCCAATCACACTTTTTAAGACTAATAAATATCTATCAAATGTCGGAAGTGAACCCAACTAAGAACAGAATCCAATTTCATCACATCGGAGCCAGCGCACAGAAGATGGAATGGGATACCCACCCAATCACACTTTTTAAGACTAATAAATATCTATCAAATGTCGGAAGTGAACCCAACTAAGAACAGAATCCAATTTCATCTCATCGGAGCCAGCGCACAGAAGATGGAATGGGATACCCACCCAATCACACTTTTTAAGGCTAATAAATATCTATCAAATGTCGGAAGTGAACCCAACTAAGAACAGAATCCAATTTCATCACATCGGAGCCAGCGCACAGAAGATGGAATGGGATACCCACCCAATCACACTTTTTAAGACTAATAAATATCTATCAAATGTCGGAAGTGAACCCAACTAAGAACAGAATCCAATTTCATCACATCGGAGCCAGCGCACAGAAGATGGAATGGGATACCCACCCAATCACACTTTTTAAGACTAATAAATATCTATCAAATGTCGGAAGTGAACCCAACTAAGAACAGAATCCAATTTCATCTCATCGGAGCCAGCGCACAGAAGATGGAATGGGATACCCACCCAATCACACTTTTTAAGGCTAATAAATATCTATCAAATGTCGGAAGTGAACCCAACTAAGAACAGAATCCAATTTCATCACATCGGAGCCAGCGCACAGAAGATGGAATGGGATACCCACCCAATCACACTTTTTAAGACTAATAAATATCTATCAAATGTCGGAAGTGAACCCAACTAAGAACAGAATCCAATTTCATCACATCGGAGCCAGCGCACAGAAGATGGAATGGGATACCCACCCAATCACACTTTTTAAGGCTAATAAATATCTATCAAATGTCGGAAGTGAACCCAACTAAGAACAGAATCCAATTTCATCACATCGGAGCCAGCGCACAGAAGATGGAATGGGATACCCACCCAATCACACTTTTTAAGACTAATAAATATCTATCAAATGTCGGAAGTGAACCCAACTAAGAACAGAATCCAATTTCATCACATCGGAGCCAGCGCACAGAAGATGGAATGGGATACCCACCCAATCACACTTTTTAAGACTAATAAATATCTATCAAATGTCGGAAGTGAACCCAACTAAGAACAGAATCCAATTTCATCTCATCGGAGCCAGCGCACAGAAGATGGAATGGGATACCCACCCAATCACACTTTTTAAGGCTAATAAATATCTATCAAATGTCGGAAGTGAACCCAACTAAGAACAGAATCCAATTTCATCACATCGGAGCCAGCGCACAGAAGATGGAATGGGATACCCACCCAATCACACTTTTTAAGACTAATAAATATCTATCAAATGTCGGAAGTGAACCCAACTAAGAACAGAATCCAATTTCATCACATCGGAGCCAGCGCACAGAAGATGGAATGGGATACCCACCCAATCACACTTTTTAAGACTAATAAATATCTATCAAATGTCGGAAGTGAACCCAACTAAGAACAGAATCCAATTTCATCTCATCGGAGCCAGCGCACAGAAGATGGAATGGGATACCCACCCAATCACACTTTTTAAGGCTAATAAATATCTATCAAATGTCGGAAGTGAACCCAACTAAGAACAGAATCCAATTTCATCACATCGGAGCCAGCGCACAGAAGATGGAATGGGATACCCACCCAATCACACTTTTTAAGACTAATAAATATCTATCAAATGTCGGAAGTGAACCCAACTAAGAACAGAATCCAATTTCATCACATCGGAGCCAGCGCACAGAAGATGGAATGGGATACCCACCCAATCACACTTTTTAAGGCTAATAAATATCTATCAAATGTCGGAAGTGAACCCAACTAAGAACAGAATCCAATTTCATCACATCGGAGCCAGCGCACAGAAGATGGAATGGGATACCCACCCAATCACACTTTTTAAGGCTAATAAATATCTATCAAATGTCGGAAGTGAACCCAACTAAGAACAGAATCCAATTTCATCTCATCGGAGCCAGCGCACAGAAGATGGAATGGGATACCCACCCAATCACACTTTTTAAGACTAATAAATATCTATCAAATGTCGGAAGTGAACCCAACTAAGAACAGAATCCAATTTCATCACATCGGAGCCAGCGCACAGAAGATGGAATGGGATACCCACCCAATCACACTTTTTAAGACTAATAAATATCTATCAAATGTCGGAAGTGAACCCAACTAAGAACAGAATCCAATTTCATCACATCGGAGCCAGCGCACAGAAGATGGAATGGGATACCCACCCAATCACACTTTTTAAGGCTAATAAATATCTATCAAATGTCGGAAGTGAACCCAACTAAGAACAGAATCCAATTTCATCACATCGGAGCCAGCGCACAGAAGATGGAATGGGATACCCACCCAATCACACTTTTTAAGGCTAATAAATATCTATCAAATGTCGGAAGTGAACCCAACTAAGAACAGAATCCAATTTCATCACATCGGAGCCAGCGCACAGAAGATGGAATGGGATACCCACCCAATCACACTTTTTAAGGCTAATAAATATCTATCAAATGTCGGAAGTGAACCCAACTAAGAACAGAATCCAATTTCATCACATCGGAGCCAGCGCACAGAAGATGGAATGGGATACCCACCCAATCACACTTTTTAAGGCTAATAAATATCTATCAAATGTCGGAAGTGAACCCAACTAAGAACAGAATCCAATTTCATCACATCGGAGCCAGCGCACAGAAGATGGAATGGGATACCCACCCAATCACACTTTTTAAGGCTAATAAATATCTATCAAATGTCGGAAGTGAACCCAACTAAGAACAGAATCCAATTTCATCTCATCGGAGCCAGCGCACAGAAGATGGAATGGGATACCCACCCAATCACACTTTTTAAGACTAATAAATATCTATCAAATGTCGGAAGTGAACCCAACTAAGAACAGAATCCAATTTCATCACATCGGAGCCAGCGCACAGAAGATGGAATGGGATACCCACCCAATCACACTTTTTAAGACTAATAAATATCTATCAAATGTCGGAAGTGAACCCAACTAAGAACAGAATCCAATTTCATCTCATCGGAGCCAGCGCACAGAAGATGGAATGGGATACCCACCCAATCACACTTTTTAAGACTAATAAATATCTATCAAATGTCGGAAGTGAACCCAACTAAGAACAGAATCCAATTTCATCACATCGGAGCCAGCGCACAGAAGATGGAATGGGATACCCACCCAATCACACTTTTTAAGGCTAATAAATATCTATCAAATGTCGGAAGTGAACCCAACTAAGAACAGAATCCAATTTCATCACATCGGAGCCAGCGCACAGAAGATGGAATGGGATACCCACCCAATCACACTTTTTAAGGCTAATAAATATCTATCAAATGTCGGAAGTGAACCCAACTAAGAACAGAATCCAATTTCATCACATCGGAGCCAGCGCACAGAAGATGGAATGGGATACCCACCCAATCACACTTTTTAAGGCTAATAAATATCTATCAAATGTCGGAAGTGAACCCAACTAAGAACAGAATCCAATTTCATCACATCGGAGCCAGCGCACAGAAGATGGAATGGGATACCCACCCAATCACACTTTTTAAGGCTAATAAATATCTATCAAATGTCGGAAGTGAACCCAACTAAGAACAGAATCCAATTTCATCACATCGGAGCCAGCGCACAGAAGATGGAATGGGATACCCACCCAATCACACTTTTTAAGGCTAATAAATATCTATCAAATGTCGGAAGTGAACCCAACTAAGAACAGAATCCAATTTCATCACATCGGAGCCAGCGCACAGAAGATGGAATGGGATACCCACCCAATCACACTTTTTAAGACTAATAAATATCTATCAAATGTCGGAAGTGAACCCAACTAAGAACAGAATCCAATTTCATCTCATCGGAGCCAGCGCACAGAAGATGGAATGGGATACCCACCCAATCACACTTTTTAAGACTAATAAATATCTATCAAATGTCGGAAGTGAACCCAACTAAGAACAGAATCCAATTTCATCACATCGGAGCCAGCGCACAGAAGATGGAATGGGATACCCACCCAATCACACTTTTTAAGACTAATAAATATCTATCAAATGTCGGAAGTGAACCCAACTAAGAACAGAATCCAATTTCATCACATCGGAGCCAGCGCACAGAAGATGGAATGGGATACCCACCCAATCACACTTTTTAAGGCTAATAAATATCTATCAAATGTCGGAAGTGAACCCAACTAAGAACAGAATCCAATTTCATCACATCGGAGCCAGCGCACAGAAGATGGAATGGGATACCCACCCAATCACACTTTTTAAGGCTAATAAATATCTATCAAATGTCGGAAGTGAACCCAACTAAGAACAGAATCCAATTTCATCTCATCGGAGCCAGCGCACAGAAGATGGAATGGGATACCCACCCAATCACACTTTTTAAGGCTAATAAATATCTATCAAATGTCGGAAGTGAACCCAACTAAGAACAGAATCCAATTTCATCTCATCGGAGCCAGCGCACAGAAGATGGAATGGGATACCCACCCAATCACACTTTTTAAGACTAATAAATATCTATCAAATGTCGGAAGTGAACCCAACTAAGAACAGAATCCAATTTCATCTCATCGGAGCCAGCGCACAGAAGATGGAATGGGATACCCACCCAATCACACTTTTTAAGACTAATAAATATCTATCAAATGTCGGAAGTGAACCCAACTAAGAACAGAATCCAATTTCATCACATCGGAGCCAGCGCACAGAAGATGGAATGGGATACCCACCCAATCACACTTTTTAAGGCTAATAAATATCTATCAAATGTCGGAAGTGAACCCAACTAAGAACAGAATCCAATTTCATCACATCGGAGCCAGCGCACAGAAGATGGAATGGGATACCCACCCAATCACACTTTTTAAGGCTAATAAATATCTATCAAATGTCGGAAGTGAACCCAACTAAGAACAGAATCCAATTTCATCACATCGGAGCCAGCGCACAGAAGATGGAATGGGATACCCACCCAATCACACTTTTTAAGGCTAATAAATATCTATCAAATGTCGGAAGTGAACCCAACTAAGAACAGAATCCAATTTCATCACATCGGAGCCAGCGCACAGAAGATGGAATGGGATACCCACCCAATCACACTTTTTAAGACTAATAAATATCTATCAAATGTCGGAAGTGAACCCAACTAAGAACAGAATCCAATTTCATCTCATCGGAGCCAGCGCACAGAAGATGGAATGGGATACCCACCCAATCACACTTTTTAAGGCTAATAAATATCTATCAAATGTCGGAAGTGAACCCAACTAAGAACAGAATCCAATTTCATCACATCGGAGCCAGCGCACAGAAGATGGAATGGGATACCCACCCAATCACACTTTTTAAGACTAATAAATATCTATCAAATGTCGGAAGTGAACCCAACTAAGAACAGAATCCAATTTCATCTCATCGGAGCCAGCGCACAGAAGATGGAATGGGATACCCACCCAATCACACTTTTTAAGGCTAATAAATATCTATCAAATGTCGGAAGTGAACCCAACTAAGAACAGAATCCAATTTCATCTCATCGGAGCCAGCGCACAGAAGATGGAATGGGATACCCACCCAATCACACTTTTTAAGACTAATAAATATCTATCAAATGTCGGAAGTGAACCCAACTAAGAACAGAATCCAATTTCATCACATCGGAGCCAGCGCACAGAAGATGGAATGGGATACCCACCCAATCACACTTTTTAAGGCTAATAAATATCTATCAAATGTCGGAAGTGAACCCAACTAAGAACAGAATCCAATTTCATCACATCGGAGCCAGCGCACAGAAGATGGAATGGGATACCCACCCAATCACACTTTTTAAGGCTAATAAATATCTATCAAATGTCGGAAGTGAACCCAACTAAGAACAGAATCCAATTTCATCACATCGGAGCCAGCGCACAGAAGATGGAATGGGATACCCACCCAATCACACTTTTTAAGGCTAATAAATATCTATCAAATGTCGGAAGTGAACCCAACTAAGAACAGAATCCAATTTCATCACATCGGAGCCAGCGCACAGAAGATGGAATGGGATACCCACCCAATCACACTTTTTAAGGCTAATAAATATCTATCAAATGTCGGAAGTGAACCCAACTAAGAACAGAATCCAATTTCATCACATCGGAGCCAGCGCACAGAAGATGGAATGGGATACCCACCCAATCACACTTTTTAAGGCTAATAAATATCTATCAAATGTCGGAAGTGAACCCAACTAAGAACAGAATCCAATTTCATCTCATCGGAGCCAGCGCACAGAAGATGGAATGGGATACCCACCCAATCACACTTTTTAAGACTAATAAATATCTATCAAATGTCGGAAGTGAACCCAACTAAGAACAGAATCCAATTTCATCACATCGGAGCCAGCGCACAGAAGATGGAATGGGATACCCACCCAATCACACTTTTTAAGGCTAATAAATATCTATCAAATGTCGGAAGTGAACCCAACTAAGAACAGAATCCAATTTCATCACATCGGAGCCAGCGCACAGAAGATGGAATGGGATACCCACCCAATCACACTTTTTAAGGCTAATAAATATCTATCAAATGTCGGAAGTGAACCCAACTAAGAACAGAATCCAATTTCATCTCATCGGAGCCAGCGCACAGAAGATGGAATGGGATACCCACCCAATCACACTTTTTAAGACTAATAAATATCTATCAAATGTCGGAAGTGAACCCAACTAAGAACAGAATCCAATTTCATCTCATCGGAGCCAGCGCACAGAAGATGGAATGGGATACCCACCCAATCACACTTTTTAAGGCTAATAAATATCTATCAAATGTCGGAAGTGAACCCAACTAAGAACAGAATCCAATTTCATCACATCGGAGCCAGCGCACAGAAGATGGAATGGGATACCCACCCAATCACACTTTTTAAGGCTAATAAATATCTATCAAATGTCGGAAGTGAACCCAACTAAGAACAGAATCCAATTTCATCTAATCGGAGCCAGCGCACAGAAGATGGAATGGGATACCCACCCAATCACACTTTTTAAGGCTAATAAATATCTATCAAATGTCGGAAGTGAACCCAACTAAGAACAGAATCCAATTTCATCACATCGGAGCCAGCGCACAGAAGATGGAATGGGATACCCACCCAATCACACTTTTTAAGGCTAATAAATATCTATCAAATGTCGGAAGTGAACCCAACTAAGAACAGAATCCAATTTCATCACATCGGAGCCAGCGCACAGAAGATGGAATGGGATACCCACCCAATCACACTTTTTAAGGCTAATAAATATCTATCAAATGTCGGAAGTGAACCCAACTAAGAACAGAATCCAATTTCATCACATCGGAGCCAGCGCACAGAAGATGGAATGGGATACCCACCCAATCACACTTTTTAAGGCTAATAAATATCTATCAAATGTCGGAAGTGAACCCAACTAAGAACAGAATCCAATTTCATCACATCGGAGCCAGCGCACAGAAGATGGAATGGGATACCCACCCAATCACACTTTTTAAGGCTAATAAATATCTATCAAATGTCGGAAGTGAACCCAACTAAGAACAGAATCCAATTTCATCACATCGGAGCCAGCGCACAGAAGATGGAATGGGATACCCACCCAATCACACTTTTTAAGGCTAATAAATATCTATCAAATGTCGGAAGTGAACCCAACTAAGAACAGAATCCAATTTCATCTCATCGGAGCCAGCGCACAGAAGATGGAATGGGATACCCACCCAATCACACTTTTTAAGGCTAATAAATATCTATCAAATGTCGGAAGTGAACCCAACTAAGAACAGAATCCAATTTCATCACATCGGAGCCAGCGCACAGAAGATGGAATGGGATACCCACCCAATCACACTTTTTAAGGCTAATAAATATCTATCAAATGTCGGAAGTGAACCCAACTAAGAACAGAATCCAATTTCATCACATCGGAGCCAGCGCACAGAAGATGGAATGGGATACCCACCCAATCACACTTTTTAAGGCTAATAAATATCTATCAAATGTCGGAAGTGAACCCAACTAAGAACAGAATCCAATTTCATCACATCGGAGCCAGCGCACAGAAGATGGAATGGGATACCCACCCAATCACACTTTTTAAGGCTAATAAATATCTATCAAATGTCGGAAGTGAACCCAACTAAGAACAGAATCCAATTTCATCACATCGGAGCCAGCGCACAGAAGATGGAATGGGATACCCACCCAATCACACTTTTTAAGGCTAATAAATATCTATCAAATGTCGGAAGTGAACCCAACTAAGAACAGAATCCAATTTCATCACATCGGAGCCAGCGCACAGAAGATGGAATGGGATACCCACCCAATCACACTTTTTAAGACTAATAAATATCTATCAAATGTCGGAAGTGAACCCAACTAAGAACAGAATCCAATTTCATCACATCGGAGCCAGCGCACAGAAGATGGAATGGGATACCCACCCAATCACACTTTTTAAGGCTAATAAATATCTATCAAATGTCGGAAGTGAACCCAACTAAGAACAGAATCCAATTTCATCACATCGGAGCCAGCGCACAGAAGATGGAATGGGATACCCACCCAATCACACTTTTTAAGGCTAATAAATATCTATCAAATGTCGGAAGTGAACCCAACTAAGAACAGAATCCAATTTCATCACATCGGAGCCAGCGCACAGAAGATGGAATGGGATACCCACCCAATCACACTTTTTAAGGCTAATAAATATCTATCAAATGTCGGAAGTGAACCCAACTAAGAACAGAATCCAATTTCATCACATCGGAGCCAGCGCACAGAAGATGGAATGGGATACCCACCCAATCACACTTTTTAAGGCTAATAAATATCTATCAAATGTCGGAAGTGAACCCAACTAAGAACAGAATCCAATTTCATCACATCGGAGCCAGCGCACAGAAGATGGAATGGGATACCCACCCAATCACACTTTTTAAGGCTAATAAATATCTATCAAATGTCGGAAGTGAACCCAACTAAGAACAGAATCCAATTTCATCACATCGGAGCCAGCGCACAGAAGATGGAATGGGATACCCACCCAATCACACTTTTTAAGGCTAATAAATATCTATCAAATGTCGGAAGTGAACCCAACTAAGAACAGAATCCAATTTCATCTCATCGGAGCCAGCGCACAGAAGATGGAATGGGATACCCACCCAATCACACTTTTTAAGACTAATAAATATCTATCAAATGTCGGAAGTGAACCCAACTAAGAACAGAATCCAATTTCATCACATCGGAGCCAGCGCACAGAAGATGGAATGGGATACCCACCCAATCACACTTTTTAAGGCTAATAAATATCTATCAAATGTCGGAAGTGAACCCAACTAAGAACAGAATCCAATTTCATCACATCGGAGCCAGCGCACAGAAGATGGAATGGGATACCCACCCAATCACACTTTTTAAGGCTAATAAATATCTATCAAATGTCGGAAGTGAACCCAACTAAGAACAGAATCCAATTTCATCTCATCGGAGCCAGCGCACAGAAGATGGAATGGGATACCCACCCAATCACACTTTTTAAGACTAATAAATATCTATCAAATGTCGGAAGTGAACCCAACTAAGAACAGAATCCAATTTCATCACATCGGAGCCAGCGCACAGAAGATGGAATGGGATACCCACCCAATCACACTTTTTAAGACTAATAAATATCTATCAAATGTCGGAAGTGAACCCAACTAAGAACAGAATCCAATTTCATCTCATCGGAGCCAGCGCACAGAAGATGGAATGGGATACCCACCCAATCACACTTTTTAAGGCTAATAAATATCTATCAAATGTCGGAAGTGAACCCAACTAAGAACAGAATCCAATTTCATCTCATCGGAGCCAGCGCACAGAAGATGGAATGGGATACCCACCCAATCACACTTTTTAAGGCTAATAAATATCTATCAAATGTCGGAAGTGAACCCAACTAAGAACAGAATCCAATTTCATCTCATCGGAGCCAGCGCACAGAAGATGGAATGGGATACCCACCCAATCACACTTTTTAAGGCTAATAAATATCTATCAAATGTCGGAAGTGAACCCAACTAAGAACAGAATCCAATTTCATCTCATCGGAGCCAGCGCACAGAAGATGGAATGGGATACCCACCCAATCACACTTTTTAAGGCTAATAAATATCTATCAAATGTCGGAAGTGAACCCAACTAAGAACAGAATCCAATTTCATCTCATCGGAGCCAGCGCACAGAAGATGGAATGGGATACCCACCCAATCACACTTTTTAAGGCTAATAAATATCTATCAAATGTCGGAAGTGAACCCAACTAAGAACAGAATCCAATTTCATCTCATCGGAGCCAGCGCACAGAAGATGGAATGGGATACCCACCCAATCACACTTTTTAAGGCTAATAAATATCTATCAAATGTCGGAAGTGAACCCAACTAAGAACAGAATCCAATTTCATCTCATCGGAGCCAGCGCACAGAAGATGGAATGGGATACCCACCCAATCACACTTTTTAAGGCTAATAAATATCTATCAAATGTCGGAAGTGAACCCAACTAAGAACAGAATCCAATTTCATCTCATCGGAGCCAGCGCACAGAAGATGGAATGGGATACCCACCCAATCACACTTTTTAAGGCTAATAAATATCTATCAAATGTCGGAAGTGAACCCAACTAAGAACAGAATCCAATTTCATCACATCGGAGCCAGCGCACAGAAGATGGAATGGGATACCCACCCAATCACACTTTTTAAGACTAATAAATATCTATCAAATGTCGGAAGTGAACCCAACTAAGAACAGAATCCAATTTCATCTCATCGGAGCCAGCGCACAGAAGATGGAATGGGATACCCACCCAATCACACTTTTTAAGGCTAATAAATATCTATCAAATGTCGGAAGTGAACCCAACTAAGAACAGAATCCAATTTCATCTCATCGGAGCCAGCGCACAGAAGATGGAATGGGATACCCACCCAATCACACTTTTTAAGGCTAATAAATATCTATCAAATGTCGGAAGTGAACCCAACTAAGAACAGAATCCAATTTCATCTCATCGGAGCCAGCGCACAGAAGATGGAATGGGATACCCACCCAATCACACTTTTTAAGGCTAATAAATATCTATCAAATGTCGGAAGTGAACCCAACTAAGAACAGAATCCAATTTCATCTCATCGGAGCCAGCGCACAGAAGATGGAATGGGATACCCACCCAATCACACTTTTTAAGGCTAATAAATATCTATCAAATGTCGGAAGTGAACCCAACTAAGAACAGAATCCAATTTCATCTCATCGGAGCCAGCGCACAGAAGATGGAATGGGATACCCACCCAATCACACTTTTTAAGACTAATAAATATCTATCAAATGTCGGAAGTGAACCCAACTAAGAACAGAATCCAATTTCATCTCATCGGAGCCAGCGCACAGAAGATGGAATGGGATACCCACCCAATCACACTTTTTAAGGCTAATAAATATCTATCAAATGTCGGAAGTGAACCCAACTAACAGCGAAATCCAATTTCATCACATCGTAGCCAGAGCACCGAGGAAGAAACGAGATACCCACTCGATGATACGTTGTATCGATTCGGTGGCTCATAGATTGGCTTGGATGATCGTTTTTTTTTTATATAGAAATAGAAACAAGAATCTTGAAATAAGATTGCAATATACGATTATATACAAGCAAGAAGATTACGGAATATACAAGAACTTAGTAACACAGTGGCTGAAATATGCCAAGCTATACGTGGTCGTATTAAGAATGTCATTAAAACGGTTTCAATTTATACAAGAAAACGTCCAAGAATTTTCTTAAAAACAGTAAAATATATAAGAATATACAAATGGTTTCCTGACAATATACCAAAATATGAAGAATTGTATCAAAGCTGTTGAAGAATCTGCATTGTGTCTGAGAGTTTGGAAAAGGTATTTTGAAAAAACGGCAAAATACACATGAATGTGAAAACTTATTATGCAGGCGGACGCACATATATGTAAGAACGTAGCATATACTACTACTAGGACTACTACTACTAATAATAATAATACTAAAAATAATACGAATACTACTACTAATAATAATAATAATACTAATACTACTACTACTACTAATAATAATAATAATACTAATAATACTACTAATAATAATACTACTAATACTACTACTACTACTACTACTACTAATAATAATAATAATAATAATAATAATAATAATAATCACAAAAACGACAAAAGGAACCTAACGATATATATAGAAGAGACGTGTCGAGCCGGCCTCTGCTTTATCGTTATTTTCATGGCAAGTGCTCATCTGAGTTCCAATCTGTGGTCTCCCCCCTTCTCCTGACTTTCACGAAAAACACTCGTCTAACTGCAACCATTATCAATAATTTACCCCAGTCTTTATCTGTGCTTAAACTTAAACGTAGATTCCATGAAAGCTTCTTTCTTAGAACTGCACGCCTGCGGAATTCTGTTCCATTTTCCTGTTGTTTTCCAACTGACTACAATATGGTTGTCTTCAAGTCCAACGTTAACAAATTCTTGATAAGCCATCCCCTTAAGTAATCCAATTTACCAACTTTCCACGACAAAATATGACTACAACATGTTCCCCTTAACCGCTGTATATTCATTAACACTTATCCTCGGCCCTTGATAAGTGGTGTCTCCTTTGTAAAAAAAAATAAGCAAATAAGATAAAATAAAATATATAAATGAAACTTTTACATGCTTTTAGATTACAGATTGTATAATACTTTAAAGATAAAGTCCATATAAATATTAGTATCAATATTTATAAGACAATTCCGACCAGATAAAAACACTCAATATACGAGAAAAATCAATAATATAAAAGTATGTCATATGTGTAATTTTGAACGTCAAAGAACTTGTTTTTGCAACCTGTAATGTACCTTAAAACAACTCACAATTCAGTCTTGAATATACCAGTCTTCATTACTTTAGATTTTACAATTGTTCCTATATTTTTATTCATTCAACCATGCAATCATTTTAAATTTAATTTGCAATGTATGTTCTATAAAGGACAACTTATTACTAATATTTATTTTGCTCAAACATTTCCTCCGATGAGACGTGCCATTCATTGAAAATAGATGGATTAAGGGAAAAAAAAATTAATTTTATATATTCCTTGTTAAACAATAAATTTGTTGTAAAGTTTTAATGTACATAATTTTACTCAAATTATATATATATATATATATATATATTTATATATATATATATATATATGATTAGATGAGGAACTATTTGTTTTACTTTGAATTCATTCGAACATTTATATACTGTAATATATCTGTAGACTGGCACCGGAAGTTGTGATGTGTAGTAAACTATGATTTATTTATTTTATTTAGAAAAAAATGATTGACTTAATTTTTGGATCACTGTATTTTCCCTTCTTTTTTTTTTTTTTTTTTTTTGACACAGTAAACAAATTTGTATTATACACACAGTCGAAACTAAGTGACTGCCTCGAATAGTAGACTTGATAATCGAAAGGTGAGAATTAAATAGTTTTTTATATAAATCGTTCGAGATAAGGAACTACTTTATGTAGGGGGTTAAAAAAACAAATTAAGGTAAAAAAAAACATTATGAAATTAAATATCTTTCTACTAAATCTGAAAAAAATAATGCACCAAAATACAAATCCAGGTCACGAAACTACAAAATGAAGATAAAGCGATAAGTAAGGTCAAAAAGGAACAGAACGAGAAATGAGGGAAGAGGAAAATATGGCTGGCAAAGAAGAAAAAAGACAATAAACATGAACACCTAGAACGTAAGATAATTCCCAAGAAGAGGAAATTGAGATACCACAGACAAAAATTTGAAGAGCGTAAACAATATATGGCCTCTAAAATCAATGACAGTCGGTTTTACTAACACAAATGCAGGAAAACTAAATACAGAAAATCGGACCAACTGAACCGACTGAAACCAAACACTTCCGAGGCAACATGTTACCTGACTTTTTGACCACCCTGTAGTTATACTTGTTAATAATTTCACGAGATTGTATTAAATATTCGTGCAGAACAGACATTCCAATAAAGAATTACATTTAAAAAAAAGGACAACGAGGAAGTGGTGCTTCAATCAACTATAGAATGATAACTTGCCTACGAATTATGTGGGATCATTATATATATATATATATATATATATATATATATATATATATATATATATATATATATATATAAGTGGTTTTTGTTTTGATTTTTTTAAACGATAGTAATGTTTATGTCTCCGCCTCGAAGAACCGGTGTTTTTCTTAGAAAGTCGCCCATTTTTGATTTGGACGTATTATTTATTCATTATTTTTAAAAGTGATCCCACACATTAACATGTTATTTTCCTTTTCAATATTTCTTCTCTCATAATATTTATAAAGGCCGTTCAAATGTATTCGGCTAAAAAAAGTACATTTTGATTTTTTAGGGGTTAAACGGCACGTCGTATAAAGTTACCTTTTTAATTAGAAAGTTAACTTTGTAATCGATGAGATTAACGTGAAAAAAAGTATAAATTCTGGAATTTAGAGGTGGGGCAGTAGATCTTCATTTTTTAAGGTAGTAAATGATGTAGCGTTACATGGTAAAAATTTACCGATTTCTGTATAGCTGTTTAAGGAATGAAATAAAACAAACAAATGAAATCTTTTCAGGTTTTGTAAGTTTTGGTTTTGAATATTTAAAAAAAAACAACAAAAGCCAAACATTTTTCTATCTACACGGTCTTAATTAGTTAGAAACTTAATGAGATTACCAAATGATTTTATTTGGTGAACGTTTGTTTTTATGTATAGCATCTAGTGGAAAATAACTCTAAAAAAGTTTTAAAAATACTCGCTGTTAGAAATATTATTCCAAATAAATTAAAGTAAATATATTATCAATATAATTGTTATAAAAAAAAAATTTGAAAACCTGAAAATGTTGAGACATGATAAATCATTTATTTTATTTATTTTTTCTTTGATGTTGTTATTAAATTCCGAATTTTCGCCAATACCATGGCTTTATCAAGGAGATCAGTCCGATTCATTTTTTTTCTTCTTCATAATGATGTAATGAGGTCGCAGCCTCCCGAAGAAAAATTTGTCCTGTTTCGATAACTGTTAAAATCCGTGTGTTGTTGCTCGGTTTAGGCGCTCGAAATTTAAGCAATGTTAAGTCACACACATTAGAAAACATTTTTTTTTACTTTTTTTTATTTTTTCATTTCTCAACATTTTCAGGTTTTCAAATTTTCTTATTTAAATTCATTAAAAAATGTTTTCTAAAATGTTTGACTTTACATTGCTTGAATATAATTGTTGTTTAAGTTTAAAATAATTATCTCGCTACAAACATTAACTAAGATACCGCTATTTAGTAAAATCGATTTTCCCTTATGTCATATGCAAATAAGGTGATCTCTTAATTGTACATTTTTGCAAGTATCATACTATATATGGAAATAAATGAAAGATTAAAGTAAGGCACGTTTTGTATATATTAATCAAATTGTGAACAAACAGACAGGAATACGAATTTATATATATAGATATTATTTTGAAGCTAGGGGGGAGCGGTACTGAGCGCTTTATATCTTGATGACTTTCTCTATATAGAATCTATCCATTATATTTTTAATGTTATTTGCTTATATATATATATATATATATATATATATATATATGTGTGTGTGTGTGTGTGTGTGTGTGTGATCTATTTTACTCCTGCTAAAGTTCTAAAACATCAAAGTCCCTTTTACCGCGTTATATAAGGTAGATATATATATTGGAATATTCTCTTAAAGTTATCATTTCCTTCTACAAATGCTGAGTTTGTAAAATACTTACGAAAATAATTTATGTTTCACTAGTCGTTATATAGTCAGGGAATTATTTTGAAGCTAGAAGGGAGCGGTGCTGGGCGCATTATATCTTCATGATTCTCTCTATATGAAATCTATCCATTATATTTTTAATATTATTTGCTTATATATATATATATATATATATATATATATATATATATATATATATATATATATATATATATATATATATGTATTAGTGTAAGAAAGAAAAGTTTCATACATCAAAATATTGTGAACAAATATAGAAACCATCTAATTATCGAAAGTGTTCAAGATATTGTCTATTATGGATCATGAGCAGCTGACAATGCTCACTGATTGGATCGAAAACGTTCCCAATCAGTACAATTGGTGTGTTGACACATCTTCTTTCACTGGTTGCTTTCAACTCATTCATTGTAGTTCGTTTTGTGGTATGAACCCTGTGTTTTACATGCCATCCAATTGTGCCCCCACAAAAAGAGAAAAACCCATGGGGAAGGTCAATTCCGGTGAGCGTGGACAGTACTCAATAATTCCTCTTCGCTCTTACGTCATGATGATAGTGAAAAAGTATTCCATCCTATTGGCAGTGCCATTCATCCCTTGGGAACGTGGCATAGCGTATTCATGTAGCAAGTTGAGATAATTTAAAGAGTGTATACATTTTATTGAGACACCCTATATATATATATATATATATATATATATATATATACACAAACACACACACACACACACATATATATATATATATATATATATATATATATATATATATATATATAGGGGGGTTATTTTACTCCCGTTTAAGTTATAAAAAAGCAAAGATTCCCATTTCTAGCTTTATATAAGGTAGATAAATATTTGAATATTCTATTACAGTTATGACATAATTTATCCTTTACTTTTAGTTAACTGTCATAGTGTATCTCTCTTGTTATCTCGATCTTATCGGTGCCAGGACAAAAATGTGTCTAGTATGGTGGACTATCCAACTCAATGACGTCACTATAGGCAAAATCAATTGGGGAACTTGAAGCACTCCTCGTATAAGTCAGTAAGGGGTAGCCATATCGCGGATATCATTTTGGGCTTTGAACATTATGCTTTTAAGATATTTAGTTAGTTTTCTTTATGGCGGGAGTATACTCGTAACAACTTTTTCTGACTAACTCCTGCACAGAGAGATCTTAAACACTCAAAGACAGTGTCTAGAAGGCAGTAATGTTCTCTCTAGTAGATATTTATGTCCTCTCAAGTAACGCACACGCGCGCACACACACACACACACACACATATATATATATATATATATATATATATATATATATATATATATAAAAATATATATATATATATATATAAGTTGGTATTATAGTAAATTCGAGAGAGTGGATGCAGTGATTGCAGGTGATTAAATGATTTACTGACTAGATGGGTTTTTTTTAACGAATGATAAAAAGTAATTTTTTGTATAGTTTCAAATGTTAAAAACTTCAAAGACTATATATATATATATATATATATATATATATATATATATATATATATATATATATATATATATATATATATAAACAGGGTCCTTAAGTCGTGAACAGATTATGGATACCCACGAAGGGTTGCTGCGCGTGAAATTTTTTGTTGCAGGACGTGCGCAATCTCCAACCTCACCTGTCCTGAAACACAGTGGCAAGTAAAGTACAGGGCAACCGGAAACAAATGCGCAGATAAGCGGAGAGCACATGCAGCGCCTAGAATTCCCTAATGGTCACCCATCTGGTACTAACCAGGCTCAACGTTGCTTAACTTCGGTGATCTGACAAGAACCGGTGTCTCAACGCGATTATATTTACAGAAAGTGTAGATGAGATAAGTCATCGGTATCGTCGGTTTCAAACCTGATAAGAGGGGACCGTTTTAGATACCCATATAAAATTCTCTTCAGCCGATACTCAGAGATGAAAAGAACTTGATATGGGCATCTAAAACTGTCCCTATTATCAGGTTTGAAACCGACGATACCGATGGCTTATCTCATCTACACTTTATGTAAGTAAAAATACAAATAAATAATACGCTCATAATTTCGTCATTTTCCCTTATCATAGAACACTCTATGCATATGCACACACACACACACACACACACACACACACACACACATATATATATATATATATATATATATATATATATATATATATATATATATATATATATATATTATATTTGAATTTTAAAGGACATGTTTTTCCTAAATTGGAAAGCGTCACACTTTTCACAAGAAAATGTTCAAATATTTTTACTAGTGTTTTTGTTTTCTTAATTTTATTGATCCAGGGTAAGTCTCGAGATAAAGACGAAATGTTGAGGAACACATAACTCGTTTTATATATATATATATATATATATATATGTATATATATATATCATTTTTTAAATATAATAATCCACTGACACGTGTTTCGTCATCTACGACTCATCAGAGTGGCTGATGAGTCGTAGACGACGAAACACGTGTCAGTGGATAATTATATTTTAAAAATACTATATATATAAAATTATTCCCAACTCGCATTTAGGTAAAAATGCATTTTCGTAACTAATTGAATTCATTCAATACGTATCGCAAAAACAAAAACAAATAACACACACACACACACACATATATATATATGTGTGTGTGTGTGTGTGTGTGTGTGTGTGTGTGTGTGTGTGTGTGTGTGTTTTCTCGCTTTCTTCTTTAATTCATTCATGTTTCCTTCTTTGTATGTACTGTATTATATTTATTAACATTGAATAATAAGGGTCGAGGAAGAAGATCATCCAAATACGGCTGATATGGTCTAACAAACAAGCAATACAAACGTGCGAATCGATATTACGTCATAATGCGCATAGCAACACGTGACCCACAATTCACTGAAAGAAATCACCCAAGTTCAATGCGTTCCGGAATAGAACACGTTTATTTATTGCAATTTTTCCCCCTTTGTTTTGTTGTTTGAACGAATTGTAATGCAGTGTCTGCCTTCTGAGAGATTGTTCTGACGTTCGTACTCCTAAAAGAGTAAAAAAAAAAAGGCAATTTTCATTCTAACAGGGGCATGACAGAAGTTACTAGTTATGACGAGATCTAGGCAAGATGAAATTGATTATTTCCCCTCGCTGATCAATTCGAAAATTACCAAATTAACAGTAAATTAAAGTTGAATTATGACGTCTCCAGCAACTTGACGGCGATTACCTCCACCTATATACAACATACACACGTTGATGCACTGATTCTCGTTAGATCACCGAAGTTAACCGAACTAAACCGGAGTTAAGCGAAGTTAAGCGATAACAAAATTTGTGACCAATTGGTAATACTATGCGCCACTCATCATTACGAGTCATCACAGTTTTGTATCATCGTATAACTGGCACTCCTTTAAACTCGTGTGGTGACAGTAATCCAGTTGTTAACGAGACAGAACTGACGATCTACATAAAAAAGAAGAAAATGGTCTGAAATTTTACATCTCCAACGGAAGGACAAGCTTATAACACGTGTGTCAAAATTTAGAAAAATTGCAAGCGAGCGAATTAGTAGGAAGCCTAGAATTTAAGGCAATAAAATGAACAAAAAGCGAAAAATAAGTGGTTTGAGAAGAAAATGCATGGGCAATTCAGTAGGGGTATACCAGAGATTGTGGACAATGAAAAATCTTGGCGATGGTTGTCAAAGTTTGACTTGAAGGTTGAGAAAGAGCATGAGGGAGACGGCACTAATTCTATGCGGGTTTAGCCGGTTTTCTCCAAAGGAAGAAGTTCCATGGGAGCATTAAATTCACATGCGATACCTAATCGCATGCATATCCCAGTTATACGAGATGCCGACGTTGGGTTTTTGAAACTCTTGCAGGGACATGTCGATTTCCTTCAACATAAAACCCCTGAAATGATTAAATTTGTCACCCATTCGGTACTAACTAGGCTCAACGTTGCTTAACTTCGGTGATCTAACGAAAACCCGTGTGTCAATGTGATTATGCCGTATATGTTGAGACAGAAGCCCTCAAGTTCGAATCCAATTTATTCCACAGGGATCACTTTCACTTTCACTTAGGATATTGACAATCTTCTCTTAATCCGTGATGTTTCCTGAAAATAATTCTGACTAGAAAAATATTGAGGAAGCCAATGCCGATAATAGAATCTTCAGATTTATAAGATACTAGCCTGAGTGCCCGGTGTTGCCCGGGTGTTTGTGGGTGTGTGTTGAGCAAAAAAATACGTGGTAGTAGGCAGGCAGGCTCAAACCCGTGAGGCAAAGGAGGAAAGGAAAGTGAAAAAAAGCGCTAGCTGTTGCGCCCATCGCCAAACCGGAAGTGACATAGGTTTAAATTAAGGGTAGACAATCAAAAAGAAAGGATGACTTTTGAATATATCGGCGGAAAAAGCGACCCCTCCCTGTAAAAAAGTGCTTAGTTGAGGATGAAGGAATAAATGTTTTTGGCTAATTTTTCTATATCGTGAAAATCCGTAGCCTCTGTCGAAAGTTTTAGGCAGACATACAAGCGTACATATCTGCATACACACACACTTACAGACAGGTGAGGTTTATATAATAGATTATGATCCTCAAGAAACGCTTAGGGTTTGATTAGTGGTGAACCTCATTAGTAAAAAGATGTCATCTCCTCGAAATGGTATATACATGCTGGTTAGGAATTATAATCCAAATTGAGTCGGCGTACGCTGGACGAATAACACAAAGAATACATTTGTATTCTTTGTCTTACATATAATAATAAAACATTTTTATTTGAAATTTAACCATTTCACGTCATAAATTTTAAATTTATTGAATTACTACAATTATATATATATATATATATATATATATATATATATATATATATATATATAATTTTATATATATAGGGCCTTTGACAAAATCTGGACGAAGGGCTGCTAATGAAAATTAAATGGTACGGTATAACTAGACGTACACTAAATATAATTAGACCTTTCTCATACAATAGGACCGACCAGGTTACCATTGATGGATGCGCATCCAAACAGCATAAACTTAATGTGGGAGTTCCCAGGACTCGATTATTGGATCACTATTATTCCTTATATTCATTAACGATCTCGCTGATAATATTAGTATTGTGCCCGAGATAAGTATGTTTTCTGATGATACAATGCTCATTAACATGTACAAGGGAAGAATGAATATAAACAAATTTAAGACAATGGCTGAATCCTTAGAAAATGACCTGAAGGCTGTGGTGGAATGATGCTGCAAATGGATGGTAGCATTTTATGCCAATAATACTAAGCTGCTCTCCTGTAACACTTACAAGAAGTCTTTACAGCCATGGATATTAATGATAAATAACACCCTACCTGAGAATGCTACCTTCTAAATCCTCGGCTTAATATCCCCAGGAAATAAAAACTGGAACAAATAAATTGAGGACATTGCGAAGGCTGCTGCACAAAAAAGGTAGGATCCTTCTATCGTTCTAGAAAACTACTCACACCTGAGAGTATGCACCTCTACAAATCTACCATTCTCCCATGCTTATTAAATCCTCTTTGCTCTTTGTAAATAAGGATTCATTGGTAAACAACATTAAAATTCATGATTTCACTGAAATATGAATTCTTTTTATATCTTTTTCCTGTATTTCAGCAAATGTAAGTATGCCATCGCTGATATATGTGCCGTTAGCTTGATATCTGTTTTCAGTATGTTTTTCAAGTGAAAAAGAAATTGTACATTTTTAATGTTCTTGCAAACTTTTACCAACAATTTAATAAAATTTCTCTAGAAGCGTACGCAAATTTCATAATTTGTTAGAATATTTTACATGTGACATTTGATCTAAATATCATTTTCGTTTTTAATATATATATATATATATATATATATATATATATATATATATATTAACAGGCCACTAGGCATTGTCCGGTCGTAAAATACGCTTAAATATGATATTTTGATGAATGCAGATTTAGTATTTGTTATATTATTTTTGACCCAATATTTAGTAATCATTTAAAAAGTTAAAAAAAAAAATGATTCCTGCTCCATCACTGAGAATCGAAACCCAAACGATTTACTTTTTCCTTTGACCATAATGACTTCGTTATGAAAACATGTTTGCTGCAAGGCTAAAATTTAAAACATTAATCAATAGCTATTACGATGCTTCAAATATGTTTTGAAAACGTTTTATTAGGTTATCTTTGAAAAATAATTATGCCTTTTTTATACTTTGGAATTTATATATATATATATATATATATATATATATATATATATATATATATATAAAGGCAACTTTGTCTCTCTTGGTGAGTTCATTCCTTATAGACTCCAAAACGGCTGAACAGATTTTCTTTAAAATTTACAGAACTTTGGTGGAGAAGTCCGGGAGTTATCTTTGTTTAGTTTTTTTTTTTCAAGATACTCCCGATAATTACCGATAATCGATAATCGAAACCGTTATTTTCATTTATCGTTCCTCGGTAAAGCCATCTTTTCCATGTAGTTGCTTAGCAACAATGATAGAACAACTGGCTGTGAAAATTCTACTGTAGGTAAGTTGATAGCTTGTTTTTTTGTTTGTTTTTATTTATTTTATTTATTTTTTTTTTTTGCATGGCGTGGTTTGTAGGTTTAAACACCGCTCATTAATTTCATTTTTTCCCGTTAACTTGAAAGTTTATATTAAATAATTTTATAAAAGAAACGGTATATATTTTGGACTAAGTTACTGCAGGGAGCCATGTGAAGCTTCCTCCCGGGCAATTTCACGGATTTACCGATAATAATAAAAATATAGGAGTGTGAAATATTCGTGGATCATCATTCATCCCTGCTAGTATATATATATATATATATATATATATATATATATATACATATATATATATATATATATATATATATATATATATATATATATAGTAAGTTATAAAATATATATGCCGATTAAGCTACACTAAATATTCCGCGTTTCATCCACTCTATGATTCTTCAGGCTTCAGAATCCTAGAGTGGATGAAACGCGGAATATTCAGTGTAGCTTAATTGCCATATATATTTTATAACTTATTAACTAGCTCTACCTATGTATTGAGAACTTTTTGAAGTAAATACTTAAAGTTTACGCATAAATGTATACTTTCGTACATTAATTCTATGTAAGTAAATGAAGTATATATATATATATATATATATATATATATATATATATATATATATATATATATATATATAAGCATTGCTCTTTTGGGGGTGTAAGAACAATGTCAAAAATAATATCCCTTGCTGCTTACCAAGCAAAGGCAATGTGCTTTGTTTATAAATAAACAAATGGAGCGCAAAAAAAAGCTGCCCCATAGCTCAGTGAGTAAGAACCGTCGACTATCAACTGGATAGTTGCGGATTCGATTTCTGACTTGAAGTGAGTGCTAGTCATGCCTTAATAAATGGCCTTGATGCAGTGAAAATGTTGGTGTGTGGATAACTAACTAACTAACTTTATATATATATATATATATATATATATATATATATATATATATATATATATATATATATGTATATATATATATATATATAGTTGCATTATATATATATAATTGCATTATATATATATATATATATATATACACACACATATATATGTGTGTGTGTGTGTCTGTGTGTGTATGTGTATGTGTATATATTTAGTATTATGTAAAAGGAACTGTGCCTGTGTCTTCGTTCCTTATGGACTCGAAAACTGCTGGGTCGACTTTTATGAAATTTCACACGACTGTCTTCCATGTGCCTGGCAGTGCTCTTAGATAGGTTTTGTGTCGGAATGTCGTCGATAAGTATCGATAATCTATAATCGAAATAATCCAATGAAAGAAGGAACAGGTCATTTTACACCAGAATTAATATTTCACACTGCGTAACATTACAAGTGTATTTGAGAAGTTTTATTACCGCACAAGTCGAAAGGCCCGACATATAAAATTAAAAGTACGCTTTTTGATATGATAAATGCGCGTTCGAAATGAAAGCACAATTCTACAATGATACTTGACTTTTTCATTTTAATCTAAAATTCAAGCCATTATCACTGAACAACCAGTAATGCTATGCATATAAAATCAACAGCAGGTTCTTTGATATGACAAGGACGCGATCAAAATAATTCTTTATTTTTAGATCACAACTGAAGCACCATACTTGACTTTAGGATATATATATATCTTTATAAACCACTGAAAATAAAAAGGAAAACTGTAGCACTTCCGACTAATATGGCCTCGAGAGACCTCGCCAGAAACTACTGCACGGTAATACTCTGTATTGCAATGCAGTCCTAATACCCTGTTATTATGCATCTACAAGAGAAGTAGCCTGGTAAGAGAAAGAACCTATATATTTTGCATTTGCATATTTTAAAGACAGTGTTAAAATATTATCAACTGAGCTTTGCATAAACTTGCATATACACCATACGAGGCATTTAAAGCTTCTTCCAGGTGCATCGCGATGGGTCCATAATCAGAGCAGGCAATCATTCGATTTCATTGAAAATGGGCTATTTCATCGATTTCGATGACAAAATATGCGAATATGAAATATTTGTTGATCATCATTCAATATTGGGCTACTTCGGGTAACCTTGCTAGTATATATATATATATATATATATATATATATATATATATATATATATATATATATATATATATATATATATACGCAGAAAAAATGAAACCATCAGATCACGGAGAAGTAAAATTAAAGTCTTTTATAAAAACTTTTCTTTTTTTTTTAAGTAACGCATAAGGCAATATGGAAGAGGAAATAGCAAACCATTTTAGTAAATGGCAATGTTGAAGTGGCGATTAAAGAAGTAGCTATAAATATTGAAATTGAAATTTCAGAAAGGAGGAGTAAGAAAAAGAGAGGGAAAATGAAAAGAAAGAGAAAAAGAGAAGAGGAAGAAAGAATAGTAAGAAACCGAAAATAAGGGAGAAAGAAAGATAGACATAGATGAGAGAAAAGGAGAGAAAAGAAAAAGGACAGGAGGCAGATGGAAAACCGTCGTTACAAATCTATTTTTAGAACAGATACATATAGGTCAGATTAGGTCAATTTGACCTGGACAGGAAGATAATTGTGAAGACATGAAAATTGAAATGTGTTTCTTTAAAATTGGGAGGACAGTTGAAATAGGCAGAAACGTTTTCAGATCATAAAGAATGGTTTAATAATTTAGCGTATTATTTCCGTATACACATATATGAATATACAAATTTCTAGATGCATATACACATACAAAATAAAATAAGATAGGAAGCATTGATTGACATGTATAATTCTGTTTTCCCGTTCTTATGAATTACCAATGGATTATCAATGGACTTATTTTGGATTTATTTTGGATTTATTATGTTCTGGATTTTACTTTCTTATTCACTGGATTTTACCATATCTTGTTTCCCATTTTCCTTGTCCTGCTTTCATAATCATTATGAATTCCTATAAACTTTGATAAACTATAAATTTTAATAAACTTTAATTAACTGTTTAATAACTTTTTTATACAAAGATGATTCCTTTCATATTTGTAGTTTCTTTCAACGCATTCACCTGCAAAATTTATTGCATATTTTGCAAAATTCTTTCGTCTGATGAGAAGAATTGCATTTCACTAAATTCCACAAAATCAGGTTTTTCAAGTTTTATCGGATAATTAAAAAAAAATTGTATACCTTCTTTAGAAGTTCATAATTGTTTTTGGAAAATTTGAATAAATTTCCAATAAGATTTTTCTATTATATATATATATATATATATATATATATATATATATATTTATGTGTGTGTGTATGTGTGTGTACGTGTGTGTTTATTTTTCACAAACAGATGCTTCTCTGCATCAAGGCTCAAGTGTGTCTCGATATCGCAAGTTATGTTCACGCTTATGTATTTTCCGTGCTTACATCTTCCACCTGGGTAAGCATTCTGTAGGCAGAGTAATCTTCTTACACATTCGCATACAAACAAACATGCAGGAACAGCAAATATTCGCCTGCCACGTTGCTTTCAAGCCACGCTTGAATATTAAATGTTCGAATTACGTGTCCGTAATTGAACAAGTCTCGTGTATTCAGCAATGTTCACACCATCTTGCACACTTTAACTTGATTTAATAAATGTATTGATTTTCCTTTTATATCTATCCATCTTTTTAAATATATAATTAAATCAATAAGAGCAGCTATATCCGACTGGCTAGGATAAATGTGTACCGAACACGTTAAATATATGTATATATATATATATATATATATATATATATATATATATATATATAGAGAGAGAGAGAGAGAGAGAGAGAGAGAGTGATTTAAAAGTTTGAGGGTTTACTGAAGCATGAAAAACGATGTTACTTTTTGTATTTAATTTTTTCATTGCTATTTTTTATATTTCAAGCGGACCTCCTCCGCTCTTAGTCACAAAAAGTATCGAAATCAGTTTATATATATATATATATATATGTGTGTGTGTGTGTGTGTGTGTGTGTGTGTGTTACATAATGGCGTACCAAAAATCGGCACCAAAATGAGTCATGTTACGTTATCTAACATGAACCCATGTAAACGGATGTATACGTTTCGTGTTTGTTTGTGACGTGTCCTAAACGTGTTACTAAATGTCTTAGTGGTTCTTCAACTTTCTGAACTCGTTTTATGTGTCGTGATCGTCTAATATTCATATGCGTGAATGTATGGGTCCCATGTGTATGTTTGACATACCTTTATCTTTTCTGCTAACTGAACCTGGTCCATCCTGACTTCATCTTGTTCATTGAAGGGGGCTGGAACCTTTTGGACAAAAAACATTGACTCCAGGACGATGATTTGTGTTCATATTAGTTTTAGAAAAAACTTTAGAAAATGGAAAGTGAGTTTCTTTTCTGATAGCCTACATTGAGAGACACGTCGCTCGCTACCAAGAGGGGGGGAGAGACAATCATAAAGCCCAGCCGCTCTGCTTCAAACCCAAATTCCAACTCCCCTGATCTCCAGCTAACCTGATCACGTGACATGCATATATATCCGATCAGCTGACCAGAACTTCCGGTAAACTTGCCTATAATCTAGCTATTCATATTTTGACAAGATTTGTGAGAATATCATCATATCCATCTCTTGTCTGCTTCTCCAGTTAGATAGATAGATAGATAGATAGATAGAGATCGAGATGGACAGATAGCGAGATCGATAGATAGATAATTTATTCTGTTCTACCTATTTCATAACATATATATATATACATATATATATATATATATTATTTTATTTACACGACACTGAACATGCTAATGTTTCAGATAATTGGTCGGTCAGGACCAAAGTTTCGTCAGGCGACGTAACAAATTTTGTGTTCAACTGAAGAAGTCTAGTCCTCCAAAGGGAGTATTGAAGATTTTTTTTTTTAATTAAGATGTTTATATCAAGGGGAAGGGGTGGAGATTAAGTGACATTTTAGACTGCAGACATTGAAAGCAGAAAGAGCAAATTAAATAAATAAGGAAGAAGAGAGATAATAGAAAAATAAGAGAGGATTGTTGAAAATGGGTGAAAGAATAACGCATTATATTATTCTTCCACCCAATTCCAACCCCTCTTCTTCCTTTATTTATTTTTAATTTTACAATTAGTTTTTCTTTTGTTATTCATTTGCAAAATTGCATTTTATTATTTTTGTTAGTTTTCGTTCTTCTATTAAAATTCGATAAAATTCCTCCGATTTTTCCTTTTCTTTTTTCTTCCACATTCTTTCATTATACTCCGTTTTTCTATCAAATCGGTTGTGTTCCCCCTCCTCCGGCTACACATTGCTATTTTAACGATTTTCCAATCCCTTCAAAACGTGGGAGATTTCTCACCTTCTTTCCAATTTTATATTAAAAAATTAAACCCTCTTACCCTTATCAACACTTTAATACTTCACACTCTCTTTCGAGTCAGATTGAAAGTTATATGTGCTGTGATGTAACTGGAGTCACGTGACAATCAGCTTTGTCATTAGAAGACAAATGAAAAAGAGAATAAAGGGTTTTTTTCCAATGCAAAAAATGACATTCGACAAGTAAAGCGCATTTTCTTTAAAATTGATTCGAAAATGAATTTTCCTAAAAGTGGAAGAAAAAAAAACTCAAAAAGCGTAACGATCATAAAAATATTTCCAATAAAAGAAGACACATATAAATATATATATATATATATGTGTGTGTGTGTGTGTGTGTGTACATGCATGTATATATGCATATATTTATATATATATATATGCATACATTTTAATGATATAAATATATATAACTTTAAAAGATATAAAAGAGAATGCACTTCAAAATCAATGGCTACAGAAAAATAAAAATGGCTGAAAACGATTATCGATAACGGCGAACATTATTTTTACAATATGTATAAGTCTTCCCATACTCTCTCCCTACCTCCTTTTTCTTCTCTCTCTTTCTCTATCTCTCTCTCTTTCTCTCTCTCTCTCTATATATATATATATATATATTTATATATATATATATATTTAAATTCTTAAATTTGCACAAAGTTTTTACAGAGTATTACAATGGTGCATTATACAACTAAAATTTCTTAATTTACAATGATATAAGCCTAATTAATTCAAGAAAAGATATCACGATGAAACCAAGCGACCACCCAAACAAAACTAATTCGCTTCCCCATTAAGATTCGCATTCACAAATATCAGAGTTAATCTAAATGATGTAGAGTCTTACGTTTCAGTAAACTCCCTGGATTTTAACATTAAGTGAAACAAGCCTACACAATTTTCTCCCACTACTTTGACATGACAGGGTGTTTCCTTCTCTGCCGTAAGGAGTCGGGCAGGTATATGAACGGGGTTCTATATTCGTTGCATGAAATGATGAGGCTTCCATGTGCTCTTAATCAGCCTTTCAATACTGCGTTAGTTACTTATAGTTTATCTAACGTTATCCCTTAAGTCAGGAGTCTCTGGTAGTATTGACGCAGCAATTTCTTTAGATATTAACGCGACAGTAAGTTTTTGTTGACTTTGATATTCACCATAAAAATTGGCTTGGATTCTCAAGTTGCACAGATGTAGGTGGACGCTCTACTTAAAGTTTCTCTACAGCCTCTTCCCTTAGACAGACACTCATGTTCCCGACCCGCCTCTCATATGAAAAACACCAGAAGAATTGTGTGACTAATGCTTGGAAGCGCAGACTACCTAGTGTTATCAGTAGAGATCACCCTGAAATCGCAAACCCAAGGTTAAGAGCCATTACTCAAAAAGGCAATGTACTACAAAAAGGCAGACAAGAAAGCCATCAGAGAACACATCAAAGAGTACCCATGAACCGGTATCTTCTCTCTTCCTGCTGAACAGTGTGCCACTGAAACAACCTCATGGCCAAAGCGGGCATTAAAGTATGTGTTCTCACAGGGAAGTAGTATAGCAAGTCCTACCCTCCCCAATGGTTCACTACAAAGTGTACAGCTAATATTACACAAAGACAACATGCATTCCCCCGGTTCGTACGTCATAAGTAGGGCTATGACAACAGCATATTCTTTTCATTGTTTTGACTCTCGAATATATATCTGACACAGTAAGACACAGTTAATCAACCGGGAACCACATCACGCTATATAAAAGCATTTAAGATATCAACGGATATACACTCGAGAGTCAAAACAATGAAAAGAATATGCTGTTGTCCTAGCCCTAATCATAAGTCAAGTACAAATAGGCAAAAATTTATAAATGCTAAAAATCATTGTTGGGGTGAAGTAGCCACAGCCAGAAGAAGGCATACCGAAATAACCAGAGAACACATAGAACCTTAGAAGATAGGAACTCGTGATTTCTAGAAAAAAATCTATAATAATGTAGCGAATTAAAAATAATCAGTAATTCCTGCGCTATCCAACAATCAGACAGCCGCATGCATGGCAACTAAGAAGGCGGAACTTCTTATCCAGCGATTCGATTCCAACTCTTTTCCTGATCTACATTAATGATCTTCCAAATCACATCCTTAGATAATTCGTAGACATTTTTGCTGACGACACTACCATCTATGGTAGCACATCTAAGACAGTAAACGACCAAGTTCTCTCCGATTCTCTCTCCTCTGATCTTAATCACGTTGTACAATGGGGAAAGAAGAGGCTGGTTACTTTTAAGGCATCTAAAACCAAGCTTCTATCTTTACATCATCAACGTTCTGATCCCCATCTGGCATCAATTAAAATGGATGGCTCTCGTCTTGGGGAGGCCTCAAGTTTTGACAGGCTTCTGGGCTTGACCTTTACTCCTGATCTTAAATGGAATACGTACATCAAATCTGTTGCCAAGGCCGCTGGAAAAATGGTCGGATCCTTCTATCGATCTAGTAGATATCTCACTGCTGATGCAATTCTCTATCTATATAAGAGCCAGATACGCCCAAGGATGGAATACTTTTGCCACATATGGGCAGGAGCTGCTAAAAAAGACTTGTCCTGCCTTGATAGGGTTCAAAATAATAGACTTCGTGGCCTGGTGGGAGATGTCCTTTTCTCTTCGCTGCAACCTCTATCTCACAGAAGAGATGTTGCGAGTTTGTCTTTGCTTTATCGTTATTTTCATGGAAAGTGTTCAACTGAGCTTCAATCTATGGTCCCCCCCCTCGCCAAAATTTCACAAGAAACACTAGACTAGCTGAAAACATTATCAATAATTTCCCCATCTTTATCTGTACCTAAACCTAAACATAGATTCCATGATCAAAGCTTCTTTCTTAGAACTGCACGCCTGTGGAATTGTCTTCCGTTTTCCTGCTTTCCAGCTGTCTATAATATGGTTGTCTTCAAGTCCAACGTGAACAAGTTTCTGATGAGCCGTTCCACTTAAGTTAACAAATTTACCGAACTTCCATTACTATCGATTACTATATTGTCCTTTTGACTACTCTACACTCTTTAACCCTTATCCTTGAGTGGCCTATCGGCCTTGATAAGTGGTGACGCCTATGTAAAAAAAAAACAAAAAAAAACTACACCACATACCCAGAAACAACTCCCTTCCAACTTTTTTATATGCTTACTGAAGGCATACTCAATGGTTTGAACATCACCCTTTCGCAACCAATAAATAATTAAAACAGATACACGCTCAATTAAGCATCCAACATTTGAATTATAACAACCATATTCATTCCAAACAGAATAGAAATTGCATAATTTCTTTTAACTATCTAATGACTACATGACGTAAAAAATCTCACTCTCTATTCCACAACGCTATATATACTTTGAATATTAAGTTGTTTTTTTTTATTTTCGTTCTGAAACAGAACGAAGACATATTTCGCGTTACAAACACAAAAGGTACATTTCAAATATTGTACTGGTATTTTATTTTCTTCAAATTAATCACCCCGAGGATGTCTTGATATAAAGACGAAACCTTGACGAATACATAATTTGTTTTGTTCCTTTTTCATTTGCCCATCACGTCGGAACATTATTTATATAATCTGCATATATATATATATATATATATATATATATATATATATATATATATATATATATATATATATACATATATATATATAATCTTTGAAGTTTTTAACCTTTAAAACTACACAGAAAAAATATTTTTTATCAATCGTTTGAAAACCAACTAGTCAGTAAGTCATTTAATAACCTGCAATTACTGCATCAAATAGCTCTCGAATTTATTATAGCACTAATAATTTATTTTTAACGGATAATCAGTCGTTTATCATGAAACACTGTTTCAGGGATATATATATATATATATATATATATATATATATATATATATATATATATATTAGAGACCACATGAGAAGCAATCAAGCAAAAAAAAAAGCCAAAGCGAAAATCATCCCAAAGCAGCAAAACTAAAGATGGCATGTAAAGACATTATATATACAAATGTAGGCAAATTTGGGCGTATTTTATTGGTTTGAAAAAAAAAAAATTTTTTACCAACTGACATTAAATTTAAACCACAGAATAGTATTATAATATTTTTTAAAAAACCTGTAAATTTTCATGTGGTTTCGCCATATAAAAATACACATATGAACATTTCAATATTCAATTTGGCCAGGAGTATATATATATATATATATATATATATATATATATATATATATATATATATATATATATATATATATATACATATATATATATATGCACTAATCTATAAATATAAAAGCAAAAATGTATGTATGTATGAATGTTTGTGTGTATGCTAAAAACATTCGACAGACAGAACAAAAATTCACAAATTTGGTCTCATCTGAAAGCCCCCTCCTTCGCCCGACAAATATCTAAAAGTTTGCTAAAAACATTAATTTTTTCACCCTGAAATCAGCACTTTTCTACAGGCGGGGGGTCAACAAAAACTGTTTTCTCATGACGAGATCGGTTCTACGCATGCGTCAGAAGACGTCATTACCTGATTTAGTTTAAATATGTGAAGAACTGTGAATTTCGTGTTAGCTCAGTTGGTTAGAGCGTTGGGTCTTTATCTGAAGGTTTTGGGTTTGAATCGTGGTGTGAGATGTCTTCTTTTTTTTCGATTTTTAAAATTTTAATATTGAAACAGGCTTATTTAAGCCATTTTCACGTGTTTTTCTTTTGGTTTTTATTTTTCAGATTTTATAAAGAAGTTTTAACGTCCGTTTTCCTGTTTTCTTTTTTGTTTTTGTTTTTCCGATTTTTACATTTAACAACGTTCGTTTATCCTTACGTTAGTTTTTTTTTTTGTGTTTTTTTCGATTTTTTTAAGTTTTAAGTTTTAAAAATATTTACTTCTTATTCCTATGTTTTGATTACCCTCCCCCACCGCCCGGGTATCCCCCGCTTTATTTTTCAGATTAGTTTTAACGTTCGTTTTTCTGTTTTCTTTTTGTTTTGTTTTTTAGTTCGCTTATTCTTATGTTTTGATTAACAACCCCACCCCCCGTCGAGCACACACACCTCTAAACACCCGGAAGCCATTTTTCACGTGTTTTACGTTCGTTTTTCTGTTTTCTTTTTCCATCACATTTGCGTTTTCTTTTTTTTTGTTTTTCCGATTTTTACATTTAACATCGTTCGTTTGCCTTACGTTAGTTTTTTGGGGTGGTTTTTTTTCGAATTTTTTAAAGTTTTTACATTTTAATATTTAATATTAAAAATATTTACTTTGCTTATTCTTATGTTTTGATTACCACCGCCCAAGCACACACACCTCTAAACACCCGGGCAATGCCGGATACCCTCGCTAGTTATACTATAAAGTGAAAATACGATTAATAATATTGATATTGACGGATTCAAAACCCGTGGGAAATTCAGGGTGTTTCTATATATTTCCCTTTGATTAAAGCGAGTCCAACATTAAACTAGGCTTTGCATTAACGCTTGATACTCATAAAAAAGAAATCGGATATGTTATTGATAACAGTGATATTGTCTGTCATGAATTTAGCATTAAGCCTAAAAATGTTTATATGTGGTTTATGAAATCGAACAAGGCAACAGAGACGCCTACATTTATATGATGGAAATGCTAGTTAAGCTTAAAGTTAGTTAACGGCTGTAAATTTATTTCGATTAATATCAATTTACTTAGTCACTATTCTAGCCAATAAATGTTGAATCATGTCCAACTTCATTATTTGAAGAGATAAATTTGGCTCAATGGATTAAGTTTTTATAATTGCATTTTTCTATCGATAGAGGCATTCGCTTTCATAATTTTAGAAACAAGAGTCATTGGTAGTAGATTTTTTAACCCAGCATATAAACAATAGCCAAAAGACGACTGCGGTTTCATTAGAAAACACTAGTGGAAACAATGCAACAACACTTAACAGATGAAATCTACATACACATATATATATATATATATATATATATATATATATATATATATATATATATATATAAGGTGGCCCACTTAAAACTAGCCCGATCCCTCTAATTATTCTCTTACCGATCAACTGACACCAGACGACAAAATGCAATTCATTTTCCAACAAGATGGCGCTACATGCCACACGTCTCATAGATCACTGAGACCAGTTCAGGATATGTTAACGAAAGGGAAAATAATTAGCAAAAGTGTTATAGCCACCACATTCCCCAGACTTGTCATCGTGAGATTTCTATTTTAGGGGGGGGTTTAAAACAAAAAGGTTTATACAAATAATCCTCACAATCTAGACCAACTGAAAGAGAACATTACTAACACTATCAAGAGAATCATCAGCGAATATCTACAGGCAATATCTGCAAACGTTGTTAAACGTGCCCAGAAATGCATAGATGTCAACGGGGAGCACTTCTAGCAGGTTTTTATAGCATTACAGGTAATATAAATAATGCTACAGTAATTTTAAAAAATAAAAGAATGTATCTCCTCTCTACCAATTTCTGAACTACTTTTAAGTGAGGCATATATATATATATATATATATATATAGTCATCCACATACAGTACTATTTCGCTGTTTCACAGCTCATCAGTGCGGCTAGACAGGCAACTACCTCAAGCTAGGATTTAAACCCGACCGTTTATACGGCAGTCAAGGCTTCTAACCATTACGCTATTGGCGGCTGCTTGAACGAGTAGTGAGTTTTAACGATGTTTTAGATATCGTCCGAAATACCTCCGCTCGATTTGTTTACACAAAGAGCGTCGCTTATATGCTAATGATAATTCGTTTTTCACTTCTCAATATGCTCAACTCAAGGTGAGGAGCACTATAGTCATCCACATACAGTACTGTTTCGCTGTTTCACAGCTCATCAGTGCGGCTAGACAGGCAACTACCTCAAGCTAGGATTGAAACCCGACCGTTTATACGGCAGTCAAGGCTTCTAACCATTACGCTATTGGCGGCTGCTTGAACGAGTAGTGAGTTTTAACGATGTTTTAGATATCGTCCGAAATACCTCCGCTCGATTTGTTTACACAAAGAGCGTCGCTTATATGCTAAAACTGAGATGAGTGTACAAAATGAATAACGATTTAATTTTTCAATTTTATGTCATTTCAGGCCCATTAAACTTAATTTTAACCGGCTAAAGACGCATAAAAGAACGATCCACAATAAATATATATATATATATATATATATATATATATATATATATATATATATATATATATATATATATATATAAAAACTCACTTATCTATGACTACATATTAAACTATATATATATGACTAGCGAGAGTGCGCCCGGCTTTGCCAGAGCGTATATTACGCTTAAATATAATATTTTAATTTGTACAGATTCCGTATATATTATGAAAAAAAAAAGTAATTGGGTGTCATAAGCTAGAATCGAAACCGGAAGCAGAACTGTAATATTTTAAGCTGTTGACGTTACCACTGTGGCATGCAGATAAACTGATTAAAACTTAAAAGTAAAAAAAAAACTGAGATGAGTGTACAAAATGAATAACGATTTAATTTTTCAATTTTATGTCATTGCAGGCCCATTAAACTTAATTTTAACCGGCTAAAGACGCATAAAAGAACGATCCACAATAAATCCAATCATTTGAGGCCTCTAGCGCCGTTCTGCGATTTTTGATTTCGGAAGAGATAGTTTGAAAATGTGGCGACAAACAAACAGGCGGAATATAGCCTTTTATATATTAGACCGGGAGGGGGCGGCCAGACTTGCCCGGTCGTAAAATATTATATTTTAATTTGTCTATATTTCGTATATATTATTATTAAGTCGTGATTTCAAAATGAAAAATATAAGTATTTTGGTTATTCAGTATTAGTTATTCAGCTGAATCGAAACCGAAAATAAAGCTGTATCAGTCAATGCTGGTGATATTACTATTGTAATAATGTGACACGCATATGAACTAGTTAAAAATGAAAAAATAAAAATAATCTAAGATAGTTTTATAATATCTATAATGACTTTTTTTTAATTTTGACGCACTTTTGACATTTTAAAAACTTTTTAAACTGGCTAAAGATCCATAAAAAAAGCGGTGCGTAAAAAAATCCAATAATTTAAGGCTCCTAGCGCCGCTCTGCGACTTTTAATTTCGAAAGAGATGGAGTTTCAAAATATGGAAACATTTAGCCTTTTATATTTTATATTAGCAGGTGGGGGTAGGGAAGCTTTTCCTATGCGTAAAATACGCTTAAATGATATTGTAATTTGTCTAGATGTCGTACATATTTTAGAGAGTCGTGATTTCAAAAGTAAAAAAAAAGAAAACGTATTTCAGGGCCATCAGTTAGAATCAAAACCGAAGTACTCACAGCCGGTGACGTTACCACTGTACCAAGATGACACGCATATGAACTGATTAAAAATTAAAATTAAAAAATAGACAAAATGAATTTACAAAATGTATAATGACTTTTTCCCAATTTTAACACATTTTTAATCCCTTAAATCTATTTTAACCGGTTAAAGACCCATAAAATAACGGTCCGTAAAAAAAACAATCATTTGATGCGTCTAGCGCGGCTTTGCGACTTTTAGTGTCGGAGGATATAGAGTTTGAAAATATGGAGACGGACATACAGACAAACATATTTCCTTTTATACATTAGATTATAGATCAAAATTGTTTATAATATTTCATATGAATATAAAATTTTGCATGCGCACTTGGTATGTATATTTAATTATGTATAGCCTAATCGATGGAAAGCACACACACACACACACACACACACACAGACACACATATATATATATATATATATATATATATATACGCATCTTGAAAAAAACTATGTTATAAAATTTGATTCGACACTTTACATTCAGAAGTGACTATGATTGTTAAGGTCTAAGGTAATTAGGTTTTCCTTCTCGAACGAATCAAATATGAATTGCAGCACGAGAACTCATTATATATTTGCTAATATTTTGTTTGGTGTTTTGCTGTTCTTAGAAACGATTTACTTTTAGAAACATGAGCTTTACATTCAAAAGAAATTTAGATGTGCGTATTTATGCTGTACGCGTGTTAAGAGCAAAATATACATACGGCTCATGTATATATATATATATATATATATATATATATATATTTATATATATACATATATATTTATATATATGTGTGTGTGTTTGTGTGTGTGTTTCTGTCTGTGTGTTTTCGCGTGTTAGTAGTATGATATATATATATATATAAATATTTGTGTATTACACATATGTGTGTGTGTGGTGTGTGTGTGTGTGATACATCAAAATTTAGTCATTTAAATTTTATGACTTAAAATGGTTAAATTTCAAATCTAGAAATGCTTATTATATGCAAGCAAAGAATACATTTCAATTAGTATATCTCTTAAACCTGTAAGTTTTTGATGTCTACCCATCCCCTCAGAGGAGAAAATATTAGCAAATATTATAATGGTTTATACCTAATTTGCTAAAAACAATAAAAGGTAAAAATCATATTTAAAATTTTTAAAGTTTTTAAATATCATAGAGTAAGGGAAAGTATATATTGGTTCAAAATGAAAAGGATATTGAATTTCATATCCAAATTGTGTTGTAAATTCCGAAATGAAAATCTTTGGTAGCAGTGAGGTAAAGAGATCCCATTTGTATTTTGATTAATCCACGGCACAAGGTAACAATCCGAAGTAGGCATAATTCCCTGGTTTCTTCTTTCTAAAGATGATGAGTCCGGTAAATAAATTATTATATAAATCCGTTGAAGCTGTTTTTTTAATAAACATATAATCTGTATATCTATAAAGGTGAACGTGTCTGTGTACATTTCCCTACGCAATAACTCTGTCAAATTTTGGTCTACAGATTCGAAATTTGATATACAGGGTACTGAGATTTGGGGAGATCTTTTGGATCGGTTTTCGGCTAGAAATTTGGTTGTTAAGAGGTCAAAATTCAACGATTTGACCTTTGAGAATTCTACCAAGCTCCTCCAACAATTTTGGGACTAAAAAATTTAATTTTTAGATATAGGTTCCTTAGACATGGATCTAACTTCATAACTTGATTTGAGCCCCAAGCAATAAATTTTAATGAGTCATAATAGGGGTCAAAGTTAAAAAAATTGACCGCTTTTTTTTTTTGCTCAACATACCCCTCCAAACACCCGGGAAACGCCGGGCGTAAGTGCTAGTTCTTTATATATTTATTTTATATTTTTTATAATTATAATATATGAGTTTCAAAGTCCACTCCAAATGAATTTCAATTTGTGAATAAAAACGGTTTCTGTAGACAGACAAAGCAAAATGAAATAAATAAATAAATAACAGAAAAGAAAAGAAAAAGAAAAAGCTTATGCATTATATTTATAAATATCAAAAGTGAAAAATGTATCCAATTGACATCTTATTCTAAAATTTAAAGGGGTAGTGGTGGGAGAGACAAAACATGAGTGGTAAAACAAAAAGAAAAGAGAAAAGAAAAGAAAAAGTAAGAGAGAAAGACGAAACAACAAGGAACAGGGAAGGATAGAAAAATAGAGTAATAAGGAAATACAGAATTAGAGGGGGAAGGAAGAGTTCATTGTTTGCCTATTTAAATACACACACCTGCATACGAATAATAAAAAAAAGTTATGATGAATTTACTGGTGTTTAAAATCGTAAAAAAACGTAACGGGGTGAGTGACATTTTTTATGACTGGTTTCCACAGCAACCACGTCGCTTCAGCGACTACTGTTGCTACCAATTCACCGCTCCTGTGAAAAGAGAAGTAACTAGTGAAACAGACAGAATGAAAGCATGAAAGGGAGATAATTGGGAAGGGATATCATTGAAAGCAGACGAGTGCCGTAAATTGTTATTATATATATTTGTATGTTATGTTTAGGGGGCAGAAAATTAGACTAAAGTTAAACAAAGAACAAGGGAATTCACTGGAATCCTAGAAAATCATGGATTACAATAGAAAAATGCGAGCATAAAAAGTAAAATGGTTAAGCTTAAACATGGAAAATTAAAGGACTAGTTGTATAAACTGAAAAAGAAAAGGACAAGATATTCTAACCAAAAATATAATAAATTTATAACTTAAAATATTGAAGCATTAAGAATTTTTTAAAATTCAATTTATAACATTATATAATCAATTTTAATGCTGCATTTTATTTTAAGTTATAAATTTATTATATTTTTTTCTAGAATATCTTGTCCTTTTCTTTTCCAGTTTCAACAACTAATGCTTTAATTTTCCATGTTTAAGCTTAACCATATTACTTTTCATGCTCACATTTTCTGTTGTAATATATATATATAGATATATATATATATGTATATATATATATATATATATATATATATATATAGTTGTATAATTTTTTAACAATTCTTATAATACATACCAATCGTGAAACACTAACATATCAATGAAAATAAAAACATAAAATAAAAAGGTAAAAAAATTCTAAGCTCAATTGTTATCTTTTGTGGTTTCAGAGCATCTGTAATATAAGGAACTAATTCGCTTGATTTCAAAGGCGAGATTCTTTTGTTTAAATCTTTAATAGTTTTTTTTTCGGTTCACGTTACGGATGTGCTTCATTCATAAACAACCAGCCAGCGAAACTATGTCTTTATGCCATATTATAGTTTGCTCCTCAGACATCAACCCTACGTTCAAAGAAAAATATATTTAAAATAATTTACATAAGCCATTCAGCTAACTAACCTCTGTAAATCTAGTTTAGAAAGCTTCCATCTTAATCTGCAATGTAAATTACTCATATACTGTCTAAGGGTTGACATATACCTTGGTGTGTAGAGTTATCAACCAGTCTGTGATTAACAGTTAGGAAATAATAGCAATATAGCATGATCTCGGTCTCTCTCTTTCTCTCTCTCATTTTCTTTCTCTCTGTCTATCTCTCTTTATATAGCATGATCTCGATCTCTCTCTTTCTCTCTCTTTCTCTCTCTCATTTTCTTTCTCCCTGTCTATCTCTCTTTATATAAATAGATGGATAAATACGTATATATACAAGCGTATATATATATATATATATATATATATATATATATATATATATATATATATATACAATTATTACAGGAGATTAAATATATACATATACACATCTATATTGTAAACATCTACATTGTATATATATTGTACACGTCTATATTGTACATATATTATTACGTAAACGACCGTCATAGTTCCTTATAAACTTTTCTTTTGAACCATTATTTTAAAAGTGTTCTTAGTCGTTACCTCTTCTCTTCTTTTTCTCTCTCTATATCTCTCTGTTTTCATATATATCTAATATATAAACGGCTATATGTATGTCTATCTATCTGTCTGTCGGTCGGTCAGTCGATCTGTGGGTTTGTTTGGCTGTCTCCATATTTTCAAACTTTATCTCCCCGGAAACTAAAAGTCGTAGAGCGTCGCTAGGGGTCTCAAATGATTGGATTTTTTACGGGCTGTTTTTTTTATTGGTATTTAGCCGGTTAAAATTGTAATGGGGTGAAAAGTAGTTTTTTCTGAATATCTTTTCTAATCACCGAGATAGAAAGCGCTTGAGTCGAATATGGCTGAACAAGAACTTTTGGACGCAATTTTATACAACATGCCAGCTAAAATAAAAAAGACTGTCCGGCGATTGAAAAAGGTATCTAAAAAAAAAATCAGAAAAAAGAATAACTCTTCCATGTTCAATCAGACGTGCTTTAACACACACACACACACACACACACACACACACACACACACACACACACACACACATATATATATATATATATATATATATATATATATATATATATATATATATATATATATATTTAAAAGAGTGTAGCCATCAACAATTGTGGGTTTTTTTAAAGGTTTTCATCATATTTTTATTTTAAAAATTTAAAAATAAAAATAAAATAAAAATATGATGAAGACCTTTAAAAAAAACACAATTGTTGATGGCTACACTCTTTTAAAATACATTTTTTCTCTCGTTGGAACTACACAACCATCACTTTAAATATATATATATATATATATATATATATATATATATATATATATATACTAGCATGGGTGCCCGGCGGTGCCGGGTGTTTGGAGGTGTATGCTGAGCAAAAAAAAAAAAAAAAAAAAAAACACGGTAATTTTTTTTTTTAAACTTTGGCCCCTTTTATGACTCCTTAACATTTATTGTTTTGGGATCAGTTATTAAGTCAGATCCATGTCCAAGGAACCTATATCTAAAATTTCAAGTGTTTAGACCCAAAATTATCGGAGGAGTTTCGTAGAGTTCTCAAAAGTCAAATCGTTGAAATTTGACCCCTTAACAGCCGAATGTCTTACCGAAAACCGATCAGATAGATTTTCCCAAATCTCAGTACCCTGTATATCAAATTTCGAGTCTGTAGTTATTGCGTAGGGAAATGTACACAGACAGAAACACAGGCAAACACACAGACATGTTCACTTTTATATATATACTAGCATTTCAGCCCGTAATTTTCTAATAAATGTGAAATGGCATATATCTAGAGGTTTTGTACAAGCTTGCAAAGTCAACAAGATTCAAATTCTTCGACTGGCAGTATTTATTATTTCGTATACTTAAGATTGAATAAGAATGAACTACTAATGTCTGTAGGTAAAAATAATGAATATTTAAAATACAAATATTATATATGGGCATATATAAAACATAGCTTTGATTATATTTTTTACATTTATTTCAGAAGGTATTATTCCTATTTACAATGTCTCCCCACAGGACAGAGTTAGACACCAGGGTCGTTTTTTTTAACGTGGAGAAAAGGAACAAAAATTAAATATTGTCTCAGTCGCTAAGCACTTCTCCTCCACTTACAGAGAACAAGAAATTGAAGTGCAGCATCTGAAGAACAGACACTACACTGTGATCTCGGCTAGATGGTATTATTATCGTATAATGAGATATAATTTGATTTAGAATAGAGCGGGGGCAATAAAGAGTTTTGTAAAATATTGATAAAATCAGGTAAATTTTACAAAGTGCAACGTAAGTCGGTGACGAGCATTAGTGGTGGTAAAACCAATATAGCTATTATCTTATTGAATTGTTTACCTTTTTCTAGAACTGTGCTGTTTTCTTTTTTTGATTTCTCAAGGACTTCACATGAATATTCTCAACTGCTTTTTTTTTAATTCCCTACTTTTCTACTCAGGTGAATGTGTGATAAACAAAACTTTTTTTATCATTTCTACAGAATTTCAGAAATTTTTACGTTGTTCTTTAAATTTGGATCATTTTGTGTATTTTTTTTTCTATATTCAGAAAATGTTTTGACTGAATATGATATTGTTAAATGTTATTCGTCTCTATGTGAGTTACGTACTTATATATTGATTCACATAGCAGACACGCTAATGGGATGCATTGCATTAAAGCAATTTATAGGCAATAAAGCCCAGCTATAGTAATTACTGTATAAGCCATTAAACCACATTAAAAAACCATGTTTTTATACTTGTGTGAGTTTACATGCATTTATAAAATAGCTGTATATTTATATAATAAATACGTACCTACTGAGTTTATGAGAAATAATCGAAGAAAAATACTTTTTATGGTTAAGATACATTATTATTTTATGGTTTGGATTATTCGAAGTAGTGTTCTTGTCTTCAGTATAACTGTAACAATGTGTCGACTCTCCTTAGGTCTATCTTGTCGAACTTGGGAATCTGTAAGTAATTTCGAACCGAATCCTTAATTTAATTCACGTAGAAAACGTGGTTTTATTTTGTCAGATCGGGTAGAAGTCTTACGTAATTCACAATTGTATTCTAAGTATCGCCCGCACTGAAACTTGAACCTCCACCTTCCAAAAGCGTATGGCTTAAAACTGAATTTCATACCGAACTTTATTCGTTACGTCAGTGTTCTTGTTTTAATGATGCATGATACGTAAAAAGGTTTTCTCCAAATGTAGGTATTTGAATTTCATGCGTATATCGTATTTCCTAATTAGATCGTTTATAGTTTGTATATCCTGTTTGTTAAATTAAGGAACTGACATAATTCAGTAAGTTGAGAATAAAGAGAAAATTGTGTCCCGTCGAGGGTACCTTTATGTACTCAGATGTCATCTCGACTTTTTGTGAGCAAGAAACAGATAAAACGTCACATCGTCACATAAGAGAGAGCAAGGGAGACAAATCATGGGTTTGTTTGAAAGCACAAGCGAGTGAAGTTGTGGTTTTAGAAACCATGAAGGAAACTGTACAAATATAGGATTTTTCACATCGAAATAAAACTCAGCAAGAATTGTCAACATCAATATGAAAACCACTCGACGAAAACGTATTGAAAATGTCGAAATATTTTCCAGATTGAATTATACAATTTCTCCATGCAAGTCAGGAATTGTAAATAAGCATATTTAAAAAAGGATTAGAAGGAATGGAACCAATAGTATATGTAAAAGTAATCTGTTGTATTAAAACGTCATAGCTATATATATATATATATATATATATATATATATATATATATATATATATATATATATATATTTCTATGTCTCGGAAGTAGAGTGAAAAGCATATCTTATTTTTCTTTTATTAATATTATTGGAATCTTTTCTTTTTTCCTTGTACACATTTTTGTGAATTATTCCATGGATTTCTGTCTTTGGATTATTATGGACCATCTTTTTCAAATTACGGGATTTCCTTGGATTTTACTTGTACAAATGGAAATTCTTTTAACTTTCTTGAAGTTTTTCATTTGGATTTTACAGTCACTGGATTATTTATCTTCCACCAGACTATCCATTCATGTGTAATCACCTTTTTCTTCACCATATTCACTCTGCTTCACTTTTTTTTTGTTTTCAAGTAAGATCTTTTACTTACTTGTTGTTTCATCAAATACTTTTGCATGCAAAATCCGATCCCGCATTTTGCTAATTCCTACCCTCTGATGAGAAGGAAAGTATTTCTTCGAAACTCCGCGGATTAAGGACTATCCATTTATCTAGTGTTTCCTTTTCAGATTAAATATGTTTTTAACTCATTTTAAAGTGTTTTTTAACATATTTTATTAACTGTACGCTGCTCATATATATATATATATATATATATATATATATATATATATATATATATAAACTGGGAAAGACAGTGATACATATATATATGTATATATAAACTGAGAAAGACGGTGATACATATATATATATATATATATATAATATATATAACAACTGAGGAAAGACGGATATATATATATATATATATAAAACTAAGGAAAGAGGGAGAGAGAGAAAGAGAGAGAGAGTGAAAGAGAGATTTATATTTTGTATATGCTGTTTGTCAAATATGGAACCAGTATAATTTAGTTGAGAATAAAGGTAAACGTGTATTCCGTCCAGGGCAGCTATATGTGCTCAGATGTAATTTCGATTTTATGTCAGATGGAGACATAAATTGTCGATGTCATTATATAATGAAAAACGATGAAAACGATTTAGTCCCTCTCAACAGATCTGTCCAACGTTTAACAATATGCAATACAATAAACTACTTCGTATTATTTGGATTCATCAGACTACTGTGATTTTCATAACGTTTCGTTCGATGTAACCTCCGACCTTCTTCAGGTGTATTTTGTCGAACTAGGGAACTCTGGTCGATGTAACTCGGACGTTACATCGACGAAAGGTTGTGAAAATCACACTCAAGATGAGAACAGTAGTCCGATAAATCCAAATAATACGAATAACCAATCCTCATCTCAAAAATTCCGAAACGTCAAGAAACTGCTTGTTTGAATATTCTCTTTATGGAGGTAAGACTCTGCAAGATTCGCACCCATGGCCTCCGTTTAGTATTAAGAGACAATATATATTCTCTTTAATAGTAACTATGGGTTGCACAATGCTCAACCATGCGTATTCTATTGTTGAGTAATCAGGGCCGTGTCTACCGAAAATCTTAAAAATTCAATTAACGACAATCAGATGTGAAACAAAAGGAATAAAAATTTCCCAAAAACATTTGACAAAACAAGAACGAATGAAGTTGGCGACAATCGAACGTCAAAAAAAATAATTTTAAAAGGCCAGTTTTAATAAAACTGGCGAGAGTAGAACATCGAACAGAGGCTTGAAATCACTTGTCAAAATAGAGAAATGTCACAAGCGATTGCATGACAGCGGCCTGAATTGAGTTGAGGTTAGTTTTGTTTTGGGGAGCAGAAGCCGAGAGTCAGTCGCCAAATTTCTGTGTGTCTCTTCTTCCTACCAACCCTCACCACTAAAAGCCACAGTAAAGGTACCGTTATATTTTTATAAATTAAGGTATTGTCATTCTTACGTGTACGACACTGCTCGATTTTAGTGACATGGAGAAATCCCGAAGGACTGAAAACAATTCAGAGATAATTTGAGAGTGCATACAGCACCTGGTATTCCGAAATATCACCCCTTTTGTACTGGCTTAACATCAACGATTAAGAATATTAGTTTCTTAAATAGAGATAATTTAATTAGTACAGTTGCGCAATAGATAAAGGTGTCAATCAGTTTCACGTGATGCCTTCATGGATTGATAGTTCAGTTATCACTGCAAGTGATACTAAGTCAGAAAAAATACTTTACCCTACTTTATAATTGTGGCGGGCAGAACGAGAGCAATCTTACCTATAGGTTAAATAAAGAGTTGAGTACGAAATTCTACGTAGATCCCCGAGTTCGAAAAGTGTCATTTGTAGAAAATTCGGTGTTACATCGACGGAAACCCTGTGAGAATGACATCACTGCATGAGAAGTGTAATTCAAACAATCGAACTAATCCATATTATCAATGTTTGTTACATAATCGGGTACAAAAACGGAACTAAAATGTGTCGTGTTACGTTATCTAAACATGAACGGCACCCATATAAACGGTTGTATACGTTTCGTGTTTGTTTGTGACGTGTCCTAAACGTGTCACTAAATGTCTATCAGCGGTTCTTCATTTTTTTAACCCATTGTTATGTTTCGTGATCGTTTAATGTTTATATGAGTGCGTGTGTGGGTCATATCTGTATCTTCGACATACCTGTATCATCTCTTCTCACTGAACCTGGTCCATCCTGACTTCATCTTGTTCTTGGAGGGGACTGGAACTTTTTGGACGAAGCACATTCACTCCAAGATCGCTGGTAGGTTTTCATATTAGTTTTTATTTCACTTTCCAGGATGTCGCGCAGATGAAAATGGAAAGTGAGTTTCTTTGCTTGTGTTTTAACAGTCTCCATTGAAAGATACGTTACTCGCTCCCAAGAGGGGAGGAGAGACAACCGTAAAGCCCAACCGCTCTGCTTTAGTCCCAAGTTCCAACTCCTCTGATCTCCAGCTAACTTGACCACGTGACATGCATGTAGATTCGATAAGCTGACCAGACGTGCCGGCAAACTTCTCTACGATGTAGCTTTGTTAGATTTTGACAGGTTTTATAAATATTCATCATATCCGTCTCTTGTCTACCTCTCCACTTAGATAGATTAATATATCGAGATGGACAGATAGCTAGATCGATATATAATTTATTCTGCTCTACCTATTTCATAACGTTATTGACCGCATTCACCAAATTTCTCACCAACAGTTTATTACTTATACATTAGATAACATCATTTCCTGAAAGACAAAATTGTCCAAAATTAAACTGACTTTAAAGCATAGATATCTAAACTTTTTCAAAGTAGAACAAAAATCTCCAATAACACTTCTTTTTCGACTTGTTTTTAGCCGTCCATCCATTAACGGTAAAATATACTTGTAAGTCTTATGTCATGATACTGACTCAGGCACTGCGACCAGAAGCCCCAATCTCGACATCCCAATCTTTTTTCCAGAAGATTTTTGATTACAGTAGGATACCTCCACATAACTGACAGAAAAAATATAATGGGCATAGCTAAGGAAAAAAGGTAACTCAAGTTTATAGTTTTTTTTTAACATGATTGTAAGCAAGAGTTATCGTATTTATTTCCGTAGCAAGACACTTTTCTCAACTTGTTTATTATAAAAATGGCGACTATATTTTCCGTTCTAGTTTTCATTTAGATGTTTTCCAGGGACAATGAAACTTGCTATAGCTTAAGTGTTTTTAATGTTATTTATTTTTTAAAATATTTAAGGAAAAATACGTTGTTTATGCGTAATGCCGGGAAAATCCCATTCATAACAAATTTCATCGAAGGCAAGATAGTTACCCTCCTACATAGCAAGATAAGTTTTTAGTGTTTTAACTAATTTTATTCGCTTCGAAAAACAATGTCGAATTCCAGAAGAGTTTTGATTGTAAGGTGAGAGCTCTACAGCTCCTCGATTTACTTTTGTGAGCCACAAAGACACTTTTCCAACATAAGTCGTCTTGTTAGGATACGTAGCTAGACAACTTTAAAAGTAGGTTGAACAAGTGCAAACGTGCATGGATCGAGCAGAATTTAATGTTCAGGCGTCTGCTTCATAGAGTAAGATGAATTCGACTGATACTTTAAATAATTTGAGTTTTTTAACGGCCTTCCAGAATTTGTCGAGAGATTTGATTGCGCTCTACGCTTATGGGACACATTGTCGGTGAAGACTTCTAGATATTAGAAATCAGGACAAGGTCGATTATTGGAAAATTTGAGATATGAATTGTTATCGTTGAAAGTGTCAGGTGGGGGACATTTGTTTGGAGAGCAGTTAGGAACAACCCATCCGTGTTCTATGCAAATCAAAACAAATAAAATCGACTTCGATTTAATATTGTTTATCAAAGAAACAATATCATCAATATGATTTAGGCCCCCTAGATTCTCAGACAGATAAAAGTTGATCCCTTAGATTCTCAGATAGAGGACGCTACTAAATAATTAAATCAGATAGAAAAATGGATCTTCGGTTATTTTCGGAAGCCTCAAAACAATTTGTTTCTCTCATTTTGTCCTTTATTTATCAATCCTGGATATAACCTTAAACTATATCCGATTGTGAGGCCCCAGCTTGCGGACTTTGAGGATGTGGAGCCAACCTTTAATTTCCATTGCTCCCAGGTCCAATCTGACCCGGAGTGGTTTCCTGTAAGGAACCCAACTATGTGTCAAATAGAAACCGACTTGAAAAAAATATATATTCTATTAAAAAGATTTTCTTCAAAATAACTGGATTCGTACCTGTTAAGGTCCCAGATATGGATTAAATAGAAACCGACTTGAAAAGAAAATGTATTCTATTAACAAATTTTATTCGGCAATAAATAACTTGACCAGGGTTGATATGCCGTAAAGCAAAAACAACCAACCAACAAACCAACCGTTATTTATCAAATCAGCGACGTTTCAGAAAAAGGTAAGAATTGGTATCTGTTGAGTTGGAATCTATCCAGATAACATATCGTTTGCTAGTTGTTTTGTTTTACCTCGAAGTGATATGTTTAACTATAAGTGTCTCTATGCTTTGTCTGGAGCTATTTCTATAAGAAATACATTGTGAGAATGCCATACAAGTGTGATTTAAGATATTTTGATAAATAATTGTATATCTATCGTTGATAAAAAATGATATCTGTTTTAAGCGTAAACTATGTTATTACGTCTATATCTGTATTATTTATCTCGGCGTTTTTTCCAGTCGTTCTGGACTTCTTCTTATGCAAATGGCAATAATGTTTTAATTTAGCATATAACTTGCAATTTTTTGGTACCCTCATCAAACAATATGATTTGCACTGGTTCACATCGTGCTTTTACTGTAGAAATGTTTTTGAAAAACGAAGAATCCGTACCTGCAACACAGAGCTTTCTGAGTTTATTACACGTTAGGATGGCATGATGCTGTTCCCGATGGAAAATCAATACAACTATGGGTTGCAAATTTCAGAACTACAGGTTCATCACTTAAAAAGAACGCAACGTGGAAGGCCTCGAAGCGTTCGGACGCCAGACAGTATTCGAGCTATGAGACTTTCTGTCAGCTACACGTTCAGCCTGGAAATAGTCTTTGGCTTTGTGATTATCTGATCGAACAGCCAGAAGAATTTTAGACATTGATATGCAGTTCCATCCATATACAGTAATGATTGCTCAGAAATTACACAAGTTATTGGGAAGATCGCATAACATGTTCATTTTATTCTTTTGTCAACGAAGTCAAATGAAGTAATCCAGCGGGTTCAGGTTGGGTTAGGAGAGGAGCCAGTGAGAGAAGGATACAAAGTCGCCGCAATCCTTCTGAAATCAAGCCTGGCTCTCTTTGGACTTGTGAGCTGGCACCGAGTCCTGCTACCACGCCCAAAGTTTGACAGCGGCCACTTGGTTGCATCAGGGAATCAATACACTTTTCAGCACAGCCAGGTATACTAGTGGTGACTTTCAAGACGACTTCGAAGATATAAAGTAGTATGGTGTGCCCGTAACTTGAAACGACACCAAAGACCACAATCATGTCCGTAAACTTTGTTTTGATCACCCTAATCACGTCCCTGTTATCCAGGTGTGCATTTGGAGGATGCTGGTAATAGTCGTGTTGTTATAACTTGTCTCGTAGTCGCTAGTTGAATATTGTGTCAGTTTCAGACATGATAGAAGTCCCCTTTTTCTCTTACGATTTGTACACGACTGGCCAACTCGTAGATGGTCTGCAGCAAAACAAAAAAAAAGAAAACCGGTTTCCATCAAACGGAAATGGAATCATGTCGTCTTTTCTAGAGTGACAGTTTTATCGTTTCATTCTGTAGAAAATCTTCAAAAAATATTTTAGACAGTTTATATTGTGATAACATGAACACATGATAATTCATATTTAGACATTTTTAATCCTTGTTTATCCGTTTTCTATCTCTTCTTAGTGTGAAAAAAAATAGATAAATGTAACTAAAAACTGGCAATCAATGTATGCGCTTTTTCAAATAAGATACTTCTCCCAATACATATTCATATATGAATCTGAATAGGTTTCCAACATCGCTGAATCTGTATTTTAAAAATATTTTTAAGTGTCTTTATACAAATGTATTCGGAGGAACAGCGATTATTTGTTTGTTTTTTTTTAAGTCTTAAATCGATTCCTTCCTCAAAATCATACTCAGACATTTTTGTTTTAAAAATCAATTTCATTTTCCCGTTTATTCATATTTTTGATTTTTTGATTTTATTGAATAATTTGGAAAAAGCGCATCTCTGACTTGATGGCGGATCACACATGTCAGCTTGGTTTGAAACAATGAATGAAAGTAAGATAGAACAAGATTTGGAAATGTTTCAAGATAGATAAAGAATAATATTGCAAAAAAGAAAATGAAGAAAGGAGGAATCAAAGGAAAGAAAGAAAAGAAAAGTGGAAAAAAATGTTCTTTTAAATGGAAAGAAAGACGGGATGTAATAAGAAATGAGAGAAATAAAGAAAGAAGTAAAGACAGAAAAAACAAAGGAAAGGGTTTATGAAAATCGAAATAAATATAAAAGAAAGGAAAGAAAGACGTAAATAAGAAAATTGAGAATAAGAAAACGGAAAGCAAGAATCTAAAAAAAGAAAAAAAACGAAAAAAAGAAAGAAGGAAAATAAGAAAGAACGAAAGAAAGAAATAAAGAAAGAAGTAAAGAAAGTTAGAATGATAAAAATAAAGAATATAAAAGAAAGAAAGATAGAAGAAAAGAAAAAAGAACTTGAAAAAAAACTAAAAGAAACAGAGGAAGAAAAAAATAGATGACTGAACGAAAGCAAGAAAAAAACATTTTTAAATATCGAAAGAAACAGATAATTACAAACATTGAAAACAAGAAATAAAAGAAGATAGAAATAAAGACAGATTGAAGACTAGTAAAACAGTAAAAAGAAAATAAAAAAGAAAGTTTTGTAAAATTGAAATAAACAGATTAAAAAAGAAAATATATTTTTGTACTTTTCTTCTTTTTTTTTACACAGTGATCACCACTTATCAAGGCCCGGAAGCCATTCAGGGATAAGGGTTATTGCAAGTACATTACGTACTTGTCAATTATAGACACTCAGAAGAGCTCAGTTATTAAGGAGTATGTTCCGAAGATTGACGAAAAGTCTTAAGTCAGTTAAAGAAATTTCCGAAACAGTTTATGATTTGAGTTTCAAGCATATAACGTAAAATCGCAGACGAGACAAATCATATGAAAAGTAAGGTTAGAGCTAGGTACCCGCTAAAATCATCACTAAATATCTAAAAATAGATAGTATTTGCTTTATACCAGCCTCTGAAGATGTCTCTGAAAGAACTTTAAAATACCGATGTACATAAAGTGTATGAAGAATATACATTTCAGTCCCCATACGAAACTGAAGTGACAAAACTGGACAAAACGTACCGAATAAAATCCAACCAAATTCAAATACGAACAAAGAAAAAAATAAATACATTTTTCAAAGTAAAAAAATCGTTGTATATTTATCTTTTTTAAATTATTATAATTAATAATTATTTGTTTTGGCAAAAATGTTTTTATTTCATTTTTAAGCATTTTCCAGTACTTTATAAACATTTAATATTTAGGATAATTAAACGAGTTCCCGTCGGATTAAAAGCAAGCGCCATTTGTTGATATTCAGTTCCTGATCTTAAAAACTTCCTGTTTGAATTGTGGCATAAAAGTAGAGAATAGTTTACAAAGCGCCACTTGTAAGTTAAGGATCGCTTTCTAAATAATCTAAAGCTTACTTACCGTGCTGAAATAATAACGTTATCATTTAGAAAGCCATTTTTAGCATGAAGAGGGGGGTCTTTGTTAAACTATTCTGTGCTTTAACCTAACAATTTAATGAATGAATAAACGTGGAAAATTGAAACTCTCACCGGAAATTATATTAATGAAGTTTAATATCAGGGACAGAGTCTGATCAAACACCATTTGTTAATTACTGGTTTGCCAATATTTATGATATTATCAGTGGTTTTGTTTTTATTATTATTATTATTATTATTATTATTATTATTATTATTATTATTATTATTTTGAAAGACAATCTCTAGTGAGAACTCACCCCCAATAAGACTGAACTATATAGTTTTTTTATTCAATATTAATGACGAGTCTCTTAGTAGCTTGTAAAACTTACTAATTTTCTGTGAAAGGAGTTTCGTGGGTTGTGTTTTCAGTTGTTCTGTAGTGTTGCTCCTGGATTGGGTAGGGTTATAAATTATGATGAAAGAAAGCTGTAAAAATAGGATTTTACATATTTATATAGACGCTTAGCGAATACATGCTGAAAGGTTTACAAAGGGAATAGGCAAGTTAACTCTCGAATGCTTACTTTGTTTATGGCAAATAACCAATAAAAGAAATGAATAAATAGGGAATCAATGTTAACTTTGAGAATACGATTTATAACCTATCCCTTGACCGTTTGTCTTATGTTGTAAATGGACAACTTCTTATAAATATATAAATTTATGTTGGTTTCAATTTTTTGTCAAGAAAAAAGTTAAAAGAATCGTTTTGGAATCGAGATTCAAGCTCAATTTAATTTGATTCCAATATCGATTCAGATACCCACAAAATTTCGAATTTTTCTGATTCCCAATTCCGATTTAATTTAGTCGTTTACACACATACACACACGCGCATGCACACGCACACACACACACGAATATATATATATATATATATATATATATATATATATATAACTACTTAATTTACTCAGATAAAATTAATATACAAAGTATAAATTTATACGTAAACTTAAAGTTTTTAGTTCAAAAGTGCTCAATATGTAGGTAGAACTAGTTAGTAAGTTATAAAATATATATGGCGATTAAGCTACACTGAATATTCCGCGTTTCATGAAACGCGGAATATTCAGTGTAGCTTAATCGCCATATATATTTTATAACTTACTATATATATATATATATATATATGTATGTATATATATATGTATATATATACATATACAGATATATATGTATATATGTAAATATATATCTGTATATGTATATATATATATAATTATTTACTAAATTAATTATTAAATACCTACATACACTAGTATATATATATATATTATTCCTTATTGGAATTTTTTTTTTTTTTTTTTTTTTTTTTTTTTTTTTAGATGAGCATTGTATGTTAATTTTTATTTTATTTCGGACTACTAGTCTCATCTTATCTTTTTTATTTGGTGCACAACGTTTCGGCCAACTTCCTCTGGCCTTCGTCAGGTGGTAACCGCGACGGATAGGAACTTCGAATCTCCTAACTGCATTCTCAGCCATCACTGTCATCCGTAGTTGTTGTCGTCTCACCACATTTTTGACCAATTACCTCTGGCACGCTTTGGGTGGGATTGAAACCGCTATCATCAGACAATGCTTATCTGGAACCGTAGAGATTCAACGTCTCTATCAACTGCGCCACGGGCCCCGAAGGGCGATCAAGGTTGGATTCTTTGATCTTATAAATCCATATTTATTTATTATCTGATCTTCCATAGTCGGGTCCGTACCGATTGGTATATATATATATATTATTCCTTATTGGAATTTTTTTATTTTTTTTTTTTATCCGTCGCGGTTACCACCTGACGAAGGCCAGAGGAAGTTGGCCGAAACGTTGTGCACCGAATAAAAAAGATAAGATGAGACTAGTAGTCCGAAATAAAATAAAAATTAACATACACTAGTGTTTCATACATCCGAACCTGGCAACAGAAGCTATCTCTGGCTTCATTCGGCTACCGTTAACCGCGAGAAATATTGTTGAAAATTAAATATTTATTTTATATATATATATTGTCTCGCCAAAAATAAAGTCCGCACTTGTCATTTTGTGAAAGCCGCAAATTTAACCTACATTGATTGTAACTGTTTAAACAATCTATACCTCATTTGATTCGCCTTTTCTTTTTCGTTAATTTCATCTGTTCATATTTTACTTTTAATTGAAGTATCCTGGTGTACACATCAATTTAAAAAAATAACTTCAAATTGAGAAGGCAAAAAGAAACTCCACATTGTGGAAAATTGGTATTAAAATATAGCTTTAGGACATTAACGCAGCACAAATACAACAGGAACACATGAACTAGTTAATATTTAGCAGCATAGCTTTTCTACAATCTGACAGCCTGCAAATTTTGGACCATTCTCTTGAAGTAGCCTACGATAATACTCCGGTGATAAGGCATCCCACTTCTCTTTAGTTTGCGTCCAAAGTTCTTCCAGATTTGAAATTTTATTATGGCGTAGCTGTTGCTTGATGTAATGCCATACGATTTTCATAGGATTGAGGTCTGAAGATTGTGCAAGCCAATCCAAACCGAAATACCATGCCTTTCAAGGAAGCTCTTGACGTTTCTAGCTGTGTAAATGGGGATATTATCCTGCATGAAAATGGGATTATCATCGAAATTCTGACCAAAGTAGGGTAGAAAATGCTTAGTCAACGTTGTTGGTCGAATTAATTCGACCTTGCAAACGACCTATAGGTCATGGACCATTGGTACTAATAATGTCCCATACCAAAACTGAACCTCCACCACCTTGCAGCGTTAAAATTGTGCACCTAGGATTAAATTATTCGTCCTTCCTTTAACGAAAGTACGTCCTATCATCACTGCCTAGCCTATTGTACTTTCTTTCGTCACTAAAAATAACTTTCGACCAATATGAAGAATCATGATCTTCATTGCATCTGACGCGCTTTCTGTTTTTTTACAGAAATCATTGGCTTGCGTCTTGGAACACAGCCTCACAAATTACATTCCTTCAATCTGTTTTTAACTGTAGTAAAATAACTCTTTTTAACAAGAATACACTGATATTGGATTATGGGAGCCATTTTAAATCGGTTTCTGAGGCTGCTGATATTGATAACATCGTTGCCCTGTAAGAAGTAACTCTAGGACGATCAAATGTAGAGGTATCACGAACAACGCCGGTGTTTTGGTGCTTTTCCACAGTTATTCGTACCGTTTTCTCATCGCATTTAAATCTACGGCCGATTTCTCAATTGGATGAACCAGAAAGGTGAAGAATCATGAATTCTCGACGATCACTAAAAGAGTTTCAAGGCTCGAGGATTTATTGCTTCAAACTTAAGCGTGACATATCGAGGTAACAGAAAATCACACACACACACACACACACACACACACACACGCACACGCATATATATATATATGTGTGTGTGTGTGTGTGAATTTTAAAAATGTGAGAGATGATATAATTATTTCCCCAGTTAAGCAACGCCGCAGCTCACACGAGCAGTGAAAGTAAACAAACTGAATGTTCAACTCAATTTTCGTCCTAGTTTCGTCTCATACTAGCCGACAACAACATTATCGTGTTCAAGTCCAATGTAAACTCGTTTTTTTTTGCAGTTTCAATCATCATTACTAATCCTCATCAAGTTGTCTTACTGTCTGCATGACAAATTCATTAAATCTTATCCTCGTGTGGCTTTTGGGCTTTGTTAATCAACGAATCATTAGTACGTTGAACGATTAACCCTTTATGGCCTGTATTGTGATGTAGATGATTAAAAAGTTACATTGTTTAAAGCGTGATGCTACTATAATTTTAAGAATTTATCACTATAACGATCTTTTATTATGAAGGTCAATAGTTAAACAACTGAAAAATTTGTTGCATTTCATAAACTTACCTTGACATTAGCCACAAAGCTTGAAAGAAGTGTATTTATGACAACAAACGGAATCTTCCACTCTCTGAGATAGATGGCAGCGTAATGAATGTGAGCAATGTACAGTTACAATCTGGGGGTATCTGGCATCTACCCAGATATTAACTTAATACATACAAAGCGTGTTTGAATCGATTCCCACTTTATTTTTCATTTAATTACGACTGCACAAATAGGTTCAGCCAGATCATAAAGGGTTAACGATGGAAATGATGTTTGATACTGAAAACGAACAGACTGACGGATAGAACCACATCCAGATCTGCTAGGTCGCATCTGCAAAAATTGAAACTATTTAAATAAAAAAAATCTGGACCGATTTTCTCCAAAATAACTTCATGTATAATTGATAAATTCGCATTCGAAATAATTATATTATTCAACGCTATTTTCTTCATATCGTCCTTTCTGTGTTTATTTATTGATTTCTTCGTTAGCTAGTTTATTTCTATTCTTTCTTTTTAACAATTCAGCCTCCTCTTTCTCTTCCTCTTTATAACATTTGTTTTTGCTTGTTTCCGATTAGTTGTCTATATTTCTCCTCTTATTACCAACGCCAAAGGGGTTACCAACGCCAAAGAGGTTACCAACGCCAAAGAGGTTATATTTTCGATTGACTGTGATCGTTCGTTTGTGTACAAGCCTAGTGTCCGGATCACAGAACAAATTGTCATTAAAAACGATCAAAATATCCGTGATAGCCGGACTTATCTCATTCCCAACCTCTACACATATAAGAACCAAATAAACCCTATAATGGATTAATGTTGCCCCTTCTGGAAGAAAATGCCAGCATGTGTCACTTTGCACCGTGAGTCTACTTTCTAGCTGATTACAACACAGTCATCTTCTAGTTCAATGTAAACAAGTTCTTTTTTAGACCCCATCTCAAATAATAGAATTCTACCCAATTTTCACTATAACCGATCACTATGCTGCAGTCTCACTGAGTAATCGACACTCATTAGCCCTCTCGTGTAGCCTTAAGATCTTACTAAGTGGTGATTTCCTTGAAATAGAAAGATGAAATAGAACTGTTTAATTTCAGGATATTTGGGTAAAAATTCAAGGTTAAGATCACTGAAGAGTGAGAGCCAAACTTTTGGCGAAATCTTCGCTCCTGTTCATCGTAGAAATTTGTTAATTGATCCATATTGTAGCCAATAAAGGTCAGTATATCATTTGGCATTGACATTAATATTTGACCTTAAATATAAAAAAACCAATAAGGATTTTTTTTTTCTTAATTTGATGTAACAGTCTCATGCACGTTGATTCTAATTGTAACCGTTATGCAAATGTTCATCTTATCAGATAAAGTCTAATTTCGGTGATACTTGGTACAATATGCAAAAGCAAGATTTATATAAGACTTTGGCATATCCTTACGTTGTAAAGCGGTATTGTGCAGTTTCGCGATTGACGTTGTGCTTGCAAGATGTCTTTGACGAACAATAGATTTCGTAGTTATGCAACCCCCCCCCTAATAACTTAGAATACCTCGGGTCTGGTGTGGTATTAAATATGGGCGGGTTGAGCCGGCTTTCTCTGACAGAGAAAGTTTCTAGGGAATATCAAATTCATAAGTGGTCCCCAGTTGTATGTGTTTCCCGGCCAGAGAAGATGTCCTGTTAGTTTTTGCAGGTTGGGATTTTTTTTTTTTTTTTTTTTTTTGCACGGGATTGTCGCCGTTCTGCCATATGCAGTCTGAAATTCTGAAACCAGGCATCTAGTATTAACTAGTAGCAACTTAGCTTAATTTAGGATTTGTAACGAAACCTGGTGTTTCAAAGTGATAAATCACTACTACCTATAATCTTATATGTTTACACAAATCTCTTTTAAATTAGTTCAATATAATGATATACAGTGACCGTTAAAAATGTCACCCATGGGGTAGTTAGTTCTCGCCCACTGCAAGAACTGCAACACTAGGGTCGGAAAGTGGGATTGAGAAGTTAACATTCACTGGTAAAGACGACTCGGTCGATTAGTAATAAACTACCAACTTCCCAAAGAGAGAATCAAGGCTTGGAGAGTGGACCTCCTAGAAATGCATAGAAGCAGCACTGCACAACAATCAACAGAGAACAAGTCATTTCAGGAATGGTTTAATCTTTGGCGATTTTGAGGGCCGAGGATACAAATTTTTCACAGACGTCACCCATTGAACCATTAACAATATTCACAACCCGATCCATAGCCCAACTATATCTAGTAACAAGTAAACAGTTCAGTTTATTCGTAACGTGTCCACCAATTTTCGATCACAAATGTCCAACAGTCTTTGTATAACCGCTATTCAATGTTTACATACACCTGGACACGGCGGGTAAAAGTGCCAAAACTCTAGCACACTCTTCTCTTGGCACTGCCCGTGTTTGGACTGTAATGACTTGCTCCAGCGTAGAAATAGTCTCGGAATAATTTTGATAGACATTTAGCTCCGGTGAGTGTGAAGCCTATCCAGGATTACACGTCGTAATGAGATTATCTTATTTTTACTGCTCTATATATGCATCAGTTTTCGTTAGATTACTGAAGTTAAGCTAGCTTGAGCCTGGACAATTACAGGTTGCTGACCATTTCGGAATACTAGGCGCTGTTTGTATTCAGGTAAGCGAGTATGTGTAATACACCAGTTAGAGGAAAATCCCAGCCTTGTACACTTCAGATCACCCTTGGGCCAGGTGTAGCATTTATATATCTTACTCTGATCTTTTTGAGGATTACCATGTAGATGTAAAAGGAATTTTTCAACTATGCAGAAGGTAATTTTTTTTCTTACAATAGAGTCGCCATTCATCAAGGTCCTCAGGCCACTCGTGAATAAGTGTTAATGAGTGTACCGTAGTCAATTAGACAATATCGTAATACTCGTTAATAGTGCAATTTGGTAAATTGGATTACTTATTGGGGAGGGCTCATTAAAAACTTGTTTACGTTGGACTTGAAAACGATCATATTGTAGTTAGTGGAAAGCAGGGAACGAAAGAGAGTTCCACAAGCGTCCAGTTCTAAAAAATGAGCTTTGTTCATGGAATCCACGTTTAGGTTTTAGCACAGATAAAGAGTGAGGGAAATTATTGACAGTGATTTAAACTAGACGAGTGTTTTTCATGAAAGTTTGTTCGAGGGGGGGGGGGCATAGCAAGTGCTCAGACGAGTACTTGCAATGAAAATAACGATAGAGCAGAGGCAGGCTCGCAACGTCTCTTCTGTGTGAAAGAGGTTGCAACGGAGGTGATACATATTGGAAAGGGGAACTCTGCCGAAAAAGCAAAAATCAGACTTTTACAGCAATCTTGTCATGAACCGGTATGGAAGTAGTAAAGCCGAGAAAACTGCCACAAGAAATTTTATATCAATTGGTAATCTGGTCTAAATCGATATAGTGAAATATTAAATGAGAGCAGAATGGGTTGACCTAATTTATACCTTCGAAATAATTCATAATTTTAAATCCGGAGCACACAAGTTTTAATATTTCCCTTTTCATTATACTTTTACAATCGCAAAAAAGATTTAAAACAGTAAATCACTAAAAAAAATCCGTTTTTTTGTTGATAGAGGAATAATCTTGAAAAAAAAAATGTTGCCATAAATAACTTAATATCTTTATTTATGAACTGCGTAGATTCGGAAATTACAGTAAAGCATAACAATGAGAGTTCTGCGATCTATTGGCGAAATCTCTAAGAGAATGATATATTCAGATTATGTTTTAATTTAAAATTTCCGATTCATTTACATCCTACTTCCTGACGACTGAAGTGACACGAGATAGTATATGAAATGGGTGCTTCTACATTATTGGGACGCGATTTTGTAGTCGATAAATGGAGTTTTTAGATTTAAAAAAAACAATGATTTCAACTAATTTTTTGTCAATTCTAATAAGTTACAATGGTAGCTTACAAATTATGCAGTCGAAATTACCTGAATATTACTGAATTATTTAAAAAAAAAACAACTTTAATCGTGTTATCAGATGAAAAATTGCTGCCATCTTGTTTAATACGGACGGAAAATTTCCTCTCTGTTTTACTCTCCTGTGTTTTTCGATCGTTTCATCAATTTCTATTTTTTATTTTCTTTAAGCAAAAAATTTCTACCTTAGAAATTTTCGTCACTTTTGGATATAACGATCTTAAAAATACGAGGAATATAAATAGCATTGTTTTCATGTGAAATTCACTTTTACGATTTCTGAAAATCTCGTCCCACTTCTGTAGTATTGTGTTCCATCAATAAGATTTTGTTTCGATTTATTTGTTCTGACCGATCTTATATTTATTCTTGTTTTGTTTTCTTTTCTTTTTCGTGATCTTCTTTCTTTTCTCTTTCTTTTTTTTTCTTTCCTTACTTCTTTTTTTCTTTGTTCCTAACTTTGAGTAGCATCTTATTTATTTCTTAATCATTTTTCCTTTACTTTCTATTTAACTTTCATTTATTCTTAGTTGTTCCACATTAACTGTTCGAGTGTAGAAAACGTCATCTCGAAACTGCTACCATACAGACTACAACATGGCTCTTTTTAAAGCTAAATTTTAAAAATATCTTTGCTCGTCTTCTGAATTAAACAAACATTGTCCTTAATACTATATCATCATTCAACTGACAATCGCAGTTACTCTTATCCTCGATTGGCTTTTGACCTTGGAAAGTCGTAAACCGCTAGTATAAAAAAGTTAATTCTCTATTCTCACCATTTTTTTTTTTTTTTTTGCTGTCGTTCCGTGTTTCTCTTTTTCTGTCAAGAATGATCTATGACCTCTTCCTTAATTCTTTTTTTCTCTCTTATTTTATTTATTTAATTTTTTATTTTTTTATTTTACGCTTGCAACATTTTTGTTTTCATTAAATTCTAATTTTTCCTCAATCCTTAATGGTTTTCTGTTGAATTCGATTTATTTTATCCAGGAATTTCATTTAGATTTATTTTCTCTCATTATATTTTTTTTTTTCATGTTGTTTTTGTTTTTTAACGAGAACGTTTGTTTTTCAGTTTATCTTTTTGTTGGCGGCCATGTTGTTTCGTGCTAATTTCACCCGGATTATTTCGGTGTGATTTTTATTGACTTTCTAGTGCAATGTGTAAGCGGATTTCTTTCACTAATCGCAATTAATATTAATTGCAATCATATTTTGCAGAGTTCATTTTTTTTTCATGATTTGCCGTCTTTTCTTCCGGAGTTTAGAAATTCCTTGTTCATTGGTTCCTAATATTCGCAATTTAGTACACAACGATTAGTCAATTTGCCAATTGGTCCAAATAACAATGTGTGAGTTTTATGCAACAGATTTGTCTCACCGACAACTCAACATTCATTAACCTTTTTCAAACAAGTTCTTCTTTGGCTGTTTTCTTAAAAAAGGAAATTCTACCCAATTTTCACCACTACGGTGTTGTCTCACTGACCACCTGACACTCATTAGCACTTATCCTCGAGTTGTCTTCTAACTTTACACTCTTCAATCCCCTCTAACTACTTTAACATGACAGGATACCTCCCACTTTGCGGATAGATATACGCAGGGCTTGGAATCTATATCCGTAGCACCCCTTCTTTAACTAAAGAGAAAGATCTTGAATCGGATGACCAGGTTTTTATGTGCTTTCGACTAACATTTTATCACTACGTTAGTTACTTATATTTTCTTTACCGTGCTCCCTCAAGTCAGGACTGCACCCTAATCGATCATCTTTCTGATAGTATAGATGCAGCACGCTCCTTAGATAGTAACGCACAAATACATGTGTTTGGTGACTTTAATATCCACCATAAAAATTGGCTTGGTTTTTCAGGTTACACAGATGCAGCTGGTCGTTCTACTTAGAGCTTCTCTATAGCCCATTCCCTCATACAGACAGTAACGTTCAATGATCGTGAACCTCAGAAGGCTTCACTTCTAGACCTATTTCTCACCACAGTACCTGAAGATTGCGTGACTAATGCCCACGGTTCACTTGGAAACGCAGAGCAGCTAGTGGTATCAGTTGACATCACATTTAAATCCCAACCTCACGGTGAGGAATCATTCTGAAAAACAACAAAGTACTACAACAGAGCTGATTGGAGAGGCCATTAGAGACTACATCCGAGATGCCCATGGGCCGACACCTTCTCTCTTCCTGCTGAACAGTTGCCAATGAGACAACTGAATGGTGCAAAGCGGGTATTGAAGCACATGTTCCCACACGGAAGTATTATAGCAAGCCCCACTCACCCCCATGGTTCACTGCAGACTTTGCAGCTGCCATTGCACAAAGACAGCATGCATTCCGCCGATTTTTACGTCATAAGTCAAATAAAAATAGGCAAAAAAATTTAGATGCAAGAAATCATTGTAAGAGTGAAATAGTGACAGCGAAAAGAAAGCATGCTTAAATAATCAGGGAACGCATTGAATCGCAAAAGATAGAAACTCGTGATTTCTGGAAAATCGATAATTGTGTAGTGAATAAAGGGCAATCAGTAATTCCTCCAGTAGGCAACAACCAGAAGGTTGAACGCACGGCAATGGAGAAGGCGAAACTGCTTGCCCGGCGATTCGCCTCCAACTCCACCTCAGAGCCAACAAACAACTACCTCCTAAATTTCCCTATGCGGACTGAAGCCGCATTAGATGATGTAAAAAATCCCCCTTTTCTCATGTCCGCGATCCCATAAAAAGCTTAGACATCTCAAAGGCGTGTGGACTTGATCTCATCCCTGCTATACTAATTAAGAAATGTTCAGCTGAGCTAGCCCCCATACTTTCCAGTCTCTAAAATAAATGCCTGCAGAAGCAAGCAAATATCTATTCTTCCAGTATGCCAAAATATTGCAACAATCACCCTCCTCCTCCTCCTCCTCCTCCTCATCATCATCATCATCATCATCGTCTATCCACCTATACACCATCTATCAAGCTATCTATATATTTATATATATATATATATATATATATATATATATATATATATATCCGTGCATATTCGTTGCTAATGTTCAAAGTTACTATGTGTATTCTTATGAATTTAGATTGGCAATGTTATTTTGATCTTGCTAATGAATAAGGTCCCTTATAGAGATAATTGCACGTATCTGCAATAAACTGAATGTGTTTTACTAGCGACGGCAACATGACTAAGACTGGATTTCAGATCGTCGTATTGGATTTCATACTGCGTGATAGTATCCATTAAGCCAAGCACGCACCTTGCTTTGGCAGTGATGAATTATTTTAACGTGAAGGAACGTTATCCGAATAATGCTATCCTTTACTGAATTTTCTCATGAACATCTTACTATAAAAATGAACACGATAGAAATTGGCTTGATGAATTCGATATCTTTGCCACTTTCACTTTCTTCCCCTTTCCCCCCTCTCTTTCCTTCTCTCTCTCTCTCTCTCTCTCTCTCTCTGTTGATTATTACTTAAATATTAATAGATTTCTTAGCTCGCAGCAACAAGAGTCTAAACAAATTTTCAGTCAGATCGGCCCATTCTTTTCCCAGAAAATTTTAACTGACAGACAGAAAAATAGACAAGTTAAGAGAAATATGATATAGAAGAAAAAAAACACCTGCCATAAAACGAATAAAATTAATTTCCCGAACAAAATAGTTTTGCAAAAATTTATGTCTTCATATCAAGAATAAAATCACGATATAATTCTGCTAATTGGAATACCTAGAATACTTGTTCAGATTTTAATAAGATTCTATTATATAATTTTATTCGGAGATATCTGAAATGTAAGATATTTCAACTACTTAATGCCAACTTTACAGAAAACCAAATTCAAATAAATATAGCTTACATTGTTCACTATTACGCTTAACAGCTTTATTCCGAAATTAAAAATGGTCGGTTAAGAGTTTTAGGAATAAGTTACACACACACGCATATAAACACACATATATATGTACATGCATATATATATAAAACATATATATAACATACATACACACACGCACATATATAAAGATATATATAAATATATATATATATAAATATATATATATATATATCGAAATATATAAATATACACAATGTAAACTTTACATAAACTAGCATAACCTGTGGAAATTCCACAGTAGCTGAACATTTTTTAAACACATAATAAAAAAATGAATAAAAAAATTAAATAAAACAAATAACGGTGAATTTAAAACAATTTTTTAGTAAATTCTATTTTAACATTTTAAAGCTAAAAGAATTGATATTAAAAAAATGAAAATTCAACACACAACACATTGTTTTATTTTGTTTTTTTCTGAATATTTTTTATATAAATTGTTTTTTTAGAATATGTTTTTATATAAATCGTTTTGTTTGTTTTTTCCTGAATATTTTTATATAAATTGTTTTGTTTTGTTTTTTTTCTGAATATTTTTTATATAAATTGTATTGTTTTATTTTTTCTGAATATTTTTAATATAAATTATAAAAGAAAAAATGTCAATTCTCAAGCACATTTTTTTAATTTTAAAAATAAACTATGATTAAAAAAAATTAGTCTCCTGTCAACATGACTATTTTTTTAATTATAAAATAAAATATTCAATTTGAAAACAAAAACAGGCCGTCATTTGATTTTTAAATTTTTTGAGAGGAAATGGTTTTAATGATTATTGACTCATAAAGAGCGACTATAAAGGAAAGTAATTCGTTTCTTATTAATTAATGTTTGCGAGGATTATGTTTTTTCTTGTGACACTGTACGTACAGACAAGTAAATTAATATTAAGTTGATGATGTACATCTTATATGTCTATAACTACTAATTATTAAATCCATAAATTGAAGTAATTTAATGATTTTAGCAATGAACTTTTTAGCATATAATTAGATTTAAAAATTCAGTTTTTTTTTATGTTAATTGGAATTTGAGAAATAAAGTCAACAAAAACTACCCAATAAGAACGAGTTACTTAATTTACTCTGAAATCATGTAAATGAAACAAGACAGCTTTTTTTTTTTTAATATGAAATACTTTTTCGTCCACCATTTTTCTTTGTATGGATTCCCTTAACTTAATGCGATTTTTCAGGGATCTATTAAAATAACAAAGAAAGCAAAAAATAATAGGTGAAAAAATAAATATACAACAAATAAATGTTACCAAAGGGAAGGAAAGTTTCAGTTCTGCCTACCTGGATAAGTTTTTTGAACTTATTTTAAAGTGTTTTCTACTTGAAAGTAATGTAATTCAAAGCCTGTCGTGTTAGAACGAAAAAATGGTAGTCACATTAGAGCAAGAGCCCCGATAATAGCTCAAAATCAAAAATTTTTAAAATACTGTGGGAACATTACATTTTCGTATGATTAATAAAATTCATTGGATGCTATAAGCTTCTTTTTTTATTTAATCTTAAATTTTTCAGCGATTACCGAGACCAGACTATGGCTCTTACATAGCCACTATTGTTTTGTTTTTATTATTATTTTTACTCAACAGCGTTAACACTACTTTTAATTTTAAGTAAAAACATTTTAAAATGAATTAAAAACAAAAATAAACTTATTCAGGTACGTAGAAGAGTAACGTAGCTCACCTTAGGTAATATTTATTTGTTGTGTATTTATATTTCACCCATGTCTTGCTGACTATTATAATTAAAGCTATGACAACAGCATATTCTTTTCCTTGTTTTGATTCTCAGTTATATATCCATTGATATCTTATATGATTTTTTATGTCGAGTGATGTGGTTCTCAGTTGATTAATTGTGTCTAACTGTGTCGCATATATACTCGAGAGTCAGAAGTATGAGAAGAATATGCTGTTGTCATAGTACTAATTATAATAGATGCCAGATTTTCTTTTATCTTTCAAACCATATATTTTATTTTATGACGCTAATATAGCACTCTACATTTTCCTTACCTTCACCCAAAACAAGGACGAAGTAGACTACCCATTGGGACCATGCGTAAGAAAGATTAACAAAATGTCGGTTTACGTTATATCTGAACCTTCTGCATATCAATACAGTCAGGAAAGCAAGCAGTAGGAAGGGAATTCCAATATCTAGCTGTTCTTGTATAGACGCTATTAGAGTAGAAAGTTTTCTTGCATTTAGGAACCTCAACAGTGAAGGGGTGTGATCTTGCTGCTAAGCGTGTTTGTCGGGATATGTACGTCGAGAGGCACAAGTGCAATGAGTTCATCAAAGCACATTCTATTAAAATACTTGTAAAACTGGCACAGAGATGTAATATTGCGGCGATGGGACAGGGGTTGAAGCCTAGCTGACAAAGTGGGATCTATTAGATTGGAGGGCCATTTTCGGGCCCTATCCAAATAGAGAGAGACTAATGGTAGACACACCAGCCCAGATGTGGCAACAATACTCCATGCATGTGCGAATAGTGTCTTTGCAGTAGTACAGGATGCTCCCATGTGTGAGTAGTTTTCTAGCACGATAGAGGGAGCCCACTTTCCTTACAGCATAACTGTTTTTTTTTTTAGCAAAATGTGGCAACGTTACAAATAGGAAATTTCTATTCAGAATAAATTACTGATATTCATGGACGGAATGCATCTAGGTCCCTTCATCTTTTAAATGCTAATCTGCAAACATTCGCGTAAAATAGTTTTATGTAGCTTTAGCAGATTTGATGATAAGCGATTTAGCTTACTTAATTTTTTTTATTTTTCAAATTTACTGACATTTTTTTGAAATTTTCATGTTGTTACGTAACTTCCGGCACTTTGATATTACATCCGACGGAACGGATGATTGATTGATCTTGCATCCGTCCATTAACGAATATAAATCGTTTATATATCAGAGTGATAAAGGATAAATAAAGAGAGAGAGAGAGGGGGGGAACGAAGGAGAAAGAAAAGCAAACAAATGGACAGACATAGAGATAGATAGATAGATAGATAGATAGATAGATAGATAGATATGCAGAATTGGCGACATATAGTCATATATATATATATATATATATATATATATATATATATATATATATGGTCTAGCGGCACTGATGAGTTGTGAAACAACGAAACAGGACTGTATGTCGATGACTAAAATATATTTAACCCCCCCTCTTGGGTTGAGCACTATCGTAAATAATCTCACTCGCTACTTAATTTAGCTGAAAAAATGCGAAGCTCGCGGTGTGTTTACAAACAAGCGTTTGAGCACTTTACGAGTGGCGGACGGATGTTTATTTTAATAGACATTCGGACAGATTAGTTGCGGCCACCGCTTCCGTAGTCAGGGGGTAGAACTGCCGACTGTCATCACGACGGTTCTAGGTTCGATCCTCGGCTTGGGATAGGTGTTAGTCTAGCGGCACTGATGAGTTGTGAAACAACGAAACAGGACTGTATGTCGATGACTAAAATATATTTGATATTATATATATATATATATATATATATATATATATATATATATATATATATATATATATATAGATTAGTATGTATACAGATAACAAGCTAACAAGCAAGTTAGATATATTTATGTATATGGTTAGATAAATACATAAGTGAATAGATAGATAGATAACTAGATTTATAAATAGATTGGATGATAGATAGATAGATAGATAGATAGATAGATAGATAGATAGATAGACGAAAGGAAAACGACAGAAAGCATGATAGATTGCACGGATACAAAATGGAGGTTGAACTACTGAGTGGGTAAAAACGAAAAGATGCTAATCGATTAACATGGATAGATCGATTAAGCAAATAAGAAATGAAATGATTCATTAAATTCGAAAGTAATTGCTAATTATATCGTGATCTTCAAACAATCATGAAAGGAAATAATTGCTTCGTTTTAGTTCAGAAATCATTAGTCAAAACACGTGCCGCCTTCCTAAATCTCTTACGAAAATACGGCTTAAAATGTTGGGCCTTGTGTTTCTGTTTTTAATCACGAACGCTATACAATGCAAGCTGATTCACAAATAATACATTTCAAACTTGATCCAATTTTAATTAGAATTTTAACATGTAAAAAAAAAGACAAATCTTTCGAAACTACATTATTTTTGTGTTACTTTTGAAAAAAACGATTTTAATTGTAAATGAGATCTTGGTACTAGTGCACTTATTGATCCGTGCCGAAATAATAACGTTATTATTTACAAAGCCATTCTTAAAATGAAAGAGGGTTGTACGTATATTGTATTTTAACCTTACAATTTAATAAAAATAGATATTATAAAATTTTAATTAAACTTGAAAATACTATTTAAGAAATAGCGCGGATCAATAAGTGTACTAGCACCGAGGTCTTTTGTCCTGATTTTTTTTTTATTTCGGTAATTGTATTTTTTTTTCTAATATAGCAACGGAAATCATAAACTTATGTTGTCCGGAAAAACCAAGAAACAAGTGCCCCCATCCTTAAACCTAATATTAGTGCTTTATATTATTTCTTCTTAGTGTTTGTAGCAGCCGCAACTTGCTACAATCAAAGGCGGGCGCTAATTCTCGCGGCTCGAGATTTGAAATCCATTTTCTCCCTGGCTTGTCTGATCACAAGCCAGCACTCAATCACGTGACCGATTATACAAAAGGCGATATCTGAAACTCTTAACCCTTTTTGTTCACTAGTTTCAGCTGGCAGCAGACATTAGCCGGGGCCTTTGGCCTCACGCCGAACGTGAGTACAACAAGCTAACAATGGCTCCCTTCAAACTCATATTTATTTCCACGTGCTGTACCCACACCAACTTTGTTTATCATACTAAAGAAGTGCTCCTATCGATACACCGACACACACACCCTTTGTCCCGTCTCGACTAACGGACGCACGCTCCCACGACGTATGCATTGAATGCCTTTCTCTTTCTTTCTATTTCAACAGGACTGACTAATGTTTAAACTTCGTCTCCACCCACCTTTTCACGACTACTGTAAATACAAGCGCACACGAACACTGAACTCTCTTATTAACCCCTTTCTCTCGTGTACACGCTACTAACTAGGATAACAAATAAAGTTGTTTATTAATATAGAATGAAACTCCATTTCGTTGTCTCTTATTCTATATGTTCATGGGTATCTGATAAATCCAAGAAACCTGGTCCTTCACTCTTGAACCTAATATTAGTGTTTTATATTATTTCTTCCTAAGGTTCATGGGTATAAATTTTCGAATTATAAATAAAATAAAGTAAAAAATTTTCCTTTTTATTCATGCTGCTTCCACGACACAACTGTAAAATGAAAATAAGAATGATAACGGTATTTTTTCGGAATTAAATTGATATCTTCAGTAATTGAGTCAGACAGTTGTAAAACTATAACTAATTTTAATTTGAAATTTTAGAAAACCGAATAATCTATATATTAATACGATAGCGTGTGTTCTTTTGTGTCTCACGCTTCTATCCGGGGCGTTTAATTGTTCTTCTATTTCTTGTCATAAATAATTTTAAAGAGAATTCTTTTGGTTCGGTTTCGACTATAACTAATAGAACTTAAATCATCTATTCATTTATAAATAATTTTATCAAGAGTTCTTCATATGTTTTGGTTTCGGTTTCGATTATGGCTCAAGGAACTCAAGTTATATATATATATATATATATATATATATATATATATATATATATATATATATATAAAGGGTGGTCGCTAGAAAAGCGGGAAATTTGAAGGTCAGTTCAGATCATGAATAAAATGTATGATTGCTATTTTTTGTACTCTGCAGTGGAGTGCACGGACGATATTTGGAGTATCTATGAGTATAATATAACATTTGTCTTTGAAAAACTTTGTAAAAATGATTCTTTGTAAAAATAAATCGTTGTATTACAAATTTCCCGTATCCAGTATATATATATATATATATATATATATATATATATATATATATATATATATATATATATATATATATATATATATATATATATATCATACGTTTTTATTTCGGTTTCGATTCAAGCAATTTCACCCAACTCATATGGATATATTTGTTTTCATTTTTGGAAATCGCAATTTTATAACATAAAAAATCGATAGAACATTAACTCCATAATAATATATACGAAATCTGCAAGAATTAAAACATCATATTCAAGCGTACTTTACGGCCGGGCTTTACACGGCGTTCGTGCTAGCTTAGATAAATACTTTTGCAGTTTTAACAAAAAATACCAGAGCGCCTCCATTTACACTGAACATCTACAGAATGACAACATCAATATATTTCATATGAATGAGTCCCCTGTGGAATTTTCACAAATCCCGCTAGTGTTGTATAATCTAAATATTAATTTACTTGCTACACGTCCGGTATCCCACAAAGAAAAATCATCGCAATCATTAATTAATAAGAAACGAGTTACCGCCATTATAGTTGCTGGTTGTCAGTTAAAAATCATTAAATAAAATATTAGAGGAGCCTATGAATATTCCACAGAATACTTTTTCATCTATAATGCATTGATGCTGGCGTTCTGTGGATATTCAGAATAAATCGAGATGCCCTGATATTATTGTATTTTGTTTTATTAAAACTGCAAAAGTATTTATCTAAGCTAGCAGGGACGCCCAGTGTAACCCGGTTTTAAAATACACCTAAATGCAATATTTTAATTTATGCAGATTTCGTGTATATTCGTATTATTTAGATTAATCGGAATCATCTTAAGTGTGATTTTCACAACGTTTCGGTCGATGTAACCTCCGATGTTCTTCGTGGCAAAGGCAAGTTTATTAACATTTCTATAAAAATAGTGTCTATTGTATTTTAAATATAAAACTGACCAAAATAAAACAAATTAATAAATACTAATAGATACTCAGAAAGTAATATTGTACTATATAGTTCAATACAAAAAATAAAATCACATTGAAAGAGATAATCTTTAATTTATTACTTGAGTTCAGCACTTCTTGCCTAACAATGATTTTTTTCTTATGTCCTTTGCTATTCGAATGTTCCTTCATGTACGTAAACTTACCTCGCTGAAAATGCACGTCGAAATTATTGCGAGTTCATCTCTCACGCCATTGCAACGATGATTATACATAATTATAATATATATTAAAAAAGGGAGGCCACTCTTATATCCTCATCCATGGTTGCCAGATTGGCCTTTATAAAGACAATATTCACAAATATGTTTTTTTTTTTACGCAATTCAGCATTTAAAAATTGTATCTGGCCATTTTCAGAGCGGAGCGTACGGACTAACTATGGAAGGAACACGCAGAATATTATATTGATTATATTGCCAGCAGTAACGTCTACTCGACACCTGCTTTGAGACCTGAATCTTGCGAAGTTAGAATTTCACTAAAGATAAAATTCATTTTTGTTCGTATTTTCTTAATTTATTTATGTATTTATTTGCAATGGACATTATAGTTCTTTTGATTTAATATGTAGAAATTTTGTTCACATTTGCAATCGTCCACGCATCCCTATGGGAGGTACGGTCTGTTAGTCAGTATGTTACATTTTCGTTTGAAAACTCGGTTTCGTAGATTAAAAAAAAAAGAGCAGAAGGAAAGGACGCATCTATACTGCGTTGAAATAAAGCTTAAATAAGTTTTCCATGTTGGTCGATCCGTCACATTTAAATTTTATGCACTTTTTTCGTCGGCCTAGCAGTTTAAAATAGAAGTTTATTAAACTTTTAAATATAATTTTTATGGAGATTATCTAATTATCTAATTATCCGTAATTTGTAATTAACTAACTTATTCCAGAATTAGGTGTGAAACAACATCTTTTTTAAATTTGAAAACCAGTTTTTAATTGTTTCTTTCTCGTGCTTAAGTTTGAAATATTATTTCAATTGGTATGTTATGGGTAAGTGCGAAATATAGTTGTTTTTTTTTTTTTGCGCCACCATGCTTAAGTTTCAAATAGAATTTTCTTTTGATTGTGTGTCATTGCGACGTAACGTAGTCGCTAGATATCCAAATTCGGGACCCACACGTTATATGCAGACAGCAGCAAAGAAACAAAAACAAGAAAAGAATTCGGCTTACTTTTTTTTCAATTAAAGCAACAGCCATTTATTTACAGGTACTTCTAGAATGGCGTCTTGTCTTTTATTCAAAAGTCTTCTTGAACTCCAATGTGCTTAACAAGACTGCCGTGTCGAACACGTGGTACTTTGTCTTTTTTCCGACCATTTTTATGACACGTCTTTTTCTGTCGCTCTCGGACCACGTAGTAATCCGTCTATTTCCGCTTTCTGGTGTCTCGAGCACGTCTCCAATCTTTTATATCTCAAATACGGCTCGAATACCAGCTTCTCTGGACACGTGTGTCCTGTTTATCCCTGTTGTTAAATCGCGCAGCAGGCTTGGTCATTTGCATATCGCTTCCGCAGTTAACCCAGCATCAATGGCTCTTTTACATCTGCATCGTTGTGAATACCACTTTCGTTTTTCTGTTATGCTTAAATTTTAAATATCATTTTCATTAATACGTCGTAATTATGTTTAAAATAGTATTTTCATTATTGTGTTCTTGTGTTTGTTCGAAATATCATTTTTTTTTATCTGTCATGTTTAAGTTTTAACATTTTTATTAGTATATCATAGGTCTGAAATATGATTTCCATCGGTGATTCATGCTTAAGTTTCAATTAGCATTTTCTTTGGTGTGTCATGCTTAAATTGTTTCCTTACGATGAAGTCGTCCCTTATCAAGACCTGAAAGATAAAGACAACACCTGAGGATAGGGGTTAATGATGAGATAATCAGTAGTTATGGTTGGTATTTGAGTATTGTATGGAGCAACCTAACAGGAACTTGTTTATTTGGGACTTGAATACGACAATCGTATAGTCAGTTGGAAAGCAAGCAAGCGGAACAGAATTTTACAGACAGACAGTTCAAGGAATTAAAACTTTGTTCATGGAATGTGTGTTTAGATTTAGGCAAAGATAGAGAGTTGAGAGTTGATATTGGTTGCAGCTAGACGAGTGCGTGTTGCAAATGTCTTGCAAGAGGGGTATAGATTTCAGCACCTGCCATGAAAATATTGATAGTGTAGAAACAGACTAACAAAGGTTCTTCTATGAGAGAAACGTTGCAGGTAGAAACAAAGGACATCACCTACTAGGTTTTGAAGCCGGTTTTGATCCCTGTCATGGCAGGATAGGTAGGTAAAATTTTAGTTTATACATCATACTTAAGTGTAAAATAGTAATTTTTTGCTGCCATGCTTAAGTTTGTAATAGCATTTTCATTACATGCTTTATTTTTAAACACGATTTTCGTTGGTATGTCAAGCTTTACTCTGAAATAGCTTTTTCATTGGTGTATCATGCTTAAGTATGGACAACATTTTCATTGCTCTGTAACGCGTAAGCTTTTAATACAAATTTTCGTCGGTCAGCATGTTATAAGTTTGAAATAGCAATTATCTTATAAAACGCGGATCTTTATTGGACGTAACGTAATACTGGTTGTTGATTTTGAGATTTTTCTGTCCTCATGTCTTGTTTTTCTAAATTTAAGCAAAAAAAAAAATCAGCTGTTTGAGGCTCGGCTCCGTATACACGCCCAATCCTACATCAAAAACGGGAGCTTCACACCTGGGAAAATAAGATCAAAGGAAACAGTCGAGGCAGGGAAAACTAATAGAAATTAAAAAAAAAAAAAAAAATATATATATATATATATATATATATATATATATATGTACATACATATGAAGATACAAATGAAAATAAAATAGGTTAAAAATTAGTTTTTGCGAAGAAAATAGTAAATACTAATCGTCAGGCTAAAACATGTTATTAGAAATGCAAATAAACAAACCAGGTATGAGTAGGTGCGAAATTTGTAGTATTTAAATTATCAAGGCCAAGAGGCCACTCAAGGATAAGGGTTAAAGAGTGTACAGTAGAAATTGGACATTATAGTAATCATTAGTAATGAAAATTTGGTAAAGTTGATAACTTATATGGAACGGCTCATCAAGAACTTATTTACGTTAGACTTGAAGACAACCATATTGTAGTCAGTCGGAAAGCAGGAAAACGGAAGACAATTCCACAGGCGTGCAGTTCTAAGAAAAAAGCTTTGTTCATGGAATCTACGTTTAGGTTTAGGCACAGATAAAGAGTGGGGGAATTATTGATAGTGTTTACAGTTAGACGAGTGTTTCCTGTGAAAGTTTGGCGAGGGGGGACCATAGATTGAAGCTCAGTCGAACACTTTCCATGAAAATAACGATACATCAGAGACAAACTCGCAAATCTCTTCTGTGAGATAAAGGTTGCAAGGAAGAGAAAAGGACATCTCCTACGAGGCTACGAAGTCTATTTTGAACTCTATCAAGGCAGGCCAAGTCCTTTCTAGCAGCTCCTGCCCAGATGTGGCAACAGTATTCCATCCTTGGACGTACCTGGCTCTTATATAGATAGAGAATAGCATCAGCAGTGAGATATCTACCGGATCGATAGAAAGATCCCACCATTTCTCCAGCGGCCTTGGCAACAGATTTGATGTACGTGTTCCATTTAAGATCAGGAGTAATGGTCGAGCCAAGAAGTTTGTCAAAACCTGAGGCCTCCTGAAGACGAGAGCCATTCATTTCAATTGATGTCAGATGTGGATCAGAATGTTGATGATGTAAAGAGAGAAGCTTGGTTTTAGATGCATTAAAAGTAACCAGCCATTCTTTACCCCATTGTACTACGTGCTCAAGATCAGAGGAGAGAGAATTGGAGAGAACTTGGTCGTTTACTGTCTTAGATGTGCTACCATAAATGGTAGTGTCGCCAGCATAGATGTCTACAAATGATGTAAGGATGTGATTTGGAAGATCATTAATGTAGATCAGGAAAAGAGTTGGGCCCAGGATGTGAATACAACATTATAAAAGCGAATTCGCACGATTTTTTTTAATTTGAATTCAATCCCTGCTGAAAAGCTGCTGAAACAGTTCGCGGTTCGCAATATCAACAAAGCGTTTGACCCAGGTACCACTACTGAACGAACAGCACAATGATGGTTTAAGAAATTTCGTGGCAACGACAAGGGTCTTGAAGAGGATGAGCGTAATGGTCGGCTATCAGATGCTGACACCGATCAATTAAGAGCCTTTGTCGGGAATTTGCTTCTGAATTAGACGTAACGTTTACGATGATTGCCAACTACTTGAGAGAGATTGGAAAGACTAAAAACGATAAAGATGGTCATTATGCATTTTGAAGCATTCCATACGTTTCTGTGGCATTTTTCCAAGTTAAAAACAGAATTTTATTGCAGTGTCCTCACGTCCAGATTGCATTTTTTTAATTTACCAACTGTGACAATCAGGCTTTAGTAGGGTGTATTCAAATCCATGCTCTATCCGTTCATTTGAACCTAAAACCATAAAAAAAAAATGATCAGTCATCTCATAAGATGTATAGCAATAACCTACTGAATTTTCAAGAGTCTACAACAATTTTAACTGCCTATATAAAAGAAAAGTCTGGAAACTTATTGAAAGCACATAATACACTCAAAGTTCATTGATGTCGAATTTTTGCAATGTCCGTACTTTATAATAAATGTGTGATAATTTTGTATCTTTCTAGATTGGTTTACATAAGCCCTTGTTGACCCAATAACCTACCCATATGTATTTTTACAATGGAATCACTTGTTATCAAGGCTAAAAAGCCGTTCAAGAACGGCTATCGCCCTATTATGTTCCGAGACCGGTTTTAAACTGTATCAACGCAGGATAGAGTTTTACAAGCGACATCCTCCCAGATGGGCGTATTTGATTTTTGCACATGTAGAGGATTGCATCAGGAGTGGGATACTTTCGGGAATGGTAGAATAACGCAGCCATTTTTTCCAGCAACCTTGAAAACAGTTTGATGCAAGTCTTCTATTTTAAATCTGGGTGAAGGTCAGACTCCAAAGCTTGTCGAAGCAGGAAGTTATTTTGACGAGAACCATTTATATCAATTGGGGTCGTGTGCGCCAAAGCGTTAGTTGTAAAAATTAGGAGTTTGATTTTGGATGCGTTTAAATTGACCAACCACCTTATTGCTTTTTTTCCATTTTCTTTCTTTGAAGATTATAATGCTGGGTATGATGCAGCCAAACCAGCTGCCAACATTCCCCTGCTTTTTATTGAAACCAGCCGAGAGTTCTTTTTAGTATCCTTATTGTTCCCTTAAGTGCAATTGTCTAGATCTCTTTTGCATTTGGTTCACCAGGAATATTAGTTAGGTAGGACTTCAGGTTCTTCTTAACCTATAATAACTGGTATGATTGATATCTCCTTAAGATTCCAGTTTCTTTTCATATCATACATGAGACCTTGATATTTGGCATGTGTCTCCCTTTGTTGCATAGTAGTTACATATTGGGGACATGTATAACGGACATGTATAACGGGGATTCAGAACAGATGTTGATGAGAATGAGAGAGACATTCATAACAGACTGGGATGATTCTAAGGAACTTCATATTAATACGGACTGGGAAATATGATGCAACAGTTCTTAACATATATATAGGGGAGGAGATATATTATTGTTGCTGGAGGAGGCATTACTTGTAGAAGGGTTATACAAAAGTTCCTTTATAGATGATTTCTTTATTCCTCAACCAGCCGATGGGTTATGTAAAGAATTCAAACCTGTACAACTACATGGTCTGTCTTCTACTCTTCGCCTCTGAGAGTCTCCAAGTCTCCAGCTGACTCTATCACTGTGTGTGATCTTCTCTGATTCTCCCTCTCTCTCATCAACTTCAATATATTGAGAAATTACTTTGTTCATGACATCAGAAGTCTACTGTCAACTAACGTGACTATATTACGTTTTCTACATATGTCCGTCCAAACACATTTTTGGCAAACAAAGAATTTCCAATTTTAATTGTTCAATATTTGACCTATTTTTTATTTATAAACTCGCATTGTACATTCTTTTAACTGACATATTTAATATCCAGTTATTCTAAAAGAATGGATAATCGCTTTTTTCCGACATAAATAACTTTTAGTCGTTTCTAAAAGACTTAACAATAGACTGCACTCCTAGGATTCCAATTATCCACTTGACTACAGGGTTCGATTCTAGCCTTTTACTGATATCATTTTCACTTATCTAGTCTGCCTTTTTACTTATATGAGAAGGGGACAGCTCCTCTTAACATCGTTCAGCTCTGTTCAGACCTCCATCATTAGGGACACTCACTTCAACTAAGGTTGCCACTCTCTCTGATTTACTTCATTTGGCAGCAGCATTTTCAAGGTAGGTAGCTGTAGGGATTATATGGTCGTAATATATATAAAAATCATTTCTAACTGTTCTTTCAAGTTGGTGTTCCCAGGACATGCTGTTTTTGCCCGTTATTGAACACCACATGCTCAATAACAGGGGAAGAGACATTTAGAGAAACCTTCGTCATTATTGGCTTTTAGAATCGTACATTCTTTTCGTATGTGTATTATCAAGGCGTTGGTTTATTTGTCTCGTTAGGGTAATGCTATGTAAGTACTTTATGTATTTGTGACTTGCAAATTTATTAGGATGCCATGGATTGAATTGCATCTATTTCCTGCTGTATAAATGAAAAAATATTTTTCGCACCCACAGTGGGATTGAAATGTACAATGAATATTCAAATAGAAAAATAGTTGCTTATTTTAGTGTATGCGATAGATGGTCTCAATATAACTAATTTGAATATGTTTTGTATACAGACAACCCAGTAACTACACATTCTTATTTTTTTCTAAGTCAATGATTTTTTTTTTATTACTGGCAGGGTGACCCGACGTTTCTCGGGATTGAATGATGATCAAAGAATGTTTAACACTCCCATATTTTTATTGTTCTCTTAATCGATGAAATTGCCCCTTTTTCAACCATACGATGGATTGTCTGCTCTAATTAACGACACATTGCGATGCATCTGAAGAAAGCTTCACATGCTTCTCGCAATGATGACAATATAATGTTTTCTACATTGCACTGTAGAGAACCTAATGTTGATTTTATTCAACTATTTTATCTATAATGGTTTGCATTAAAGTTTGAAACTAAAAGTCAAGTATCATGTGTGAATTGTGCTCTAAACAAAAACATTCATTTCTAACACACCTACTGTTGATTTTATGCATGACATTACTGGTTTGCGGTGATAATGGTTTGAATTTAAGTTTAAAATGAAAAAGTTATGTATCATTGTAAAATTGTGATTTAAACAGAAATATTCGTTTCGGACGCGCCCCTGTCATATCAAAGAATCTACTGTTGATTTTATATGTTGGGCCTTTCAGCTTGTGTGGTAGTAAAACTTCTCAAATGCATTTGTGATGTTAGGTTATGTAAGATGTTAACTTTGGTCAAAATGTCCTGTTCCTTCTTTCATTGGGTTATCTCGATTATCGATTACCGATATGTATCGAAGACATTCCGATAGAAAACCTATTTAAGAACACTGTAAAGTACAAACATTTCATAAAATTCGACCCAGTCGTTTTCGAGACCATAGGGAAAAACTCACAGATACACAGTCAAAGTTCTTTTAATAATAGAGATAAAAATAAAGATTACACAATGTTCTATTAACGAGTTTTATTTCATAAATAGAAAATTAGTGAAAAACCTCTTTCCTGTCTTTTCAGGTCGACTCCATTAGGAAAGTAAAAACCAACAACTAATCAAAAAATTGTGGGAATATTCACTAAACCACATAATTGTAATAATATCATAGCGTACTTTACACATTTGTTAAATATAGAAAATAAAATTAAGTCAGTTGGATTCTCACAGTTTGACAAAGCCAACTGTAAACGCTTACAACTTTATGTTTGTCTTTGACTAGCTATATAGTATTTTTTATTTAAGTGACAGATTTCTTACTAAAAATACAATTCGCACATTAAAAAAAAAAATTACCTCTAAATGATCAAAATTTAAAAAGATAAACAGTTGACCTTGATGGGTTACTTGTATAACTCTCTTACACTTGTTGGTACTTTTGTGCAAACTCAAAATAAAACATTCATAGCTCAAAGTCATTTAAACTTTAACCGTTCGTATCTGTCTGTCGGAAGCTCGGACTTAGACTGGGGCACTAAACATTTTGGATGGCATCCAAGTAATATTTCATAACTTTTGAAATCTTTACTATAAACTGGATAATAATCAATAGAGAATTAACCCTTAAAAATAATTATCTATCTATCTATCTATCTATCTATATATATATATATATATATATATATATATATATGTATATATACACACACACACACACATATATATATATATATATATATATATATATATATATAAAGACAAAATATCAAATGTATACCAAAAGACAAAATATCAAATCTAACTACAC
>NC_136511.1:59037534-59112534 GCF_053919585.1 Euprymna scolopes | reverse complement strand
TCGACCTCAGTGAAGCGTACTCAAAAGTTTCAGTTTATGAGGCGTGTTCAAAGCTGCTATGTATTAATACCCATAAGGGATTGTACAATTTTAACAGACTTCCTTTTAGGGATCAAAGTCGCCCCTGCGATTTTTCAACAAATTATGAACATTATGTTAAATGGGTTGGATTTCGCAGTAGGGTACCTGGACGATGTGTTAATGAAAAGCGCTAGTAAAGAACGACACAAAGCTCATGTAAACCAAGTATTCAAAAGGAACCTAGGACTATGGATTTAAAGTAAAACAGGAAAAATGTACATTTTTCATGGAGGAAATAAAATACTTGCGGCAAATTATCGATAAACATGAAAGAAGGTCGGATCCAGATATGTCGAGTTCAATAAAGAATATGCCTGTTCCAGAAAATATTGCATCTTTACAAAATTTCTTAGGCTTGGCAAATTACTACAATGTATTTGTGCCAAATATGCATAAACTAAGGTCGCCTTTAAATGAACTGTTAAGGAAAGACCAAAAATGAGTCTGGACGCAAAGAGTGCAAAGAAGCATTTCGGGAAATTAAAGAAACTTTAAAGTCTTACTTGTTTCTGGTACATTATAATCCCAAGCGTGAAATTGTAGTTGCAAGCGATGCCAGCTCCTATTGCATAGCAGCATGCATTTTACACAAAATGGATGATGGAAAAGTCCACACACTTAAAATTTTGGATATAGGTTCTTTGGACATGGATCTAACTTAATAACTTGATTTGAGCCCAAAACAAGAAATTTTAAGAGGTAATAATAGGGGTCAAAGTTAGAAACATTAACCTTTTTTTGTTTTTGCTCAGTATACACCTCCAACCACCCGGGCAGCGCCGGGTTGAAATGCTAGTATATATATATATATATATATATATATATATATATATATATATATATATATATATATATATATAAGACGATGACCTAAATTTATTATTATTTATAATCGGGACAAAGTATACATAACTTTGTATATTACACACCCTTTACCCTTTCGGAATTCATATTCTTATTATGTGCATTTGTACGTGCTTATTTTGTTAGCAAAAAAGATTCAACGGAGCCTAATACAATTTTTTTCCTGTAAAATATACCCAGTGATGTAAACGAAATGATAATTTTACTAAACGTTATAATATCTATGCAAAGATTTTGTTTATGTTTTGGTAGAATTTAGAATTGTTTAAATATTTATATTAAATGCGTTTATTTTGTTCGGGTATGTATATTGAATGTATTTATTGTTTGGGGGGGGGATATGCATATTGAATGTGTTTATTTTGTTTGGATATGTATATTATATGTGTTTATTTTGTTTCGATATGTATATTATATGTGTTTATTTTGTTTCGATATGTACATTGAATGCGTTTATTTTGTTTGAATATTGAATATGTATATTCAGTGTGTTTATTTTTTTGGCTATGCATATTGAATGTGTTTATTTTGTTTGGATAAACATATTGAATGTGTTTATTTTGTTTGGATATGTATATAGAATGTGTTTATTTTGTTTGGATATGTATATTGAATGTGTTTATTTTGTTTGGATATTATTATTATTAAATGTGTTTAGTTTATTTGGATATGTATATTGGATGTGTTTATTTTGTTCAGATATGTATATTAAATGTGTTTATTTTGTTTGGATATGTATCTTGAATGTGTTTACTTTGTTTGGCCCTTACGAAAACTTTTATTGGAAATAAAGTTTTAGTATTCTGGAGGAAGTTGGTAATTTTTATGATTCATTATGGGTGTAATAAATTTACTTAGAAACAGTTGTAAACAGCCATAATACTTTGTGCGTTCTTTTTATTTGTAACTTAAGATGAAAAATACTTTGAATTTCTCAAATATCTCTTATTCATGTTTATATATATATATGTATGTATATACATATATATTTATATATATACATATATATATGTATATATATAAATATATATACATATATATATGTATATATGTATATATAATCTTATTGTTGAGCACTTTACGTCGATCACTTAAGCTCACACGTGCAGATCTTGATGTTATAATCATAACATAACTATCGGCTGTCTTGACATTTACGTTTTTTCCACTCTATTTCTCGCGTTTACACTCGGTCGTGCAGTTTCTTCCTTGTTAATTGTGTCAGAGATGGCTTCTTGTCCGTGTGCGAATCCTCAGACCGGCTGTAATTGTTACTACCTGCACTAATGATTCCTGAATGGATGTAACGCTAACGTCTGTAAATATGAAAAATTATTATTATGTGTGTGTGCGTGTGTGTATGTATGTGTGTGTGTGATGGTTGTATCGATTGGTTTCCTAGATGTAAATGTAATGAAACTCGCGTGATTATTTAAAATCGCTCAATGTAGAACTGAGTCGGTATATAATGTTGGTATAATGAACAAACTAATTATATATATATATATATATATATATATATATATATATATATATATATAGTCATATCATGAGATGTAGAGCTATAACATACTGAATTTGCAAGAATCTAGTACATTTTTAAATTCTTTAATAAAAAAATTCCTGAAAACTTATTGGAGGCGTCTCGAACGTATCTATACTTATGTACGTTTATATATACATGTATATCATAAATCATATTAAATGACAATTAGATTTAATACTTTACTGCAGTTTCATGGTATCACCAATGAATAAAATGACTTCAAATTCGGATCCGCATTTAATTGTATAATAAAATCTTTTACATTTCTGAGAATCAGGCTTACTGATAGTTGCCCTAGTATACATGGGGCGTTCCAAAAGACGCGATTGAAAATTGCATTGTTACGATGATTAAACTTTTCTAGCCTGAAAGTGTCACCTCTCCGTTGCAGATATTGATGATGTATGACTCCTAAAAAATAATAATAATAATTCATGGACGTGCGTCAGCAGCAGAGATACGTCATTAAATTCTTCTATGCCGAAAAATTGAACTGATCAACATTCACTCGCGTTAGATAAACGTTTATAAAGCCGATAAAATTAATGTCAGTACAGTTAGGAGATGGGTTTGTCAATTTCAGAGTGACGACAGAGGGGTGGGTCACAAAGCGCACTCGAGACTTTTATGACTTAGGCATCAAAGACGCTAGCATTGATAATTGTTATGACTATGCATTAAAATAATTTCTGCAGCACGAAAGATAGCTCGTTTGAATAGTATCACCTCCGTCTTTCTAGCTCTTCAATATTTGAAGACGCCTTTCTTTTGGAATGACACTCGTATTAAGCATATTTTAATTATTTCGTATTTTTATAAAGGTCTGTTTGCAAGGATATGGAGTATTTTGTTTGATTTGACTGTTTCGATGCCGCGATGATATTCTTTTTTAACAGGGAGTCACTACTTAGCAAGACCCAAAGGTTAATCGAGGATAAGGGTTAATGATTGTACGGTGGCCGGTGACACACAGCGTCATTACTGGTAACGCTGGAAATTTAGCAAATTTTGATTATTTAAACAGGACAGCCCAACAAGAACTTGTATTCATTGGACTTGGAGACTTACACGTTATAGTCAGTTGGGAAGCAGTTCCGCCGTATTGTTGTCCACTTTTTTTTTAGTTTCGGTACAGATTGAGAGTAAGGGAAATTGTTAATAATGTTTGTTGTGTATATATTACAGAGATATCGAAAATTTTGTTTATCTAAAGTTCTTGTTTGTCTCGGTTCTACGTTGATTTTTTTTATTATTTCACTTGGAAATCACAACTTATTAAGATACAACGACCAATCAAAGATAAGGGCTGTTTATGATTAACTGTTCGGTGAGACAATACCGTGATAATTTGTAATTATAAAAATTGTACAGAATGTTATTATTTAAGAGGAAGGCTCAGCACGAACTTTTTACTGAATTTAAAGACGATAATGTTATAAACAGAAGGAAGCATCCCCACGCTATTATGTAACAGAAATGGGCAGTTCTATGAAAGGAGCTTTGCTTAGAAAATTTTGTTTAGTTTTAGGCACAGAGATAGTGTAAAAGAAATCGTTAACAGTGGTTATCGTTAGAGAAGTGTTTGTTGTAATTTTTTACGGGGGTGGGCATAGATTTAAGAACAGGGTCGATATCCTCTGAGATATAGTTTTATTCATTCAACTCGTGTCCTGCCTTTTACAGGTGTCGACGACTACGATTCTCCATCTCTCTCTCTCTCTCTCTCTCTCTTTCTCTCTCTCTCTCTCTCTCTCTGGAGGCATTCATGAATTCATTGTTGCTCATCATTCAGAACGCTATTCACGCTGTTTCACGAAAGTGTTTTTGATGGATTACCATAGATTTCTTTGTTGTTGTAAAGACAGTAGTTTGCAGTTTCTTTCTGTCCGAGCAGCGCCTATACTGGGCGATTGTCATGACCATTGCACCCAAAAAAATATTCTGCTCACACGTGGAGATACGAAACCATGAAGAGAATTATTCCTGATTGATTCCTACCGTATTACATCAATCTCCAGCTTTTCATGATCTCACCTTACCCTGATCGGTGCGCTGATGTGGAATCTCCACCTTGCCTATGAGTCTCCCATAGACAAGCGGAGAGAAGGAGGCGCCTTACACTTCCTTTGACTAGTATTTCCAAATGGTCATTTATCTGGTACTGGCCAGGATTATCGTTGCTTAACTTCGGTAGAGACCGATGTGTCAGCGTTATTATGCCGTAAAATTATAACAATGCTACATAATTCAGTCGGTTTAACACTGTACTGACAGATAGATAAATCGGAGATTTATTCTACGATGCATATCTGATGGAGGGTGGAAACGGGCTGGGGTGTTGTTGCACGGAGCGTGTTCTGCGGTAAAAGGTTGAAGTCCACTTGACTAGTCTAAACCAGATCTCCGCTGCCCAATTCGCTGTCACTCGGCTGTTGTAAATATAATCTTATTTGTGATAGGCTTTCGGGCACATTGACCCAGTCGAATTGCTTTGGCTCGGCATCACTTTGATGCCGGCCTCTTCAAAGGGATCGTTGGAGACTGATAGATTCGCACACCACTCGGGACATACAATCGCATTCCATTGGGCGCAGGAAAAAGCATACATGATATTTACAAGTAATCTTCATATTTACTATGATGAAATCGCCCCCTTCTATCAACCCTTTCTCTCAAAGTCTACATTTCTTTCGCATATATATATATATATATATATATATATATATATATATATATATATATATATATATATATACAGAAGGCTATAAACATAAAATTGCTTAGAAGCCAAAATCAACAGTAAACAAATTATAGAATTAATCTCTCTCAGCATGTTTCTCTGTTACCACATAAACCACCCATCCACACCAATACACACACACACGCACACACTCACACACACATACACACACACGCACACACACACACACACACATATATATATATATATATATATATATATAATGATTGTATTGATGTAGCTTCGTAGATGTTAATCTAATGAAACTCTGGGGCTTATAAAGGTTGTTCAATAACATGCAGAGTAGTATTATAATATAAATTCATTTATTAATAAAACTATTATTGGCTACATATTTCCATACATGTTTCAGTTGCGATTTTGTTCGAAATGCAAACTCATCACTCTCGCGATTTCGTCCTTATGAGGTTTTATTTCAAAGGAATTATAACTGAAATATTGTAGAAATATAGTCATTTATATATATATATATATATATATATATATATATATATATAAATGACTATGTATATATATATATATATATATATATATATATATATATATATACATCACTTCCAGAATGGGTAAAATCGATACCTCGAACAATATATTTTCCTGCAGCATTTATGTTCTCTTACAGAGACTAAAATTCAAATATAATGACACCGAACCTCAGGTCTAGAATCCTCATTGCAGTTTGGATCAAAATCCGTTATATCTTTTCCATCCACAAAGAAATTGGAAATTTAAGATTTAAGGCTGCGGTTTAATATATATATATATATATATATATATATATATATATATATATATATATATATATATATATATATTTAATTAAAAGTTGGAAACTTTCCTTAATGTCTGTTTGATTCAGAAAATAGTAATTTCTCTTCAATTATTTGCGGGAAGTTGGATTTGTTTTTTTCAGAATTTACGCATTTTGTTTTGCTAAGTTCAGATTGATTTTAACTTCTCGTTATATTTTATCAAGTACTTAGATTATATCTCTAAACTTTTCTTTTTAATCCCATATTTTAATGGCAGCTATATATCTGAGTTTTCCTTGTGTGTAACTTAAGCTCAGGTTATTTTCGCTTCTGATTAAATCCGAATCCGTTCTCGCAACATATGTGCGACATGCGTTCGAAAAACAATGTTGGACTGAATCCATTCCTCGTCTCCAGTGTTGTACGATATGTTACTAATTCTCAACGCCCGTATTTTGTTCTTGAAGAACCTATACCAAACACGAAAGGCTCTATTTAGATAAGTATATTACAGAAGTTTACTTCCGATACCCTGGTTATGACTGCCACTAATGACTGTCACAACACTCAAGAGAGTAAAAAGTGGACCTTAGACTTATTTTTGACAACTCTCGCATTCCTTATTTTGTCATTTAGTCCTCACATTCTATAAGTGATGTTTCTAACAATTGGAGAAGAATTCCTGTTGCTTGAGACCATATAACTCATCGTTGGCTATTTTTTTTTACCTTGTAGTAAGTTTTTAACTCCTTATATCAAGTGGTTTCATACTTTGTCTAGAGCAATACTGATAAAAAAAATTCGTAGCTCTTTTCATAGTATTTTAAAGAGTTTATCTCCACTCGAAATGTGATAGATAAATATTACACTAGAACAATAAGTTAGTATGCACTCTATTAGTAAAAATAAAATATACTCATGAAAATAAGCTACTCATCAATGTTTGTGTTGCATTTTCGGGGAAACTTATTAGGTCATACATATATATCTCTATCTATTACTATATATAAGTCACTTTGTATGTGTGTGTGTGTGAGAGAGAGAGAGAGAGAGAAAGAGACAGAGAAAAAGAGAGTTTATTTCTTAAAGGTTCCGAAACAGCTCAGCCTATCTTTTATTTATTTCACACAAAGGTAATTTATATTTCTGGCAGTGTTGTACAGAAACTCATCAGATAAGTATTGAAAATCGAAAACATCCGATCTTAAACATAGTCTTTCGTCTCTTATAGATAAAAAAAAAAGAATTGTTATAGGAAAAAAATTCATGTGTAACCTTGGCCGGTGTAACGTAAAATATTCCCCTGTGATAATTCTTCTTTTTATCTATGAAAGACTATTTTTAAAATCGTCAAGCCCAAATATCAGTTTACGTGATATTGTAAACAAACACATACTGGATTTGATGAACGACATTATCATTATTATTTTTATTTGTTTATTTTTATTTCGTATTTATTTTTTATTTTTTTTATTTTATTTTATTTCAATTATTTATTTATTTTATTTTATTTTTTATTTTATTTTTTTTTTGTTTTGCGAATTAGTCCACCAGGCAAATTATTCCTCGTAATAACAAAAAATCAATAGAGAATTGATTCTATAATAATACATACGCAATCTGCAAAAATTAAAATATATTTAAGCGTATTGTACAACCGGCAAACGCCGTGCATCCAGCTAGTATATATATATATATATATATATATATATATATATATATATATATATGCAGTTTCTTCCTTGTTAATCGTGTCAGAGACGGCTTCGTGTCCGTGTGCGAATCCTCAGACCGGCTGTAATTGTAAATATGAAAAATAATTATATATATATATATATATATGTGTGTGTGTGTGTGTGTGTGTGTGTGTGTGTGTGTGTGTGCGTGCGTGCGTGCGTGCGCGTGTGTGTGTGCGTGTGTGCGTGTGTGTGTTGATCACAGTGAGTGGGCTGCACCAACGGTTTACATCAAAAAGAAGAGTAAGGAGATCCGGGTTTGCGCCGACTTTGCGACAGGCTTAAACAGGGCATTACAAGATCACCGTTATCCTCTTCCGAGCCCTGAAGAGATATTTGCGAAACTAAGTGGAGGGAAATATTTTTCTAAATATTTTCCAGTGGTGAAGCAACCAATGAAGTATTAATGCGGTTAACACAAGAGTGCTAAATACTTAAGTACTTCAGTTGATCACATATACTTTTTATTTAACATAAACATCTATATGTCGCTACGTATTATAGAGTATGTTTCAGTAAGCCAATTACAAGTAACTAGAGACCTCTTTAGACATTATTGCTTATACAAAAGTGAAGTCCGTAATCTTATACAAACTTAACTTTTGTATAAGCAATACCACCTTAAGAGATCACAAGTTATATGTAATTGGTTGATTGAAACATACTTATGAATGTGTAGCGACATATAAATCCTTATGTAAAATAAAAAGTGTGTGTATATATATATATATATATATATATATATATATATATATATATATATAAGAACAAGTAGTTAATAAAACATATAAAAATAACACTTTGAAAAAGAGTTAAAAACATTTAATTTTAAAAAGGAAGCATAAAATAAGCGGATAGTCCTTAATTTCGAAGTAATACTTTCCTTCTCACCAGAGGATAGGATTTAGCGAAATCTTATTATAAGCTCTATTTTCTATTTGGTTTTATCGAGCTTTTAAATCTGGTTGAGATTACTTTATAAATATTACCTCTTCAATATTTATAACATACTTTAGTTTTGCCATCTTGGATTATTTTGGTAAGCATAACTGTAATTCTTATTTCATTAGAAACCTGCACGTTGGTGAAACTCAGCGTAAATTGGAAAAAAGGCTCAGTGAACATAAAAGAGATATAAAAAATAGCAATTCTCTAAGTGCATTATTCTCTCATTCATTGCAGCATAATCACACATTTGCTTTGACTTTAAACAGGCAAAAGTAGTTAAATTTATTTCAAATAAACCGCGCCGGAGACTTCTTGAATCTGCGCTTATCGCAATTTCAAGCACAATTAAACATCGTGCAGGTTTCTATAACATAGCGCCATTAATAAGTAAACTTTTATTAAAAGAACATTATTTAACTGTAGACACAGGTTAACCTCTCACACCATTCAAAAAAACTCTGTAATAATTAACACATAATCTCAATCAATAAAATGCATAAATAACACTCATTTCATTTCTGTTACAAACCTATATTTGAATTTCAACAGATATATCTTTTTTTCCAGTAAGAATATTAACTGCGTTCATATTTTTAAAGTTACATTAACGACTATATGACGTCACTGAAATTTCCCTCTCTTTAACAACGCCAACCCTCCCCACTCCTTTTTGAATTTCCAACGTCTTTTTCCGTTTTTCTGAAATAGAACTGCATCACACTGTGCACGTGAAACATTTTCAAATATTTTTACGGGTATTTTTTTTTTCTTAATCTCACTCTTCCAGAGGAAGTCTCGAAATAAAGACGAAACGTTGATGAACACATAATACGGTTTGTTCCTTTTTATTTCTCTATTTTGTCGGAATACCACCATTATTTTCATCATATATATATATATATATATATATATATATATATATATATATATATATATATATATACTGTATTAATGTATGTACTACCAGTATATATATATATATATATATATATATATATATATATATATATATATATATATATATATATATATATATATATATATATATATATATATACTGGTAGTACATACATTAATATTAGCATTATCTGCAAACAATCTATATCGATGGCAAACGATATTTGTAACATATGCCGACGTATTAAGGCACCTACTACAACAATCCGGTCGCTTGAGACTGTGGATGTAAATCAACAACCCTATTACAAAAAAGAACACATTATATAATCAGTATATAATCATAAAAAGGACACATTATGTAATCATAAAAAGAAGACATTATATAATCATAAAAAGAACACATTATATAATCATAAAAAGAACACATTATATAATCAAAAAAGAACACATTATGTAATCAAAAAAGAACACATTATATAATCATAAATGCGGAATATAGATCTCATTGGAAAGTAAAATGCCATATGCATTATGAACGTTATAGATAACTTGATGAGAGGCCGTAGCAAGTGTATGCTAATTAATAATTTAAAAAAAACTAATATTGTTTTTTTTATTGGATTTGATGTACGATGCGCCTCCAATAAGGTTCCAGACTGTTTCGTATAGCAGTTTTATTGATAGTACACGCATGAAAGTCTACTTTCCTTCAAAGTAATCTCCTTCCATTCAAACACTTCCTTGAAGGTCCCGTGAAAGTCCTCTTGTGTGAGCGTATCAATGACTCTCGTCAAAGTCTTTTTCATATCCTCAATTGTCTCATAATGACAGCCTCTAAGATTTTCATTGAGCTTAGGGAATAACGACAAGTCACAGGGAGCAAGGTCTACAAAATAGGGAGGGTGAGAAACTGTCTGGATGCCCATCTTGGTCAAATAGTTTCTGACAAAAATGGACTTGGGGACTGGTGCATTCGCGCAAATCTTTCACATCTTCATTTCCTTGCGAATAACTGTGTGTACAGTTCCCACACTGGCATTAAACTGTTCACTTTTTGTCTATATAGACACGCGACGGTCCTTATCTATGAACTTCTTTATTTGGCCAATCAGTTCTGGTGTTCTGGCTTCCTTACTCCTCTCATACCGCTCATCATCCCTTACAAACTCCATGGTTTCTTTAATCTCTTATTCCACTCTAAAAGTGATATTCGATTCATGTAAGACGGTCTTAAATCATACCTTCTTTTGGCATGTTTACCAAATTTAAAACAGAATTTTATTACCTATCGTCATTCTAAATTGTCCTCACGTCCAGATTGGATTTTTTAAAATTCACCAGCAGTGACAATAATGCTTTACTAGGGTGTATTCCAATTCTTGATGTAGGTGTTCCTTAGAACCTGAAATCATACACATTGGCTAGTCATCTCATGAGATGTATAGCAATAAAATACTGAATTTTCAAGACTCTACGATAATTTTAAATGCTTGTACAAAAAAGGCGGGAAACTTAGTAGAGGCACCATATATATACTAATATATTAAAAAATATCCAATACTAGCTGTACCCGGCCACGCTGTTCTGTGGCTAAGTTTGTATAAATGGAAGACAAACACAAAAAAGGCAAATTGTATGATTCTTGCTTATGTTCCCAATACTTGTTGATAACTTAGGTTTGCAGAAGTGGACACATGCGTGATTTTGGTGTTTACATATATGTGAGCACGCAAATGAAAATCTCGTAAAATAAAAAAAATTAAGCCGATTTAATATTTGTATGTAAGTATAGTGGTTTATCAATGTTGTGGTTGCGCCCACTCATTTACATATGTGGATAATATTACACATAAATAACAAGACTCGGTTAGTCTGAGGGTGTGTAAACCAGAAGCCACCGAAGGCCAAGTCGAGAGCAGATATTTTCTCCAGCCAAGACTCTCTTACCTGACAACCATTATGTAAATATACTGTAAATATACTTTTCCTAATACACTACTTATTGAACTACCTTTGTTTGTTGAGTCTTCACTTGTATTGCCTTATACGTTATTTGCAAACATAACAATCAATAATTCGTTTGAAAAAAAATAAAAAGGAACTTTTTAAAGAATAAACCAAGTGGGTGACCGATGACATTATCTAAGGAAGATAAAAAGGAGTTTTGAAAGTTTTTTTAATCAAATATCTTTATTTTCGCACAGTTATTTTCAGAAAAAAATGCTTTCAAATAAAATTTTGTTTTATGTTCGTTATTGTATCGAAATTCAGAAATAGAAATATCGATGTTCAAGTGGAACCAGCAGCATTTAATGAATTGCCCAGTCGAAAACATCCTAAATTAATGCAAAACTATAAGGTATAAAGTAATAAATTAAGGGAATAGTTTTCGAAGAAAGTAGAAATTTAAGCTGTTTCTCATGTCTTTACGGCGTGTGTCACGTGACAAAACAAACATAGCCGAAATCATTTTTATTGTTGAATCATGGAAGATTTAACTATTTGTGATGCGACAATAAGGTAGATAACATTGCTTATTGGGTAATGTCCAAGGTCAGTGCCCGAAAGAATCAAAGTTGATACGGTTGACTACGTACCGCAATCGAATGGGATGGGGTCACGGAGTCAAGACACGAAAAATGTAACCATATATTTATTTAAACAATACTTTAGTTTTAACAGTTTTTTGTGGTGTTACGCCCCCCCCCAAAGAAAACTTCTCGTATTATCAAGTAATAAAACAAATATTTTATTCAGGAAAAAAATTATTTATTTTTAACACTTGTATTATCAGGAAAAAAAAAATAAAACATGACTGTTAAACCAAAAAAAAGGCACTTCTTGTATTATCCAATAATAAAACAAACAATAATTTGATAAATCATTTTATGTAATAAGTGAATATTTGATACTAAAAGAAGTGTATTTTTTGTTACGTAATAAAACAAGAAGTGTTTAAACTAAAGTAATTATAGAAGTGATAACACAATTACTGTAGAAATAGTTAATATATATTATTTCAAAAAGATTTTGGTTCTGGATATGACCTTAAACTATATCCGATGGTGAGGCCCCAGCTTGCGGGCTTTGGGAAGTGTGCAGCCACATCTTAATTGCCATTGCTCACAGGTCCACTCTGACTCGGAGTGGTAGTACCTGTTAGAGTCCCAACAATGGGTTGAATAGAAACCGACTTGAAAAAAAAACATATTCTATTATAAAGACTTCTTCAAAATCATTGGATCCGGCATTAAATAACATGAAAAGGGTTGATATGCTGTAAAACAAAAACAACCAAGTAAAAAGTCTTTTTAAAGAAATGTATAAGATTGAATATTTTTTGTTATATTATATGATAATACAAAAAGTCGTGTATTTGTTTTTGTTTCGTGATAACACAAGAAGTGTTCAAACTAAATTAATTTTCCGAATAAAATGTAAGTAGTTATCATTGTGTATGCAAATAAAAATCGCATTTTCGGTTTTCGTATTTGATTACAATAACGAAGGGGCTCCTTATTTATCCGCCGACCTGTACAACGTAAAACCAGAATATATAGACATGTATATTTTCATCTTTGCATAATCTCAGAAAAAAACTGTAGAGAAAAAAAAAGAATAAATACAATAAATGAAACAGAAAAATATACTGTAATTACGCACGCGCAACCGAACACAAGTACACAAAAACGAATTTTACAGGATGCGGTGAGTCACAAAATTCAAAACAACCTAACGAAAAGAAGATAGAAACACAATTAATCGGAAATGTAAATGATACAATTAACAAACATATAAATACACTGTAAGCACGAACGCTCAATTCGAACATTCGCATACAGACGCATTCACGATTTGTGTAGGAATTGGATTGACGAATGTGTAAGCGAGCTAACGGGACAAAAAAAACTAGTAATTAAAATCAAAATATACTTAATATATATGTATATATTTATATTTATCCAAATAATTGTCAATTTAATAATGTGTATTACAGTTAATAATTTTTTATAATTTATTTTACAACGAAAGTTGTGATATTTTGTATCAGAAGCATCGCCGGGCAGAAAGATGTGTCTCTTAGCGACGCCATATTTTAATGTTGGGTAAACGTTCGTTTATTTAAGTTATAACTCGATTCCAGAATGAGATAATTGCCAGGTCTAAGCCAATCAGAATGAGTGGACTTTGCCAAGGGAAAATTTATTATTTTAGAATCGGAATCTTTCGTTAGTAGTGAACATTTGGTAAATTGGATTATTTAAGGAATCGGTTTATCAAGAATTTGTTTACGTTGGACTTAAAAACGACCAATTTGTAGTCAGGTTGAAAACAGGCAAACGAAAGAAAGTTCTACAGATAAGCAGTTCTTAGAAAGAAACCATGTTCGTGGAATTTACGTTTAGTTTAGGCACAGATAAAGAGTGGAGGAAATTATTGATAGTGGTTTCAGCTAGACCAGTGTTTTTCGTGAATGTTTGGCAAGAGGGGCATAGATTGGAGCTCAGACGAGCACTTGCCCTGACAAAAAACGATAAAGCAGAGACAAGCTCGCAACGTCTGTTCTGTGGGAAAGAGGTTGCAGGGAAGAGAGATGGGCATCCCCTACGAGGCTCCGAAGTCTATTTTGAACTCTTTCAAGGCAGGATAAGTCTTGCCCAGATATGGCAACATTACTCCATTCTTGGACTACGTTGATTTTATATAGGTAGAGAATAGCAGTGAGATATCTAATAGAGCGGTAGAAGGATTCCACGATTTTTCCAGCGATCTTGGCAACAGATTTGATTACGTGTTTCATTTCAGATCATGAGTAAAGATCAAACCCAGAAGATTTTCTAACCATAAAACCTCCCCAAGACGAGAGCTATTCATTTCAATTGATGCCAGATGAGGATCAGAGCGTTGTTGATGTAAAGAGAGACGCTTGCTTTTAGATGCATTGAAAGTAACCAGCCACTTCTTTCCCTATTCTACCACGTGCTCAAGATCAGAGGAGAGAGAATCAGAGAGAACTTGTTCGCTTACGGCCTTTGATGTGTTGCCATAAATGGTAGTGCCATCAGCATAAATGTCTACGAATGATCTTAGGGTGTGACTTGGAGGATCATTGATGTAGATCAGGAGTTGGGCCAGGATGGACCCCTGAGGGCCTCCATCATCAATACTGTGAGCTTCTGATTTCTGCCCATCAACTACTTCTCTTATGAACCTATCAGAGAGAAATGATTTAATAAGTGAGAAGACATTTCCAGCTATACCGTAGCTGGAGATCTTGTGAAGTAGGTCTTTATGCCATACCCTATCAAAGGCCTTTGATATGTCAAGAGCAATTGCCCTAGAAACTATCTCAGATCAAGTAAACCGCAACGAAATTCGACAGTGGAATGAACCTACTTTCGTCTCAAACAAGGGATGTGATCATCATGACCACCTATAACACAAGTTGATGTCTCACTAATATAAATTTATACTCGCCAAGGATTTCCTCGCTAAAAGCTTTCCTAACGAGCAATAAACAATAGAAATTTCAGAATGTGAGGGAATATACGCGCAGTGATAGTTAATAAGACTTTCTTGTGTGCGGCGCTTTGCTCAGTTGCTAGAGTGTTTACCTCGCATGTTAGAGGCTTGAGTTACGAATCCTGAGTTCGGATGTGTCTAACTGATGAGCCCAAATGAGGGCGAAACTCTAGTTTTGGACTTCCGGTTTGTTGGCTTTCATGGCTCTTGTGAGCTGTTATGTTGTCTGGCTGAGGAAATAATTATGCATTTTCTGACATTTAAATTCTTAAAATAAAAATTTCGCAAAACTTTCTTCTCAACTTAATATATATATATATATATATATATATATATATATATATATATATATATATAAAACAAAAACTATAACATCTACGTAAATCGCGAGATATCCAAACAGTCGCGTGAGATGTTTCAGTTGTAATAGTTTAGACTTCTTGCCATGAGGTCCCGATTTCGAATCTCGCGAAATTCAGCCAATCTGATGAGTCGTAGATGATGAAACACGTGCCAGTGGATAATTATATTTTAAAAAATAATATATATATATGTATATATATAATAAATTGAGAAGAATGTTCTTACGGAATTTTTGATTTTTATTTCAAATGATATATTTTCAAATAAGTTGTAGTTATAATACCTTTACTTTATATACTATTTAAAAGACCGTTTGTCGCCCTGTCGAATCGTTTAAGTTCCAATCGTTTTTCAACAATTACGTCATCTGTTCAGAGTACAAGATAGAAAAAAAGCAAATCCACACAATTGTTTATTTTAATTCAAGCTAAAGCGAAAAGCGTCTGAAATAGATCGCGAGATCAACGAAGCGATTGGCCCAAGAACCACTTCTGAACACGTAGCACAATGATGGTTTAAGTGATTTTTTGGCGCCGACAAGAGTCTTGAAGATGATGAGCGTAGTGGTCAGTCATCCTAGGTTGACAATGATCAATTAAGAATATTAGTCGAAGCCAATCCACACATAACTGTTCGAGAACTTGCCTTTAAATTAGACGTAACGCATAAGACGATTTCCAACCATTGAGAGAGATTGGAAAGACAAAAACTTAATAAATGGGTTCCTCATAAAGAAATCCTTTATGAAATGTTATATTCCTTTATTTTACGCAACGAAAACGACTCGTTTCTCGACCGGGTTGTGACCTCTGATAAAAAGTAGGTTCTTTACGACAACCGACGACAATCAGCTCAGTGGTTAGACGCCGATAAAGCTCCACGACACTTTTTGAAGCCAGAGTTGCACCAAAAGAAGGTCATGCTGACTGTTTGTTGTCTGAGATTTGTCTTATTCATTACAGTATTTTTGAATGCAGGCTAAACCATTACGGCGGACAAGTACTGTCAACAGATGGGTGAAATGCATTAGAAACTTCGACAACAACGTCCAGCTATATTAGTCAGAAAAGGGCCAATTCAACTTCACGACAATTCCCGACCGCACGTCATGAAACCGACTCTCCAGATCTCTCATCCATCGACTACAACTTTTTCAAGTACTTCTACAACTTTCTGCGTGAGAAATGTTTCAAAAAGTAAGCGATATCAAAAACACCTTCAGCGAGTTAATCGGCATCAGAATGCAAGATTTCTACGTTATTGGCATAAATACATTTGTTTTATCGTTGATTTTGGTGGTGCTTATTTCGTCAATAAATTATTTTTGCGCCGAGATATATACATCTAAATGTTAAAGTTAAAACCGCAATAACATTCTTTGTCAACCATATATATATATATATATATATATATATATATATATATATATATATATATATATATTGACTAAATACAGACCAATCAAAAATTAAAAAATCAAAAAAACTGAAAATAAAGGTTAGCTAACCAGGTTTTGTTCCTCGCTCAACATAGCTAAATCGAGGAAAATACGATTAGAAAAAAAAAGTCATGAATATTCATGACTATTTTTTAATCGTATTTTCCTCGATTTAGCTCTGTTGAGCGAGGAACGAAACCTGGTTAGCTAACCTTTATTTTCATTTCTTTATTTTTTAAATCATTATGTTGATTGGTCTGTATTTAGCCATTATAAAATTCTGTACCCTCCGAAAAATGTTCAAATATATATATATATATATATATATATATATATATATATATATATATATATATATATATAATAGCAAAAGTACCCGTCGTTGACTGGGTTCAAAAACAGCCTACAGAAAATGGACACTGATTTATGAAAGTATGATAGGTTATGAAAAGGAAGTGTTGTAAAGAGATGGCTTCGAATTTGGGGGTATCAAACCCAAAGCAAAATATTATGAAAGTATAAATAAAATAGATAGCCCCTATAATTTATTATACCATACCTGTTCACACTGAAACACTTATCCCAATATTCTGTGGATCTATATTAAAAAGCCTTGTTAAACTTTGTGACATATTTCCATTCTATGGAGGTCAGGTGCGAACGAACACCCCATAATTTTATTATACCATCCCTATTTAAGTTTAAACATACTTATCAAAGTATTCTTATGTACATCTATATCAAAAACACTTGTAAACGTTTTTCTTTATTTTGAAATTTTTTATTTCCATACTTTGTGGACCATGTGCGAACGCAGACCCCGCAATTATAATGAACCACCGTTCTGACAGATCAAACATACCCATTCCTGTGTCTCGATACATTTTCTATCATTATATGTAATCAGTTTTTTAAAATCGTCAACCAAATAGGAGCCTATTCGTGACCACACACACACACACACATATTCAGCTTTATATTATAAATATATATATACATATATATATATATATATATATATATATACGTCTGAAGAGAGAGAGATAGAAAGAGAGAGAGATATGAAAACAGATGAAGAGTGAGAGGTAAATAGAGAGAGAGAGGTGAAAAAGGAATAAACCAAAATTATATGTTCACTAAGTTTCATCTTTATTTAAAGACTATCCCAGGAGGATTCAGTTGATGAATTAAAATACCAGTACAATATTTGCGAATATACTTGTTGTGTACGGTTTTTTTTTTTCGATTAGTCTACTGATAATTTTTTCTCTTCTCTGCTACGCATTTAACACACACACACACACACACACACACACACACATATATATATATATATATATATATATATATATATATATATATATATATATATATATATATATAAAATCAAGGCGGCTAACACATCCAAAGTTTACGCTGGACCAAGAACAAGCATAATTAGTGATCATGAGCGCCATTAAAACTGGAAAAGAAAATCAGTTACTTTAAATTTATAAAATAAATATATAAAGTTAAATGAATATATATATATATATATACACACATTGATAACTTTTGATCTTGCTCGATTCATACAAGAGTCGTTGAAAAATTTAAGCGTCCTATTGTTTTAATTCAAAAATGGTAAGAGCTACGAAGACGGGAGTGGCATCATACAAACGAGCGACATATTGTGCTTCAAAATTTGGTTTTCTACATAATCTCTATTATTCGCAGTGTATTTTTGCCAGGAATCCAATGACGCATCTCTACTTTTGACGCAGGCCCATGACAGGAGTTGCTCTCTAAGTCTCACATCGTCAACATCTGCAACAGAAAGATGAAACTTTCATGCCATAAATGCAGTCATCATAACAATGAAATTCGCAATCTCTTTTGTTCCATTCTGGCGGAATAAAAAATAGGAGGCATTACTGTTGGAAACATCATCAAAGAAATGTGGCACTTTAAAAATTAGAGGTGCTGTAAGTAAACCTCTCCATCTAGGGATATAAAAATGTACTAAACTTCGTGGATAACCGAAGTTTACAGACGTTGAGTTGTGTCACTGAGATAAAATTGACTAGTTGAGAATACCATGAAAGAACCGCGACACTTTCCAATAAAAAAAAATGCGCAAACTTACATTGTTCAAATTATCTCCCCTGCTTAAGATAAACATACAACTGAGGACCACTTGTAAATTTAATAGTCCGAAAAACTTATTCCTTCGGAGGAAACCATCAAGAATGCATGCCAAACCAAGAGCCACGCGATTTTTAATTTAATTCAATTTAAATTTTTAAAAGAAATATCTAAAGATAAATAAATCATTATATCTCTACACTCATTTATTAAAAATTTGTAATATCCATAAATTATATTTATTTAATTCATAATTTAATAAAATAATAAATATAATATTTATTTAAAACGATCGACCATGTTTTCTTTATTATTCTGGAATAAAAATCGAAAATTAAACCGATCTGATTTATGTCAGAAAAACAGAACAAGACAAAAGTTCGTTCCTAAGCGTTAGTTAGCGTTCAATATTTTCTGAGGGAATATTTATTTGTTGAAAAATATATAATGCAATAAAAAAAAATAAAACAACAAAATCCTATGCTTAAAAATATATGAGAATTTCTGGTGATTGATGAGTGGTAGTAAATATTTTTGAGCGGGTTAAAGTTACCATCATTCTTTCTCTATTTTGTGAGAGTCAGAATGGTCGGAACTAATATAGGTAAATTAGAAAATTGAGTGAAAGCACTTGTTAATTTCTGGAAACACGTATCACTTATTGGCAGAAAGCGTGATCGTATTAGAATTATACGTAGCGGCTGTGTATATCGTCACTAATGACTAAATTTAGAGAGGGAAATCGTATCTGTATTGTGCTTGGTTTCAAAACGTTTCTTGAATTTTTTAAATGGTCGATGTTTCTAAATGTAGGCAAATTAGCTTATTGTTGCAATATTTCAGTATATAATAAGGGTATGAGTAAAAACATTACCAACTGACCAATCAAATGGATCAACGTTCTCCAAGCAACCAATCAGACACCAGAGTTTCTCCATAAGATATTTTAGAATTCTCGCGCATAATCTTTCGTGGGCACATGAGAAAGATCTTTGCTCTTTGCCTGCAAAACGTTAAACTCAAAAGTTTATACGAATCAACTGTCTACTGAAAATTCTTTTTCATCTCCAGGACTTGTATAGATTAGCCACTGATCTGAAAATCTTCTGAAATTAAACATGGCGTTCAATTCAAACCTCATAATCTAATTTCTTTGACTCAACATTATTAACTAATAAAACGGACAGCAGAAATGTATTTAGACAGACTGTCGGACAGACAACTACGAAAGCCGCATAAACAAATATAAGATATAGATAATCCAAATCAATGTCGAAACGAACTTCATATAATTAAATCCGTGTTTCATGATCGCTATTATACAGCAATCGCACCGTTGTCTTTGTTGGCCTTTTAGTTCCCGGCTTTCGTTGGGTGATTGTGGCATTCGCTAATCTCCTGCGAATGACAAACTGAACCCTTTATTTAACCGGCGGGTCTGCGTGGACTTCATTTTGATCCTCGTCACGTACACGTGTCCTTCACAGAGAATTTCCTCGAATAAAAGAGCGTCAAATTGTTCCTAACGAAATTGCTTTGTCCCTTGCAAGCCTCGCGGACAAAAAGCTGATCTGATTCCTTGGCGATTATACGCTGAGTTAATTAGCAAAAGTGGCGCAGACATTTACAACGGTTCGTAGGTACTTTGTTTCACGTCAAGCGTAATAAGACGCAAAAGTAAGCGTACACATTTACGCCTAACTACGCGCCTGTGTCCACGTGTGCATATCAGGTCGCTCGATGGATGCCATCGGTGATATAAAAGCTGGTTCTACATTCTGCATAGTCAGGTTATCAGTCGCCGACTAAACTGATCCTTTCATCTAAGCTTTACTGGGAAAAGATAGCCAAATCATTGATATAAGTTGAACAAAACATGGCTATCAAAATATATGAAGTATGCAAGACTTTCGATAGTCGTTCTACTCTGGATAATATTAGAATCGGGAGCTGTTTACAACCTTTTCGCTTTATTTTGCCTTTATTGAAATTTACTTTTATTACATGCATACACACGCGCACACACAGATATATATATATATATATATATATATATATATATATATATATATGATTAAAATAATGAAACACTATTTGACGAGATAAAGAAATGAAAAACGTCCATCAACTGTTCGTCTTTTTGTCAGACTCTATCCACAACAAGTCTTAAAATTACAACGAACTTTGATGGACGTGTTACTTGGTTTATTCCTTTATTATCTTTCTCTATTTCTGTATATGTATATATATATATATACATATGTGTGTGTGTGTGTGTGTGTGTGTGTGTGTGTGTGTTATGCGCATGTGCATGTGTATTTAGACAGCAGGTCATTGTTGAGGCGCGTCTAGTTAAATTCGGTTACTTTTCTCGATTTGCCGAGCGTTGGTTTCAGGGGTAAATTGTGTAATGTCTCTCTCCTTCTTTCTCTCTCTTTCTCTTCCTCTTTTTCTCTTTCTCTCTCTCTCTCTCTCCCTCTCTCTAGCTCTCTCTCTCTCTACCTATATATATATATATATATATATATATATATATATATATATATATACATATATATATATATATATAGAGAGAGAGAGACGTATATGTAATATACTGAGTTCGTGCAATTCAGTAAATTTTCATATATCAATAGGTTTGAAGCCAAAAATGGTTGACTTAATGATTAAGCTACAAAATTATCACATTTCATAATTGAGCATTAATATACTGTGTGTTCAAAATCAAGACTTACAGAGAGAAGATGTTGATGGCAACAAGAAGTGTATTTCATTTTACGTTACAATTGTTTCAATGTTAAGTTCGACTGGTTTTTGAAAATTTTCAAACGATATAATGCCAAAAACCAGTCGAACTAGACATTGAAACAATTGTAACGTAAAATGAAATACACTTCTTGTTGCCATCAACACCTTGTCTTGAAGTTCTATTTTTCACACACAGTATATATATATATATATATATATATATATAGTGTATATATATATAGTATATATATAGTATATATATAGTATATATATATATAGTATATATATAGTATATATAGTATATATATAGTATATATATAGTATATATATATATAGTATATATATAGTATATATATAGTATATATATATAGTATATATATATAGTATATATATATAGTATATTTATAGTATATATATATATAGTATATATATATATATAGTATATATATATTATATATATATAGTATATATATATATAGTATGTATATATATAGTATATATATACTATATATATAGTATATATATAGTATATATATAGTATATATATATAGTATATATATAGTATATATATAGTATATATATATAGTATATATATAGTATATATATATAGTATATATATATAGTATATATATAGTATATATATAGTATATATATATATAGTATATATATATAGTATATATAAATATATAGTATATATATAGTATATATATAGTATATATATACAGTATATATATAGTATATATATATATACACAGTATATATATATACAGTATATATATATATATATATATATATATATATATATATATCGCATAGATACGCATAGATACGATTAAAGGAAAAACGATTTAATTAGAACCCAAACTAACACTGTTGTTATTAAACCTAACAAGTTGTTTGGAAAAGTTTTATTAATGAACAAACGGAAGAACCCGGCGTATAAAATTTACATTTTTAAACACTTTTTTTAATAAGAGAGGGGCGCGTTCGAAATGAATGCTTCTCTTTAGATAACAACTGAACTTTGGCATTTTGAGATTTAATTCACGCCATTCTATAAAATAACGTTATAAAATCATCAGCAGGTTCTCTGCAATGTAGATTACAAAGCATTATAAACTAGCACTGCGAGAAGGCGTGTGAAGTTTCCTCTTAGTGAATTCCGGTGTATCCCCCATTAGAGATGCTTTCGATCGTATTAAAAAAAATGGTTTATTTCACCGATTTTGATGGCAATAAAGGCATGTGGAACATTCGTTGATCCTTATTAAATCTCGGGCAACGCCAGGTCTCCTTGCTGCTATCAATCTATCTATCTTTCTATATATATATATATATATATATATATATATATATATATATTATATATGTATATATATATATTATATATGTATATATATATATATGTATATATATATATATATATTATATATGTATATATATATATATTATATATGTATATATATAAATATATATATATATATTATATATGTATATATATAAATATATATATATATATATATATATATACATATATATCATATAATAAATATGTGTTCCTGTCTGTTATTTCGTTTGTTTATAACTTCAGCAAACAAATTTGACATGATATCGATAAGTTCAAAGTTTATTTTACAGGTTCTATCAGTAAATTTTCTCTAATAAATAAAACAGAAAAACGTCACAAAAATTATTTTTTAAATTCAATCACAAAGAAATTGAAAAATGTTTTTTTTACATTTGAAACATCATGTTTTCTCCAAATGTTTAATATTTTCCTTTTTGGCATTTCATTTTATGACATCCTAGCAGGCTGCCGAACGTTGCCCATTCGTAAAATACGCTTAACAATATTTTAATTATGCAGAATTCTTATTTATTCTAAACAGGAATACCGTAGGTATTAAATGTGACGTTAAATTCCTTTCAAACATGAAGTAAAAAAAAACGAAAAGAAAGTCAGACATGTGCATGCGTATATTATGTTTTTCTAAACAATTCACTTCTAGTAAGTAAAAAATTATTTGAGCTATGATCGAAACTAAAACCAAGACAATGAGTAAATTAAGATAACCATAAGGCCAGCTTGACGCGATGTTTTAAAAGTGTTTTCAAACCGACCTATTTTAAACATAAATAATCTGTCATGTGAACAATGCACGCATGCGCATTCGTTAAGCAGTTAACAAATAGATAATAATCAGACGATCCCCACACACTAATTTTCAACTTTGATCCCTTAGAAGCCATTTTTTTTTCGGATGAAAATCATTTAAGTTTTTCACATATTTGAATATCCTATATACCAAATTCTGAAGATCAAAAATCCATTGGGTATATAGGTTAAGAATTGTCCTTACACACACATTCTCACTTTTAAAGTCATATAGATTTTATATTTTATCCTCATTCCTACATTAAACAACAGAAAAAAAACAAAAAAAAACATTGAAATATGCATATCAATATCTGCGTACTTGTAAATATGTGTTCCATACTCACCGTTCCATTTAAAGATAGAAAGAGCGCTTGAACCCATTTATTAACTCTACGAATGTTTAAAATATCATTTTATATAATAGAACAGGATGGCCTTCAAGCAACCTAAGAATACCGTTGCCTGCATTGCGTTTCCCCCCACATCACTTGATTACGCCATCTTGTAATGCAGACGTGCTGCTGTGATATGCGTTACCCTCAGCGACATTTTAAAGGATTTCCTTCCTAAGTATCCGCCTATGCCTTGATGAGATTGGTAATGAGATCTAGATCATCTGTTGGTGATCATTCTGAGATGATCTCTTTGTTATATACGATGTGGATCCTACGGCATAATTAACGTTTACACACTGGTTCTTGCTAGGTCACCAACGTTAAGCAACGTTGAGCCTGGTCAGTACAAAAATGAGTGACCATTTGAGAATTCCTGGTGCTCTCCGCTCATCAAGGCATTGTTTCTAGTCATCTAGTACTTATTCTTTCCACTGAACTCAAGCACTGCAAATTCAGGAGCTGTGTAGTTGAAGATTGTGGAACTCTTGCCTCACAATTACACGAGCAGCTATCCTTACAGGGGGATTTATTGTCCCTTGATGCCGGACAGAGGTATTAGATTCTCGGTTGAATTGTATATCCATATGAGGATTCGTTATTAGCAATTCGACCGAGCTTCAGGCACTGTAAAACATTCACAACAAACACTTGTCCAACTACAGCTACTGTCAACAATTTACTATCTACCTGTACGTAAAACTAAACGAAAATGCATTGAACAATGTTCCTTTGCTAAAACTGCAGTTTGTGGAACTCTATACGTCTATGTTGCTTTCCAACTTATTACAACATGATTGTTTTTATATCCAATGTAACTCAGTTCTTCTTGGGCCGTCTTCTTAAATAATTAAATTATATCCAAATGTTACCATTACCGATACTTAGAATGTTGTCTCACCGACTTCCTGACACTCCTATCCTCGAATGGCTTTCGTGCCTTGATATTCGGCAACTCCCTTGTAAAAAATATAAATGTATGCGCACCGTCAACCTCGCTGTTTATATATGAATCATAAATCATATATAAATCATAATCACGTTGATACACCGGTTCTTTATTCCAATCTTCTGAAAGTTTTATTACGCTCAAAGGAAAATCGGTAAAGGCAGTTCTCATAACGAATAATTAGCAACAATCGAAAATCTTATATATAAACGGTTATATGTCTGTCTGTCTGTCTGTCGGTTTTTACTGTCTCCATATTTTCAAACTCTATCTCCTCCGAAACTAAAAGTCGCAGAGCGGCACTAGGGACCTCAAATGATTGGATAATTTACAGCCCCTTCTTTTGTGGGTTTTTGGCCGGTTAAAATTGTTTTTAATGGGTCAACATTGAAAAATGCATTATACATTATGTTTTAACCTGTTTATATGTGTGTCACGTTGGTACGGTGATAACGTCACCAACTTTGAATGCCAGAATCTCGGTTTCAATTCTAGTTGATGGCACCCGATTTTTTTTTAACTTTGGAAATTACAACTCTATAATAATATATACGAAATCTGGGCAAATTAAATTATTATATTTAAGCGTAGTTTACGTCCGGACCAAACCGCCCCCACCGGTAGTTTCAAAAAATATATGAAATATCTTGAATTCTTTAAATATTAGGGTTCAATTTTAGTTTTAGTCATACCAAACAAGGTACATTGCCATTCCAGCGTAAGAGACTGCACTGATTAGGGTCTACATTTATAGTGGAATCATAAGTTATTATAGGATATTTGTACACATTATATTTAAATTGCTGTATGTTAGTGCAATCAGGTAAATAGGGGCCATGAAAGCAATAGCGTAGCAAAGGGGCGGGAGGGACTTCCGTCTCGCGTGACATGTTCCAGGGAGCGGCATTTTGAGGAGCGGGGAGGCAAAAGAGAAAATAGAAAATTTAAAATAATGAAAATCTAGCAAAAAAATCTGAAATTTTATACCAAAGTGTGTTTTTAAGATCGTAATGTTTTTGCGTTTTGTGTGTGTGATACCGTTTTTAAACGGAGTTTAGATCCTTGATCGTAACTCTATGCAAATATATATTTCGAGGATTTCTAGAATTTTTAAGTTTAACAGATTATCAGTGGCCAGTGGGTGGAGGCGGGTGCAAATCTTCCACTTGTCCCGGGTGGCAAAAACAGTTGCTACGCCATCATAAAGAGAATTTCAAATATACCCGTAGTCCGAGGAAACATTAATGAAATAGAAAGGTTTCTGGCATCTGGAAACTCTACATTTAAGGGTTAGGATTCTTCTGCTAGTAGAGTTTATTAAGGTTATTCACGTTGAATTGTTCAATGTGTATTAAGTACGTCGGAGCACATTCTATTGCTGTTCATGAAAACCAAGCTCATGTATGCAACGTTGCAGTGATGGGGTAGGACTGAGGTTTGATAGAGAGTGTATGATCTACTAAGCAAGATAATCTTTGTTGTATTCTGTTATTCGATGAGAGATTAATGGCTGATGCACCAGCACATATGTAGCAAGAATAACACATACAATGACGAATTGTGACTTTATAATAATATAGGATATCGGCGTTCTTTTTTTTGTTTAGTTTTTTTTTTTGTTCACTAGATGAAGTCCACTTTCTTATATATGCTAGTCAATATAACGCCAAAGTACCACAACCACAAAAAAAGCAACATTTTTTTTTTGTAGTTTTACATCTTCGTTACGTTTTTAAACACTAACTCGGTTAGTTTTTATGTTTATGCAATAAATTTTTGCATTATTACCTATGTTTTCAGGATATATCTTTCACACGAAATAGTTGCCAGTGATGTTGAATCATCCCATATACCATATCTATGGTTGTCCCTACCCCTCCCCGTTTCACATGAGTTATAATGTATTTTCAAAATTCGTCACACGTCCGCCTCATCATCTTCATCATCTATGACGATCACTTTTCATATTTCACAGTTGCCATCTTAGCAATGTCTACATGAAAACTAAGTTACTGTTTTAAAGCGTAATGGAAAATGACTCGTAAGTCGAAAATGTTTAACTTCGACATTTGAATCTTTCCCATGCTCAAATCCTGTCCAACTTTTTGTATGATGTGGTGTAGACCCAACCAAATAAAAACAAAATATTGCTTTTTGTGTGTCAGTTGGTGCACTGACCCGTCTATTAGCATAATTGTCATTAGCTTGTATAGAGTGGGTGCAAATAAGAATCCGATACTAAGCAAAATAGTTCATTCTTTTTATTACACGAAAACAAAAACTATAACAAAGTGCTATGCTAATGTTTTTTGTATGATTTTTGTATACGAGATTTGTATTTATCATACAAAAATACGTTAGTGTAGCAGTTCGTTATTGTTTTTGTTTTCCTGTAATAAAAATATATCAACATTTTGCACCCATAGTATATTTTATTATTATTATTATTATTATTATTATTATCATTATTATTATTATTATTATTATTATTATTATTATTATTATTATTATTATTATTGTATATTTATTCCAATTCATAATGCATTCAATATTTCTCATTTGCTTCATTTGTAAAAGTTGTCGCTGAGTTCTGTCCTTAAAATGAAAAGGTTAAAGTATTTAAGTGATCTTAAAAACCTGCAAGTTTTGTGTAACCAAATGGGTACTTTATATTAACATCTATCTATCTATCTATCTATCTATCTCTGTCTCTCTGTCTTTCTCGCTCTCTCTCTATATATATATACATACATATACATACACTTATCTTTCTATCTATCTATCTCGATAAAAGTAACCCTATTCCTGTATGTGTGAAATGGTCTCTATCTAACTACTCTGGCAGGTTTTAATCTAAAGACTTAAAACTCTATATATGGGTATCCAGACATGTGAAACAAATTCGATTTGGTTATTATTTGAATGAAAGACGAACTGAGGGTTTAAAATTGAAAACTTGGAACGTGGCAGACGTAAGTCGAGTTAATGTGCATACTCTACGCATGCGCAAATGTACATTCATATGTTTAATATTGTTAATTTGTAAAGTTTTCGTATGCATGCATCTTTAGTTCAAATCATCGTAAATACCGCTAGAGAGCTAAATGTTTGCGTTGCAATTCTAGCTGATGGGACCAAAGCCATATTTTTAATCCTATGACATCACTACTATATATTAGATATAATATAATAATCGATCGATAGATATATAAATGAAACTTCGTCTCTGTGTGTGAGTTCGTTCCTTATAGACTCTGAAACGACTGATCAGATTTTCTTTAAAATTTAAAGAACCTTAGCGTATAAGTCTGGGTGTGATCTTAGTTAAGTTTTGTCTCAGAATACCCCCGATAATTACCCATAATTAATCATCGAACTCGTTATATTAATTTGTCTATCATCGATAAAGCCCTTTTTCCATGTTGTCGCTCAGCAACAATGATAGAACAACGGGCTGTGAAAATTCTACTGTGAGTAAGTTGATAGCGTGTTTATTTTTCTTCTTTTTTTTTTGGAATTGACGTGGTATGCAGGCTTAAACTCTGCCCGTAAATTTCTTGATTTTTTTTCATTAACTGCAAAGAATGTTTTAGATTTGAAAATTTACATGTCTTTTTTGTTGTTTTTTTTTTTTGCATGACGTGGTTTGTACGTTCAAGTCTTGCATGTAAATTTCTTAATGTTTTTTTTTCATTAACTGGAAAGAAGTTTATATAAAATAATTTTATAAAAGAAACATTAGGTTCTCTAGAATGCAATGTAGAATAACATATTTTAGACTAAGTTATAGCATGTTATCTCCCCTTTTTACATGTTTTCTGTGACTTGCGTGGGGGACTTTACGTTTACCACACTCTCTTGTCCAGAAACACTTGGTCATGATGGCAAGACAGGGTCAAAAAGACCAAGCATGATACTAGATGCAGTTGTCTCCAACACATACGACACCTAGCATTTCCAAAATGGTCACCCATCTTGTACTAGCCAGCTTTATTGTTGCTTAACTTCAAGAGTTATGTAGGCACAAATATATATATATATATATATATATATATATGTCATTTATAAAAAGAAATTAAACCTGTAAAAACAAACGTTAAAAATACATGAACATTTACAGAACTAAACGAACTTATTTAAGTCTATCAAGGCTACCGTAGTTTCTTCTAAACTATCATTTAATTTTGTTTTTTTTTTAATTTCGCCACGAAAGATGGAATTATTTTAAATCCAGGTACTTATATTAAAATATTTTTGCATATTCTTATAGTAAATGATCCTAAATTTATTTAAGCGAAAACAATTACGTGTTAACAATCCTTTAAAAATATTAAAAGGTGTTATCCATTTAGACAAAAAATGGCAGTGAATAGTGTTTTTTGGGGAAATTAAAAAATTTTCATTCTATTAAAAATAGTAGAAAAATTTTATATTATTCTACTGTTCATATGATAAAATTCAAGTTTTATCTTTCTGGAAAAAGTTGCTTAAGAATAATGGATCTTAATTCGTTTAAAAAAAACAACTTGGTTTTTCTCCATTTTTTTGTTCTGCCTAATTAATGCAATTTTAAATATAAGAAATAAAAGATTTTCGTCTAAACAACCAGAACAAACAGCTGTAATAACAGGTCTTTTATTTTCTTTAAAGATTGCCGATTATATTCAAATAAACGCTCTTTACGTTTTTCTCCGTGCCTGCCTCCGCCTGCTTCCGGAAACGGTGTGGACTCAGAATACTGCTGTATGTATATTTCTTTCGAAGCGATTTACTGAAATCTAAAAGAAAACAAAAACAAATTATAGAAATTTATACAAATAAAAATTACAAAATTACAAAAATAAAAATAACAAAAATAAAAATTACAAAAATAAAAATAACAAAAATAAAAATTACAAAAATAAAAATAACAAAAATAAAAATAACAAAAATAAAAATTACAAAAATAAAAATAACAAAAATAAAAATAACAAAAATAAAAATAACAAAAATAAAAATAACAAAAATAAAAATAACAAAAATAAAAATTACAAAAATAAAAATAACAAAAATAAATTTACAAAAATAAAAATAACATAATTAAAACTCTTTATATGAAATTTCACAATAAATATATGTTTATGAAACGATACATAAAACATTTTTTAAAATAATGCAAAAAGCAGTTTCAATAAATCTTAATAAAAAGGATTGTAAAAGGTGTTTTCCATAAATCTTAAAATAGCGACAGTGATGCAAAGGTGAGATACAGAGGAAAAAAATAAACACCCGAGACTGTTCTGACTCTACATCGCTTCCAGAAGGAAGCGCAGAAAAAACGTAAGTAGCGTTTACTTGAAAACTTCCAAAACACAGATTGTCTATTGATAAATTTATATAAAAATTTGCAAAAATGTTAGCATAAAATTTACACAATTTCTCCCGAGATGTAATAACAATACTTCATCTTATTACGTACTAGCGGAGGGACGCCCGGCTTTTCCCGGTAATAAAATACGTTTAAATATGAAATTTTAACCTATCCAGATTTCGTATATATATTTATAGAGCCGTGATTTCAAAAGTAAAAAAAAAGTATTTAGGTGCCATCAGCTAGAATCGAAACTGAAAGCAAAACTGTAGCATTCAAAGTTGGTTACGTTACCACTGTACCAACGTGACACGCATATGAGCTGATTAAAATACGCTAAGATGAATGTACAAAATGTATAACAATTTTTTCAATTTTAGTCCCTTTTTGACCCATAAAAAACTATTTTAACCGGCTAAAACCCCATAAGAGAACGGTCCATAAAAATGCAATAATTTAAGGCTTCTAGCGCCGCTCTGCGACTTTTAGTTTCGGAAGAGATAAAGTTTAGAAATATGTAGACAGACAGATATACAGACAGAAAATCATAGTAGGTTTTAAAAATAAGATTTGGTTCTTATAGAGATAATAGATCGCGTCAAGAGTTAGATATCTTCTGAAGCGGTAGAATGATCCAACCAACTTTAGTCGCATTTTAATGAGTTAGGAAATGGTTCTATCTTAATTCTACATAAATAAGACGTGAAGCAATTAAATGGTACGGGAGGCTGGTCAATACTACAGCTGTAAGATTAACTTAATTTACATGATTTTAGGAATATTATAACTCGAACAATACAAAATCTCTACTGTCACATAAAAGTCCCTTTTATGTGTGCGTCTGTGTGTGTGCGAGTTCCTTCCCCATAGCTTCCGAAACAGCTGAGCCTATCTTTTGCAAATTTCATACAAGGATAATTTATATTTCTGGCAGTGTTCTTAGATATGTTGTATACAGAAATTCATCCGATAAGCATCGAAAATCGAAAAAAAAATTAGATCTTAAAATATAACTTTTATATCATATATAAGGTTGTTGCATAGGTGCCCACCGTTTTTATTTTTATTATAGAAAATCGAAGAATTTTAACAGCAAAAGTAAGTTCGTGTGGGACCCAAGATGTAAGTTTTTGTGTGAATCCCATCAACTGAAGGTCCCGTGAAATTGTCGCATAATCACACTTCATCTTTTCACCCAATTCTCTACATGTCTGATGGCCATCTTCCTTCAAAAGAACCCCGAGTTGCTCTTCATCTATCTTTATTGGTCTTCTGGAACGAGGAGCGTCATTGACGTCAAAATTATTGTGTTTGAATCAATCTCGAACAGTTCTCTCAGCTATAGCGTTTTCTCCATATACAGCACAAATATTCTTGGCCACGTCACTCGATTTTTGACCTCGATTAAAGGCGAAAAGAAAGAGGTGTCGGAAATATGATTTCTTTTTCTGTGGAAACTTTCTCCACTGAAAGGTAGAGGTTAACAAGGATTTTGCAACAATGGTTTGTTGCGACCTGTGACTAGGTAAAATTTGTAGAACCTTGTCGGTCTGGTAATAAGGGTAACGATTCAATTTCCTTCAACTCCAATCCCAAACTGAAATCACAACCAAAATTCAGTTTACTCCATCCTTCTTATAATCCAGTTAGCCAATCAAATAAGTTAAACGTAACAACTACCAATATAAAAAGAGTCATCATCCACACAAAAGGTTTCTGCTGCCACTCTTCCTGAGAGTCGCAGGTAAGTGCTTCAAGTTTTCTCAATATTTCATCTACTTTACAATCCATTTGACGGTTCTGACAAATGAGGAAAAATTATACGATGACCATTATCTTGTAGAATAGAATACATGCTTTCTAATGATATATAACTCTTTGCCAAATATTAAAACATGCTACAGAACAATTTTTTTATAAAACGGCGGGAATTTACCCAACAACCTGATATATAAAAACGATTTTTACATGGGAATATTGTATGTTATATCGACAAAAGTGAGATGAGAAAATTTTAGCAAATAAATTCTTTAAAAAAAATTATTATAATCTGGAGATATATGTCTTAGTGGTTGAAAATTCGACTACGGATCAAATGACTCTTTGTTCAAGCCCGGGTGTACATCACTATTGTATTTTATTCTTATTAATGAGTCCAATTTACGATAAAAGTAGAGGTACCATTTAAAATCGCCGCATATCATTTCTTCTTTTGCATATTTTAAAAGTAAACATTAATCCGAAGTGACTTTTCCAGAGCATCCATCGTCAAGCTCAAATACCAGCTGACGTAATATTGTAAACAAACACAGACGGAATTTGATGAACGACATTATCATTATTATTTTTTATTTATTTATTTATTTATTTTTCGAATTAGTCCACCAGCAAATTATTCCTCGTAGTATATAATAATCAATAGAGGAATGATAATAATATATACGCAATCTGCATAAATTAAAATATCATGTTTAAGCGTATTGTACGACCGGACAACGACGGGCTGCTAGTATAATCAAGATTTTATAGGCATGTTTCGCAAATCCAGCACCAGCAAAAGATTTTGTGAGCATATGTTTCGGAAATCCTCACCACATTTTAACAAAATAAGTTATAAATTTTGTATTTTTTCCTAGTTATAATATTATGACACATTTTTAAACACAAGAAATAAAAACTACGTGTTTCCTATGGACAAATAGAACAAACAGCTGTAATAACAGCTCTTTTATTTTCTTTAGCCATTGTATATTGATAAATAACATCTAAAAACTAAGTTTAAAATACAATTTACATACAACACAAGGGAGACGGCGAAGAATGCTATGAGGCCAATTAACAAAGCTTCCTTTTGAAAATAAAAACTCGCGCATTTCAGTTCGGCTATTCTTTATGTTTTTAAAACTTGTTTTCTGTTATTTATTTCCTGCTTGATGTTTTCCGGAGTTCCATCGGATTTTTTTTATTTTTATTTTTTTTATTTTTTCGAAATAGATGTTAAAGGAAATTCTACCGTCGGCTTTCTCTCAGATGTTGGTTGTTCCTATCAGATTTTGTTTTTAAAAGCCGGTTACACCCACAAAGAATTTGTTAATTAGAAAGTAATCTGAAAAAATTCGGGAGGAGTCCGAGACTTATGATAAAAAACGAGCAAGTATAAATGTTTATACAGCGGAACCGTTTCGAGATGTTTAATGGATACTTTCTTTAGTTTACTGGTATTTTCTAAGGGGTCACAAAGGTCGATAGTCTGAATGCCACTCTTATCAAAAGTGGTTCCTTTTTCTTATATGTTTCCGGACGATATGTGTAATAAGTAATTGTGACCCTGTGGGAATTCCAGTGTTGTTTTATTCTTTTATCTGCATTTAAATGAAGAATGCGAACATTTCTTTTTTCTTTTCTCTAAAAAATATTTATTTACAAAACACCTAAGACTTATCATATTCAATTATATATACAGATTGGAAGTGTTCCAAAACACAGCTTATACTTCATTTGCATATTCATTTCATAAACAATTTCTAACATGATAATAGTCTAATTAAGTTGTCCTATCTCCATATATATATATATATATATATATATATATATATATATATATATATATATACTAGCATTTCAGCCCGGCGTTACCCGGGTGTTTGGAGGTGTATGCTGTGCAAAAAAAAGGGGGTTACTTTTTTAACTTTGACCCCTATTATGACCCCTTAACATTTATTGTTTTGGGCTACAATCAGTATAAAGTTGTTATTTTGTACCGGTTATCGTAAAAGCACGAACTACATGCGCATATATTTTCTCAAACATAAAACACACTTGTGGGGGGGAGGGGAGTGAGTAATATATAAATTTTAGTTTTACTTTAAATCCAAAAAAAAAAAAGTAGTCCATGTATGATTGAAAAAAAAAAACAACGTAGGGAATTATAGAGAACTCTAATAGACGAAAAGCGATTTAAGGAAAGAAAGAACTTGAAACTAAAATTCTAACAAAAAAAAGTAGGGAAAGAGCAAAAAAATGGAATGAGATGATTTGGTCGGAGAAAATTAAGCGAAGTCGAATAAAGAGAACATAGGATGCATATCGGAAATAAATGAAAAATAAAGAGGAGAAAACGGGTTGATTGATAGGAGTACATAGAGAATGAAATGCACTTTTATTGACAGAGAAAGGCATTGTACACATCAATTTCTTCCAGTAATAGAAAATATGTAATATATATATATATATATATATATATATATATATATATATATATATATATATATATATATATATATATATATATATATATATATATATATATATAGTGAGAAGGAGGAATAGTATGCGAGGAGTAGTAAAAGCTAATCTGGTCCTTAAATGGCAGACATATGGACGCCATCATGTTATATTTCCAGATATCCAAATACAATTTCCCCAATATAATTAATGGTTGTAATATGTCCATTATCAATTCTTCTTCTTCTCGTACATTTTTTTTCATTATTATTATTATTATTATTGCTTTTCTTGTTATTGTTATTGTTTACCAAAGCTTGAAACCTCCGTTGTAGAATATTATATAACAAAACCGGATATTTCTACATGCGTCCATTTTAACGATTAAGAATTACTTCGAAACACACACGTGAAAGACGGGCATAACTTTATATGAATGTCGTTCTAAAAGTAATGTCGCCTATCCTTTTATCCAAACAGTTGAAGAGCTACGAAGACGGAACGGTATCATTAAAACGAGCGACTTCCTGTGCTCTAGAATGTATTTTTCTACATAAGTTACCACTACTGTCAGTGCAATCTTACCGTCTCCATGACAGATGTTTTTTTTATATATATATAAAGGAGGCACCACTTATTAAAGCCCGGCGGCCACTCGAGGATAAGTGTTAATGAGTATACAGAAGTCAATGGGAAAATGTAGTATTCGTTAGTAGTGGACATTTGGTAAATTGGATTACTTAAGGGGACGGCTCATCAAGAACTTGTTCACATTGAACTTGAAGACGACCATATTGTTGTCAGTTGGAAAGCAGGAAAACGGAACAGAGTTCAGGAGTGCTGTTCTAAGAAAAAGCTTTGTTCATTGAATCTACGGTTAGGTTTAGGCAGAGGTAGAGCGGGGAAAATTATTGATAGTGATTTAAGCTAGACGAGCGTCCACAGATTTGCTGCTTTCTTAGAGTCTCACACCGTCAACATCTGAATTAGAAAGAAGAAACTTTCAGCTCATGAATGCATAAGTTCAGTAACCATAACAATTCACTTTTGAATCTCCTCTGGCCGATTGGGGCGGAATTAAAAATTGGAGGCATCACCTTTAGAACGCTTTCTTAATAGCGATGCGTACACTCATCTGAAAAAGGCATTTCACATATAAGTGTGGCAGACACACGTCATATTTAGAGTGTTATGATTACAGTTTAGAGCTGTAAAGACCAACGGATAGACAGATCCCCTTATTGAAATGCTTAGACGCAAACGCTAAGCATGCCAACTCAGTTATACAATACATAGTCTCGCCAGCGAAGACGCTACGTATGTAAAGTACAACATTTTCTATCGTGGTAAGGACGATGGCAATGTGATAATGTTTGATATATGCTGTCTTTGACTCCACTTTGTAGCAGAGGCAATCAAACGCTATTTGGACCGTTAACTGGTTAAAAGTGATTTGGTCAAAATCCAGAAAGAGCCGGCCTCAAGATTCGTCGTTATTTGGTCATCTCTACCTCTGTATATAGCAAGTGAAGGTATGTCAGGCGAGGAACCGTAAATCTATGGAGAGTCAGTGGTCATATTGTTGTTTTTGTTTACTTAGGAGGGCATCACATATCAAGCCCACTCTATGATAAGAGTTAAGTGTTGGGTAAATGATGAGATAACATGATCAGTTATGGTGGAACTTGGGTAAGGCATACATTATTTCAGAGGACGGCCTCATAAGAATTTATTCAAAGATTTGAAGATTACCATGTTATAGTCAGCCGGGAAATAGACACACGGTATTGCGTTCCAAAGATGAATAGTTCTAACTAAAAAGTACTGCTCATGGAATTTTTGTTTAGTTATAAATACCGATAGGATGTGAAGGAAGCTGTTGGCAGTTGTTTAAGCTAGGCGAGTATTTTTTTACGAATATTTTACAGGGAGGGACTATAGATTAGAACATCATTGGGAGGGGGCAATCTCTAAAAAATGTGAAATATTATCTGGACACATCGTTTAAAATGCGAGGTGCCTTCAGTAAGTTTCCACACGTATAATCACTTTTATTGATAGTACACACACGAAACTCTAGTCCCCTCTTGTACCGTTCAAACACCTTTTTGAAGACCCCATAGAAGTCTTCCTGTGATGGCATGCTTATGACTTTCGTCATAGCCTCTTTAATCTCTACAATTGTCTTGTAACTAAAACCTCTAAGGTTTTCCTTGAATTTAAAGAATAACCAAGTCACAGGAAGCAAGGTTTGAACTATACGGAGGGTGAGGAACTGTCTTGATGCCTATCTTGGTTAAATAGTCTGTGACAAGGATGGACCAGCCTTGGGACTAGGTTCGCGCAAATCTTTCGCATCTTCAGTTCCTTGCGTATAACTGTGTGTACAGTTCACATACTGATATCAAACTGTGCACTTATTGCCTCTATAGACACACGGCGGTTCTTATCCATGAAATTAATTATTTGTTAAATCAACTCTGGTGTTCTGACTTCCTTACTCCTGCAACACCTATCATCATCTCTCACGAACTCCCTGTTTTCCTTGAATCTCTTATGCCACTAAAAAACTGATGCTCGGTTCAGACAAGATAGTCCAAAAGCAGTCTGAAGCATTCTATACGTTTTTGTGGTACTTTCCATGTAGAAGAAAGAACGTTATTGCATATCATTCTTTTAAAGTGTCCTCATATGTGATAATCGGATTTTAGTAGGGTGTATTCCATTTCATGTTGTAGTTGTTCATTTGAACCTGAAATTAAGATACTAGATTCGCAAAAGTCTACAATTTTAAATCCATGTACAAAAAGTCTGGAAACTTATTGAATGCATCTCGTATCAGTTTTTTTAGTTTCACTCAAAGTTAGATATTATCCGATAAATTTTTGGATTATCTCCCTTTACAAATGGCTCAGCTTAGACATTGGTTAAGATACACACATTTTTTGTTGTTGTTGTTTGTTTTTTTTAGATATCGATCTGTTTCCCAGCGATCCTCGCTAGTTGTACAACCGCGCATGACCAGAAACTGTCAACTTCCGCAGACAGAATCTGTTTTTTGTTCTTTTTAAAAGCAGGTTTCCTATAGAAACATTAAAATTCTTATACGATGCGAATGAATAGTGATTGTGCCCGAACGGTCTGTATGCTTAACTGAATAACAAATCTATTCCATCATTTCTGGACGTTTCTCATACGTTGCATTAATAAAAAAAAGAGTTACATTGAAAGACAAAAAGAAAAAAGATTATTAACGAATAATTGCTGAGTCCATCTGTCCGAAATGTGGAACTCTATAGTAATATAAGAACATAAAAATTCAGCAAAGGAACCCAGAGAATTTGTAATTCGAAAGACTGTAAAATAATGGGGCAAGTTATCTCAATATTCAGTGAGAATCTTTCACGTAGTGATATCATCATTATGCAGTCCGTCAATCTTGACGATGACTAGTTGGGGCCTCAATGCTTTATCCCTCGGTGTTGGCGTAGTGTCACTCCACCACCACCGGACTTTCTACCTTGCTTGCGCAATTTAGGTGCAGTATCTGTTGCGCATCAGATAGACACCCTCTGAACCTCCAATGCTCATGTACAATGGAGCGAACCCGCGACAACTGGCAGCAGAGGAAGCCGCAGCTTCTGGGCGAAAGTAATCTTTGTGAGGTAAACAGTCGCCCTATCGTGTTGGCTACTACGCCTTTTCTTTCTGGATGAGGTTCCATAGCCTTTTAAGGAAAACTGCAAGGTAGCAGTAGGATTTCAAGTCAGAGTTCCAATCTTTTAGCCTTCTGTTGTGATAAGACCCACAAGGCAGTGGTGTTTGATTTTGGGGTTGGTTCCCCTAGTCTTCGCCCAACCAAGGGCACCCACAAGACAGTGGGGTAGGAGTTGGTAGTGTGCCAGGACATGTCCACACATCGGTAGGCAATAACTCACTACCTCTGGGGTCCCCTACTACTCGGATATCTCCTACAAGTTTAGTCTGGGGCTGCAAGTCACCCAGTCACCGTGTGTGGCCAACGGGAGGCGCTGTAGGAGTCATGATGATGGAGAGGCTATGTACTGACAGGAAAGACTTATGCATACCTGCTCCCTTTTCACCACGAGGTTAGCCAGCGGTGTTAGCTGGAAGCAAGAAGGCATGCAAGCATGAACTTAACACTAACTTATACATAACACACTAGACGCATCACATCCCCCTGTCGGATTAAGAATCCAAACGCACACATATAATGGTATTGGCGCCAAGTGAAAAATTGTTTCATCCGCGACAATCAGTCCGTCAGAAACTGGGCTATTTCGATGGTTTTTTTTTTTTGTTTTGTTTTGTTTTTTTTTTCGCTGTCGAACTGATGCAAAATCTTCTGTGTTGCTCTAGTAGATTCATACTCCTAAGCATTGTCTCCCGGTTTTCAAGAGGAACAAGTTTATCGCTTGTCTGTGGCGTCCTGTCTGTGGAATGCTGACGGGGCTACTCAGACTTATTTTTGCAGAGACAGACTGCTGCTTCTCTTGGGGCGCTGGTTCATTTTCCCAACTTCCGACCTTGTGTCTCATCCTCTTGCGATGGGAGAGTGGTAAATGCAAGTCAGTATACTTTCGTAGTCCACCATTCTGGCCGTACTAATATGATGATTGCTCTTTGTATATGATGTTATTTTTATATGTTTTAGCTTTTCTAACTCATCTATGTTTCCGTGTTTTCCTTAGTGACCTTTCCTGTACCACAACAACATGGCGACGAGGGATTCGAAGTTTCAAATGGAATATCCACCACAATCGTGAGACACAACAATCATGAAGATAAAAATGTGAGAATCCTTGACGTTTTGAGATGAGGATGAAACCAAATAATACGAGTGAGAATCCTTATTCTATTTTTTGTTTCACTTTATAACTGTCACTAATCAAAATTAACGGAACCTTTCCTCAATGTCGTTAAACCAGAAATGAACGAAGAAGCCTGTCTAGTTACTCTGTTCTGTCTTGGACACCAGCTTATTACTTTTGTTATTACTTTCTTTAAATTTCTATAAATTTTTATATCCAAGTTATAAATGTTGTAAAGCACCGTCTATCACGTTTATAGATTCCCGACTAAAACGCGGACCGCGTGTTAATATCTCTATCTCTACTGTAATATAAAAGGAACTGTGTGTGTGTCTGTGTGTGTCTGCGTGTGAGAGTTCATTTTCTATGGACTCGAGAATGGCTGGGCCGATTTTTTATGAAATTTCAGACGAAGATGAATTTATGTGCCTGGAAAATGTCTTAGATAGGTTTTGTATCGGAATGTCTTTGGTAATCGAAGAAGTCCGATGAAAGAAGGAACAGGCAATTTTTACTAAATTTAACACCTTACACTGCCTAACATCACAAGTACATTTGAGAAGTTTTATTACCACATGAGCAGAAACGCCGGAAATATTGAATCAACAGTAGGGTATTTGATATGACAGGGGCGTGTTTGAAATTAATGTTTCTATTTAGAGTACAATGATGCTTGTCTTTTGCATTTTAAATTTTAATACAGACCATTATATATAAAAACAAATGAATTTAAAAAATCAGCAGTAGATTATCTATAATGCAACGTAGACTACAATGTGTTATCGACTAAGTCACTGCCAGAGGCACGTAGGGCTTTCTTCCCGGTACACCGCAATGGGTCCCCAACTAGTGCAGGTGTAACCCAACGTTACATTTGTCTATCTCTATTTCACAATCAACTCCAAAATTGCCCACGTCTCTATTTCACAGTCAACTCTATAACTGTTCAACCATCACTGTCCAACTTCCAACCGCTGTCTAGCGAATCTAGATCTCAACTGTCACTGTCCAACTTCCATCCACTGCCTCGCGCATCTAGATGTCAACTGTTCCTGTCCCCTCTACGTTGGTATTCCCAGGTCGCCCACCCCACCCTGGCTACCGGAATCTGCCCTTCCCTGTTTTATCAGTAGGTTTCTATTGTTATGGTTGATTGTAGGATATTTCTGATTTCTTTGTTTATTCTAAGCTATTTCCTATCTCTTTGACTATTGTAGGATATTTCCGATTTCTTTGTCTATTCCCCTCCTCTAAGCACTTAGTGGCTCAAATCCACCCCAGGGCCACTTTATAGTATCACACAGGGAATTAATCGATTTGCTTGAAAAATGGACGATTTCGCCGATTTTGATGACAATAAAATACGTAAAGTGTACAAAAGTAAAACATTTGTTGATCATCATTCAATCCCGGGCAACGGCGGGTCTTCCTGTTAGTTGTAAAATATTGTAAAACAATATAAATACAGTTAATAGAATTCTCTCAGTGAAAATTATGTCTGAACTGATACGGGGATTCTTGGTCATTGAATGATGATACTTAAAATGATGGATAGGTTGTTTGAAATCCAATCTATTATGAATACACCCGCGAGAAAGTTGTTTGTATATTGAGACAATCAATAAAACAAAAACTGAATCATAATTTTACCCGTTTTACTGTTTTATTGTTTGATATATTTTACGTTGCCTTCAACGTTGCCTTCAACGTAAAATATGAGTCGCTTAATATCATCAGGAAAATGGTGTCAACTATTAGCTTTTCTTTGAACATGATATCGATTGTATTTTAAATATAGATCTGACCCAAATGAGATAAATTAATACGAAGTAATAAATACGAAATAGAAAATAATAGCGTGTTACAAATAATAAAATAATTTTGTAACAGACAATCTTTAATTTACTCTTTCGGTTCAGCAGCTCTTGGCAGATAATGCTTTTCTTTATTGCCCTGTTTTACGAATGCACTATTTAACACTGTTTTAACATATAACATATAGTTCCTTATAATATCGAGGTAGATATATTATATATGGAATCTTCTAATTGTTGGAATACTTGTCGGTTTAATACAAAAATTATCTTTTATGGAAAGATGCAGATTCTTCTTTATTGCTCTGTTCTTTACAAATGTTCCCTTTTACGTAACATTTTGATGACTTTTTCCTTCGGTGAAGAATAGGTGCATGTCAAAATTACTACGAGTTGCTTTATCAAACCATTAGTGCAATAATCATATATCATTATAATGATATCGAAAACAAGGCTACATTTAGGGGAAGTTAATCTCATATCCCTGTTCAGGGTTGCAAGATTGGCGTTTTTAGGTCAAAATCCGCGAGTTTGGCTTTCTTGGAAGCAGTTTGACATCCAAAAATTGTATTTGTATTTCGAACTTACTAAGAAAGGAACACTATATAAATAAATAAAATATATAGTTTAGTTTTAGTTGCCGCTGAAAGTTAATGTGGCGGCCATTTTATTTATATTTATTACTGAGAACAAAAACAATCTTTAATTTACTCTTTTGGTTCAGCAGCTCTTGGCAGATAATGCTTTTCTTTATTGCCCGGTTTTACGAATGCACTATTTAACACTGTTTCAACATATAATATATAGTTCCTTATAATATGGAAGTAGATGCTTTTTTTTATTCGTCCTTTCTCTTTATTTTCTTTTTTTCACCTTTTTTTCCTACTTTCATAAACAATTTTTGTACTTACGTAACAATTTTTGTGTTTACGTACGTAACAAGATTGATATAAATAAATATTAGTATATACCTGCATATTATCATCATATAATGATTAGATCACTCTGACAGAAGTTAAAAACATTTTAAAATAAATGTTTAAATTTCAACAGTAATACTCGCGGTGAACTGTGTCGTTGCTAATGGAGTCAGAGATGGCTTCTGTTGCCGGATTCGGATCTATTGGCTGGTGTTAATCGTGACACCCTGCACTGATGATTTCCGAGAGAATGAAAATCTAGTGTCTGTAAGTATTTTATATATATATATATATATATATATATATATATATATATATATATATATATATATATATATATATATATATATATATATATATATATGGCATCATATGATTGTCGGAATACTTCTCGGTTTAATACAAGCATGTGCCTATTCCAAAAATTATCTTTTATGTAATGATGCAGTACGCCAGTTCGGTTCTACAACGACATTCCCGATATTTTTCTGGCACAGAGAACCTCATTACGGACGAAAGGAAACGTCAAGCTGACAGGGATTGCGCATGCGCACGTTTATTCATTGTTTAATTCCGACCAATTTTCTCTTGTCGTCCGTCCGGCCCAAACTCTCGTTAAATCTGCTGACTCGCCACTCAGAAACCGCTTTATACTAGTGTATTCCTTTTTCTGCTTCTTCTTTTTCTTCTTCTTTTCTTCTCCTCCTTCTTCTTCTTCTTCTCCTTCTTCTTCTTCTTCTTCTTCTTCTTATTATTATTATTATTGTTGTTGTTGTTGTTGTTGTTTTTATTGTTGTTTATTTATTGCTCCGGTCCTTCACATCCTCATCATTCCTTCTCCTCATTCTCATCTTTTTCTTTTTTTATTCTTGTTGTTTTTTTGTTTTTTATTTTTGTGGTTTTTTTGGTTTTATTTTTTTTACCTTTCTACGTTATATTTTGCTTTTTTACTTGGATTTTCTCCTTTTCAGCTGCCTTATAATAATTATTTACCTCTCTTTCCCTTATTCTTCATTCGTTGCCTCCTCTTTTTATGCTTCTGCTTCTTTTTCTTCTTCTTTTTCTTCCTCTTTGTATACTTCTTCTTCTTCTTCTTCTGTCAGCCCCTCTTCTTATTTTACCTCTTACATTTTCCTTATCACCATTCTCTTTTAGTTTTTCCTTCCTTTTTTTCTTTATCTTTCTCTTCCTCCTTTCCTCTTCTGCTTCTTCATCTTCTTCTTTTGAATTCCCGTCAGTATATAGACCCTTTTCCCTTTTTTCCTTCTTGTATTTCTCCTTTCTGTTGTTCCTCATTTTTTTTTTTACTACTTCCATTTCTATCTCTTCTGATTCCCCCGTTTTACTTTTCCTCATCACGCGTTCTCTTCTTTTAATCTTTCCTTACTTCTTCCTCTTCCCTTTCTTCGTTACCACTTCTTCTTTTCCTTTACTCTGTCCCTCCGCTTTCTTCTTTTTCTTTCTTTTCTACTCCCTCTCTTCGGCTCGCAAACAGGGGAAACGCAACGTTTACACTCGGTGAAGAGGCGTAGCTACTCGACGACGACTCCACCACAAGACGACGTCGCCCTATGAGTGAGACGATATTCGTTTTCTTCATAACAAATCCTCTTTCAGCGGACACGACAGGTTGAAATTATAGCTTGTTGCTAGGAGACAAAGAATTGGCACCTGAACGCAAGACACAAGTGGCACTCTGCCTAGAGTAATGGCGCGCGTTGTCGAATTTTATGTCCGCTTTCTCAACAAAACATAATATTCCCTTTAGAGAGTTATTTCGAATGAGGTTGGATTCCCTTGCTAAAAAAAAAACGTTCACACGACTATCTTATATGACACCATTTTTTCGTCACATCTGCAGAAAATAACGGGTGAATTGTTTATACGTGATGTTATCTTGGTTTCTTCTGACTGAGAAGAGAATTTGAAATAAACACGTATCTATTCTAATAAAAGGGGCTTTCGTATTTGTCTTCGTTAGTGGCTGATAACGTATCGTATGATATTAAACACGAGGACGTGGTATGAAATAAGAATGATAAAGTACATATAGAGATTTTCTTAAATGCATACAGACGGGTTGAACAATATAATGGAAACACCTTGTGAATAAGAGCAGACATTCTTTATTCCAAACGCTGGGGAATTATTAGATTAGGATCCACAGAGTGAATGAGGTATTATGGTAAATATTGCCAAGCAAGAGTAAGACTCCAAAGTCAACATTTTTTCATGGAAACACCTTGTGAATAAGAGCAGAGAAAAAAAATAAATGCACTCACAACACAAAAACAAATTTCTTTTACAATCTTTTTTGCAAATGTATATAGTTTTACCATAACGCTAGGGAATCAATTAAGGCTAAGAGTGAATGAGGTATTATGGTAAATGTTGCCAGTCAAGAGTAAGACTTCAAAGTCAACACTTTTTCATTTGTTAAATAGTCACAAAAACCCTGTACTCTCCACCTTTCTTAGAAGGCCTTGTACCTAATTTTGTTGTTAGTGATTTTATTGTTTTTTCAATTGTATTATTGTAAAAATTTTAATTTTACCGGCAATAAAATATATAAACTAAGATCAAAGTGTAGTAAATGTCTTCAGATGCTGAACTTCAATATCTTGTTCTCTCTCAGTAGTACAGAAATCCTTCACAACTGAGATAATTTTTATTTTTGTTCCTCTTCTCCATGTTTAAAAAACTACCCTGGTGTCTCAATCTTTACCCGTGGGAAGGCATTGAAAATAGGAACTCTGCATTTTTGTTTTTTCGCGACATTATTTCAGTTATGAAGTGCAGTTCGAAGCAGTCACTTTTAGGATGGTTGGGTCTGTAAATTACAAATTTCCGCTACAATTATAATGAAATTTATTTCAAACATAACTCAATCCCAAAACCAATGAAAGTATTAAACATGTATTTTATGTGATATTTTTTTAAACAGGAAGGATATAAACGCTTTTTTAAATAGTAAGGATATAAACGCTTATCAACTTGTCTTTCTTTTGGTCTACCAGCTCTATTTGTTACACAAATAAAGCCATGTTTGAATAGAAATTTTTTGCGCGACATTTTTATGAGTCAGCGGTGATCTCAGACGGAAGTCATGTGATCACATGATTTACGCGCGAAGATTTTCTATCTCTTTGCTGGCTAGACTTTAAGCAGAAAGACATAGTATAATTAGAGGCAAGTAGACCAGCTACCTGTTTATAAACCTGTTCCTCCCTCTCTCTCTCTCTCTCTCTCTCTCTCTCTCTCTCTCTCTCTCTCTATCACACACACATGCGCGTACAAAAGTGACGTGTCTCCTGGATATCTTCTGTGAATGTTCTTCCTTTTATAATAAATATTTATTAAAAACTAAACATCGGCGTCCGAGTGATTCTATCCACATTCTTGCCAAAAACTAAGTTCCCGGCGACTACGACGACATAGGTGTATAATGTTGTATACACAAGCCGGTACGTGAAAACACAAAATACTTTTTGTGTTTATCTCTCTTTACAGTATAAGCCGACTGGTAGTACAGGTGCTTTAATTCTTTTGTAGCACTTAGAGCGGCTACTCCATCAACAGTTGTATAATATCGGGATGTTTGTAGTGCCATGTTGTGCATGGAAAGGAGCCCTGCACTCATCTCCTAGGCCACAATCCTAGTTGAAGAAAGGTCGGCTGATTGTCTACTTGTGTTGCATGTCTGATACTCTGCATAACCTCTTGTTCAGCTCCCCCTTACCTAAACTGATACTCTTTAAAAATATGATGACAGTACAATCTAAAAATAAGCTTAAACCAGGATTAGGATCAAACAAATCCAACTTGCCTCCTCCCGTGAGGCTTGCATTGACGAACCTCCGTGGGCTTAGAACTAATTTAGCTGATGTTGAAGCATTTCTCCTAACAAATACCCCAGATATCTTAGCACTAAGTTAGACCAACCTACACTCCTCCATCCCCTCTAACTACTTTAACATGCCTACATATCTCCCACTCTGCCGTAAGGACTCTGACAGCCATATGCACAAGCTTGGAGTTTACATTCGTAATACCCTTCCCTTGACTAGAGAAACAAACCTAGAATCGGACGATCAAGCCTTTATGTACTTTAGACTAAACATGCAACATAACATTAGCTATTATTATTTTCTCTACCGCTCTCCCTCGACCCAGGACTGCACCATAATAAACAAAGTCTCGGACAACATAGACACAGCACTCTCCCTCAACACTAACGCGCAAGTACATGTATTTGGTGACTATTAATGTCCACTACAAACACTGGTTTTGATTCTCTACTTACACAGACGCACAACATATAGCTTCACTATATCTCACTCCCTATCACAAATGGTTACGTTTCCAACCCATTTCCCTGACCAGCAAGAAAACACACATCACTTCTAGATCTGTTGTTGACCACAGTTCCCGATGATTGTATAACGAATGCCGACAGCCCACTTGGGAACGTTGATCATGCAGTGATAATGGTTGAAATCGCCCTAAGCTCTAGAGCCAAAACTGAAGAGCTAGTGCTCAAATCAACGAGATATTATAAAGAGGCTGACTGGGAAGTCATTAGAAATCTTATCAAAGATGCCCCATGGGAAAATATTTTCTCTTCCTGCTGAACAGTGCGCAAATGAGACCACCGAATGGTTCAAATCTACAATTGAAGCACATGTTCCCATGCGGAAATTTTATAGCAAGCCCCACTCTGCTCAATGGTTTACTTCTACTTGCGCAACTGCTATTGCTCAAACGCAGCATGTATACCGCAGATTTAACCGATATAAGTCCAGTTCAAACAGACAGAAGTATATAGAAGCTAGAAGTAACGTTAAGAAAAAAATAGCGACAACTAAGAGAGAATTTACTGAAACCACTAATAAACGCATCGAAGCACAAAAATTAGGAACTCGTGACTTCTGGAAAATCTACAACAGTGTAGTAAATAATGGACAATCAACAATTACCCCACTAACCAACAATCACGAGGTTGTCTCCTCAGCAACTGAGAAGGCTAACATGCTTGCCAGTTGGTTTGCCTCAAACTCCACACTGGACCCTTTCAACCAACCCCTACCTGACTTTCCTATGCGGATAGACACCACGCTAGACAATCTGAAAATTACCCCTGCTCAGGTGCATGCTATCATAAAAGACATTTCAAAAGCATGTGGACCCGATCTCATCCCAGTTGTGCTATTAAAAAAGTGCTCAGCCGAAGAAGCTCCAGTTCTCTCCAAACTCTACAACAAATCCCTTAATGAATCTTGCTTTCCTGCCTGCTGGAAAACTGCTTCTGTGGTACCAGTATTCAAGAATTCTGGCGAAAGAACTGACCCATTAAATTATCGCCCCATTAGCCTCGTCCCACTTTTTGCCAAAATATTTGAAACCTTAATTAACCATGCTTAGTTAATCACCTTACAGATACTAAACTTCTGACTGACTAACAATATGGATTTAGACAAGCCCGTTCCACAGCAGACATCTTAACTGTAATATCTGAACGTATATACCATTCACTGGACAAAGCGGGGGAGGGCAGAGCGGTAGCTCTAGATATATCTAAGGCTTTTGACAGGGTATGGTATGAGAATCTCCTCAGGAAAATTAGATCATACGGTATCACTGAAGAATACTTAACATAATTAAATCCTTCTTAGATAAGAGAAAAATCCAGGTTGTCCTCGACGGTCGTGCATCTAAACAACATGATATAAATGCGGGAGTGTCCCAAGGATCTATCCTTGGATCTCTATTGTTCCTAATATTCATTAATGACCTCCCGACAAAATTGTATCTGAGATGGGTATATATGCTGATGACACCACACTCTATAACAGGCACGAAAGGAAAACAAATGTCACATAAAGAAATGGTAGAAACACTAGAGGATGATCTCAAATCTGTAGTGGCATGGGGACAAAAACGAATGGTCACGTTCAATGCCACCAACATTTCAATAATTAAAAGAAACCTTCTCTGCCACCAATAGCAATGGCCAACGACTTTATCTGAGAGTACATCTTTATCTGAGAGTACATCGGCCTAACGTTCACAGGAAGCAGTAGTTGGAACAATTACATTGAAAGCATTGCCAGGGCCGCTGCGAAGAAGGTGGGCTCTCTCTACCGTGCTAGAAAGCTACTAACACCCGAAAGTATCTTGTGCCTCCATAAAGCCACCATTCTCCCATATATGGAGCATTGCTGTCATATTCGGGCTAGTGCATCTGCTACTAGTCTCTCGCTCCTAGACAAGGTTCAAAAGAGAGTCGCCAATCTGATGAAATTTTGCATCCCTCTGCCTGTTCTACAAGTATTTTAATGGTGAATGCTCAGACGAACTGCAAGTACTTGTGCCCTCACGACGTTAACACCCTCGACAAACTCAACAGGCAACTAAATCCCACCCTACACAGTAGAGATCCCTAGATGTAAAAGATCTTTCTACTCTAGTAGTTTCTTCCTCAGAACCGCTAGATTTTGGAATTCGATTCCATGTCCCTGCTTCCCCAACTGTACTGACGTGCAGAAGTTCAAGTGTAACGTGAACCGACATCTTGCTGCCCAAATCCCTAAATAGTACCCCAGTAGTTGTTGCCCCTGATAGTAGCCCCCTACACCAAAGTGGCAATTTGCCTTGTTTGGGGTGAAAATGTAAAAAAATATATATATATAAATAAAAAATAAGCTACTATTATTCATGGGAATATTTTTTCTTTAACAGGGACGAAAGATGATTATCACAAAGACAGCAGATGCCTATTAGCTTTACTCTTGAATGATCAAACATATTCGTATAACAGAACACCGTCTGCGGAAAGAGACATCCACAAGCCGGTAGTGCTTGAAAAAGAATCTACTGGAATAGGAAGCGGTATATAATGAGGTTGAATATCCTTTGTTAAAGTGGTCATCTCTTGTATTTTAATTAATATAAGTTTTAATTCAAATCAAATAAAATACATTTCACTAATTTGATACAAGTCGATTCATCAGAGGTCAATTACCAGATTAATCGAAGCCATTTTTTAATTCTCTTTCTCTGCATCTATTGTTGTTCTGGTATAGCAAGGATGTGTAGGTTATGGTGGCTAAGAAGTAACCGGATTGACTGAAATTCTGGCTCTTCTAAGTCAGAATCCAGTTCGTTCCACACAGACACTTTCATCAAACTCACACCTGATCTTGTGTAAAACCTTGAGAAGAAGCAGATAAAATAATCCGGGCATACAGCTCCCCTCCTTCTACAAGTGAAAACTTTACTTTCACCATGACTAATGTTTCTGCAAAAGTTTTAAAAAATAACCAAGACGTGGATATTGAGAAAAGTTCGAACAAACGAACGGACAAACGAGAGTGAATTACTATGTCCAATCCCTCCTTTGGGGGCCAATAACAAGGAGATACTTATTTACCGTTTAAGAAAGTTGGATAGTTTACCTGTTTCTTTATTTATAGAACTAAATTCGTAAAACTTAAAACATGGCTAGTCACATAGTTCAGAAAGTGCCTAAGGTTTCGCAAAGTGTTGCATGCAGCACAGAAATTACTTCCGTAGATTACTGAAAAGCATCCCTCAATTGCGTATTTTTTGTGGGACAATCAACTGATGGCTGAAGACATTGTCCTCTACTCTTGTCTGTTGTTTGTTTGTTACTCGAGTCTAGCTTCCACATGGAACTAAAAAGAATATCATGCCTTCTGATTATCTGATTTGCATGAAGTCCTGTTCATTGGTCACAGCTATTAATAAAACTGCAAGATTGTTTGATGTTTCTTTCCGACAGAGAGAACGGTAAGGTCTAGTGTAGCATACGAAGTCGGGGATGGTTTGATTCAAAAACACATAGGAATAGAGCAGATGAAACGCTGTCATTCTCACTCCGTTGATTTGTAGCTGATCGCCTAAAATGTCTTTTCTAGCTACACACAGAAGTACAGGCGACCACATGGCGTCAGATACTGATGTCGACCCTTCCTAGGTTTTCAGCAGTGTCCTGTGAGCCAGGTAGTTCTGACAGTATCACGTTGCCATCCTCCTATTACGGTTATGTTTCTGTTGATAATGAACTCTACTCTTTAAATTATTTTTTTCGTTTATTTATGTGCGTTTACAATATATTCTACTGCATTTATTGTGACTACGTTTTAAATTAGTATTTCGAGTTTTAAAAAAATGGTCCAAAAAGTCGCATACCTTAGGTATTAATTTAAACTAAAACATCAGAACAGATTTCATTATATATTTGTCTAAAAAGAATTAAGTACTTTTTTCGTTTTTTTTTTTTTTTTTTTTTTTTTTTTTTTACTATTTTTTTTTTTACGTATCTGTTGGTCGTCCTTTAGGCATTATAGCAAGATTCAAATTAAACGCAAAAGAAAGTTGAATTTCTTTGTTTAAAAACTGCTTTAAATGTAGAATATGTCTTGCCTTTGTACATAGTTTAAAAGGGACAAATATTTTTCGAAGCGCCTTGTGTAGCACAGAAAACATGATGTACTACTAAATGCCCTAAGAATGCATATCTTAATATACAATATATTGCGTTCAACGCATCGAGAAAAAAAACTCATCAAAAGAGTACTAGGAAATTTGATCGGTGCCCTTTTTTGTTGATCTTATTTTCTGTTTTATTATTTATTTTATTACTTTTTGGTATTATCCATTTGTGTCTAGAAAGATTGTTTGCAATTGTCGAGTGAAATTAGCTTTGTCGTAGTAGTATTTTATGTTATTACCTATATACGTCTCCATTACCACGGGAGATCATGGTGTAAGGTTTCAGATATTGCCTTGGATATAGATTCGTTTTTTTTTTTTCTACATGTCCAGAATAGAGCTTTATGTAATCGGCAAAAATACCCAGCTCTTACACAATATCTCATAATAAACTGATTGTCGTACGATGCATTAGTAGTGTTTGAACTATTAGGTTCGCTTTTTTTTACTTGTCCAAGAGAGAAAAACTGAAAAATTAAGTATATGGTTCTGTTTTATATAAGATGCCTTTAATAAGTTTTCCTCGGCCGCAATGCACTTGTTGTACCGTTCCAACAACTTCTGGAAGGCTCCGTGGAAGTCCTCTTATGTGAGTGTATCAATGACCCTCATCCCAGCCTCTTTCATTTCCTCAACTGTTTCATAACGACAGCTAAAATTTTCTTGGAACTTATACAATAACCTAAAATCACAAATTGCAAGATCTGGCTATAAGGAGGGTGCGGAACTGCCTTGATGCCCATCTTAGTCAAATTGTCTGTGACAAAGATGAAATTGTGGACTGGTGCATTCGCGCAGATCTTCCGCATCTTCAGTTCCTCGTGAATAATTGTGTGTACAGTTCCCACACTGACATCAAACGGTGCATTTATTGCCTTTATAGACACACAACGCCCATGAAATCATTTATCTTTAATTAACTCTGGGATTATGACTTCCTTACTCCACCCACAATTCTCATTATCCCTCACAGATTCTCTACCTTCCTGGAATCTCTTACGCCACTCAAAAACTGATACTTGATTCTTGCAGTATGGTGCAAAGTATTCCATGAACAGAATTTTAATCCATCTTCTTCTTCTAGAGTGTCCTCACGTCCAGATTGCATAGTTGAAGTTCACTAGCTGAGACAATCAAGCTTTAGTAGGGCGTATTTAAATTACTGCTGTAGTTCTTCGTTTGAACTTGAAATCATACAAATTGGTCACTAACCTAATAAGATGTATAGTAATAACTAGGACTGTGACAACAGAATATTTTTTTCATACTTTTTACTCTCGGGTATATATACGACACAGTTAGGCATACTTAATCAACTGAGAACCACATCCGTCTATACAAAAACATATAAGATATTAACGGATATATACTCAAGAGTAAAAACAATGAAAAGAATATACTGTTGTCACAGCCCTTGTAAGAGCATACTGAATTTTCAAGAGTCTACGACAATTTTTAATGGCTGTACAAAAATGTCTGGAAACTTATTTAAGGCACCGCGTATATAATCAGATTGATAACCATTTCAACATGTTTCTTTTACTCAACCAGAATTGCGATTCTATTTCGTCCGTAAAATTTTCCGATTCCACGCGTTATTTGACATGGATGTAATGACGGTATGGTGCCATATACAAATGTCGTGTGAACCTTTATTTTTCTATATGAGAGAATCCACCTTCGTTCCGAATGACACTAAAGGGAATATAGTGTTTTGTTGAGAAAGCGGACATAAAATTCGCCAGTGCGCACCATTATTCAAACCAGAACTCCGCCCGCATCTCGCTTTCAAGTGTCAATTCATATTCTTCGTCTCCTAGCAACAGGATATAATTTAAACCTACGATGCGGAGCCCATATAGTTATTTTAAAAACAGCGACCATCGTTTCACGCCGTTAAACGAACCCTGGATAAACATGTTCATTTCCTTTCAGACACGCGTTGTGTTTAAAAATGTCTAGATCGAACTTATACTTACAAACACAGAGTCGGAATATTTCATGAATGAAAATAAATGAATTATGCGTCATTCAACAGCTGTATATTTACTTCTAAGTATTCTTTTTAAACCTATACTTTACATTATAAATATTTAATATAAATATTGTCATTTAAAAAACTAATAGGTTTCATTACAATTATCTCCCTTTAAACAGAATAAACAATATTTTAAGAGTGTGTTAATTTATCATTCATATTTAATTATTTTAATTAAAAAAAAATATTAACATCGAAAAAATAGTTCAAATATAGAGGACAAATGGGACGAATAAAATTGGAAATTAATAACACCAGACATTAATTAATTATAACCTGTTTAAAAATAATTATGGAAATTAGTCATATATGTATGGTATTTCATGTCTTTTATATACAGCATTTCAAAAATCTATGATTTATTATTGATTTGAATATCAGTAAACCGCTGTAATAGCAATATAGATGTGATAATTTAAACAAAAGCTGTCGTGTGTCTTAGTTTAGAAGATAATACGTTTTTTTTACGTATACAGACTGTGCATGCCTATGAAAAAATGAATAATGAATTGACAAATAGTCTTCGTCGTAAACAGCAATGGCAACTATGGAAAATGATGTACCTAGATATTTACCAACACTGCTTAAGTGGCGGGTATAAATTAGTTAAAAGGAAGTAATATTAAATCATGTTGAATCCTGCGATCAAGTTCAATTGTCAACAACGAATCTGCGTTTTTCAGCTGATTTAGGACGAATCTGATGCGCTGAATCCAGAAATCACATTTTTGCTCCATCAGGTCAAGCTTTTGGGCTATGAATATGTGTCATTTGTTACGTTTTTGTTCAAATCTGCGCATGTGTGGAGGATTTTTGAAGTTTGTGAAGGTAAAATGCAATGTCGAATATTTGCTTTGATGGGAAATGACTATTTTAATGACACGAAGTATTCAGGTCCGATTTTTTTGGTTGATTATGTCGAAAACATAAAATCTTAAATCTTTCTAAAATTGGTGCTCAACATACACGAAGATGGACTGGACTGTGTGTGGGGGGGTCGGTGCCTTGCAAAGAAAGGAACATCATCAACAACCATCAGGTGGACAGTGACAGAATACTCTTCACACCGTTGCACATCAAGCTCTGCTGGATGAAGCGATTAACCAAGACTCTGGACAAGGATGGTGACTGCTTCACTTACTTGTGACAGGCTTTTCCAACATTGATCATGGAGAAGTCGAAAGCTGACATCTTTGACGGTCGTTAGATCCGGCAGCTCATCAGAGATCCAGAGTTCGAAAAATTAATGAGCGAAGTGAAACTGAAAGAGATGGTGGTTATAAAATTTCTTGCCAAGAGTAAGGCCAGGAACTACACAGAACTTGTTGATAATATGCTGTCTTTATAAACCTGGGTTGCAAGATGAGCATCAAGAGGCATTACTCAATTTCACATATAGACCGGTTTCCTGAGAACCTGAGTTAAATGAGTCACGAGCAGGTGGAAGATCCCACCAGGAACAGAAAGAGATGAATACCAAGTATCATGGTCGCTAGGACGAAGTCATGATCACTGACTACTGTTAGAATCTGAAGAGATACTTCCCCGTCTGCTGAAAATTCTAAGAGTTCGAAGAAACGGAAGTTCAAGCCATGAAGCTTGAACAATAGTCAAGCAACATGCAATTTTCATGTACTTACTCTGGACAAGGATGGTGACTGCAATTTACAGTAATCAAATTTTCTATTAAGTATTCAATATATGTTGTTGGCAAAACATTTTTCTTTTCAAAAATAATTTAGGATGATATGTGTTGACAAAATCAGCTGATAATGACACAAAAATACAATTTTGTCACAAGATTTGATTTTTGTCCAAATCAACAAAGCACGAAAAATGCAGAGAAACGGATACCATTTCTTGATTTAGCATTGCAAAATACCGCAACTAAGTTGTAGAAATATTGATAGCATTCAAAAGGTAAAAAAATAGTTGCCCAATGTAATACTCATGACTGAAAACTATACTTATATTTGTAGGGGAAAAGAAGTTTAAGTGAAATTAAATTTCTCTGCCCCCAAACAAAATAATAAAAAAGGAATAAAACAAAATGACACCTCCTTCTCGTTTAAAATGCACCGCATTTATTTTTCAACAAAAATAACAAGATGAACAAGCAAAGGTCTGATCGGTAAGAGTTCTTGAGAAATCATTATGATTAGAATGTACAGAGTAGGTGAAAAATCCTTTGTGGAATTATTAAGATTAAAAGGTCATGTTAGATGGAAGTCCTTCGTTAAATTAATAAGATTAGAAGGTGAAACTCTTGATGAAAATAATGTCCTTATTTCAAGGTTTGTGTTTTAACTGGACAAGTTCGCCTTATTCAAAAGTTCCATGAGGAAAGTAATCCGTTGTTATTAATTCTCATAGAAAATGTGCGGAATGGGTGTGTGTGTGCGTAAGTATGATTTTTTGGGTGCAATTATGGTTTCGACAGATTTGAAAATGACGATGAGATGAAAACGAGAGGCATGTTCTTGTGTCACGTCGGAGCGAGAAGAGAAGAAGAAAGAAGGGGAAAAATGGGAAGAAAGAATGTTTCTTGCTTTTAAATACTTTTTTTGAACCGGCTCCAGCACAAGACTGTTGTTGCTGGTATTTGGTTTTTGGAAAAGCGTTAAAAATACAATCTTCTAAATTTTCTCATTGGTCGCTTGTGTCACGTGTTACTGTATTCAACTACGTCCGCCAGAAATAGTTTACTTTTGTTGTTGTTAGAAAGGCGTGTGGGCGTATTTGAAATTATGTCGTTACTGGGGGAACTTACATTTTTGTGCAAATGCGCGGGGAAATTAAAATTAATAAACGTTCGTTTGTGTGTGTGTGTGTGTGTGTGTGTGTGTGTGTGTGTGTGTGTGTGTGTGTGTGTGTGTGTGTGTGTGTGTGTGTGTGTGTGTGTGTCAATGAGTGACAGCACATATGTATAACTGTAATTTGATGTAAATACATTGAACCAGATAACAAATCAAAAACTCTCCACCGACAGAAAGGAAAATGGATAACTGAATCTCTCTCTTTCTCTCTCTCTCTCTCTCTCTCTCTCTCTCTTACACACCCTCTATCTTTCTCTCACACTTGCTCTTACTCGATCTAAGTAGACATTTTCAAACCTTAATTTCTTCAACCAGAATAAATATTACTTAGCCTAATTTTTCTTTTAGTAACTAAATATTAAAAAAATAATATTTATAAGAAATAAATGAAAATATAATTCTCTGAGTGTTTTTGTAACCGTTTAGAATTCTTAACCGTTTTATGAAGACATACTTTTTTTAGTATTGCGATAGAGTCATAAATAATAGTAATATATTTTTAATGACGGGTCGATAGTAAATCCAACTTTTATGAATATCCGTTACTTGGTTCCAACATTCTCTTGTCAAGTGTAATAAAACGTAGCGTAATAAAAGTACCTACTTTATAAACGAGACGATTTACGGATATCTTTCTCTCTTTTTCTTTCTCTCTCAATATCTTTATTTTTATGTCTATCCTTCTACAAATATAGAAATAAATAGTTGCTCAGCACAGAATAGAACTCAATATAGTGCTTCTATTTTATTTTCAAACCGTGAATAGTAAGGAAAGAAAATAAAACTAAATATAATATTATCAAAGTTTGGCTCTACGTCGGTATTTCCCAACTTAAATGGATGATGTATGTAGTCTTTTAGTAATAAAGTCAGTTTATTGCGTATCTCGACAGTCTTCATAACATCTATGTTATACTATTCATTGTATTCTAACATTAGTTTGTTACTTTTTATTTTCTTTGATCTTGTTAGTTTTTCTTATACATTCTTTCTCATTTTCATGCACAACCCTTTTTTGCATTCCCCCTTTTTGTCCCCATACGGTTTGACCGTATAATTTATTTTCTGCGTTCTTCCCATCCGCTTGCTACTTATAATTTCCTCAAACCTACTTTTGTTTGTAAATAGAACCATGTATCTTCATCTATGATGACTAAGTGACGTTCCAACACTAGGAAATTCGATCCGTTGTCCGGATTCTTTCGGTAACTTTCGCACTCTCTATGAACAAATTTGTCTTCATCCACATCTTCCATTTGTGTACCCGAGGATTGTTAATATCTTCAATGCTTAAGGGGTACTTAACTTTAAATTACAGCGGCGATGCAATTGCTGCGTCTTTTTCTCATAAAGAGTTCTAATTTTAGGATGAAATATAAGGTTCCGTTAAGATTGTCTTACTTGGCCGTCAAGCAATTTTGTTTGCCATTTGTTTTAACATTAAAAATGACTTTAAAGATTATTATTTCGGAGTTCTGTATTAGATTTATTAGAATCCAAGTAAAAGAGTACCGAAAAATAAAAATACCAGACACGGTTTAGAAACTCACAAATAAAAAAATATATATATATTTGCCCGTACTATAATTTGACATGTCTTTTTTTTATTCATTATTTTTAAACTTTTAGTAATCCGTAAACTGAAAAAAGGAAAATATCTAATATTCTCAGTTAAGCATCTCTTGAACAGGCCAACAACAAATTTACAAAAATATATGTTCAAGTCAAATGGTTGATCCTAAATTCCTATTTTAAACGAATACATTATTTTATACGCCAATCGCGTATGAAACTATTTTCCATATATTATATAATAACTGATTCGTAATACTAAAACCTTTGTCTTACATTAAAGATAATATTTACGGTAAACTAAGATCCCCACAAAAACACCTTGCGCATATAAAATATGACCGACACAACAGTAGGAAAAAATGAGCCCCGCATTTCTGAACCATTCTAATAAAACGAAATCCTGTAAGAAACCCATCCAACAAATGTTACCGTGACATACATTGACTGGATTTCTAACAATATTTTGTTTTAGTTTTTATTTAGAAGTTATTATCGAGATTTCAAACGTTGTAATAATGAAATCGAATCGCGGCCATAATTTCTTATTCTCATGTAACGCTTTATACTATTTGTTTTTCGAACCGGATAAATGGTATAAAGTAGAACACTGAAACATTGGAATATTAACTTATGTTGTCTTTGATAACATCTATCTGTTGTAAAATAAAACAGATTGTTCTACAAGTTTCCCAATGCGCATTTTTATATAAATAATGATTGAGGCACAAAAAGCAATGAAAGTATCCGTTTTTTTTAATATTTTGTTCCATGCAAAATATATATCTAAACGTAAAAGAAATGGCTTAAACAAATGTTAGTTGATTTTTTTTAAATAGCTTTAGTATCTTTATATTTTAACCTAAGTGTTCTTTGCATAAAAACTTAGTAATGCTCCAGATATCGGAAAATAATCGTATGCGTCATTTAAATATTTTTCGATGGATTCCAAAAGGTCTACATTATTTTTGTGCTGTGGGAGTTTTGTTTGTGATGGTAGTCCATCGTGTTCAAAGAAGACTCTAGGTTTTGGCAACTCATCTGTGTTTTCAAGGGTGGCTGTGCAACCCCTAGGCTGGAGGAGCAGGACCTAATACAGCAGGGGAACCGAACGTCCGTAGTTTGTATCACTATTGTTGGTGCTCTATGGTGCTGATCTTTAGCAGGAATAAACTTCTGGCGACGAGTATCCTCAAAGATGATAGTAGCTTTGTGAGTGGTAGTTCGCCAGTTTGATCAATCACTGTCCCAGTTGGCCCAATTCCTTTGGTCCAATATCGCACCACTGTAGATTGGTCTTTACTGTCTCTTTTTAACGAATTTTTTCATTTCCCTTTCTTTTCTGAAGTCCCCCGTACACCAACCGACTTGGTATCCGGTATTTTGTCATGCGAATGACATCACATGCCACTATGTTTGATGACCTGGTTTGGCTTAGTGTAGGGCCTCAATATTAGTAATTCAGTCGTGCCAACAGATTCCAAAGACGAAACGTAGAGCACGCGTGTGAAATTTTCTCAGTTTTTATGTGTTTTCTAAGCCTCAAATCCATGGAGGAGGGGAGAGGGGACCAATGCATTGTACATTTTCAGTTTTGTACTGAAACGTATGTTGTGTTAACAAAACACTTTGTTTTTGGATCTTTCTAAAACCCAACTGACTTTGCTAATTTGTGCATCGATTTTGCTTTGTAATGGACCGTTAGAGGAGATGGTGTTTTCTTAGATATTGAAGTGCTCCATACTTTTCAGCTGGGTGGTGTTTTAAATGAAAATGGTTTCGGGTGGGTAGTTTATTTCTGGTACGGATTGACAAAGAACCTCAGTTTTACTAAGGCTGATTGTTAGACCAAATAGTTGGGTAGTTTTTTCAAATCGGTCTAGGATCAATTGCAAATGGGACTGAGCATGCGCTACTAGAGTACGATGGTCGTCAAAGCGAACTCCTTAGATGAGGTTTAGAAAACGTAAGTCAAAATAAAAGCTATCCAGACGGCAGCGAATGTAAATCCCCTGTCTTTATAAAAGTGACCCTGTCTGTCTGTCTGTCTGTCTGTCTGTCTGTCTGCCTCATGGATGGCGTCTACTAAACTCTTTTGTCAATCTTTGGTCGACAAACTTGAAACTTGATATACAGGGGATTTGGCACTGTGGAAAAATTCAATTTGGTCTTCAGTCGGTGAAAATAGCTGCTCGGCATTAAAATTAAAAAAGAATTGGGACTAGTCCGGCGTAGGTCGAAAAATAGTGTTCCTGTAAGCATGCGCATTATACATTTACATGTTAAAATCAGTTAAATTATAACGTATTTTTATCTATCGATAGCTGAAAGCTTACTGACTAAATCTGGAGCACTAAAGTGTTGGTGTCGATTATAGCTGATGACATCGAAGTCATTTTTTTTTTAACTTTTGAAATTACTACTAAATCAGTACAATATAATAATGCATAAAGTAGTCGGCCTGTAATAATAAATATAAAATATGCATGAATTAAAATGTAATATTTAAGCATGTTTTACGATTTGGTCCCGCCAGGGGTACTACCATATATTGGGTAAATCTAATTAAAAAGGATTTAGCTCTATAATAATATAAAAAATAATAATAATAATAATAATAATAATAATAATAATAATAATAATAATAACAATAATAATAATAATAATATGCATGCATAAAAATATCGTATTTAAACGTATTTATCGATCGGCAATGCCGAGTGGCCTGCTAGTATATATATATATATATATATATATATATATATATATATATATAGAGAGAGAGAGAGAGAGAGAGAGAGAGAGAGAGAGAGAGAGAGATACAGAGGGACAGGGAGACAGAGAGAGAGAGAGAGAGTCTTCATTCGCTATCGTTTAGATGGTTCCTTATTTTTTAATTGCGCCGACTCAATAACTAAAGACTAAACTTCACCCAAGAAGTTATCTTTGTCGACGACTCTGTTCTAGTGGCACATGCTGAATCCCATCTGCACTTGATGCTAAACAACGGTTTAGAATGCTCCAAACTATTTGGTCTAAGAATCAGCATTAGCATATATATATATATATATATATATATATATATATATATATATATATATATATATGTGTGTGTGTGTGTGTGTGTGTGTGTGTGTGTGTGTGTGTGTGTGTGTGGAGAGAGTGATGTAATGTATGTCAGATGCTTTGAACCACAATCCGAATTGGCTATCTAGCCACCATAGGACGTATAGACCTACATTCATATTGTCATACAACTCCCATATTCACACTGTCACATTTTTCACATACCACATTTTTATATGATATTCTTATCAACTAACTCCCGCCACGCCACAAGCTTCACCTGCTTATACATCGGCACACAAAAGGTTTTTGTTATCGGCAAGATACGCCGCCTTGGTATCGGTATTTCGGGCTAACCATGTCTCTTACGCGTCCTGACTGTCACGTACACTTCGGCAAAAGTTCGATCGCACTATATTATCCAATCTTTTAAGCTTTTTCTCTAAATCGTAAAAAACGGACGTTTTCAGGAGCGGAAATAAATATCGATAGCATGATCCACGGGAATTAGGCGTGTAATAAATTCTTTGAAATTCGCAAAACTTTTTCGTTCTTTATGGTACTGCTGTTCTATTTTCCGCTGATTTTCCGCTTATTTCATTCTTTTTTCTCTTCATGCAGTCATTCTCTCGTCTTCCAATTCCACGCGTTATTTGTTATGGATGTAATATATATATATATATATATATATATATATATATATATATATATATATATATATATATAATTTTCAGAATGTGAGAGATTATATATAATTATTTCCACAGCCCAAAGAACGCCGCAGCCCTCAAGAGCCACGCAAATCAACGAACCGGATGTTTAAGACTCGAGTTACGCCCTCATTTAGGCTCATCAGTCAGAAATATCAGCCGAAATGAGGGCAAAACTCAAGTCTTAGATTTCGGGTTTGTTGGCTGGCGTGGTTCTTGTGGGCTACGGCGTTCTATGGACTGTGGAGATAATTATATATATATATATATATATATATATATATATATAGTCTTGGAAGTTTTAAACCTTGGAATCTATGACAATGTTCTTTTTTTTTTAATTTTGTAGTTCTTCGTAAGAAAATTGTTTTCTCAGTAAGTCATTTCATCTCCTGCAATAGCTGAATCAACTTGCTTCTGGAATCCACAATAGTTCAAAGTTTTCAGGGACCATTGGCTGTTTACCATATAAAGAAAGAAAAGATTAAGAATAATGCGTTAATGGTGACAAAGGACAAATATATATCTATAATATAAAGCTGAACATCGATGTGTGTGTGTGTGTGTGTGTGTGTGTGTAGTCACGAATAGGCTCCTATATGGTTGACTATTATAGAAAACTGATCACATATAATGATAGAAGATGTATTAAGACACAGGAATGGGTATGTTTGATCTGGCAGAATGATGATTCATTAAAATTGTGGGGTCTGCGTACGCGCCTGGTCCACAAAGTATGGAAATAAACAATTTAAAAATTAAATAAAAAACGTTTACAATTGTTTTTTACATAGATGTACATAATAATACTTTGATAAGTATGTTTTAACTTTAATAGGGATGGTATAATAAAATTGTGGGGTCTGTGTTCGCGCCTGGCCTCCATAGAATGGAAATAGGCACAAACTTTAATACAGACTTTTAATATCTATCTGCGTAAGTATACTTTGATAATTATGTTTCAGTTTGAAGAAATATGGTATAATAAAATTATTGGGTGTTCGTTCGCACCTGACCTCCATAGAATGGAAATATGTCACAAAGTTTAACAAGGTTTTTTTATATATATCCACAGAATATTGTGATATGCGTTTCAGTGTGAACAGGTATGGTATAATAAATTAGGAAGGTTATCTATTTTATTTTTACTTTCATCATATTTTGTTTTGGTTTTAATACCCCCAAATTCGTCGCTATCTCTTTACAACCCTTCCTTTTCATAACCTATCATAGTTTCATAAATCAGAGTCCATTTTCTGTAGGCTGTTTTTGAACCCAGTCAACGACGGGTACTTTTGCTAGTATATATATGCGTATGTTTTTTCTTTATTTTCTTTATTTTTATATATCTATCTTTATACTATCTTTTTAACTTTGTTAATTATTTCCTACTAGTAAGACCTTCATAAATCAATTTACATAATGTATTTTAATAATATTTCTTTTCATATAATAAATATCTCTCAGTTTTAATAGTATTAACGAAAAAATTTTTCGGTAAGAATAATTATTATAATTAGCTTAGTATTGTTTAAATAAATAAAACGGATATGTATTTTCTTTGTTTAAAACTGAACCAATTTATTTTTAAACAATATTCCCCGTTTTGCTTACGTTAAAAATAATTGTAAGCTGAATGTTTTTTTCCAAATAATATCCAATTTTTAAAATAACTATTGATAACTATTTTGAAGGCTCAACATTACCCAATCTGAATCCATGTAGATATTTGTCTGATGTTCACCGCACCAAAGTGTTACACAAGGTCGGGAAAGTGGAGAGTAGGAAAGCTCACCCTAAAGGAGGGGCACTCTTGCCTCAACAAAATTTTCCTGGGCACCCCTGTCGGCATTCCCCGGTAGGGGCGCTTCAGACGACAAGCAATAAACTTGCCCCACCCGAAAGCCGGGTGGTAAAGCCTGAGAGGGTGGGCCTCCTGTGTGATACCCAAGCGGTGTAGTGAATTCATGTATAAGCTCACTTAGCAGTAAGAAAATTTTATAAAATCCAACAAAATGATAAGCATATCTTACTGCCACAAACGAATCTTTGTAGCCTTGGAGAGAACTTGAATTCCTGCTAAACTGCTGAGTGTTTAAAGTCTCTCTATTCAGATGTTTGTCAGGAAAACCTAATATGAGGATACGTTTTACTCCAAGAAAACAACATAATATTCGCGGGTCAAATAAGATCTCCTCAGTATGCTAACTCATACCTGCTTTCCGTGGAATGGTGCACCTTCATCAACTGATGTTATCTTAAGTAACAGCACAAAACTGGATACTCAACTACCAGACTAGCTGAATTCTTGTTCTGGAATCAAGTAAGACAAAGTGACTGCTAGAAAGATATACTATAACATATTTACATGGTCGATTGGGGAAAGGGAAATAATGTTCTCCACTTTCTTTACTTACTCATTGTTTGGGAGTTAAAAGAAAACTGTAATGGAATATTCGAATATCTACGTATCTCATATAGAGATTAAGAGTTAGCGCCTAAGGAGAGGAGTGGGCTAATTTCTGAGAACTTCAATGAAGCAAAATTATTATTTTTTTTTCTTCCTTTGAATATTGAAACGCTGCCAACATTGCCGTGCTTTTTATTGAAACTAACCGAGAGATCTTTTTAGTATCCTCGTTGTTCCCTTATGTGCAATTGTCTGGATCTTTTTTGCAATTGGTTCACCAGAAATATTAGATTGCTAGGACTTCAGGTTCTTCTCCATAAGCCCTGTAGCACCTATAATAACTGGTATGATTGATATATCTCTAAGATTTGAATTTCTTTTCATATCATACATGAGACCTTGATATTTGGACTGTTTCTCCCTTTCAGCTTTGTTCAGACCTCCATCATTAAGGACACTCACTTCAACCAAGGTTGCAACTGTCTTTGACTTATTCCATATAACTATGTTAGGTTTTACAACAGCATTTTCAATATAGGTGGCTGTAGGGACTACATGGTCGTATATAAGTCGTTTCCAACTGTTCTTTCAGGTTGATGTTCCCAGGATATGCGATTCATAAATCCATAGAACGCTGGTGATTCAATCAGTGACTATGGTGATGATGAGGAGGATGAGGAGGCTGATGATGACGATGAGGAGGAGGACGAGGAGGAGGAGGAGATGACGACGACGATGATGATGATGTATCGAAAACATATCAATGTATTCAAACTCGACATGAAGCTACTTAATACCATAAGATATTTCTTAGCCTTCGGGCCGAAATCCAAGTGTAGTGTCTGTTCTGAGTCGACACTTCGGTTTTTTGTCCTCAGTCAATGAAGGAGAAACCCTTCACGACTAAGACATTTTTTTAAATTTGTGTTCTTTTCCCCACATTCAAAAACGACTTTGGTGTCTAACTTTGCCCTCGAGGGGAGGCAAAGTAAATAGGAACCAAATGTAAGGAAACTTTTCAAAAATGTCATGGTCCCAAAGACATGTAATGTCTGTCGATGTGGAAAGTAAGCAATCAGTAGAAACAGAGTTCTACACGCCTTCAGTTCTTGAAAATAATTTATTGAAATTGGAAGTCGCATTATAACAGCGGACTAGTAGTCAAATGAGCTGGAACAATGGAAGCAGGAAATAATTCAGACAATTCTGAGAAACACATGACACAGTAGTACTAAGAGAATAGACACACTATCAACATGATGTCTGCAAGAGAAAAAGTGCAGAGAACATGAAAGATTGGAACCAATTAAATTACAAATCAATTCTGAAATAGCGTTTTCCTTTATCTGTCACGCTTTAGTTTAAGAATGCGTTTGCTTTTGTCTAACACGCTTTCAGTATGAAATGGTAGTTTTATCACAAAACGTAAAACTTTAGTAAAACTACCAATGGTTCGTGTGTTTCTTCTTCTGTCGAGTCTTTCCCTCCTTAATGGTCAAGTTTTATTTCCGGTCTGCTATAAATTTTTCATCCCATTCGTCGTTATTTTTATTGATCAGTGATTCCACTTCTTTCCTTTTATGTCCCAGTCGTTTTTTGGCGCTAAATCAAAACGCTGACTAGCTTACAGCGGCCATCTTGCATGGCTCATTCCCTAACAACTTTTAATCTTTTTATTTGCCATTTTTATGCGGCCACACCCACAAATTTTCGCGTGTGGAATTAGTATGAATCTATCTGAACTTACTTGACTGGAGCAATTTCGTTTCGGTTATTTCCTGTTTTGTATTGTCTCCACCAATCATCAGTTTTTTAATCGATATTAACCGATTTTAGATGAACTACTAACTCTCTTATTACTGTGAATTTTTCTAGCGACAGCATCACAAAGACCAGAGCACTAACGATTAGAATTGTAGTGATATAGCGGCCTTTCATCCTCCCCAATAAACTATGTGTAACTATTCCAGAACCTGACGGAAAGTCACGACGGCATTTTCGGCAGTTTACGGTAAGCTACCGGAAAAGAGCCGGAAATTACGACAACGCTATTAGCCAATCAGCAATCAGTTTTCAGAAGACGATGTTTTTGTTAATAGAAGACGCCTCTCCAACTACCGATATCTATGAAAAATAACATCCTATATTAGAATTATTTCTTAAAACTCCTCGGCTTAACATTCACGGACCATATGAACTGGAACAAATACATTAAGGACAATGAGAACGCTACTGCAATTAGCAAGGTTTCCTCTATCGTGCTAGAAGACTACTTGCAACTGAAAATATCCTGTACTTCTGCAAAGCTAACATTCACACCATGTATGGAGTATTGTTCTCACATCTACCCCTTTTGGAAAGGGCCCAAAAAAGAATCTTCAATCTAATAGTTCCTTCTTTGTCAACCAAACTTCTGTCATTATCCCATCGTTGCAATGTTGTATCTCTGTGCCTGTTTTACAAGTATTTTAATGGAATGTGCTCCGATGAACTTGTTGCACCTGTGCTCTCCTCGACGGACATATCCCTGACAAACTCGCTTAACAACAAAATCGCACTCCTTCACTGTTGAGATCCATAAATGCCAGAAAGCTTTCTACTCTAATAGTTTCTTCCTTCGAACAGCTAGACTTTGGAATTCTCTTTCTGCTATCTGCTTCCCTGATTGTACTGATATGCAATTATCAAGGCCCGGAAGCCACTCAGGGATAAGGGTTATTGCAAGTACATTACGTTAGTGTGGAGATTTGACGAAGTGTCTACCAAATGGGGCGGTTCATCAGGAACTCGTTAACGTTGGACTTGAAGACATCCAAGTTGTAGTCCGGTGGGAAGCAGGCAGACGGAACAGAGTTCCACAGGCGAGCAGTTCTAAGAAAGAAGCTTTGTTCATGGAATCCGCGTTTTGATTTAGGCACAGATATAGAGTGGGGGAAATTTTTCACAGTGGGTTCAGCTAGACGGGTGTTTTTCGTGAAAGATTGGCGAGGGGGGACCAGAGATTGGAGTTCAGACGAGCACCTGCCATGGAAATAACGATAAAACAAGGATAGGCTCGCAACGTCTCTTCTGTGGGAAAGAGGTTGCAGAGTAGAGAAAAGGGCACCCCCCACTAAGCGACGTCTATTTTGTACTCTGTCAAGGCAGGATAGGCTGTTTTTAGCAGCTCCTGCCCAGATATGGCAGCAGTATTCCATCCTTGGACGTACTTGGCTTTTATATAGATAGAGAATTGCATCAGTAGTGAGATATCTTCTGGAGCGGTAGAAGGATCCCACCATCTTTCCAGCGACCTTGGCAACAGACTTGATGTACGTGTTCCATTTCAGATCAGTAGTAAAGGTCAAACCCAGAAGCTTGTCAAAACACGGGGCCTCACCCAGACGAGAGCCATCCATCACAATTGATGCCAGATGGGGATCAGAGCGTTGATGATGTAAGGATAGGAGTTTGGTTTTGGATGCATTAAAGGTAACCAGCCACATCTTCCCCCACTGAACCACGTGCTTGAGATCAGAGGAGAGAGAATTAGAGAGAACTTTGTCATTTACAGCCTTTGATGTGTTGCCGTAGATGGTCGTGTCATCAGCATAGATGTCAACGAATGATTTAAGTATGTGTTTAGGGAGGTCATTGATTTAGATCAGGAAGAGAGTTGGGGAATGTAAAGTAAACCAACATCTTGTTAATATTTTCTAGACAGGGTCCCAAATAGTAGACCCTTCTGTCTATGTGACGATATGCCTTGTTAGGTGTGAACGTGAGTAAAATAAAAATCATTTTCTGATAATGTTCTATAAAAAGAATTGCATGTAAAAATATTTGTTTTCGTCGTTGCAAAAAACAAAAACAAAAAACTTATATTATTAAAACCTTTCTTGCAAAAATGTTTGAAAAAAGCTTTGGCTTTTCCTGCATAGTTGTTTCTACGTTTTTGTTTTGAAAAAAAACTTTTTTAAAAACATTTACTAAAAATTAATATACTTCTCTTTGTAAACAAATAAAAAAATGTTTTTCATATAACGGTAAGTCTTATCTACTTGTGTTAAAGTTTTGTTTTTAGCGTTTTTAATTGGTCGTCTGACAGTGTTCACGTCGGCTTCTTCCGGTAGTTTTTTTTCCCGGATGCTTACCGAAACTGCTGATAGATGCCGACCTGATTTTGGATCCGATTCTGTATCAATACGAATTATTTTTCAAATAAATCGTTACGGTCTTCAGAGTTAACCCAATCTTAACTTAACCCTAACTGGCAGCCACTCGGACTGAGGGTTAATAATACCTATTTACAATGCCTCCCCACGGGACAGAGTTAGACACCAGGGTCGTTTTTTAACGTGGAGAAAAGGTACAAAAATAAAAATTTTCTCAGTCGTGAAGGATTTCTCCTCCACCGAAAGAGAACAAGGAATAGAAGTGCAGCATCCGAAGAACAGATACTACACTTTGATCTTGTCCCGAAGGTGAGGGTTAATAATAACAAAATTTATTAACTGCCCTAAAGCGCTAGAATGTCTGGATATGACATCCTATTGTGTGAAACGGATCGCCTCAACAATTCTATAATATATTATAATTTTGCTTATTTTTCTTTTTTTACGATATCCACTAGTAATCGCCTAAAAAGTAAAATTTCCTTAGTGCATGTCCTGATTAGGTGGAGGCCATTACTCTACAAATATATCGAAATTCATCCCTCTATTATTTTTTTGATAAAGAAAATAATGTAAAACCTTTGTAATACGCAATACAAAAACACAAATATACCGAAAGGAAATTGTTCTAGTCACACATATTCTAATACAGGGTGACCCCCAAAAAACAAAAAACATAGAAAGTATATGTAGAACATATGCTGTAGAACGGAGAAAAAAAAGGCCAAAGACCCTAGTGTTTTGATGTGATGTTTTGAATATAATAAACTAGTTATGACCAATGTTTCATTTCATTCGGAGAAAACACTAAGAAACGGGGTCTAATTAGAGTCGGGGCCCGTTTTTTTGGGGGGGAGGGTCACCCTGTATACAAAGTTCGTTTCAAATGTAATGCCTCCTATTTTTTATTCTATCAGAATGGATTAGAGGGAATTGCAAATTTCATTGGTATGATGACTGAACTTATGTATTGATGACGTTTCTGAATTTTGGAGATGAGCATTGATTATTCGTATTATTTGGATTCATCGGACTACTGTTCTAATCTTGAGTGTGATTTTTCACTACGTTTCAGAAGGTGTGCCTTGCCATACTCGGGATGTGTTTGTCGAACGCGGGAATTTGGACGTAATTTCGAGCGGAACCCTTTATTTACTTCACGAGAGTAGCATGCTCTTGTTCCGTCAGCCATGAGTGGATAGAGGTCCTAAGTAATTCGCAATTGTATTTTCGGTCGCCCACACTGAGAATTAAACCTTCAACCTTCAGAAGAATTTCACTTTTTACAATTGATTTTTCCAAGGAAATGAAGCTGTCACAGATCCTCAGTAAGACTAAAGACCTAGTATCACCTGAAAAATACAGACAAGTAGTACAGTATTACAGCAAGCTACCACACCTATACGGCCTTCTTAAGATCTACAAGGGCGTTACTCCATTAAGGCCCATTGCCAGTGCCCGAAGTGCAGCATGCCATGCATTGAGCCAATTCCTGATAGACATAATCACCCCAATCATCGGTAAATCACCATTATACGTCAAGAATTCAGCTTACTTTGTGGAAATAATAAACAATGTCCCCATTTATTCCAACCAAATGGCGAGTCTAGGTGTAGTGAGTCTTTTCATAAAAGTATCTACTGATGAGACTCTTGCAGTGGTACGGAATAATCTGACTTTTTATACCTCACTGAAGGAAGGCACTTGCATCCCAATTGACAATATAATGGAGATGTGGTCTTTCAGTGTAAAACTACATACATCGTGATGGGATCTGATATATGTCGGCAGGAAGAAGGTCTGGCGATGGGATCATCATTGTTCCCGGTACTGGCCAATGCATACATAGAATTCCTTGTAGGAAATGGATGTAGGATCAACACCACTATAGCCAACAATGTTGTTGCAATATGTAGATGAGACATTTATACTCTGGGCCCACCAGGAATATGTTCAAACATTACTAGACCATGTGAACTCGATCCGTCCTACTATACAATTCACGATGGAAAAAGAACATAACAGATTATCGTTCCTAGATATGCTGATAACCCGCACTGTTCAGGGGGTTATGTCACCTGTATACCGAAAGCCAATCTTCACTCGACAGCACCTAAACTTCAACCCTCACCATCCATATACTATAAAGAAAGGAATCGTCCGTTGCCCACAACACCGAGCAAAAGCAATACGTAGTAATAGCAGTGGATATCAAGAGGAGATGAACAGTTTAACAACTATCCAGAGAGCATGACATGTGGATTTCTGCACTTTGTCATTTTTTTTTCAGCAAATAAGACTGACTTACGATTGCTTGAAGAGTGAAAGATTGTCTATATTTTTCTGCGGGTGTTAATCCTTATTTTCTTTTATCCGCCTTTACCTCAAAGAAGACGTATCGCTACTAAGACGTAAAAGGGGCTATTAACTGGATCCATGCTTAGGAAAGATTAACAAGATGTTGCTTTACGTTACATTTAAACTTTTGCATATCAGTACAATCAGGGAAGCAGGTAGCAGGGAGGGAATTCCAAAGTCTAGCTTTTCCAAGGAAGAAACCATTAGAGTAAAAGCTTTTTGACATTTGGGGGACTCAACAGTCGAGAGGTGTGATTTTGTTGCTAAGCAGGTTTGTTGGGGATATATACGCCAGGGAAGAACAAGTGCAACGAGTTCATCACGACGAAATATTTGCTTAGCTCAAAGCAGTAAAAGTAGAAAAATGTCGGATTCGGGATTCTTCTTAACAACCAGTCCTATCAATTAGCGATCTATTTCTTCTCCCTCGCAGCCGTCATCGTAATTCTCTTTTCGCCTTCTTCGCAACCGTCAGCGACCTCACGCGCATGAGATGAAAAATGTCTCTGCCCTCGAACAAAAATTGTCTCTTTATATTGCCGCCTCAAATCAGGATTGCTCTTAAATTTTCATTTATCTTCTTATTTTTCGTATCGGACGTGTTTCGGGCTTGAATATGAGCCCTTCTCCACAGAGGGCACATACCACCCGTGGACACCTACCGTTATGTCTCCCCACATCGTCATATTAATAAATGTTCAGATTATAGCTGAAGGGTCAAAACAAGGCCTGTTCTTTGATCTTAGAACGTAATAACTATGGCTATGATAACAGAATATTTTTTCACTGTTTGGACTCTCGAGTATATATCTGACACAGTTAGACACAGTTAATCGACGGAGAACCACATTACTCTATATAAAAGCATATAAGATATCATCTCCCAAAACACATACTTAAATCATTTGTTGACATCTATGCTGATGACACGACCATCTACGGCAACACATCAAGGGCCGTAAATGACAAAGCTTTCTCTGATTCTCTCTCCTCTGATCTACAGCGCGTGGTTCAGTGGGGGATGAGGTGGCTGGTTACTTTTAATGCATCTAAAACCAAGCTCCCAACGTTACATAATCAACGCTCTGTTCCTCACCTAGCATCAATTGAAATGAATGGCTCTCGTCTTGGGGAGGCTTCATGTTTTGACAAGCTCCTGGGCTTGACCTTTACTACTGATCTGAAATGGAACACGTATATCAAGTCTGTTGCCCAGGCCGCTGGGAAAATCGTTGGATCCTTCTACCGCTCCAGAAGATATCTCACTACTGATGCAATTCTCTATCTCTACAAAAGCCAAGTACGTCCAAAGATGGAGCACTGCCGTCACATCTGGACTGGAGCTTCAAAAAACAGCCTATCCTGCCTTAACAAAGTACAAAATAGACTCCCTGGCTTGGTGGGGGATACTCTCTTCTCTTCCCTGCAATCTCTCTCCCACAAAAGAGACATTGCGAGTCTGTCTTTGTTTTATCGTTATTTCCATGGCAAGTGCTCGTCTGAGCTCCAATCTCTAGTCCCCCCTCGCCAATCCTTCATGATAAACACCCGTCTAGCTAAAACCACTGTCAGTAATTTCCCCCACACTTTATCTGTACCTAAATCAAAACGTAGATTCCATGAACATAGCTTTTTTTCTGAGAAGTGCACGCCTGTGGAAGTCTGTTCCATTTGCCTGTTTCCCATCTTGGATGTCTTCAAGTCCAACATAAACAAATTCCTGATTAATCGCCCCCTTAAGTAAGACACTTTATCAAATTTCCAATATTAATACTACTAATAATAATATTACTACGATATTATCCCATTGATTATTGTACAAAAAATAACCCTTATCCCCGAGTGGCTTCCGGGCCTTGATAAGTGATGATCTCCATGTAAAAACAAAAATCTGATACACACTCGAGAGTCAAAACAATGAAAAGAATATAGCCCTAGTAATAGCATGCATTTGGCCATCATCTTGTCTGAAGTTTTGTTCTGTGAATATTTATGTTCCTCATCTTATTTCTTTTCATTTTTTCTTTTTGTGATAATAATGAAAAGAATTAAAAAATAAACAAAAGCAACGACGTTTAGGATTTTATCTCTTAGAATGAATTCCCGTTTTAAGAGGCACTAACTTTTCCATTATACCATCAATCGGTCTATCAGAACGACTTCCCTACTAAAATCAGATACTTCCATACCGTAGTAAAGGCGTGGTAATTATGAGCTATCCGGGCTTACCAGGTCTTTGTGAAAATCCAACGTATTACAAGCAAAGACAGTTAGTCGCAGAACTGCAAATAAATAGAGTTACAATATTTCTTTGTATGTTCTGAGCCAACCGTCCCTGACTGCGCATGTAACTTTGTCAGGGATAAAGCCCTACAATATTGCTCTTAAGGAATAGCTGCAACACTGAATGAGGATTCCATATAAAGAGACAATCATGAAGCACGATATTTGTAAGCTCTAGGCAGACAGTCGTAACAAAAAAAAAGAAAAACAACGATCTACGGTCACCGGTATAGCACTAAAGATCAAAGTATAACTTCCCAATATCACTCTAATGACAGAAGGGATTCTCGAATTCCATCTTGTCATAGCATCACTCCAAAATCAGCTCTATCTTTTACTTCAGGGTCGAACATTGATAACAGCTGCTAAATACGTTATATTGTTGCTTTCTCTAGAGGAGGAGATGTTTGCTTTTTATTTTTCAGAAGAACTGTACATTTTTTAAGAAAGAGACAACGACTTAACGTTAAAGCAAGTGTTTTTTTTTTTTTACTGAACTAAATTGATCTCTATTTCCTTAAGTAGAAACCGCCTACGGACAGTCTTCTAATTGGGAATTCTTAATTTTATTTTTAAACACCTTACATGACGTGTAACTAACTAGCATTATGGCAGGAACATAAGCTCGGATTTTCTGCATATTTCAATCATTAAATTGACCAACAATGATTCACCCGATATAAAACACAGGTGACAGTGGTCAAATGGTTGATACGGACTGACGACACGGGTGTTCCAGGTTGGAACACTGCTCGTTTCACCAAAATCACTTTCACGTAGGATGTTGGCAACCTCCACGCAGTTCCTCGCGTAAGTAGCAATGTATTTGTAAAATGAATTCAGACTTGAAAAATATCGAGGAAACTAATGCCAACAAAGAATATTCGGATTCATACCCCGTATAAAAAATTACACATACTCAAAAATCATGTTAGAGGTAGAATATTTTCGTCTTCTTTCTGAAACACGAGTAAGCAGTTGCAGATTGTAGAAGACAAGGGCGTCTTCTTGGCTAATTCTAGATGCATTAACTTGGACGCCATTTTAGTTTTATTTTTTATTTTATGAGCAAGAAAAGGAATAACATAGATAGATTTCCCTTTTCACTGTCTCCATAACATGGCATTTTTTTATTAAATGTTTCTTTTTTGTTGTTGATCTTTAAATTTTCTTTTCGATTTGGATAATTCCTTTCTATGATCCAATGATAATCTATTCAATCAGTGTAACAAGAAAAAATACGAGAATGAAATACTTGAATATAAATCATACATCATCCACTAGTAGTATTAAATCACTACAGCAAACGGATCTGTGAAATTGGACATAATGTTATAGCCAAAATAGAGAAAGTAGAAACTCTAGGTGAGCTAGCGTCCCTTAAGACGCTAGCTTAAACAAAACGGAGATGGAGAAGATAACTAAATATCAAGTCATGAGAAGCAACTACAACTACCACAAATATAACAAATAGAACTACCACGAATATTACTACAACTAACACAAATATTATTACTACAACTAACACGAATATTACCACAACAACTAACACAAATATTACTACAACAACTAACACAAATATTACTGCTACAACTAACACGAATATTACCACAACAACTAACACGAATATTACCACAACAACTAACACAAATATTACAACTACAACAAACACGATATTACTATAAAAACTACCACGAATATTATTACTACAACCAACACAAATATTACTACAACAACGAACACAAATATAACTACTAAAACTACCACGAATATTACTACAACAACTACCACGAATATTACTACTACAACTAACACGAATATTACTACAACAACTAACACAAATATTACTATTACAACTAACGCAAATATTACTACAAGAACTACCACGAATATTACTACTACAACTACCACGAGTATTACTACAACAACTACCACGAATATTATTACAACAACTAACACGAATATTACTAAAACAACTACCACGAATATTACTACTACAACTACCACGAGTATTACTACAACAACTAACACAAATATTACTACTGCAACTAACACGAATATTACTACAACAACTACCACGAATATTACTACTACAACTAACACAAATATTACTACTACAACAAACACGATATTACTATAAAAACTACCACGAATATTATTACTACAACCAACACAAATATTACTAGAACAACTAACACAAATATTACAACTACAACTACAACTAACACAAATATTACTACAACAACTACCACGAATATTACTAATACAACTAACACGAATATTACTACAACAACTACCACGAATACTACTATAACTACTACAACTACCACGAATATTACTACAACAACTACCACGGATATTGCTACTACAACTAACACAAATATTACAACTACACAAATACGAATATTACCACAATAACTACCACGAATATTACTATTACAACAAGGAATATTCTTCAACAAGCACCACGGGTTTTACTACAACAACAACCTCAAATATTACTATTATAACTACCACAAATATTACTGCTATAACAACCGATATTATTACTAAAACTTCGTATTATGCGTAAATCCTTCACTGTTCTTAAGTTATTTCCTTTTATTCCCGTTATTGTCTTATTTTTGATTTTCGTTTTCCAAAAAAAAATATTTCT
>NC_136511.1:59020034-59032534 GCF_053919585.1 Euprymna scolopes | reverse complement strand
AACATAATATTAATAATAAGAAGAAGAAGAATAAGAAGAAGTAGTAGTAGTAGTAGTAGTAGAAGAAGAAGAAGAAGAAGAAGAAGAAGAAGAAAGCGAATTAACTCGCGCTTCCAATCAGGAGGTACAAAATAATCCCCCATCAAGAATACCACGTTTCCTAATTAGATAATAATGACCACGTGCAGCAACCGCGGGATAAAATGGTAAGCGGTGAAAATAGGAATTAGGGGTTGCTGGTGTGGAGAATTGGAGAAAGAGAGTTATAGAGCAAATAACAGAAATAGAGAGAGAAAAAAAAGGAAATAAATTAAAGAAAACGGTAATCCCAATGGCGTCTCTAAGTAGTAAAACTAATTAATTAGCAAAAATTCGTAAAATAGCTTCTAGTAAAGAGAAAAATTACAAGTTCTCTCTCTCTCTCTCTCTCTCTCTCTCTCTCCATATATATATATATATATATATATGTGTGTGTGTGTGTGTGTGTGTGTGTGTGTGTGTGTGTGTGTGTGTGTGTGAAATATCAATTATAAACAATACATAGCCATATGTTGGTATACATATATTTATTTGACGATATAATAAGGAAACAGTAATTAGGGGAGGTGTTACTCTTTATACATAGGTATTTCGAAGCCTAATGCTTCTCGTCAGAAGAAGGGCTAAGGATCTTGGTTGCAAACATTTTAATGAGACATCTAGCTAGGGGAATAATTGGAGCGATATTAATGTATTCGGCATATAAGTAAATGATGGACGAAGAGAATGCGAGGCATGTGGGGGTGTTAAATAAATGTAGGTTCATTTTAGTTAGGTGAGGACTTGCGAGAGATTAGGATATGCAGTAGAACCCCGGGATACGGCATTAAAAATTAGGTACAAAATATAGAACAGTATATAATACACCTGTATCTAATCAAATAACATTATAAATAACTACGTAAGGCGGAGCAAATACCATCAAACAGGTGCTGGAAAAACATCGTATTTCACATCGTAACCTGAAAAAAAAAACGAATCACAGGGCCAGCATATATTCTTCCACTATATATATATATATATATATATATATATATATATATATATATATATATATATATATATATATACCTACTAGTATTTCAGCCTCGCGTAGCCCGGATGTTTAAAGGTGTATGTTGAGCACAAAAAAAAAGCGGTAAATTTTTTAAACTTTGACCCTATTATGAACCCTTAACGTTTATTGTTTTGGACTCAAATCAAGTTAGATTCATGTCCAAGGAACCTATATCTAAAATTTAAAGTGTTTGGACCCTAAATTGTCTTAGGAGTTTGGTAGAGTTCTCAAAGGTCAAATCGTTGAACTTTGACCCCTTAACAGCCAAATTTCTGGCCGAAAACCGATCACAAAGATTTTCCCAAATCTCAGTGCCTATATCAAATTTCGAGTCAGTAGAAATTGAGAGAGTTATTGAGTAGGGAAATGTACACACACACAGACAGGCAGACACACACATATACCTAGGCACATTCACTTTTATAGATATACTAGCATGGGCGCCCGGCGTTGCCCGGGATTTGGAGGTGTGTGTTGAGGGAAAAAAGTGGTAGTTGGAAGACAGGCTCGAACCCGTACCGCGAATGAGGAAAAGAATGAAAAAAAACGTGACGTCTTGCTGTTACAACACTGGCAAACCGGAAGTGACGTAGGTTTAAATTAAAGCTAGACAATCGAAAAGAGGAGACGACTTTCGAAAATATCGGTGAAAAAAGCGACCCCTCCTTGTAGAAAAGTGCCCAGTTGATGGTGATGAAATTAATGTTCTTAGCTAATTTTTCGGTATTTGTCATCTTAAAAAAGATACTGATCTTGGTAAAATCCGTGGCTTCTGTCGAAAGTTTTAGGCAGACATGCAAACATACATACATACATTTACATATTGGGAGCTCAGATTTTCGACCCATATTCTTCATAGGGTTACCGTATATTCTCATAGGGCCACTGTATATTCTTCTGCTATATATATATATATATATATATATATATATATATATATATATATATATATATATATATACATATATATATATATATATATATGCATATTTAAACTCCAAAAAGGCACAGTGCCACTTTGATGCAGGTGACTACTATAAGAGACATAATTTGCAGGGATACTATGTCGGGAGTTGAGCAGCAAGATATCTGTTTGCATTATAATTGAACTTCTGCATGTCAGTACAGTTGGGGAAGCAGGGACCTGAAGGGAGTTCCAAAGTCTAGCAGTTCTGGGGAGGAAACTATTAGAGTAGAAGGCTTTCTTACACCAAAGGATCTCTACTGTGTATAGTTGGCACTTTGTTGCTTGTCGTGTTTGTTGGAGATATTTATCTCGATGGGTACAAGGGTGTGTAGTTCGTCGGAGCGTTTAGCATTAAAATGCTTTTAAAACTGGAAGACGGGTGCAAAATTTCGTCAATGGGACAGAGGTTGAAGCTTAGATTACAGTTCATGACCTATCAGGTTGGTGACTCTCTTTTGAACCCTGTCCAGTAGTGAGAGACTAGTAGCAGATGCACCAGCATAAATGTGTCAACATAACTGCATACATGGGCGGATGTTGGATACTTGCTTGCATAAGTAACTTTCTAGAACGGTAGAAAGAGCCCACCTTCTTCGCAGCAGCCTGTGCAATACTCTCGATGTATCTGTTTCAACTCATGTTCCCTATAAACGTTAAGCCGACGAGTTTAAACAAAGAACTTTCAGGTAATTTATCTTTAGTCATAAGTATTTGTGGTTGAGAAGGTTTCTTGTAATTATTAAAGGAAACGAGCTCAGTCTTAGCGTTGAATGTTACCATCCATTTTTGACCTTATTCCACTACAGATTGGAGATCTTCCTCTAGCGTTTCCGCCAATGACTTGGTCTTGCGTTCATTCGTTTTTCCCTTGTGCCTATTATAGGGCATGGTTTCGTCAGCATCTCAGAGACTATTTTATCAAGGAGGTCATTCATGAATATCAGGAATAATAAAGGTCCAAGAATCAATCCCTGAGGTACACTCGGATTTATATCACGTTGTTTGGATGTACAACCATCGAGGACAACCTCTTTGATTCTTCTCTTATTTAAGAAGGATATAATTATGTTTGCCTAAATCCATATGGATGGTCGGACAGAAGATTAGCAACTGTAAGGTGATGGAGTAGAGCTTGATCAATTATAGACTCAAATATTTTGGCGAAATGATTGAGGAGGCTAATGGGGTGATAATTTAATGGATTAGTTCTTTCGCCAGAATTCTTGAAAATTGGTACCACAAAAGCAGTTTTCCAGCAGTCAGGAAAGCAAGAGTTGTTAAGGCATTTTTGAAGAGTCTAGAGAGAACTGGAGCAATCTCAGCGGAGTTTTAAATAGTACAGTCGGGATGAGATTAGGTTCCCATCCTTGTTAGGTGTCTAGCAATATAGGAGGAAGTGGTTTTCTGGATCCAAGATAGAGTTTGAAGCAAACTGACGGAAAAGCATGTTAGCTTTCTCGGTTGCCGTGCAAACAACCTCATGATTGTTGGATAGTGGTGAAATTGTTGATTGTTCATTATTTACTTCGCTGTTGTAGATTTTCCAACAATCACGAGTTCCTAATTTCTACGCTTCAGTGCATTTCTGGTGGTTTCGGTATATTCTCTCTCAGCTGTCGCTACTTATTTCTGATTATTCGAACATTTAATTAAGACTGGCAATTACTAATAGTAATATCCAACTTCATTGAAAAAAATATTTCCATTAATTAAAAAAGAGGAAATAGTTAATTATATATATATATTTTTCATTTTTTCAGAATCTTTGATATGTGTATTCATTTTTTATTTATTTTTTTCGGACTGTTATCCTCATCTTCATAGTTGTTGTTTCAACAGGTTCCAGCCCACTCATAATGTACCTTCTTCAGGTGGTTACCCGTGATGGGATAGAAATACTGAGTGTAACTGTGTCCTCGCTAATTACTGTCTTCCATAGTTGTCTCACCAACTAATCTACTGGCCTGCTTTAGGGAGGATTGAAACCGCTATCTTCAGACAATGTTCACCTGGAAGCGTATAGATTCAACGCCTCTACCCACTGCGCCACGGGTCTTGAAGGGCAATCAAGTTTCGATTTTTGTTGTTTTCGGCCAACCCATCTAAAATGTGATGAGATAACAACGACTATGGAAGGCAGTAATTACTTGGGATACAGTTACGACACTCAGCATCCCTATCCCGTCGCGGTTAATCACCTGAAGAAGGCCAGAATTGGCGGAACGCGGGGAAACAAGAACAACTATGAAGATGAGGATAACAGTCCTCAAAATAAAATGAATACACGGATAGTTAATGTTTGTATGCCTGAATTTCTGATGAAAACGCGGTCTGTAAGACTAATAAAATAGTTTATTTTAATCACAAAATTGTTTATCTTTTTTCATAATTTTTCTTTCTATCGTTACCCCCTCCCTCTTTCTCTCTCTCTCTCTCTCTCTCTCTCTCTCTCTCTCTCTCTCTCTTATTCTATCTCCCTTTCTCGTTTGTTTATGTTCCTAAAGTTGCAGTAATCGTTTTGACGGAAAATTTGGATTTAAAAATTGCATTCGTCTCAAAAAGCATCTGAAATATTCCGTATGAAAATGATACAACCCAACGAGAACATGTTGTTTGAATTACTCTGAAATCAAAGCAATCAGACATTTTGAAAAATGAATTATAGTTTATCCAAAAGTTCTCTTTTATTCTTTGCTTCTTTCTCCTTCATTCTCTCCGTCTTCAGAAAAGCCAATCCTCTCAAAGCACATTGGAAATATGATTTATAAAAAGGACGTCATCAAAGACGACCTAATGAAATGTAATATTACGTTTAGTCTGAAATAATCAAAGTAAAACCAATCAGTTATTAAAAATAGATTTGTTTTCAATAAAGTTGAAATAAGATTTTTTTTCATAGCGTTTTCATATTTATATAATTTTAAATAAAATTTCATTTTTCATCGAAATGAATGTATATATTTCTTTTTTACATTTTCACCTCAAACAAGGCACAGTGCCATTTTGATGTGGGGATTACTACTAGGGACATAAGTTGCAGGGATACTATGTAAGGAGTTGCGCAGCAAGATGTCCGTTCACATTACACTTGAACTTCTGGATGTCTGTAAGTTGGAGAAGCAGGAACTCCAAAGGGAATTCCAAAGTCTAGCAGTTCTGGGGAGGAACTATTAGAGTAGAAGGCGTTCTTACATCAAGGGATCTCTACTAATACTACTGATCCTGGATATGACCTTAAACTATATCCAATGGTGAGGCCCTAGCTTGCGGGCTTTGGGGAGTGTGGAACCACCCTTTAATTGCCATTGCTCCCAGGCCAACTCTGACCCGGACTGGTAGTACCTTTTAGGGTTCCAACTATTGGTTAAATAGAAACCGACTTAAAAAATATATATATACTCTATTTAAAAAATTGGTCTACAAAATCACTGGATTCGGCATTAAATAACTTGAAAAGGGTTGATATGCCGTAAAACAAAAACAACCAACCAACTAATACTACTACCATTAAAACACTACTACCATTAAAAAACTACTACCATTAAAACACTACTTCCATTAAATACTACTACCATTAAAACACTACTAGCATTAGATACTACCATTAAAATACTACTACCATTAGATGCTACCATTAAAATACTACTACCATTAAAATACTACTACCATTAAAACACTACTACCATTAAAATACTACTACTATTAGAATATTACACAAATCAATCGATTGTTTTTTAACCAAAATTATTTAGTGAAATATTACATGAAATATTATACTATAATGAATATTATGGATTAAATAAAAAAAAATTACATTGGGATATATCAGACTTAGGTTATAGATATGACAAAAAGGATTTCTAGTTGCGGATCCAGAGACAGAATCTATATGTAAAAAAACGTTAATATGGTTACACTACCTACCTACCTACCTACCTACCTACCTATCTCTCTCTGTCTCTCTCTCTCTCTCTCTCTCTCTCTCTCTATATATATATATATATATATATATATATATATATATATATATATCAAACGCGGCGAAAGTCGCTTTCTCTTATCGAAGTCTGATTTCTATTTGGTACTCTGTACCAGTCGAAGATATATCCTTGACAATCAATACGGCAATCAGCCAGGTGGACTGATTTCGTTTCTTCGGACTCTGATTTGCCGGGCTGGGGTATTGTTCTAAGTAGTTCTGGGTGGAGGGGCGTTCACACAGGCTTTACCTTTGCTCTTTAACATGGTTTGGTTTATATTTTATTCCAATCGCCTGAAGCGCCCCAACCGAGGAATATAGTCGGGTATGCGCAGTCAATTTTTGCATAACAGGTGTGTGCTACCTTTTCTGCGCTGACTGCAGATATATATATATATATATATATATATATATATATAGAGAGAGAGAGAGAGAGAGAGAGAGAGAGAGAGAGAGAGAAGTAAAACCCTCTTATATTCTCTGCCTTTTGGTTGATATCAAAGTGAATAATCTATTCTGCTATGTTCAGCTTTCCAAGTCGGCTAGACAAGCAAGGGCCTCAAGCCGAGATCGACACTTAACTTTCGAGCTGATAGTCATTGGTTATAATTTAATTAACTTCTAGGCTATCGTACGTCACCTGCCCAATTAAAACGAAATCCTAATGTAAATGTAATGTAAATATTATCAACTGTCGAATTGTTTTGAGTTTTTTTTAGGTAATGATACCTCACGCCAGCAGGGGATAATATATTAGTACATATGTCGTTCTTTATCTCATATACACTATCAATATGTCTATCAATATATCTATTCGTGTGTCTATCTTTCTCTCGCATTCAATCTGTATTTTTATCAATATATTTGTCCCTATTTCTATCTGCCTGTCTATCTGTCTCTGTTCCCTTGTTTATAACTGAATTGTCCAGCAAGACATGATATTTATTACTAGAGGTAACAGCAACCTTATCTAAAAATATAATAAATATAACAGAGATTATCTCCCCTTTATTTTGTTTAGTTTTTAATTATGTGTTTCTGTTCCTCTTTACACACACATTTTTTCTCTCAGTAATTTTATTTTCAATCATTACTTTTATCTGTCTGAATGTCTCTTTGTCTGGCTGTATGTATGTATGTATGTATGTATGTCCGTTTCCATTTTTGTTATGCTTAAAGCATCTAAAACGTCATGTGACCTTTTTCTGTCAAACGGTGAAATCAATACCGATTGTCGGCGTCCATTTTGGCAGCAACTTTCACTAAGTGAATTCTTATCCATCTATTTCTTTTATCTTTCTATTGCTGATCGATGAAGCACGTGTCTCTTTCGATCTGGCGACCATCTCGCGGGGGAATTCTTCCCTTCACCAGCCTCACGTTTTTATTTATATTTTTCCTAAACGTGAGGTTGCCTTTGTCCGCATCGTATGCTTTGAAATACCGCTACAAAAATCAACAACTTATGGCCAAGAGTTGTCACCTCGGAAATAGCTGATACGACCGTTTTAATCGCGCAAATATCAGGGAGAGAAAAAAAAATGAGGAAACATTGTTATGAAGAGATATTCTCAGAGGCGTCCATCGCCAGAAAAAGAACGGTATTTTTTGCGCAATTTCTTCTATATTCAGAAAAAGAATCGACGTTGTAAGAAGCTCAAAATAACGTATCTCTCCACGCATCTCTCTCAATCTCTATCTAAATAAAGTTGGGTATGTATTTAAATATTTCGCTGCATATGAATCGTTCTTAATTAACCAATCATTTCCTATTTTGGATATTACGTGTGAAACTCGCTCTATTTTACTTGAGTTTAATGAAAATTCAGATACCTTAATTCTGCATTGTTATAATATATATATATATATATATATATATATGAAAGTGCATTTTTTACCTAAATGCGAGTTGGAAATAATTTTCCCTTTAACCAATTTGATACCACAAAATGCACTTTCGTAAATAATTGAATTCATTCAAAAACGTATCGCGAAAAACAAAAACAAATAACATATAAGCAAATCGCGATATATTAAAAGCAGTCGGCGAGAATGGACCACCGGATAAAGAGGTTAGGCTCATTACCGTAGGGTCCCGATTTCGAATCAGCCGCTCTGATAAGTCGTAGACGATGAAACACATATCAGTTGATAATTATATAAAAAAAAACAATATATATATATATATATATATATATATATATATATATATATATATATATATATATTAAGGTTGGAACGATTAATCAAGAATTGGAAATATTAGAATCGGTATCGGAATAAAAACAAAAAAATTTGCCCATTTTCCGATGCTAAAAAAGAAAACTTTTTAATTGTCACTTTTATTTGATTGTATTTCCCGCAAAATCTTCCACTGCTGGTAGTAATTACAAAATAATAAATATTAATTGGTTTTTAATTAAGACTAAAACTGAAGTCTATAGATTATTCCCCAGAAGTGTATTTTCACGTTTGATCAAATATTTTCACATTTAACATGTGTTTTTACGAAAATCTGAAATAACGACTCTATTGTTAAATATTTAGATTTTAAAATGCAATGAGCAGACGAAGAGAAATTAAATCTTTAAAAATTTTGAGTGGGGAGAATTCTAGCATTTTAAAGCAAGTAATCAAATTAGTTTACTATGATAGATAAATTTTGCACGTTTTGCTTTTAAAGCGAGTGTATGTACTTTTTTGACTGGACACATATTGAAATGACGCTTAGGGGTAAAAAAAAAAAAATTTTTAATTCGAAAATTCGGAAATAAAGATCATTTGTTCGTTAAATTTATATACGAAACTAAACTCTTGTTCTATTTTTTTGTTTTTGTTTCCTTTTTGTGTATAATTTTTCAGGATATTTACACGTCATCGGCTAAAATTGGAATAGTATTTATTACATGGCATTCTATAGATGTGTCTCCAACTAAAGCACTTTGTGTGTATGTGAGAAAGGTCGTTCCCTATAGACCCCGAAACGGCTCGACGTATTTTTTTTATATCTCACACAAATGCACTAAATTTGCCTGAGAGTGTTCCTAAGTAGGTTTTGTATCCAAATACATCCGATAAGTATCAAAAATCGATAATCGAAAAACAAATTAGTAAAGATGAAATCTGTCATGAGGGCACTTTAGAAGAATAATATATAATAAAATTATATTTTAAACTTAGAAAAATTCCACACAGACTTATGAAATACTGCAAACTGCTTTTGGACCATCTTGAATGAATCCAGCATTAGTTTTTGATTGGCAAAAACGATTCAAGGAATACAGAGAGTCTGTGCGGCATGATGATAAGTGTGGGAGGAGTAAGGAATTTAGAACACCAGTGTTGATTGGCCAAATAAATTTCATGGGAAAGGGCCGTCGTATGTTTATAGACAATAAGTGAAGAGTTTTATGTCGGTGTGGGAACTGTAACTACAATATTTGCGAGGAACTGAAAATGCGAAGGATATGCGCGAAGTTTGTCCTAAAGGACCTCAGAGAAGATCAGACTATTTGACTAAGATGGGTATCACGACAGTTCTTCATTCTTCCTATAGTCCAGATCTTGCGGTCCTGTGACTTTTGATTATTCCCTCAGCTCAAAGAAAACCTCAGAGGTTGTCGTTATAAGACAATTGAGGAGATGAAAGAGGCTGTGACGAGGGTCATTGATATGCCTAAACAAGAAGACTAACATGGGGCTTTCTAAGAGTTGTTGGAACGGTACAATAAATGCATTGCAGCCGGAGGAGATTACTTCGAATGATACCAGAGTTTCATGTGTGTATTATCAAAAAAGTGCGCATACTAAAACGTTTGGAAACTTATTTAAGACATCTCGAACGTTAATAATACTGAAATTAGAAGAATTATACGAAATTTTTTACAACAATCGGAAATGTTTGAAGTTTCACGAAGATTTTCCACACTCTTTTTTAGCATTTTGCATGAAACTTAGTAAATCTAAACATAGTCCACATTAGCCACCTTTATGCTTTACAACTACGTTTCGAAATGTCTGATCGATTTGTTAGTTTATGGATGAAACCTGTAAACAAAAATATATAAAAATATATAAACACACCTAACTTTATACGGAGATGACCCCAAAATTCAATTCGCAATCCATCTAGTTTCTTTTCTCTGGTTAATAACTTGTCATCCATAAGCTAATGATGTTATAAGAAAAGAAACCTATTACATCTTATGGATTTTTTTTTCATATATTTGAATGGCTTTCATTTCGAACGAGATCTTATTTCAGTTTTCCGTTAAATCTCGCCATTTTTTTTTCCATTATAAGCTGCATTAATATTCTGATGGACGTGATGTTGTTAAATCTCGACTTAGTCTTCCCGAGAAAAAAAGTTACTTTTTTTTTTGCTGTCGATTCTTTCACAATTTAGAAATCTTTCTGCTGGATTTGCAGTCACGTCTCAAGTAGTAACGGCTTTTGACGGAAGCCGTGCCATGATTTAGCGGGATCATCCGCAGCAAATTTCCCTCGTCGTTCATTGCTCCGGTCTTAAAATGCTTCTAAGAATTGATTGATTGATAGTTTTGTCAACGTTAATCCTATTTACAGGGTTCTTTCCTTGGGATTTCCTGGGATTCGTTCTCTTTTCCCAAGAATGAGGCTGGCTTCGAAAATTCTTCGTGTGTCAGATTGTTGCTTCTGTCTGGGCGTGAATCTATTGGTCACAGTGAAACTTAAAGCATATTAGGCACAGTTTATCTATGATATAAAAGGGCAAACGTCTGAAGGTATGTGTGTTTCTAACCAAATAACGCTTGAAAACCCCTAAACTCCGCCTCGTATGTATAATATCTACGGGTTAGAAAACGTATCCATTCGTTGACTCTAAACTGACAGAGAACGAATCAAGAAGGGTTTATTCTCCAAATATTTAAAGGCAAGTAAATCTTTTTTTTTTTCATTTATCAACGAGTTAATTCTCTTATGCCGACCAAATTATCGAGTAGTCTATATAAAGGGAAACTGTGTGTGTGTTTAGAAAGAGGAATGGGATGAGTTGAGATGAAATATAGGGATGGGTAAGGGAGGGGTGAAAATAAGGGAGAAAGAAACATAGAAAGACAGACTTAAGTAAATAGATAGAATTTTTAAAAATAACGTAACACTTTTATCTCAGGTAACACCGGTTTCTCAGTCTAATGTATGTATATATATATATATATATATATATATATATATATATATATATATATATATATATTCGAATCTACCGACTGGTGTAAATCGTGACACCCTGCACTGAAGATTCCTGAAAGGATGAAACACTAGTGTCTGTAGGTATTTAATTATTATAGTAAATAATTATGTCAGCCTCTTTAAGAAACTCGGTTTCAGTTGAATTAAGTCTGTCAATTTAACTCTTATGCATAGATCACCGTATAACGATTAGATTACTGTGACTGACGTAAAGAACATTTAAAAAATACAATGTTTAAATTTAACGTTATTTCTCGCGGTTAATGGAAGCCGTTTAGATACGGTCTTTGCTAATCGAACCAGAGATGGCTCATGTTACCGGGTTCGAATCTGCACTGAAGATTCCCGAAAGGATGAAACACTAGTGTCTGTAGGTATTTAATTATTATAGTAAATAATTATATATATATATATATATATATATATATATATATATATATATATATATAAACAGAGATGTGTGTGTCACAGACGATTTCTGATTGGTTAATCCAATAATCACATCTCCTAAAAAACTATGGTTCGTAGGCTCTTAACTTTACCATAAAATATTATGGTTTTATTTATTGTCCATCTTGGAAGGGTTTAATTTTTTCCTAACTTGCGATTTACAAATTACAAAAATACGAAACTTACAATCTAACAATCGAACCTCCGACATCACGGCCGCCATTATGAAACTAAACTAAAAAAAAAAAAAAAACGCGCGTTCACTCGTGGTCTTTTCATTTTGGGTTTGGGTACTTGTGCAGTTTTCCATTGACATTAAAAAATGGAAATATTTTTTAAAAAAATATATTGTACGTACTCGTCATGGGATAAAGTTTTCCTACAGAAAAAATCACGTAATTTCATTAAGTAGTTATTTTTTTATAGCGAAAAAAGAAAAAAATCAACGCTACAAGCGAGTCATTAATAATTCAGCCATCTTGATTCTTAACCAAACAGAAAGTTCAAGTAGGGGGATTTCCCTTTTTTTTTGATAGCGAGGCCAAATTTCGCGAATTTGGCCTTTTTTTAAAAGCAGTTTGGCCTTCAAAATTTCTGTTTGGCCTCGCTATCAAAAAAAAAAGTGAAATCCCCCTACTTGAACTTTCTGTTTGGTTAAGAATCAAGATGGCTGAATTAATAATTACTCGCTTATAAGACTATCAATACACACAAAAAAATATAGATTTATTTTTGGGTAAAGTTCCCCCGGGTTTTCCTTTCACTTGAGTAAATAA
>NC_136511.1:58987534-59015034 GCF_053919585.1 Euprymna scolopes | reverse complement strand
AAACTTAGTTTTTGCAACATTGAATGTTACCACCCATTTATGTTTCCATTCCACTACAGATTGGAGGTTTTCCTCTAAGGTTTTAGCCGTTTCCTTAGATATGTGGCCATTTGTTTTCCTATCGTCCCCATTATATAACGTAGTGTCATCATCAAATATATCCATATCAGAAACAATTTTATCGCGGAGGTAATCTATGAATAACAGGAATAATAAAGGTCTGAAGAACAACCCCTGGTACACACTAGTATGTATATCATGGTTTATGCACGATCATCGAGGACAGCTTGGATTTGTTTCTTAAGAAATATTTCATTATGTTATATATTTGTCCAGTAATACCATATGAATTAATTTTCATGAGAATACCATCGTTCCATACATATCAAATGCCTTAAGTATGTCTAATACTAGAGCCATGGCCTCCCCTGCCTTATCCACTGCGCAGTATATATATTCCGACACTATACTCGTCAAGAATTTCATCAAGTTGAACTTCAATGCTACTATATTCTAGTCAGTTGGAAAACAGGAAAGCGGAACAGAATTCTACAGGCGTGAAGTTCTTAGAAAGAAGCGTTGATATAGTTATCATAATCATTTTTCTATGTAGATTGTATTTGTCTCTTTTTCCATACTATAAAATAAAAGTGAGGATGAAACGACGCACAGTGAGAGAGGGTGAAACTAATGAATAGCAAGCATGTAAGAGATGTGTCACATGATGTGTCACATGATATATCCACTGAAACCGACGATTGACTTATAAGTAAAATGGGTTTTTTAAAACGTGATCCTCCAATATAACTCAATCTCGAAACTAAGAATTATATTTGTTGTGTAATTCGAATGTATTTGTTCAGTTATTTATAAAATAGTACACATACGAACAAGTTTATTTGCTTTAGAATGAACACATATAATTATATAGACATCTACATATACCTAACTTTCTATGAATGGATGTTAATTATTTATTTGATATTACGCTTCAAAATAATTATGTACGGTGCTAATAAAACTTCGCAATTTCATTGGCATCTTAGTGAAGATCTGTCAAATACTAGCCTGGGTACCCGGCGTCGCTCGGGTGTTCGGAGATGTGTGTTAAACAAAAAAAAGTGGTAGTAGGCAGGTAGGCTCGAACCCGTACCGCGAAGAAGGAAGAGAACGTAATAAAAAAAACGTCAAAAGTAGGAAGTGGCGAAGGTTTAAATTAAGGCTAGTCAATCAAAAAGAGAGGGTGACTTTCGAAAATATCGGCGAAAAAAGCGATCCCTCCTTGTAGAAAAGCGCCAATTTTAGGGTGAAGAAATTAATGTTTTTAGCCATTTATTTCTATATTTGTCGTCCGAAGGGTCGAGCCTCAAAACGATAACAATCTCGTGAAAATCCGTCGCCTCTGTCGAAAGTTTGAGGAAGACATACATACATACATACACACATTTAAACAGATATGGGAGATTTATCTAATTAAATATGTATAAATAAATGCCAAATATTTATTAAATTAATTAAATATACTCCACATTATAAGTGTTACGTCTAACAGGTAGATCCTAAAATTCATAATAAATCGGGTAAGGATAAATATATAAATACATTCACATGCTTAACTTTATATACATATACACGTACTTAATTTATTTATATACACACATACTTAACCTTATTTACATCTACACATACCTAAATTTATTTACATATGCACATACTTTACTTTATTTACATAGGCACATACTAAATGTATTTACATATATACACATAATGAATTTTAGTTACATATAAATATATGTAACTTTATATATACACACACCTTCATTTATATAAATAGAGATTAATGTTAACCTAATTAAACTGTCACTTAATCTCATTACGTCTCTGAATTTTGGAGATGAGGATGATATAAATGCGGGAATGCCTCAGTGGTCTATATTTGAACGTTTATTATTCCTAATATTCATAAATTACCTCCCTGATAAAATTGTCTCTGAGATGGGTACATTTTCTGATGACATCACGCTCTATAACATGAACGAGGGAAAAGCAAATGGACACATATCCAAAAAATGGCCCAAATACCAGTGGAAGACCTCCAACCGGTAGTTGAATGGGGACAAAAATGGATGGTCACATTTAAAGCTGCCAAGACTAAGCTTGTTTCCTTAAATAATTACAAGAACCCTCTCTACCGCCATGAGTAATAGCCAAAAACACATTACCTGTAAGTACTTCTTAGGTTTCTTTTAAACTCTTCGGCCTAACGTTCACAGGGAACATGAGATGGAACAGATACATTGAGAGCATTGCCAAGGCTGCTGCGAAGAAAGTGAGCACTCTCTAGAAAGCTACTAACGCCGAAAATATCCTATACCTCTATAAGGCCATCATTCGCCCTTGTATGGAGTATTGTTGTCAAATTTGGGCTGGTGCATCTGCTACTAGTCTCTCACTCCTGGACAAAGTTCAAAAGAGAGTCGCCAACTTGATAGATCCTTAACTGCCACCTAAGCTTCAACCTCTGTCCCATCGACGAAATGTTGCATCCCTCTGCCTGTTCTACAAGTATTTTAATGGTGAACACTCTGACGAACTGCAAGCCCTTTTATCCCCTCGACATAAATACCCCCGACAAGCAGCTAAACCCCACCCCTACGCAGTAGAGATTCCTAGGTGTAAGAAAGCCTTCTACTCCAATAGTTTCTTCCTCAGAACTACTAGACTTTGAGACTCTCTTCCGAGATTCTTCTTTCTCAACTGTACTGACATGCAGAAGTTCAAGTGTAATGTGAACAGACATCTTACTGTTCATCTCCCTTCATAATGTCCCAGCAACTTATGTCCCCGATAGTAACCCCCTACTTCAAAGTGGCACTGTGCCTTATTTGGGGTGAAAATTTAATTTTAAAATAATTGGTTACTTCGGAGTATTATTTTTCATCTTGAGCGTCATTTTCATAATGTTTTGATCGATGCAACCTCCGACTTTCTTCAGAATTACGAGATACACCTGAAAAAGTTCGGAAGTTACATCTACCGAAGCATTGTTAAAATGACACTCAAGATAAGAGTAATCTGGAGGATCAAAATAATACAGGATTAATCTCCATAAATTCTTAACATTTTATCATTTATGAAGTTAAAAATTAATAAAGACATAATTATGTGATTTAATTTTCATCATTTCATTTGACGTCGGAATAATATTTTATGTTCTTCAATTTTCATATGCAATGCGGAACCAAATCGACGAAGATTAAAAGTGATCAACGGTTTAAAATTGACATGAATGACATGAATTAAAAGATGGGAATTACGTCATCGTTCGACATGCTGGGTGAATTAGAACATTTAATTTGTAATGTATAAGGTAGGTTGAGAAGTAAAGGAACCAGGTGCTACCATTTTTGATAAAACAAATATACCATTATATATATAGATAGATAGATAGATAGATAAAGAGAGAGAGAGAGAGAGAGAGAGATGAAAAGAGATGAAAAAGGAACAAACTAAGTTATATAACCATCAACATTTCGTCTTTATTCACTCAGAAGAAGTCTACCAAAAAAAAGAAACAAACGTTGATGGACGTGTGACTTAGTGTGTTCCTGTTTTTATCTTTCTTTCTCGTCTGAATACTATTTCCATTATTCTCCTCATATATATATATATATATATATATATATATATATATATATATATATATATATATATATATATAAGAGCAAATAGTTAATAAAATATGTTAAAAACACTTTGAAAAAGAGTTAAAAACATATTTAATTTGAAAAGGAAACACTAAATATGTGGATAGTCCTTAATCCGGAGAGTTTCGAAGAAATACTTTCCTTCTCATCAGAGGGTGGGAATTAACAAAATGCGGGATCGGATTTTGCTTGCAAACGTATTTGATGAAACTGTAAGTAAATCAAGGATCTTACTTGATAACAAAAAGTGAAGCAGAGGGAATAGGGTGAAGAAAAGGTGATCTCACGTGAATGAATAGATTTATTTTTATTTTATTATATATATATATATATATATATATATATATATATATATATACATTGCAACTTAATGAGTATATGTACATTGCAACTATATATATATATAATCAAGTTGCAATATATATATATAAACTTAATGAATATATATATATATATATATATATATATATATATATATATATACATACATACATAATCATTAAGTTGCAATTATCCATTCGTGCATACATCGTAAATATCAATTTACAATTCATGTGTGTTGAGTAGATTTTTATGAACTTTTCCATGCATCAAATTAGTTTTTAAATTGTGAAGATAATTCATTTTATATTGGTTTATTCATGTTAATTGGACATGAAGAAAACCAATAGAATATGAACATCGGATGTTTCCTTTATTCATTATTTCAAGAATAAATATAATTAGATCGCAAGGAAGAATTTGCGAAGCACGCAGCCGATCTGAACACTTGAAGGCTTTCAACAATAAGAACACGCGAAACAATTAAGCCTAACCCTTTTCTATATAAAGTTAGATATTTGTATATATTAATATGTTCGTATGTACGAGATTCACTCATAAATTAAGGTGAGTAAAAAGGGGATGTAACTCTCACTTCCCTTATCTTAGTCCTCATATTCCATGAGCGATGTTTCTTACAAAGAGCTGCAAATTGCTGTTTTTTAGGTCAGGGTCTATAGCATCTAACAATCATCGTTGGCAAGTGCTTCACTTTGAAGTAGTATATTTTAAGCTTCTTTCATCAAGTAGCTTCATGCATTGTCTGGGTCGGTTTTCATAGAAATTAATTAATCAACTTATTATAAAATATGGAACACAGCTCGTAGATATAACGAGTCATAGTATGGGTTATATTTAGTTTAATTTTATCTTTATGTAAATCCGGATTTCTCTAATTTTGGTGAAGTTTGAGCAATAGCTATTAGATATCAATTTATAAATATTTCTTGAATTACATTTGTATTCGAGTATTTTAAAAGTTTTTTTAGAGGATGAAACCTGAACACATTTAGAAATTCAAGCATTCAAAATTTGTATTGAATTTGATCAGCAAACACTATGTAACGTAGTTGTTACATGTAAACACTCGGGACCCACACGTTGTACCCAGACAGTCGTAAAAAAGAAAGACAAGGAAAAAATTCGACTCAATTTTTTTTCAGTTGAAACAAACATACATTTATTTACAGGTACTTTCCAGAATAACGCATTGTTTCAAAAGTCTTCTCGTACTCCAATGTGTCGAACACGTGGTACTTTGTCTTTGTCCAGCCGTGTTTAGGAAACGTCTTTTCCTGTAGCTCTCGGTCCACGTGTTTAACTCGTGTATTTCTGTCCTTTTTCGGGCCAAGATTGATTTTTTTACAATCTTTTTCGTTCCTTTTTCCTCGCTACATATCGGGCACGACTTATCACGATTGATGAGACATTTATATAAAGGCGTATAGGGCGCAGACGGTTATGTAGCAATTACTTGTTGATTTCTTTATTATTAATAGGAGAGATATGAATGTGAAAAATGTGAACTTCACAATTCTTTTTAAAACGGAGTAGGGAATTCATTATTGATGATCGGAAGAGACAGTTAACACTTTGGAAGGGTTTTTCATATAATGTTCATTTACAAAGACGATAGAAAAAACACATTACCTTTTGGTGGATGACAAACGAAGACAAAGAATTACTTATAACATGAAGATATGTATTCCAGCTGGATGAGATAATGATCAGATATTCAATCTCTTACAGAATTACATTGCTTGTCTCCCTTTTTGGTTCGCTTCTCGAAAGAGGTTTCTGCTAATTAAACTCTCTCGACTCTCTGTCAACTCCGAACTCTCTCTGATCTGACTGATTTCTAACCCTAACTTCTGAATATATTGAATCTATCTAACTTTGAGACGTCAGATCGTGCTCAAACATGTGAATATCCCATCACATGGATTCTATATATTACAACACGTTTTTGGCAACACAAAGAACATTCCTTAATTGATTATTAATTCTACTTCTCTGACTTAACTAGTTGTAAAGTTATTTCTATTATAATGGAAACATTCCTAGACTTGCATCTAAATTGTAATCTGTATTCTTTTAAACTTTTGATTACTGAATCGATGCTAGCTTTTTCCATTTAATTAATATTATGTTCAATCCTATTTACTTTGTTTCTCTAATTAGCCGTATCTGTTCCCTCCCATATACAACATAAGTTGTATTTCATAAAATCAACAGTAGGTTCTCTACAGTGCAATGTAAACTACAATGTATTGTGGACAAAGTCAATGCGGGGAGGCATGTAATCATCCTGGTGGTGCATGGCGTTGGGTCCCCAACTAGAGGAGGCAATTAATCGATTTGATTGAAAAATTGGCGATTTCACCGATTACGATGACAATAAATATATGAGAGGGCGAAACATTTTTAATCCTCATTCAATTCCGTGCAACGTCGAGTCTCCCTGCTACTGTATATATAAGCCTGACAAATTCTCACGAGAATAAAACGCGGAATATTCTGTGTAGCTTAATTGTCATATATATTTTCATAACTTACTATATATATATAAGTGTACGTGCGTGTCCTTTTGTGTGTATGCGTGTGTTTGTGTATCTATGTGTGTGTGTGTGTGTGTGTGTGTGTGTGTGTGTGTGTGTGTGTGTGTGTGTGTGTGTGCGTGAATACGGCACGATCATGTTGACACACCGGTTCTCGCCAGATCACCGAAGTTAAGCTACGTGGAGTCTGGGCAGTACCAGATGGGTGATCATTTGGGAAGGTGAAGCGCTGTATGTACCGCAAGGTAAAATACCAGGTTGAGAAACTGGCGCGATCTATCCTTCTCTCGAGGGTCGATGGGCCTCTCTTAAGCCGTGGTAGGCAACCCATCCATACCCTTGATAGCCCTGGCGAAGCATCAAGTATTCAGCGACGAATAAGATTTGAATTACAGTACAAACTCGATTAGTGGGTTCCATCTCGGTTCCGGCCGCATGTTACGTTTACGTGTGTGTGTGTGCGTGTGTGTGTGTGTGTGTGTGTGTGTGTGTGTGTGTGTGTGTGTGTGTGCGTGTGTGTGTGTGTGTTAACACTATTCAAAACTAAAGTATTCCTTATAGACTCTTTGCTACTATTCTATAAATACCTGAAGAGGGGAGTGTACTTCTTGATTTCCACCTGCCTATTGTTATATAATTGAACCTAAAAGAGCTGACCGTATTTGAACTCGACCCCTGGTCTTACCACTGAGGTTGATAATCGTTACGCCACTCTGAATCTCTGTACATCTAGAGAGACGTGCGAGAGAGGCGCTCTTCACAACTTCCTTTCGTCTACAAAGGAATTTTATATTCTCTTTCAAAGCGGTCCTCAAGAATATCTTCGCTACTATCCACACCTCTAAAGAAAACTCGATTTTCCTTGAGGGCAGCTGTCGCAGCTTCGTATCTCCGATTTTCAACAGTTTGGCGTTTCCGGATTATTGATTTCTTTTCGGTTCTAAAGATACTTATCTCAAAATGCTTAAAAAATTGTTAGGACATCTGCACACAAGAAAAAAAAAACGTTTTTATTCTTCACACTAATATGTGAACTCATTAATTGTCATTAGGAATAATGCAAAGTCTTTCGTAGAAACGAATTAAGCACGCGTCGGTTGTTGATATTGTTTACATAAATATTAAGGTATACCTTATCAGATTCGGAGATTTTTTTCGAATTCAGCAATCTGTACGGATTACGAACGGAACACTTTATTTAATCCAATGGAGTGCGATGCCTCCGTTCAGTCTCGAAAGACAAAGTATACCCCCCATAGGAGCAGTTACGCGTGTAATTGTGAGCCAAGGGTTGCGCAATCTCCAACCACACTTCTCCTGAATCGGCACGGTTTGAGTCCAGTGGCAAGGAAAAGTCCAGGACAATTGGAAACAATGCCGAGATAAGCGGAGAGCACATACAGCACCTGGAAGTCCCAAATGGCCACTCATTTAGCACTGACCAGGTTCAACGTGCTTTATTTCGGTGATCCAGCGAGAACCGGTGTGTCAATGTGATTAAATCTACTGGAGTAACATGCTCCACAGGAGTAACATGCTCTCGATACGTCAGTTAATCCTGGATCGAATTCTTAATTAATTCGCAATTGTATTCTCAGAATTACACTTTAACTTTCAACCGCCAAACGACTGAATTCGAGAATTGTTTATTACGTAACACTTCATCCATTATGTCATGGGTCTTCGCGGTTACATTTGTCGTAATGACGTGAGAATTATGTCGAAGTTGAGAACAGTAGTGCGAATTATCCAAATAATACCATTTTAAGAATCATGATTTGATAAATAACAAAACATTAAGATTGCGTCAATGGCTCAGTAAAGAAAAGATCAAAGTCTTAAACAAAATGAATCGGTTGTAATTTCAACCTAAGGTATTCGTGTGTATATCTACCCCGAAGTGGTGTGATGCAATAGCACAAAGCTTGTGGCTTACCATATTTAACAACAACAACAACAGCAACAACAACAACAACAACAATAATAATAATATAATAACAATAATAATAATATAATAACAACAACAATAATAATAAGAATAATAATAATAATAACAATAATAATAACAACAATAATACTATTAATAATAATAACAATAATAATAATAATAATAATAATAATAATAATATTAACAACAGCAATAATAATAATAATAATATATAAAAGGTTATATGTCTGTCCATATGTTCAAACTCTATCCCTTCCGAAACTAAAAGTCTCATATACTATAAATTACAAAGTTATGCTTTAAGTTGCAGAATTATGATTTCATTTATTTCGATTGTGAAATTTTGTTAATTACTTACTTTAGATTTTCCTTTTAAAATTACTTGTGGTTTTGATTAATTAATCGATGTTGCTGTAAATTTTAACGTCATGATTTTGTTTAGTTTTAATTTTGCCTAAATTTACAAAATACCGTGCAGATTCCCGAGTTCGACAAGAAACACCTAAATAAGACCTGAGGCCACATCGACCGAAACGTTCTAAAATAACAGTCAAGATGAAAACAGTAGTCCGAAGAAAAAAAAGAATACGAATATATATATATATATATATATATATATATACCTGTGTGTGTGTGTGTGTGTGTGTGTGTGGATACATGATTATATGTAAAAGTATGTGACGCCTGATGATGTTGTTTCTCTGAGAAGAATCGTAGCAAAAATATGTACGTATATATGTAGCTATTAATATTTGTAAAAATAGATACACTATAATAACGCTGTTTGTTAATCGAGCACATTTTAATAAACACGGGAGTTTCAGTTGATTAACATCTAGGAAACTACAATACAACCATTACACACACACACACACAAACACACACACACACACATATATATATATACACGTACGCACATATATATACACACATATATATATACACACACGCATCTATACACACATACACACACATATATATACACACACGCACGCGCGCACACACATATATATACACACACATATATATACACACACACATATATATACACACACGCATCTATACACACATACACACACATATATATACACACACGCACACGCACGCGCACACACACATATATATGCATATATATACACACACGCGTCTATACACACACATACATATATATATATATATATATATATATATATATACATACATACATACATACATACGTGTGTATGTTCATTTCTTAAGTTAGTTTCCTTACACTTCATTCACAAATAAAAAGAATGTAATTATTACACAGAAGAAGAAATCTATAATTACCCTGTTTCTCAAAACTTGGAAATGTAATTTGCACTTCTCTTTACGTTCTGGTGGATTCTCGCCTACGCCTATGCCAACATGTGCTTTTTTTTCAATCTTTACGCACGTGTCCCTGAAGGGATACATTACTCTGAGGAGAAACCCTTCGCAATACGAGGGTGCCAAACAATACAACAACACGAGGCAAGAAACATGTTAAAAAGACAGAGTTCACATCTTTTCGAGAACAAAACAAAAGCTAAGGGAGAAAAAACAATGGCCGTGGGGATCGCACGTGCGCACCTGGCATTCATTTTTTTTTCTTTCACATTTATTTTTAAGAGTGTGTCCGTATCGTCAGATAAGCGCAGCATACTGTTTTTCAGTGGTTCTCACATGTTAAAAAACTTTTATAAAAATTAATTTCGAAGAAACAGTTGGTTTTCTTTTCCACAAAAAAATACTAATACTTTAGTCATCTGCTGCTGATGTAACCATCCACTTGTATATAAACTAAATTAGAATATGTGGATAGACATTTTTAAACACTTATATCCTCTAATGAAGATTAAAATCAACGTGTAAAATCCTACTAAAACTTATGTCTGGAATCCTTGTTATCATTTTGATCGATTTCATTATCTTGATTCTAAAAACTGTTTAAACTTTTAAGGGTGTTTAGTTCTCTCTCTCTCTCTCTCTCTCTCTCTCTCTCTCTCTCTCTCTCTCTCTCTCTCTCTCTCTCTCACTGCAAGTACTGTTACAACAGGGTCGGAAAGTGGGATTGAGAAATCATCGCCACTGAGGAAGGGGCACACTGACCTGCTAATCGTGCCTAAGCGGTCCCGTTGGAATTCCCAGTAAAGGCGGTTCAGGCGATTAGTAATAAACTAACTCCTTTCTCAAAGAGATAAGGTAAAGTCTGGAAGGTTTGGCCTCCTTGAACTACACAGAATCAGAATTACATTTCAATCAATAGGTCCCATGTCATACAGGAAGGGTCTAATATCTGCTGATTTTGGGGGCCCAGAATAAAAATAAGTTTAAGGATTAGGAGTCTTAAGAGAGAATTAAATTCAAGAAATCTAGATTAATTTGTGTCTAATATTGATCGATAAAATTTTATGCAAATCTGAAATATTTAATTTGTCAAATGAGAGGTTGAGTCAATATTATGCCACCCAAATCCATTTAAAGTATTACAAAGTAACTAAAATCTGAGGAATATTTATTGTCTATTACGTATTGTCAGATATTTACAAAAAATCGAAGGCATGCATTATTACGAAGGGTTTTCGCATTTTAACTAGTGTACATAAAACTAAATTATAATAAATATAAACACTTTAGTAGCTATGCTACAAACAACCTTACCCCAAAGAGAAAAAAGGTGGTCTCTCTTCGCACGAGGAAACCAGGAGAAGAGGACTCGAGAGATGCTGAGTGTTTTTATAAAGAAAGCCGCATTTCTCGCGGCGGACGAGATTAGCAACGTGAAATTGCAGGAGTTATTGAATGCAAAAGAGATCAAACTAAGGAGAGAACTTGACTGCCTAACAGACACTGTTCTCGAGTTTCTAGCTCTCTTTGTACAGGGGGTCGTTAATAAAACCTGACTTTTTTCTACAAGTAATCCCATACTAAATATTGAAAATCACATTCGTTGAACAAATAAGATATCCTTGGTATGGCTTACCCATACTGACCTTTACGAAAAATGGTACATCGTCTCCAAGTGATGTTACCTACAGTAACATGAAGACTCCACTAGACAGACGGATTTTTTCCTGAGATCCAGTAAGACCAAAAGACTAACAGAAAAATATATTATAACTTATTTAAATAGTCAATTGGGAGATGAAAATTATGTTTCCAACTTTAGCGTTTAAGAGGTACAGGAGAACTAATAAATTACTCAAATACACATTGAGTGTTAGCCTCGAGAATTGGGACCGTTTGATTTCTGGGAATTTGGACTGAAGTAACATAAAACAAAAAGAAGTGAGGCAGTACTTCGCTCATCATTCAGCAGTCATCTATAATTTTCCAAACTCTACAAAACAACTATATTATGAATACTTTACGCCTAATAGCCGTGTTCCAAAATTCGTAATCGATTATTTAGTTTAGATGTTGACCCTGTAAATACAAATACAGAAATATATGCAAATGCTGAGTATGAATAGAGATAACGATATTGTTAAGAGAAGAACAAATGGCAATATCGTACTTGAATTATTTCGAGATGTATATTATACAAAAGCTTTTATAATCTTGCTTGCTTGTTTGCACATTGAACATTTTACGGTGTTTTGGAGAATAAGAGGAATAAGCAAAGGTGTGAAATGTACACTGCTACACCGTCAGACACCAGGACTGGGGTGGGCAACACTTAACACGCGAGCGTTTCTATCCGGCATGTGAGCGAGGTCTCAGAAATGAGACCCTCCCCGTTCAAATAAAAAGTTAATGAATCTTAAGTCGCAGTATTATCTGGTGGACTCGGTGTCTTTTTATTCCTTTTCGTTTGTCAACAATTCAATTTAACCTTTTTCGTAATTTTGATGCCATATGCCTACAAGGAAATATACTATGACACATCAAGTTGGTGAGTTCCCTAACTTTAAGAAATTTTCTCGAAACAAGTAATTTGCAGGGGTACTATGTAGGGAGAAGCAAGATGTCTGTTTACATTACACTTGGACTTCTGCATGTCAGTACAGTCAGGAAAGCGGGAACCTGAAACGGAATTCCAAATCTTACAGTCCTAGTATGACCTTCACCTTCACCGAGGTGCACGACTTATATTATCTTCACCGAGGTGCGCAACTTGACACACACACACAAAAAACAGCCTCTTAATCACCTGCTAACGCACACGTCACTGTAACGTCCAATGACAACAACAACAACAACAACAACCTTCTCACTCGACCTGCCTTTTATACCACTATCTCAATCCCTTCTCTTGCGCATGCGCCTGTAGATTCCTGACAACCTCGAGACTTCCGCTTATAAAAATCCAAGTTTTGTTGTCGCGCATGCCTGTACAAGGCACAAACACGTGGGCGTTTGTTTTGTTGGTAAGTACTACACCTAGAGAAGAAACTATTACTGGGGATGAATCCTGTGTAGGGGTGGGATTTTGCTGCTTGTCGGGTTTGTCGGGGGTATTTACATCAAGGGGTTACAAGAACTAGTAGTCATTTAGCTACACTCTTACGTAATATCGTTTGTCTGCGCCGTCATTTTTCCTTCATTCATCGAAGTTAGAGTTGATTATTACTGTACCGTCATGAATAGATTTTGAAAGAAATATATGTATGCTGTAAAGTTGTTATGCAATTTGGTAATGTCAAGTGCTGAAAATTTGTTAAGTGTTAATGGGTGATGTTAAGGCAGTATTCTTTACTTTCATATAAAGAATTTTTTGTCCAAACTTTATAACCTATATATACTCGAGACTTTTTTATGAGAAAATATTTATAGTTCTTTGATTTACTTTGGACCTCAGAATAGCGGTTTGAGAGAAGTATTTTTGGATTCATCATGAAAATTCTGTCTGAATGTGAATTTTAAAATAGTTTTATCGAATAATTTTTACGATAAGTTTCTTGTTCAAGTACCATTCGCTTCCTTCATAATAGGTTCTGTGTGTGTTGTGTGTGTTGTGTGTGTTGTGTGTTGTGTGTGTGCTGTGTGTGTTGTGTTGCGTGTGCTGTGTGTGTTGTGTTGTGTGTGTGTTGTGTGTGTTGTGTGCGTGTGTGTGTTGTATGTGTGTGTTGTGTGTGTTGTGTGTGTGTTGTGGATGTGTTTTGTGTGTGTGTTGTACGTGTGTTGTGGGTGTTGTGCGTGTTGTGGGTGTATTGTGTGTGTGCTGTGTGTGTTGTGTGTGTCTTGTGTGCGTCTGTGTGTGTTGTGTGTGTGTTTTGTGTGTATTGTGTGTGTTGTGTGTGTTGTGTATGTTGTGTGTGTTGTGTGTGTATGGTGTGTGTTTTGTGTGTTGTGTGTGTGTGTGAATGTACATATATACATTACTTCATACATCCACTTATATTTTTAAAATATATAATATTCTATGTATCGATTTTCAGTATTTACTTCGACAGTGCTCAATACGTAAGTATCCTGAGTCAACTAGCAATTATTCTGTCAAAAGCACTACAACTGCCCGCTGAAACCGGGATCGGAAATAAATAATACGTTTGCTACACTAATGAACTGTTACCATTTGTATATATTACATAAAAAAAAACATACGGTAACATCAATTCAATACATTAGTCTTACGAGGATGTAACGCGGAGTAATATATAATATAAGCTTAGGCCTATTGTTAGTTCGAAGAAAGAAAGTTGTTTCAGCAATTGCAGGAGATTAAATGATTTACTAACAAAATAAGTTTCCAACGAATATCTAGAAAATATTTAAAAACATTTTTAATATTGTTTCCAAGGTTAAAAAATCTTGAAATGTGATATATATATATATATATATATATATATATATATATATATACTAGCAGGATGTGAGTACCGGCGTTGTCCGCTTGATGTCTGCACCCATCCCACCTATAGAAAAAAAACAATTTTAGTACGGTTGTTACTCGGAGCCACTGCCCGCCCATTATAATTGCAGGCACTGGCGCCCCTGGCCAAAATGAATGTAACGTATCGATGTACAGACGCATTTCATATATATTTATATATTGAAGTGTATATCTTCCAAATAATAGCGTCTTTTTTTAAATATGATTTGTACCGAAAAAAATAAATTAATTAACGAAATTTTAAGAAAAGAAAAAGTTGCCAAAATCTTTTAAGTACTTTTTTCTTTTTCGGCATAATAATTATAAAAAGGAACTAATCAATAGCTAACCTTTTTATTTAGTCACGTGTTTAACTGTAAGTTTAAATATGTTTTATAGTGGTCGTCGCGGTCGTCGTGATAAAACAATAAATAAAATAATAGATAAAATAATAAACAATAGTTTTCATATTTTTAAATTGTTTATTGTTTTAAGCATTTGTTTCTTTTGCGGCATAGTAATGAAAAGAAAACGCCACAATGCGGGAGCTTACCTTTCCAATTTAGTCACGTGTTAAACTGTAAGCTTTATTATGTTTTGACGTCTTCTTGAGAAAATAATTAAAAAATACATTTTCGTATTTTGTTCAATGTTTAATGGTTTTTTTGTATGTTGTTGTTTTTTTGTGTGATGTTAAATCCAAATGGTAATGTTGACCGAGTCCGTACCAATCTAGTTTGTTTCAAAGTTGTATTTAAAAGCGAAAGTTAATTTAAGAACGAAAACATGAAATCTTATCCTAAGGAAATGAAGCGAAACTTCTTAGTTTTTGTTTTTTGTTAAATGTATGTAAGACTTGCTGCTAAAAAATAAAAATTAAATATTTTGTAATTAAAAAGGATGTAATACATTTAAAATAATTAAAAGTAATAATTCACCGTTTTTTAAGGACCTCTGTTAAGTGAAGCCAACAAACAAAAGCGTGTCAAAGGCAAGATAAATTACTCTTCTACCTAGATAAGTTTTACGTTTTAAGATATTTTAATGCTTTTAATAGGTTCGCAAAACAAGTAGTGTCAAGGCACAATAGCCTTTTTGTAACTTAAACATAGAATCCTCCTCTAAGAAAATGAAACGCATTTTTTTATCGCCGCTTTTTAGGATAATAATAGCTGCTATATTATTGGAATTTTTGTATGTTGGATTCTCGCTTTAGTTTTGATATTTGTCATAAACTATTTTAATCTGTGCATTTCTGTCAGATTAAAATCAAAACTGCAAACCCAGTGTGTTTATTTTAGTTTTGTCCTCAAATTAAAGAACGACCTTGTGTCGAACTCTGTCATCGTGGGAAGGCCAGTAAACTGGAACATCAACAATGTATAGGTAGTGTTTTTAATGACAAGAAACCTCGAAAAAGTGACTTTGTTTATATGTTGAATAGGAGGGGACATTTTTAAGAAATGACAAGAGTTCATATTGGGGTCACATATATAATGATGCATGTATAACGATAGTGATGATGAGGGAGAGAAGACATTTATATATATATATATATATATATATATATATATATATATATATATATATATATATATATATACAGTTCTTTCAATACATATTAGAGGAGAGTGTGATAGGAAGCACAGTTCTTAATACAGAGGAGCCGAGATACATAATCTTCGAAAGGTTACGCCATGTTTATTATAAGATGATAAACACAATCACCTTTCGTTCGTGATGAAGGATGACACAAGACAAGAGTTACAACATAATGATGACTTCTTTATTCATCATATCTGCCGGTCGATGACATCAGGAATGCAAATTTGGATCTACATAGTCTAAATGTTCTCCCTTCGCTTCCAAGGGATCAACTGACCAACTGACTGGCTCTCTTTCTGACTGACTAAAATCCGAACCTATAATATGGAGAAATTCCTTTGTTTATGACTCTAGAAGTGTGTTTTTCAAACGTGACCAATTTCAAGTGGCTTTACATATGTTTGTCCAGCACACTTTTAACAAACAAAAGAATCCTCAATTCTAATTTAACCTATTTTAAACAATATAATTTAATTTGCATTGCTCATTCTTTTACTGACATATTTAAGACTTAATTTCTAACATTCCATTTCTTAACTTTGCTTACAGGATTCGATTCTAGGCTTATCCTAATCTCATTCTTACTTATCTAATATTCTTCCCATTTACATGGAAAGGGAAAAGCCCTTTTCCATATATCATATGTATTTGACGGATAAATCACCCTCGTATTCGTTGTGACGAAGAGTTCACCGTCTTAGTCGTTGGTATGCAATAAATGTAAAAATAAAGGTACGTAATCGTCTGGAAAGGTGGAAAATATGAATACAGTATGTCTTTTTACATGTAATTTTTTGTCCCCCCCCAAAAAAAAAATAAACAGCTCTCCGCCAAAGAAGGTGGCCATAAAGTAGGTTCTCATTGTACTAAAAATTAATATAGGAAAGTGATCCCCTAGTTTTGTAGTCCGTAAGATCTTTATGTTATAATATATTAGTTTCTTGGAATTGTAAACTTTATTTTCGATTTCCGACAACCAAACATCTTCAAGAACGGTCATAAAATGTGTTTTAATCTTCAATAAGGGGCCAGTTTTCCTACCTAGCAAAAGGGACGAGTTTTCCGGGTACAAGTTTTCCGGGTACAAATTTTCCGAGGACGGGTTTTCCGGGGACAGGTTTCTCTCTCTCTCTCTATGTATATATATATATATATATATATATATATATATATATATATGTATGTGTGTGTGTGTGCGTGTGTGTGTTTGTGTGTGTGTGTGTGTATTTAATTTCATCCAATGACGGTGTTGTGTCAGACATGAAACTCGAATTAAATATATTTTCTTAGCCTTAAAGCTAAAATAAAGTTGTAATATCTGTTCTTGTCCATATATGGTACAATATTATCGCGAGATCTGAATTAGCGCCGGCATGATGATGATGATGATGATGATGATGATGATGATGATGATGATGATGATGATGATTCATGTGTTTTTTTTTCTCTTTATAAGAGTATATGGTTTAGCACTAGTTGTGGTTTAAAATTTCTCAATTTTTATCGCCTGAGGAATATTCTTACCTCTTGGTTAGATTATTTTCCGGGGGCATAAAAAATGTCGAAGGCAGTGAAAGAAGCCAACACCGAACTGAGAATTGCATTCCTCCTATCTCTCTATCTATATTTCTCACTCTCTTTTGCTCACTCTTCATCACTAATTCTCTCACTCGCCTTTCTTCTCTTCCCTCTTTCCCTATTTAACTAAGTATATTTATTTCTTCTGTATCATCACCTGTTTCGTCTCTAACAGCTTTCATTTCTCCTTTCTTCTCTCTCTCTCTCTCTCTATCTCTCTCTCTCTCTCTCTCTCTCTCTCTCTATCTATCTATCTATCTATTTTTCGCCCTTCTTTCTGCATCTGTCGACTTCAATCCGGTCCCTGATGAACGAGATACAAATCCTTTTCAGCGGCAAAGCGCCTTTGATCCGACATCAAAGAATATTGCCGCGCATAGCGCACGCTGATAGGGGAAGTTTAAAAAGGAAAAATATGCTGTTCTTATCGGACCACCCACCTGGGAAGTTCTCACCGATTAACGGATTTAAATTCAGATTAAAAACAATATTTCGGTTAAAAACACATCTCACACTACACTTTCCCCCTCCTCCCATCCGCTCATCTGCTTCTTTTACTCTATCTCTCTCTTTCTCTTTGATGCACACCCTCATTTTCATGCACGTTTTTCTCTTGTTCTCTCTCTCTCTCTCTCTCTCTCTCTCTCTCTCTCTCTCTCTCTCTCTCTTGCACGCACGTGGTTTCTGTTCGCTTTCTCTCTCTGTTTTGAACTCTCGTTCTCTCCTACTTTCTCTCGCTTCGTTCTTACACTTGCTTACTTCAGCTCTCGCCTTTCTTTCCTTTCCAATATCTCGATGTCTCGCTGTCGTATTCTCATTCGCATCATCTCTATCTATCTCTCTCTCTCTCTCTGTCGTTCCAACTGTCACTCTCTATCAAGACATCTCTCACTCACTATCGTACTCCATCTCCCTCATATATATATATATATATATATATATATATATATATATATATATATATATATATATATATACATATATTACTAAAGTTTTTTGTATTTATATACGAGTGCCTGCAGTAACTTTGTAAACTTTTTTCGTACGGGCACATTTATTGATAGAACACACATGCAACTATTGTCTCCTTCGAAGCAATCTACTCCGGCTCACATTGCACTTGTTGCACCGTTCCGACAACTTCTGGACGGCCCTGTGGAAGTCATCTTGTGTGAGCGTGTCAATGACCTTTGACACGGTCTCTTTCATCTTCTTAATCGTCTCATGACGACAACCCCTAAGGTTATCCTTGAGATTAGGGAATAGGCAATTATCACAGGGAGCAACACCTGGACTATTGGGATGGTGAGGAACTGTTTTCTTTCCCATCTTGGTTAAATAGTCTGTGACAAGTTTAGGCCTGTGAACTGGTGCATTTGCGCAAATCTTCTGCATCTTCAGTTCCACGCGAATAATTGTGTGTACAGTTCTCACACTGACATTAAACTGTGCACTTATTGTCTCTATAGACACACGAAAGTCCTTATCCATGAAATTCTTTATTTGGTCATTCAACTCTGATGTTCTGACTTCCTTACTCCTCCCACACCTCTCATCATCTCTCACAGACTCCCTGCATTCATTGAATCTAGTACGCCACTCAAAAACTGACGCTCAATGGTCCAAAAAGCAGTCTGAAATATTCCATACGTTTCTGTGGCATTTTTACAAGTTTCAAACGAATTTTTATTGCATATTGTTCTTCTAACGTGTCCTCACGTCAAAGTTTGTATTTTGAAGTTCGCCAGCTAGTTAGGCTTTATTAGGGTGTATTCGAACTATTACTGTAGCTGTTCATTTGAACCTGAAATTATAAAAAAAATGGTCAGTCATCTCATAAGATGTACAGCAATAACACACTGACTTTTCAAGAATATGTGACAAATTTAAATGCCTGTACAAAAAGCTCTTGAAACTTATTAAAGGCATCTCGTTTTTATCAATATTCCTCTCCCACTCTAGCACTTATTCCATACGTTCTGTATCTTTATATATTCTTATATATCTATCCGCATTTACTATATCTTTATATATCTACTTCTTCTACATCTGCTCACCTTTGTCTCGCTCAAGTACATACACTCAATCTCTCTTTTTTGTGTATTTGTATTTTTATCCCTGCAAAATATTTAGTATTATTTCTTTAGTAATCTCGTCCTGCTCTCTCTCTCTTTCTCTTTCTCTTTCTCTCTCTCTCTCTCTCTCTGTTGCTATCTATCTATATATCTATCTATCTCTTCATCTCCCTAGTATCTCCTTTTCTCTACCCTTTTCTGTTTTAACATTGATTTTTTTAATCTTTCGTTTTCTCTGCCTCTTTCTATCTTATCGCATTTATTTTTGCCAAGTCTTATTTTATCTATGTACGTATCTACCTATGTATATATGACCATTTCTTTCTTTCTATCATCCTTGTTTTCCTTTTTATCCTTTTCTATTTACCCTCTTTTAAAAATCTTTCTCAATCTTCTCTCTCTCCCCCCTCCCTCTCCCCAACTCTCTTTATCTCTCTTTATATCTATCTGTCGATATTACGCTAACCGTCATACGTGTTTTTTTTTAATTCAAACAATTTTCCCTACTCTTATCGCTTTAATCTCTCTCTGTCTCTCTCTCCCTTTTCTCCCTCTCTCTCTCTCTCTCTCTTTATTTCTCTTTTCTCCCTTTCTCTCTCTCTTTCTCTTCGTTCCTCATTTTCTTCCCTTGCCTTTATTTTTTCTACTTACCTCTTATTATTAATTAATTATTTTCAATCTTGATTTAAAACTCCTACTCTCTGCATATATGCACAGAATAAAAACGTATCCAATTTATTTTGATTTTACCTATAATAGTAAGAGCACTAGGAACAATCCCGAAAAACTATTGAAAAAAAAAAAGAGAAATTAGAATCAGAGAAATGACTGGAAAAATGCAACGAACAAGAGTAATGAAAACAGCTGAAATATTAAGGAAAACCCTTGAATGCGGAAACTAACACACATGGACCAGCAAAAAGCTGCAGAGACAAAACATAAAACGCCACATGGAACCAAGAACATTATAGCTGCATACCTATAAGTCCTCTACCCCCACCCCCACATAACTGACCCACCCTCCTAAAAAAAGTGAGAACAATCAGCCAAGTAAAGTCAATGGGGAAGAAAAATCCGAGGAGAGAGCACTGACCAGATCTCCGCTGGATAAGTGCGAAGAGACGTGGGACCTTGAGGGAGGCTAATTGCCACCCAAATTCAAGTGAAGACCTATAGCCGCTGTCAAAGAGAAATCAATGGCAAGCAGCTGTGGCGATAATGCAAATTTATTTGCAAATACTATCGAAAGAGGTGGAGAGTACTGGAAATCTGGGGAAACTTATTTAACTCAGCTTCCAGGGAACACAACATGCTGTTTTCAAGCAGATATCTTTTATAACCTGTGTGAAAGCTCCTTGTGAGCCAATAAATATAATTATACATGAGCCACAGGCGCAAACCAGACATATAGAAACTACTACACATGTAAAACTCAAAGAAAAACCACATGGAAGCAAGAAAACTGAAACTATAATTGTAAGCTAACCCATTATACATCAAACCAAAAATCAAGAGGAAGGAGATTGGCACCAAAGAGTTGAAGAGGTCCGAAAAGGATGGAAAGCCCGAAAACAGAAAGCACTAGCCAGACATTCGCTGGACTAGTGCGAAGAGGACTAGGACCTTGGGGAGGCTTATTGCCACCCAAATTTCAATGAAGACTAATGGTCTCTGCCACCAAGAAATGAATAGTAAACGGCTGTTGTGATAACGCCAATTTATCTACAAAAATTATCGAAAGACGTGGAAAATCCTGAAAATCCTGGAAGAGTTGTTGTCATTCACTCAAGAGAACACCCCAGGTTTTTCTTGAGAAATCTTTGATGATGGCCTGTGTGACACCTCCTAGTGAGTAAATTATCACAGGAAGAAGAAGAAGATGATGATGACAAGTAAATATAAACCAATAATCGTAGGACAACTTCGAAAAAAGAATGGGAGAAATTGAAATCGGGAGGGACGAGAATATATAACGGATAGAAATAATGAAAACAGTTGAAATCGTAAGGAAAACCGTCGAATGCGGAGAGTAATACACACGCACGCACACACACACACACACATATATATATATATATAGCAACACCAACATGAATTGAACAAGGAAGACAGAGAACATCACAGAGAACCAAGAAAACTGAGGTAACAAAATTGTAAATTCACCGCACACGTACAAAATAAAATAAAGTATAGTATTGGCATCGACTAACAACACACCAAACAGTCATGAAAGCTAAAAAAAATCAAGGAGATATAGCACTAACCAGACCTCCAGACATGGGAAGGCTTATTGCCACCCAACTTCCAGTGATGGACAATGGTAAACGGATGTTGAGGTGATGCAAATTCATTTGCAAAGTACATCGAAGAGAGAGCGAGTACTTGAAATCTAGGGAGAATTGTTATCGATCAGACTCCAGGGAAACCGGTGGTTTTCAGTGAGCAATCTGTGATGATGACCTGTGTGAAACCTCCTCCTAATAATAATAATAATAATAATAATAATAATAATAATAATAATAATAATAATAATAATCGTATAACATGTATATTTTAAAGAAATTAACTAATTTAATCAATCACCATAAGCTATATATCTATAAAAGTGAAAATGTGTGTGTGTCTGTGTCTGTGTACATTTCCCTACCAAATAACTCAGTCAATTTTCGGTCTACAGACTCGAGATTGGACATAAGGAGTATTATTACTCGGTTTTTGGCCAGAAATTTGGCTGTCAAGGGGCCAAAGTTGAATAATTTTACCTTTGAAATCTATACCAAGCTCCTCCGCCAATTTTGGGTCTAAACGCTTGAAATTTTAAATGTAGGTTACTTGGACATGGCTCAAACCTTTTGAGCCCCAAAAAGTAATGTTAAGGGGTCCAAATTGGGGTCAAAGTTGAAAATAAAATTGACCTCTGCGATCTCTACTAAATTACCTAGCCAATTTCTGGTCTAAAGATCTGAAATTTTACATAAAGGGTATTCATAAAAGGATGAATTTGCAGAGTCTACCAAATTCATCCGCCAATTTCGGGTGTAAAGACTTGAAATTTTAGATATAGGTAACTTGGACATGGGTCAAATTTTGTATTTTGATTTGAGACCAAAATAATAACTGTTAAGGGGTCAAAATTGGGGTAAGAGTAAAAAGGAAATTGACCTCTGCGGTCTCTACGAAGCTACTCTAGACAAATTTTAGTCTAAACATTTTAAATCTTACATAAAGTGTATTCACACGTAGGGCAAGTTATCAATAGTACATATGGTCCGAGCAAAGCTGGGCTGAACTGCTAATATTTTAAAAAGTTTTTTTTTTTTTTCAGTTATAGATAGTCGGTTCTTATTCCAGAGAATTTCAACCGGGATATATAGTATATAATAGCGATACATATCAAATAGAGCAATTTATATTAATATATTTATTCGTACAGAATTTCTTTTTCAATATGAACATCTAAAGGAATATATAGACTTTCCGCCTACAGATCTAAATATCACATGCCAGTGTAACGAGGTTTGTACATGTTTGTATAAATAAAAATAATGTCATATATATATATATATATATATATATATATATATATATATATATATATATATATATAGTCTTGAGAGTTTTTTTTTTAATTTTAAAACTATAAAAAAACTTATTATTTAATTTTTATATTGTTTTCCTTATTTTCTTACTATTCGGTGGAAAACTATTTAATCAGTAAGTCATTTAATCACATGCAATGGTTGTATTAGCTTGGTTTCCTGAATTTACAATAGTCCTTATGTTTATTCAGGGATCATCAGCTGTCTCTCATGAAACACTGTTTCGGAGATTTAAAAAACAACACAGTTTATTAAATCATGGCTCCCCAGCAGTGTTGATCAAAAACCGCCTCTTTTGATCACAAAAACAAAAAAGTGTTCCGAATATTTGGTCTAGCTATATTTTGCTAACCTATTAATGTTATAAAAAAAATGTCTTTTTTTACCTGTGATACTCGTCTTTGTTTCCAAATTCGAAAAAGATTTTGTTTAATTGATCAACCTGTTGTACTTATACAATTCGGATTTATCCATTATACAACGTATCAGCCTTTACTTTTATTGACACTTTATTTATATATTTACATTCTTTATTTATTTATTAAAACTATATAAAAGTTAAAAATATTTATATATATATATATATACTTGTTTATTGTTATATAAACATGCTCACATCCCGCTGCTACAAATAGCCACTTGTTTCAATCAGACAACAGATATCATCAGGCAGCGACTTGACTATTCAAAAGTTCAATGAATAATCTTAATAATTTGTGTAGTTTTGGATATCCTGTATTAATATATTTTGTTTAGTTTGATACGATTTAAAAGCATCCAGAGAACGAACAAATGCTTTATTTAACTTTTCAGATCTTTTAGTTTTATACCTCCCCCCCCCCTTTATTTGATCATCTTTATTACTAAATTGGAACTGGGGGTATAAAATCTATTAACTTTAAGGTAACGCGAGTTATTCTCAGAAACTCAGGCATAGTTCTTCCGTAAACCATATATATACATATATATATATATAGGACAACCTTCAATAAAAATAGTCAACCATATAGGAGCCTATTCGTGACCAGACACACACACATTAACACACACACACACACACATTCAGCTTTATATTATAGATATACATATATATATACACACACACATATATATATATACTAGACTACCCGTGACCCGTTGAGTCAGTATGTTATATTAGATATGGAATTCATGTGTGAGCGTGACACTTCTGACGTAAAGAAAATAGTTGTTTTTTTTTTTTGTTTTTGTTTTTTTTACATAACAGTAACATTTCTATGAAAGTATATAAAAATGAAAAATCACGGACGGATCAATCAAACATGAAAAAAAAATCCTCCCTATTCGTGTAAAGTTGCCTATTTTTCCGAATAATCCCTCAAAAATCGAAAATTAAACATGATTTTCCTACGAATCGAACGCTGACGAAAGTCATTTAGCAGCGAAATCGCACATGAATCTACCGATGAGAAATATAAGAATCAAAAACCCATATTGGAATCCTTCAACCAAGTTATAGAAACTTAAAATCTAAAAACAAATAACTAATAAAACCTGAAGCAAAAAAAAAAATAAAACCTTAATAAATAAAATAAAATAAAACTAATATTGAAACAGATTAGTAAATGTGTCAACAAATTCACTGTTCTCACACAACTATTTTGTATCTAGAAATGTAAACAAAAAATAAAAAAGAAGGAGGAAAGGAAAAGGGACGGATAGATAGATAGATAGATAGATAGTAGTAGTAGTAGTAGTAGTAGTAGTAGTAGTAGTAGTAGTCTTGGCTTTACTACAATTATTCTTATGTTTCCAACGGTTAAAGTTGTTTAGTTGTAAGAAAATAGCGACAGTATAGTTGTAATAAATAATAGTTGCAAAACACCCCCACTCTTCCAATGTTAAATACTAATTCCGAAATAATAACTTTAATTTTTCAGTACGCATGTCAAAATCTGCAAAAGAAGCGATTTGTGTTTATTTGTTTAGGTTATGGCTTAATATTTATGCGCGCATGTGCAACCGGATGTTGTAAACCGGAAAGTGGCTTACATCACTCGTTACAAGATCATTTCAGTTTTATAATTATATAGATATATACGCCTATATTTTGTGTGTGTGTGTGTGTGTGTGTTGATATTAAACCCCCTTATTTTTATTAGTATTTATTTGCTTCCCCACGAAAGAAAAATGTGACACAAGGCCGTGTTTAATATGGGGGGAGGAAACCAGCTCCCCAAAAGAAAGGAAAAATAGGCACTCTGGTATGAACAAAAAATAATAATTGTCTTCATATAGAGGTTTTTCCATCTATTGACCAAGGACAAATTAACTTAAGTGTAACATCAGAACAGATACTACACATTGATCCTGGCCCGAAAGCCAAGAAAGAAAAAAGGCCAGCCTTTTTTTTCTATTTATTTAAAATGAAAATACAACTTTGCTATATAAGGGTCGTGGAATTGCATTCATTTGCAAATTATCTAATTTGCATATTCTTTTAAACATTCATTTTAATTAATTTGCTGTTGGTTTTTCCGGTTTTCTTATGGGATGATCATCTTTAGTTAACTATTACGTGTAATTATATTCATTCAGATACTCTACATTATTTATACTTGCGTAATATGTACGTAAAAAGTTCATAGTAAACACAAACAAACCTCTTTCAATTAATATTTATGCATGCTTATATATATTTGTTTTAAAAAATTGTCTACCAAACTCCTCTGTCAGTTTTTGGTCTACTGACATGAAACTTGATATGCATATATTCGAACCCATGCGAAACATTATATTTTGGAAAATTGACACAAAAGTGTAAAAATTAAAAAGTTAGAATTTTGCCAGCTGAAGGTCGAACGACGACATTACGGATATGCATGCATAACGTAATAGTTATTGATTCATGTTTTAATTTTTATACTTACAGCAAACAGGTCTTCATTGCTAAGGCATTAACGTCATAGTAAAAAGTAAATCGTAAGCTAAATGTTTTGCCATTGATTCTCAGTGCTGGCGCACGAGTTTTTTGTTTTTTTTTAACATTTTAAATATTTACTTCATATTGGGACCAGTATAATATAATAATAAATACGAAATCTGCATTAATCAAAATATCATATTTAAGCGCATTTTACGACCGGGCAATGCCGAGCGGCCTGCTAGTATATATATATATATATATATATATATATATATATATATATATATATATATATATATATATATATAAGTGAATGTGTCTGTGTTTGTGTACATTTCCCTACGCAATAACTCTGTCAATGTTTAGTCTACAGACTCGAAATTTGATATACAGGTTACTGAGATTTGAGAAAATCGATGTGATCGGTTTTGGGCCAGAAATTTGGCGATTAATAGGTCAAAGTTCAACGATTTGACCTTTGTGAACTCTACCAAACTCCTCCGACAATTTCGGGTCTAAGCACTTGAAATTTTAGATATAGGTTCCTTGGACATGGATCTGACTTAATAACTTGATTTGAGCCCAACACAATAAATTTAAAGGGTCATAATAGGGGTCAAAGTTAAAAAAAAAATTACCTCCACAGTCTCTTCCAAATTACTCAGACAATTTCTGGTCTAAATATTTGAAATTTTACATAAAGGGTTTTCAGAGATGGGGCAAGCGTTTTCATCGAAAATTTTTAGTTACCAATATATAAATGTATGTATGTATGTCTATTTTCATGTCTGCCTTAAACTTACAATAGAGGCGACGGATTTTTACCAAGATCAGTATTGTTTTAAAGATCGATCTTTCATACGACAAATATCGAAAAATTGGCTAAAAACATTAATATCTTCCCCTTCAACTAGGCAATTTTCTACAGGGGGGGCACTTTTTTGCCGATATTTTTGAAAGTTATCCTCTCCTTTAGATTGTCTGGCCTTAATTTTAAAAAAATGTCGCTTCCGGTTTGGCAGTGGTTGTAACAGCATAAACGTTAGGTTTTACCCCGTTCTTTTCCTCCTTTGCAGTACGGGTTCGAGCCTGCCTTCCAACTACCACATTTTTTTTTTTTTTTGCTCAGCATACACATCCAAATACCCGGGCAACGCCGGGCGCCCATGTTAGTATATATATCGCAAAAAAAAACAAAAACAAATAGCATCTAAATAAATCGCGATATAGCTATACAGTTGGCAGGATGGACCAGCGGATAAAGCGTTGAGGCTCATTACCGAGGTGTCCCGATTTCGAATCTCGCTAGATTTAGACACTCTGATGAGTCGGAGACGACAAAACACGTGTCAGAGGATAATTACATTTTAAAATCAATATATATAT
>NC_136511.1:58975034-58982534 GCF_053919585.1 Euprymna scolopes | reverse complement strand
GTAACATGGTCATTTTTAAATTCAATATCAAATAAATATTCGTCAAAATACAACATCATAAGTCATTAATCATCATAATCATCGTCATAATAAGTCATCCTTAATCATTATAATCATCGTCATAATAAGTCATTATTTATAATCATAATTATCGTCTTAATAAGTCATTATTAATCATCATAATCATCGTCATAATAAGTCATAATTAATCATTATAATCATCGTCATAATAAGTCATAATTAATCATCATAATCATCGTCATAATAAGTCACATTTTAACATCATAATCATCGTCATAATAAGTCATTATTAATCATCATAATCATCGTCATAATAAGTCATAATTAATCATCATTATCATCGTCATAATAAGTCATAATTAATCATCATAATCATCGTCATAATACATCATTATTAGTCATCATAATCATCGTCATAATAAGTCATAATTAATCATTATAATGATCGTTATAATAAGTCATAATTAATCATCATAATCATCGTCATAATAAGTCACATTTTAGCATCATAATCATCGTCATAATAAGTCATTATTAATCATCATAATCATCGTCATAATAAGTCATAATTAATCATCATTATCATCGTCATAATAAGTCATAATTAATCATCATAATCATCGTCATAATACATCATTATTAGTCATCATAATCATCGTCATAATAAGTCATAATTAATCATCATAATCATCGTCATAATAAGTCATAATTAATCATCATAATCATCGTCATAATAAGTCATAATTAATCATCATAATCATCGTCATAATAAGTCATTATTTACCATCATAATCATCGTCATAATATTTTGGTTACGTGTTATTTGGATCCTTACGACTACTGTTCTTACTTCGAGTGTTATTTATTAGTCATCGTCATAATAAGTCATAATTAATCGTCATAATCATCGTCATAAGAAGTCATCATTAATCATCATAAATATCGTCATAATAAGTCAGCAAAATAATTCCATTCATCATTTTCAATCTTCTTATAATAGTCATCATAATTCAACTAGCAATCAATCTATCTCATAAATAATTAGCCTCGAATGTATTTAATTCTTAATAGCTTGTAAGAAACAAAAATATTGTTTGGATTATTCGTAGGACTGTTTCCATCTTGTGTGTTTTTATCGCAACCCTTTGGTCGATGTAACCCCCGACCTCATTTAGGTGTAACTCGTCGAACTCGGTAACGTTTCTGCCCAACTCGGGAATCTCCACGGGTAGCATGCTCCCGTTACCTCAGTCATGATTGCGTTGAAATCCTAAGCAATTCGGAATTGTATTTTAAGTATAACCTGCACCAACGATTGAACCTTTAACTCCCAGAAAAGTGCAACTTACAAATGAATTTTACCCAAGTACTTTATCCACTACGTCATATGGACTTACGGAAAATAACACTCAAAGTAAGAACAGTAGTCGCAAGGATCCAAATCATACGAAACCAAAATAAAGTCCCCATGTTTTTTTTTGTTTTTTTTTACATGGGGATTACCACTTATCAAGGCCCGTAAGCCACTCGGGGATAAGGGTTATTTTGTGTACAATAATCAATGGGATAATATCGTAGTAATAGTTGGTATTGGAGATTTGATAAAGTGTCTTACTTAAGGGGGCGATTAATCAGGTATTTGTTTATGTTGGACTTGAAGACGTGCAAGTTGTACCAAGATGGAAAACAGGCAAACGGAAGAGAATTTCACAGGCGTGAACTTCACAGAAAAAAAGCTATGTTCATGGAATCTACGTTTTGATTTAGGCTCAGATAAAGAGTGGGGGAAAATTACTGACAGTGGTTTTAGCTAGACGGTTGTTTATCATGAAGGATTGGCGAGGGGGGACCAGAGATTGGAGCTCAGACGAGCACTTGCCATGGAATCTGTATATCTTGTGTGCATAGACATGAAAAAAGCAAATAGACACCTTTATAATCTATAATAACGAAGATTAGTGCCAATCGGTTCTGATAAACCATAGATGATATTATATGATTATTTTCCAGTTAACAGTGGAAGGTTTTTTTTTGGGGGGGTACATAAGAATCATAACTTATCAAGGCCATGAGGCCACTTGAGATAAGGTTTAATGAGTATACTATAGTCAATAGCATAATATCGTAGTAATCGTTTGTAGCGGAAATTTGGTAAATTGGATTACTTAAAGGGCAGCTCATCGAGAATTTGTTTACGTTAAAAGGTGAAATCTTAGGGCAATTGGGTTAATCCGACCTTCAGATAAACCAATATTATGGTTCCTCTGAATCTCTGCAAATTCTAATCCATATTTTCCCCGAGGCGTAATGTTGGATAATAGATTCGGACAATACCGGATTTCATGTTAGATAATGGAGCTTGCAATTACGAAGTTTGAAAAAAATAAAGAACGGCCTTTTGAAGTAAATACGCCCCACTTTTTTAAATTACATTTTCAACCAAAACAAGGCGCAGTGCCACTTTGATATAGGGAGTACTACCAGGGACATAAGTTGCAGGGATACTATGTCGGGAGTGAGCAACAAGATGTCTGTTCACATTGCACTTGAACTTCTGCATGTTAGTACAGTTGTCTAAGCAAGAACCCGGAATGGAATTCCAAAGTTTAGTAACTCTGGGGAAGAAACTATTAGAGCAGAAGGCTTTTTTACATGTAGGAATCTCTAATATGTAGGGGTAATTTTGCTGCTTGTCGGGTTTGTCGGGGGTATTTACGTCGAAGGAGTATAAGGGATTTTTGACTGCTGATATAGAATGCCGTTAAGTCGAATGAAGCAAAAGAAGCAATGGAAATTCCGATTTATGCAATGATAATTAAAAAAATTTTCAGTTAACAGAAGTTGAACGGATAGAACGCTGGTGAACAAAGTGGCAGTCCCCTTTCTTTCGTCGTCACTACAACCTACCACCCCTTCTCTCTTTTCAATACTACAAACTCGAATAGTCAGAATAAAGCGCAGCTTGTTTTTTTATTTATAACATAAATCTCACCTGTCTGTTTAAATTTATTTATTTATTTATGTATGTATGTATGTATGTATGTATGTATGTCCAAAACTTTCGACAGAGGCGACGGATATTAACGAGATTTGTATCGGTTTGAAGCTTGACCCTTCGGACGACAAATATTGAAAAATTGGCTAAAACATTAATTCCTCGCCCTCAACTGGGCACTTTTATATAGGTTTTTCGCCGATATTTTTTAAAGTCCTCCCCTCTTTTCGATTCACTAGCCTTAAATTAAACATTCGTCACTTCCAGTTTGGTGATGGGTGCAAAAGTAAAGACGTCACGTTTTCTTCTTTTTTTCTCGTTCTTTTCCTTTTTTGCGTTGCGGGTTTTAGCCTGCCTGCCTACTACCACTTTTTTTTTTGCCAACACACACCTCCAAACACCCGGGCAACGCCGAGCACCCAGACTAGTATCAACGACAAGAATAATTCATTTGTTATTAAAAGAAATACCCATTCGTACACATTGGAAAGGCGGGGCTGGCGATTTATTCGTACATTTCAAGAAAGACTCGCTCGTTATTTAACTTAATTTTTTTTAAGTACTTGAATTGTTTCATTGACATCTGAAACGCAAAAATTAGTATAAAATATCAGTGATTCAAATTTATACCTAGCTTGTACGGCTCCGACAGCAGGCCGTAAAAAAGGAAGCAGAAACTACAAATGTATATAAATTATTTTTTTTTATACACGGATGTGTATAAGGTCGAGTGAGATGTTCTACAGTTTCGTTTATCAGAATATCTTAAATAACAAAATGTATGCGTTTTAAAAATTCCACTTTGTCAATTTTATATTTAATCTGATCAGTTTTTTTTATTTTGTTTTGATACTGATACTGAACAAGTAGGAGGATTCCTCACGGAATAATATTTGCTGCCGGAATCTAAATAAAAAAATACATTTTTAAAGCACGTACTGTTGCAAATTCTTATATCGCTTCTATACATACCCTAGATATTTTAGCCCGTTAAAAAAGTAAAAAGCAGAAACTAGCAATGAAGCGAACGACCAACAGAAGATATCATTGTTTGGAAGAAAAAGCGTACCTTGCAGACATGTATATATCAAGTTTATCAGATGTTTTTAACTTGTGGGATATTTCATTCTAATCTCTAGATACTGTTGGAAAATCAGGAGAGAATACGCATCATATGGGAGCCCAGTTCTCCGTGTAAACGTGTATATAATAAAGGTTTTTCTTTTGGGGGTAATCAATTTCAGTCTACACATGATGTAAGGTCGTCAGGAGAGAATACAAACCGTTTCGAGATCTACCTCTCGGCGATTTATTTCGCGTATCGGACCCCCCTCCCTGTTCTGAGGCCTCTTCATCTGAATTGCATTTAACTGAACCGTTCAATAGACTGAAAACTGGACGTTTAATGATTTCAGCGTCTCCCGTCTCGATCAACGGTCTAGTGGTTGACATAGCGTTTAAAAATTCAACGGCTGCGTTGAGTCTAAACGCGCTCGTATCGAAACGAAAGAAGAGAAACAGACAACTCAATAAAATAGATAAATGAAGTAAATAAATAAATATATACAATAAAAATATAAATACCTATGTTGTGTAGCAGAGTGTTTTTACATATCGGAGACATATAACAAACGATGAGACGTTTATGTAACGGCGTATACGGCGACAACGATGGCGATGACAATTACTTGTTGAGTTTATTATTTATAGTAGAAGGGATATAGATGTGAGACACATGTGAAATGGACAGTTCTCTTTTATGCACAAAGGGGAGGTACATTATTTATGATGGGGACAGTCAGTTAACACTTTGGAAGGGTGTTACACGTAAATGTTTCTTTACGAAGACGAATCACAAAAACATATTACCTTTCGGATTTAATGATGACAAACGAAGATTTACAAATAGCATTATGACCTTTATTCATTCCAGCTGGATGATATGATCAGGGATTCGAATGTTTTGCAGAATTACGTCATCTTTCTTCCATTTTTTGGTCGCTTCTAAAAGGTTTCGGCTAACTGTCAATTCAACTTGGACTTCGACTTACTCTTTCGCTATTAACTAACTCTTGCCTCTACTTCTGAATATATTGTCAATCTACCTTTCTTTCTGACGCCAAAACGTGCTCAGACATGTGATTCCCCTCACGTGGATTTACATATTAAATATGCTGCTACACGTTTTCGGCTGCACAAATAAAATTCCTACATTGAATTGTTCATTCTCCTAACTTTGATATAATTAATATATTTATTTATTTCTAAACACAATGGACAATTTCTCCACATTCCTAGTATTGCAATACGTATTTTTCAGTTTCTGATTACTGGGTTCAGTTCTAGCATTTTCCTTCAGTATATTTTCAAACCTGATTTATTTTGTTTCACTAATTAGCGGGATCTTTCCCCTTCCATATCCAACACCTAAATAAAATTAAATAAGCTATTATGTATATAGAATAAATGATTTTTTTTTAATTGATGAATGATAATAAATAGGAAAAAAATTACTCGCACAGGTCTGTCATCTTCATCTATTTATTTTTTCTCCTAGTATTCTATCGAATTCTTTTCACTATACAATGCAAAACAAATTTTATATAACACGAACGCAATCTTCCAACGTTGATTATACTTGTCCGTGCAAATTCTGGATTGTTTTATCTCACTCACTGGCCTAATTGCTCGGATATCTTCAGCACCGTAGTTTGCGTAATGGCGTTGATTTTCTGACGTCTTATCTGTTATAACAGTTAGAAGTAATTTTCTTGTAACCAGTACCAATCTTAACCTTTTGCCTACCATGGTTCCTTAATGGGAACATTATTTTGAAATAGTATAGAATTCATAATTTTATTACAGACTAGCAGAGAGACCCGACGTTGCCCGGGATTGAATGATGATCAACGAATATTTCACACTCCTATATTTTTATTGTCATTGAAGCTTCACATACCTCAATACAGTAGCTTAGTTCAAAATATGTTATTCTACATTTCGCTCCAAAGTACCTATTGTTTGTGATATAAAATTAGTTAATATAAACTTCTTTCCAGCTAACAAAAAAAAAACATTAAGAAATTTACATGCGGGGTTTTGAACCTACAGACTATGTCATGCATAAATAAAAAAAATCACGAACATTTTCAAGTCTTATAAAATTCTTCGCATCTAATGAAAAAAAAATTAAGAAATTTATGTGTGGAGTTTGAACCTACAGACCACGTCATGCAAAAAAAAAACAAAAAAAAACGCTATCAATTTACCCACAGTAGAATTTTCACGGGCCGTTGTTCTATCATTGTTGCTAATGGCTTTACCGATGATAGATAAATTCAAATAACGGTTTCGATTATCGATTATCGGTAATTATCGGAGGTATTCTGAGACAAAACTTAACTAAGATCAGCCCCAGACTTATGCACTAAAGTTCTGTAAATTTTAAAGAAAATCTGTTCAGCTGTTTCGGAGTCTATTAGGAACGAATTCGCATACACACACAGACAAAATTACATTTATATAATTGTGGAGATTTGATTTTTTATCGCATATTTGCATAAAACTAATTAGAATTCTTCCTACAGTTCATGTATATTGCTTTCATATAAACTGCAAAAATTCTTTATGTAGTCTACAAACTATAATAAACTTATATATTTTTTTAAATATTGAATCGAAAAGTAAATTTTATGGTCGGAATGATAAAGGTTAAAACGCTGAACGAAATCTACACAGAATATTTATTCCTTATTTTCGACACTTATACTTCGTTTCTTATAAGCTATCTATCTCGTTCTAATAACTGTTTATAAATAGACCGATAACCTACTAAAAAGGTCTGGTGCTACCAGATCAGGCTGCCTGAAGATACTGGATTCCTGACCTAAAACATTGATGTCATTGTTTTGTTTTCCTTTCTCTTTGTAAAACTCCATCGTGTTCTGTAAATTCAACAACAAAAATAACAATTTTCCTCTGGAAAAGAACCAAACCAACCACAATAAATAAATAAAGATATAGAGAAATTGATGAATTAAAAAGCTTTTACCCAAATTACTGTACTCGGCATGGAATAAACAGAAAAAAAGTTGATATGCCGTAAAATATAAAAACCAAACTACATACCATGAATAAATACTTGAAGCATGAAAACGTTCGTCACAAATCATTATATTTGACATAAAGGGTTGATATGCCGTTAAACAACAAAACCAAACCAAATCTATAGAGATTGCACTGGTTGAGCCATATTTTGCGGCTATGAAACTAATAAGTGATTTTGAATGATTGTGTTAAAAAAAAAATACCGTCTAATTTTTCTCCTCAGATCAGATTTTTTGGTGTACCGCAAACGGAATTATTTAATTTTTTTAATGGTTTTTCATAAAATTTGAACAGGATAAATTTTTATTTCCTCAAATTAAAGAGATAAAATCTCGGTATTTCATTTTAGCAAGTGCGGTAAGCTCATACCTTCCCCC
>NC_136511.1:58912534-58970034 GCF_053919585.1 Euprymna scolopes | reverse complement strand
GTCTTCCTGCTAGTCTTTATATAAAACAACAGTTCTAAGATTAGAAAAATAAATTAATTATTTGTTCAGATATTTCATCTCAAATCATGCTTAAACGCAATCTATGAAATAAAAAGATTGAGCAATACAAGTCATAATTTGAAAATGGAATGTGGAAATAATTAAACACAAAGGTGTGATACTCTTAGCATACTGCCTACTCTGAAAAGGTTTGTAACCGGCTAAATAAGTGTATTGTTTCAAAGTGTCAAGTTATTTAACTCGTTATCTCCCAATGGTCTTATATCCACCAAGACAAAAGGTGATAATCAGGAAATGAAGAGCGTTCAACCTGTGATGTACCGAGGAAATTCCAAAAAGACCCTGAAGATATTATCTACCCAGGTGGAAAGATAAGTATATTTATTTCAAAGTGGCAACTTGTTTAGCACGTTGTCTCACTTACTATTCACGAGTAGTTTAAGCAAAACGAAATTATGAAACTTCAAGTTTAGATGGGATGCGTAAACCCCAAAGGAAATATAATAACAACGGTTCCCATTAGCAAAGGCATCGTTTAAACTGATTGCATTTAACTGCTCTCGTAATATGAAAATATTTCCTGGACTGGATAGTGTATTGTGAATAAGGCTCATTTAGGAGCTAATCCTTGCGGGTTCCATAGCTCACGAATCATCCCGTTTGATTCTAAAAGAAAATCCGTCACGTTTTTCAGATGAGGAATAGATTATTCGAATTATTTGGATTCTTCAGAATTCTGTTTTCATATTATGCAGCATTTCACAACGTATTGGTTGATGTAACTTTTTTAAGGTGCCTAAATCAAAACGTAGATTCCATGAGCAAAGTTTCTTTCTTAGAAGTGCACAACTGTGGAACTCTCTTCCGTTTCTCACCTGACTACAACTTGGATGTCTTCAAGTCCAACATAAACAAATTCCTGATGAACCGCCCCCTTAAGTAAGACACTTTATCAAATCTCCAATACTAACGATTACTACGATACAATCCCATTGATTACTGTACACGCAATAACCCTTATCCCCGAGTGGCTTCCAGGCCTTGATAAGTGGTGACCTCCATGTAAAAAAAAATCTTGTCGAACTTGGAAACCTTTCTGTCGAACTCGAAAATATTTTTATCGAACACGGGAATCAGCACGAAATGTCAAACAATAATTTTATTTGATTCACAGGAGGTAGGGTAGTATGCTCTCCTTCCGTCAGCCATGACTGGATAGCAAGTAATTCGCAATTGTATTTTCAGTTGTTCACACCGTGGATTGAACCATAAACCTTCAGAAGAATACAACCAACACATTTGAATTTTCCAAGCACTCTAACCATTGTGCTAAGTTTCCTTGCGTTATTGTGACATTGTTGAAACTTTTTGAAAATGATGCTCAAAATGAGAACAGTAGTCCGAAGAATCAAAATAATAAATAAGATGCGTCGACTAAATCTTTATTGAAAATGATGAAAATATAATTCCACAAGAAAAGCATAGATGCAACATCGTGGCGATGGGACAGGGACTGGAGTTTTATTGATAGCGCGGGATCTATTAGTTGAATATGCTTTTTGAACCATGTCTAAGATAGAGAGATTAGTGGCATTTGATTTTAATAATGATTAGTGATGGAACGATTTCAATATTTTTCTCAATTCCGATACAATTACCGATTCTGATTCCGACTTTTTAAAATTACTTCAATATTAAGCTATAAATTTATCTTTTTGTGGGAGAGAGAGGTCGGATTAACGTAAACACATGTGTACTATAAGCATATGTTTTTTTCGGATAGTTCAAAATACATGCGTGATTATAATTTTATCATTAGTGCTGGTAATGGAAAATTAAGTCTTAAGCACAGACAGAAAAAGACAACTTAAAGAATCGTTTTTGTCATCGGAAAAATGGCACAATTTTTTTTCTCGATTCGGATACCGATTCCAATACCTCTAAACGTTCCGATTTTTTCGGTTTCTCATTCCGATTCCCACCAATCGTCTCAGCACTAATAATAATATAATTAGTAGTTACTACGTTCCTACACAGTAAAAATACTTTTTTTTAATTATAGATTCTATAACACTTTACTTAATGTTTCTTAATCCATAATCGTGTTATTCAAACATTCTTTGTCAAATCAAAGACATTTTAATGCCAACTTTGGAATTGCTACCGGTGTATTTTGCCTCTACTACTTTACATACAGGGTTGAACGCTGAAATTGCCGCCATAGAAAAGACGATATGATTCGATTTCCGTTTGATGAAAACCGGTTTTCTTTGTTGCTGCAAACCATCTACTAGTTGACCAGTTGTGTACAAATCCCAAGAGCGATAAGAGCCTTTTATTATGCGAAGTCAGAGATGCGCCGCTGTACAACTCTTGCTCTCTACCGATCCAAGTTATGACAACAGGACCATTGCCAGCACCCTTCATATGCATTGTTGGATTGCCACGAATAACAGGAACATGCTGAAAGTGATGAAAACAAAGTCTCCGGCCATAGTTATAGTCTTTGGTGTGGTTATAAGCGAGGGCCACATTATGCTTCCTCACATCTTCGAAGTTGGCTTAAAAGTCAACACCAAAGTGTACCTGGATGTGCTAAAGAGTGTGGTGATCCCCTGGGGCAATCAGGTGACCGCAGGCAGACCCTGGCAGTGGCAGCAGGATTCAGCACCGGTCCACAAATCCAAAGAGACCCAAACTTGGCTTCAGAGGGAGTACTACGACTTTGTATACTTCTCTCACTAACCCCTCACCTTTCCCCGACCTGAACCCGCGTGACTACTTCGTTTGGTCATACGATGAGAACACCACTAACATGACTTTCCACAACACTAAAGCCAGCCTGATCGCCGCCATCCTTCGAACCCCTGTCGGCGTTTGTATAAAATGTATGCTCCCAGTTGCAGACCCGTATTGAGGTGGTGATTGAAGCTGAAGGCGGGCACCTTGAATAGATGTCAGCTCTACTACATAATCAAGTTAGCTCAATTGATTTTTTTTTTCAATAAATGTTCTAAAATAAAGCTGTAGTCTTGATTTCTTTAGCGCGAAAAATTTATCATTTCACATAACAATAATGAAATGATATTAAAACCTATTTCAGCATAATATTCCGTGGGTGCTCAGATAGTTTTGTAATGGCTTCTTACGGAGTATATCAAAGTTACGAATATATTTCCTAATTAGAGGATAAACGGATTTACAAACTATAAAATACATAATGAAGAAAGACAATTACATAAGCATGAAATACAAACGGACCTTGGATTTATTTTCCGGTTTTAAATCCCTAGCACTGAGAAGAACGTTGTTTAATAAAAGACACTAGCACCTAAGAAAATTATACCACATTACAAAAGAAAGTTGTGGACCCCTGTTTTCGTAAAAGTCTACTGCGTAATAAAGAAATACTGACATCTCTCTGCTCAACTCCCTACATAGTGTCCATGAAGTCAATGCTCTGCCTAGAAGCATTTTACATGTAATTGGCAGTGTATTTTGTTTGAAATGAATAACAGTAGGATAAAACGAATTAATATTTATAAAAAGCGCTCAATACAAAATAGAGCTTTATCAATACATATATCGACGTGACGTAGTCTGTCCTAATGTTGATATCAAGTTAAGTGAAAATTTATATGTGTGTGTATGTTCGTATTTATGAAAGGTTGAGAGCAACGCAGAAGCAGATATAACAAACCTAAATTCTACTTCCGTTTGACGGCCCCATTTTTCTTTCTTGTTGAAAAGGGGGGAGCAAGTCCCATATTTATAAGTTTGATATATGAAAGATATTTTGAAAAATAAATACATTTTCTGACGATTCGTAACCCGAATAGTCTTCGATTGTTTGATTTTATTCATACTTTTTTCACTATTCCGTTTTTTTTCATTACTTTCAGCATTCACAAATATCCGTATATTCCTTTTCCAGCAATACTTTAAGCAAATTATATTTGTTTTATATATGCAAATATGCACACACACACATATATATATATATTCCGCTCCATCATCTAGCATGCTTCGAATCGATCTGTTACGTCTACCATTTGAAAAGGGAATTTTTCCGAAATTAATAATGGAATGTGTCGCAGACATAAGAAGTAAGACATTTTACCAATACAACTGAATAATCATATGTACGTACTTATTGATTTGTAAATCGCCACTTGTTCTCGTCTTCTCTTACCAACAACGACTATATTTCATTCCTCGCATTGTGACAGCCTTCTAAATCTCTACTACATATAGATATGTATGCATGTATGTATGTATGTATATATATATATATATATATATATATATATATATATATATATATATATACATAGTTTTTTAACAAAATCAAGACAACAAAGATCGGATTGATAGAACAAGTACTGTATTTTCATTGTCCGTTATAATCGTTTAGCGACCATTCGGACAATTTCAAACCTTTAAATCGTTTGAAAATATTCACAAGAACGGCCTCTCTTCAGACATGGAGAAAACACTTTTTATGGAATCAATTTTCCTTTTCAGGAAAACCATGTAATAAAGAATTATACAAGTTAGAAAAGCATTTCATCCAAGGCATGAAAATTGTTAAACAAAATGTTTTTACTATAGGCTTTAAAAATAAAAGTACAAGATTTAATTTGAAATTTATTTATCTTCAAAGTGCACTTTTATTAATTTTACAAAGTAAGGTATAAAAATTTAATTTAAATTGAATCAAAAAATTACCTTGGATTTATTTTATGTAATGTACATTCTGTTGCACTTTAAAAAAATCATTGAAAAGTTTATATCTATATCATTAATTGCTAGATGAAAGATAATGTTTTTAAAGTGCACCAAAATGTACATTACATAAAATAAATACAAGGTAATTTTTTGATTCAATGTAGATTAAATTGTTATACCTTACATTGTAAAATTTATAAAAGTGCACTTTGAAGATAAATAAATCTCAAATTGAATATTGTACCTTTATTTTTAAAGCCTATAGTAAAAACATTTTGTTTAACAATTTTCATGCCTTGGATGAAATGCTTTTCTAACTTGTAACTTATCCTATTAAGTTTATATTTAAAAACTCTCCTCCTCTCTATTTCAGTTTGTATTTCTCCTCACACCACAACTCATTTTTGCAACCCCCTCTTTGAATTATTACAGATCTGAATATTCTCTCTGTTTCAGTTCGTATTTCTCCTCAAACCACAACTCATTTTTGCAACCCCGCTTTTTAATACAGGTCTGTATAATGAGAAAATCTGATTTTTATTTTTAGCAAAACCTTTAAAATAACTTTTCAGAATAGAAAATCTTTAAAATTTAATAAGGAACATATTTCATATTGGTTTCATTAACAAATATTCAATACATAACGATAAAAATAGAGATGAAAATTTCAAAAGGACTATATAACTGGTTACAGTCAATAGTAGTCCTCGCCAGCGAAAGTCTTTGTTATTGTTATTCTATTATTATTATTATTATTATTTAAAACATTTTGTGTCCTGCTCTTTCGCGCGCGGACTAATATATATATATATATATATATATATATATATATATATATATATATATATATATATATATATATATACACTTGTGCCCGATATTATTCATACCCCTCGGATCTTTGAGATTTCTATAAGAATATTGCTCAAACCAGAAGGTAGACAATATTAAAGGGATTTCAAACAATAAATCAAGCATAAGCATTTAATTTAAACTCAACAAATAAATAAATTATGCAAGTTTGAAACATTATACAAAGAAAAACAATAATGGCACTAGTTCAAAATTATTCATACCTCTCTTACTAATAGTCAATAGCATGCCCTTTATTCTTAATAACTGCCTGTAACCGTTTTGGATATTTATCAACAAGGTTTTTACAAGCATCAACACTGATTTTTGACCATTCTTCAATGCAGTAGTTCTCCAAATCCCTCAAATTTCTAGTTTTCCGCTTTTTAACCTCAGTTTTCAATATGTGCCAGAGGTTTTCGATAGGGTTCATGGCGGGACTCTGGCTAGGCCATTCCAAAACATTAATTTGATTATCCTCAAACCATTTCTTGACTGTTTTGGCAGTATGTTTTGGATCATTATCCTGTTGAAGGACCCAGTTTGGTCCTAAACGGAGCTTCTCCGCATCCTGTCTAATGTTTTTCTGGAGTATCTCCAAATATTGCTCCTTCTTCATGGTTCCATCTATCTTGACCAAACTACCTGGACCACTAGCCGAAAAGGAGTCCCAAAACATTAGGCTACCACCACCATGTTTCACCGTGGGTATGGTGTTCTTTGGGTTATAAGCTTCTCCTTTCTTCATCCAAACGTAAGAAGCATCCATATGGCCAAACAATTCAATTTTTGTTTCGTCAGTCCACAAAGTACTTGAGAAAACGGACTCTGGAGAATTCACATGGGTCCTAGCAAACTTTAGACGTGCTGCAAGGTGTTTTCCGGTGTGCAATGGAGTCCTTCTTGGTCTTCTTCCTTTCAGACCATTTTCATGCAGAGTCCTTTGCAATGTTTGCCTTGATATTTTTATGCCAGAAGACTCCAGATTTTCTAAAATGTCCTTAGTAGTGGTGGTTGGATTTGCATTAACACTTCTTACAATATTCCTGGTGGCTCCAGCAGACAGTTTCCTTTTCCTTCCTCTACCAATCAAGTTGTTTGTTGTGTGGTGGCTCTGGAATTTTTTGATGATGCTGTGTACTGTTGCTGTAGGGACCTCAAATTTCTTGGAAATTGACTTGTAACCTAAACCATCCTTATGTGATTTCACAATTTTAGTCCTAAGATCATTACTAAGCTCTTTTTTCTTCCCCATTCTAATAATTTTTATTCTTTTATTGGTTTTCAGTTGATATCATTTTAATTTCTGAAAAATGCAAAAATCGAAATGAAATTAATCAAAGGTTGTATAAAAGCATTCAAAATAAGAATCAAACAGGAAACAAACAGTCAGAAACTCGATTAATACTGTAAAAATAAGGGGGTATGATTATTTTTGAACATTGCAGATTTTATAAATAGCTGTATATTTCTTTTATTACAAGTATCCCGAGATTTACAAATGACGAAAATGATTAGAAGAGGTTTATTAAGAATATGTATCAATATGGACGTAAACAATAAATTCTTACAAAGTTACACCTAATAAACTCAATTTTCAAGGGGGGTATGAATAATATCGGGCACAAGTGTATGTATAAATTGTGCAAATTGAAATTCAATTAACTTTCTTGAAGTTATATATTTGGATTTTACCGTCACCGGATTATTTATCTTCCACCTGATTATCCATTCATGTGTAATCACCTTTTTCTTCGCCATATTCCGTCTGCTTCAGTTTTTTTGTTATCAAGTAAGATCTTTGATTTACTTGTTGTTTCATCAAATACTTTTGCATGCAAAATCCGATCCCGCATTTTGCTAATTCCTACCCTCTGATGAGAAGGAAAGTATTTCTTCGAAACTCCGCGGATTAAGGACTATCCACTTATCTGGTGTTTCCTATTTAGATTAAATATGTTTTTAACTCATTTCAAAGTGTTTTTTTAACATGTTTTATTAACCGTTTGCTCGTATATATATATATATATATATATATATATATATATATATATATATATATATATATAATTAAAATGGATACTTAAAAGAATATGCAAATTAGCTAGATTGGAAATAAGTAATTCAAAGCATGAGGGATGTGCAAAAAATCTTAAACAAAAGAAAAACTAAACGGATAAGGAATGTTTCATAATTTATTTTTAACAAAGTCCCGTAGTATGCAGAGATCGAAACTTTGTATACACCTCTTGGAAAATATCTGTGTTGAAACTGCATATATGTTCTATCCTTTTTTAATACAGGAGGAACTTTTCTTATCGAAAATAATTTTTATTTTTATCATAATCCAAAGTCTCAGTATTTGGGGAGGGGACGATTATTATTTTTTTCACATTAAGAACCGACTTTGTATTTAACTAATACACTTGTTGCACTAATATGCGGTATAATTCACGTTGTTCTTTTAATCACCGAAGTTAAGCAACGTTGAGCCTGGTCAGTACTAAAATAGTTGACTATTTGAGAATTCTAGGTGTTGTATGTGCTCTCCGCTTATCTCGGCATTGTTTCTAGACGTCTTGCACTCCTTGCCACTGGACTGAAGCAGTGTAAAGTCAGGAGAGGCATGGTTGGGCTTGCGCAATCCTTGCCTTAAATTACAGGCACAGCTACCCTTACAGTGGGTATCCATTGTTTCTTGAGACTGCGAGGAGGCAAACACATAGGGACACCTTTTAACTCTTTAGAAACATGTTTTCTTTTATCAACGGAAAACAAACAAGGAAAAAAAATAAGTGAATGAACTAGAAAAAAAAATGAGCGATATCTCGACATTTCTCGCGTGACTTGAACGATATCTGGCATGAAACTTTATCATCTGGCTAATAGCTGGAAGATGGGCGGGATATCATAGTAAAGCGGCCATTAGTCTTATTTTCAGCAATATAAATCTGAGGCCGTCCCATAAAACTGCTGGCCTCTGCGTATCACTCTCCAATGAAAAATGGCCGCGAAAAATGAAACATTGAAAGAGAGGGCGATTTTGATGCCATTCGTATAAATAACTCTCTTGTATATGTTGTTGTTGTTGTTGTTGTTGTTTTTTGTTTTTGTTTTTTTTCTCGTTGTATTTTGTCCTTTCGACCTCCGGATTCTTGATCCGATCACGTTTTCTACAACTGTCCCCATTTCCCATATAAAATGGCATATTTATGAGATGCAAAATTAAGAGAAATTAGATTGGATTTTAGAAGCACAATCTAAATACAGTTCATTAGATGTCATTTGGATTATTCAGATTACAATTCTTGTCTGACGAAACAAGTGTTTCCTAGGCCCGTGAGCCCGTTCGAAGTTTTGTACAGATTCGTGAGTTCGACAGAAAGAGTCATAAGTTCGACAAGATATATCTGAAGAAGATCGGAGGTTATATCAGCTGAAAAGTTGTGAGAATAACACTCAAGATGAAAACATTAGTCAGAATAATCTCAATAATAAAAATTATCAATCCTCATCTAAAAAATTCAAAACCATAATTCATTACGCATTATTTGGATATATACGGCATAATCACGTTGACACACAGGTTCCCGTTAGATCACTGTAGTTAAGCATCTTTGATTCTGGCCAGTACTAAACAAAGTGGGTAACCATTCTGGAATACCAAGTGCTGTATGTGCTCTCCGATTATCTAGGCAGTGTTTTCAGTCGCGCTAGACGTATCGTTTTCACTAGAATCATGCAGTACTGACTCAGTAGGGGGGAGGTTAGGGATTGCGCAAACTTTGCTTCACTTTTAAGAACGACTCATCTATCGTCCATTTAATATGCTCAGATGGTCCTCGTCGTATAATGATATTAATAATACTAATACTAATAATCATAATAACAATAATAATAACAATAATAATAACAATAATAAGTTTTTAAAAAATAATGGTGGATTCTCTCGTCGAAGACGATGAATGAGGGTTCAGTATGCACTCCTCCGCAGATGGTGAACTTGCATATACTCGTCGGTCAAAGATGCCTTCTCGAGTGAACAGACAACCCTGCTTTGTTGCGTGTTTTGAAACCAGAGTGACATACATATTCATTTTTAGTGGATTTTTCTAGTGTTTTGCCTTTATATTTGCACGAGGAGCGTCCCTATAACGAAGGCAGTTATGTTCAAATTCTTTGGTCTCTAGAAAACACATCTTCTATGGTTTTCAGACTCACACTTATTTCCTTTGTACTTAAACAGGTGGATAATTGGCGCGTTTTTGAACTGTTGTGGCACGGTACCAAGTTCACATATTAATGAAAACAGGGCATTTAGTTTCCTGATTAGCAGTTGGCTTCCACATTTGTATACTTCTGCGGGTATGCCGACATCAGCTGGGTCCTTACCATTTGAAAGTTGTTTTACAGCCAATTCAATCTCCGACATGGATGGACTATCAGCAAGCGCCTCGATGGTTGGCCTATGAGGAATATCATCAATCACTCCTTAATCCACTGTCGATTCTCTGTTTAAAATATTTGAAAAGTGCTCAGCCCAGCGCTTAGTAAATGTATGCTTTATTTGCTTTACGTAAGCATGTATATGTCGCTACATATTCATGAATATGTTTCGGCCAATCAGTTAAAAGTAACTGCTTATACAAAAGTAAATTTCGCAATAAAATATGCATGTACATATATATCGTTAAGACATGGATCTAGGAGAAGGTAAACTCCGATGTAAAAATCTGAGGTCTACTGTCTGCTCTGGCTTGTGGCAGACATTACATCGACCGACATTAGCATTTCTACCAAAAAGTGTGGATCGTTCTACACAAAGCTTTCAAAACTATTAAAAAAGTCATACGTGTAGATTTCAGAGCAAGCTGGTGTGGCGAACGTTATACGTCGAAATCGATGGAGTATCCATTATGTGTTTGTGTGTGTGTAGAGAAATACAGAAGTAGAGGATGAGAGAGGGAGAGGATGGAAGAGAGAGAAAGTAATGACAGCAAAGTACTAATGCTCTTTACTCAGTGTAAAATAACGTATATGTGGCCCAGCAATATCCGATATAACTGATTAGAATAGACGTATCTGTTTTCTTTTACTTTTGCTTGTTTTTTTTCTTCTCTTAGTCCGATTTCCCTACTCTTTTAACAATCGTGACTGAAATACTTGTGCAGAGTATTAAACAGATTTCTCAAACTTGCCACCGTCACGATATCATGTCGAAAGCAAATCAGAATTAATCACTGCGTTCCATTAACTATCTCTGCGTTCGAACTCGTTAGATTTGAACATTTGTTTTGTCCGCATCGAAGCGTTCTGTTTGAACAGACAGAAGAAACGCGAGAACAGAAACTCAAAAATTAAAATTACACAGGCTGGTACAGATAGAATAGATGTTTGTACTAGTTGAGGATACGTCCACGGCAATCTATCTGATAGAGATTTTATTGATGTCGGGTTTAAATATAGTTCTGTGTGATCTAAGAGTTTTCTTTCTCAATTATATATATATATATATATATATATATATATATATATATATATATGGTAAAACTGGTAATTAGTAAAAACCTGAAGAGAGTGCACAATACTATTGCAGAGCAAATATGTGTTTTATTTTTTTTATTACTGTTTCATCTGTTTGGTTACATATGTTTCAGATGTTGGACCAGGTTTACTATCTAACAGCATCGTCCAACCTTACAGAGGTCTCATATATATATATATATATATATATATATATATATATATATATATATACATATATATATATATAAATTAAATTGTGATTCAATGAATTTCAAACAACCCTTATTGAAATGAAGTGGTTGAGTTTCATATCAAAGATTGTTATTATTCTAAGCAAGACAAAGAATACTTTAGTATATTAATCTCAAGGTTAAGGAGATTAATATACTAAAGTATTCTTTGTTTTGCTTAGAATAATAAAAATCTTTGATATGAAATCAAACCACTTCATTTCAATAAGGGTTGTTTAAAATTCATTGAATCACAATTTAATTTATTTGCTCTATCTTGCATATCGAGCAATTCTTATTTAGATGGGATAACTTATATAATATTACTGCCAGTAATACTTTGGAAACCTTATAATCACAGGTTTCCATACCAACTGATTGTTAAAAAAAACTATTCCGAAGAGTATATATATATATATATATATATATATATATATATATATATATATATATATATATATAAGAGTGAGAAAGAAAATTAAATCTGTAAGTTGAAATTTACAATCAAAATTTATTGTTTTCCAAAAAACTATATATCACGGACTTTCAAAGAATGCTATTCTTCTCATCAGGGGACAGAAAGAAATCAGCAAATTGTATTTGTAGCAATGCTAGAATTTGCTGGTTATGGCATTAAGTGAAACAGCAATTTATTATAATCATAAGTTGCCAAGAAAAACAAGTGAAAAATGTTGGATATGTAAAAAAAATATAAAAACAAAACAAACTGCGCATAATATTTCAGCTTGCTTGAAGATTCTCTCAAGGTAATGCGAAAGGCGAAAAACGAAAGATGAAAATAGTTCTTAAGAGAGAATGAAGTCCAAAATTAAACGCAGTATGATGCATATAGTTTGGTTGAAAAGTTTTCAAAGCAGCTGAAATAATGGAAATTGTTTTTTGGACAGTGCAGTAGTCCAAAGAAATGTTGCCCTCCATTAAAATAGGATCCAGAAATAAAAAGAACAGAAAACAGCATGTCATCTTTCATCGCTGGTAAATTTATATATATATATATATATATATATATATATATATATATATATATATATATATATATATAGATAGATATGTATATATATATATATATTTATATACACACATATATATACATATCTATATATATATATATACGCACATATATTTATTCATATCTATATATATATATATATATATATATATATATATATATACAGTAGCGTCCAAATCTAAGGGACAGAATTTTAGAACCTAGTATTTGTTAGAAATGACAAATGTGAAAAGCTGAAATTTTGACAACTGGTAGTCGTTATCATCCATAATAACATACTAAAATTTGAATCATTTGCAAAGGATAGAAAAAGAGTTATAACAATTATTTATTTATTTTCAAAATAGGAACATCCAAAAGTAAGGGACAAAATTGAGAAAAACAATGTAAACAGCAAAAAAAAAACAATAAAAATACATGTACAATCAACTTTTAGTTAATGAGCCCTTGCTCTCAGTTAAAGCTGCACATCTTCGACTACAAGAACGAATCAGTTGTTGACAATCCTCGATACAAATTTTGGACCATTCTTCTTGAAGCTTCACCCACACATCCTCCGTGTTAGTGGGATTTCTATCCATAACTTTCACTCCTAATGTCTTCCAAAGATTTTCTATTGGATTTAAGTCAGGACTTTGCGGTGACCAATCCATAATTTCGAAATCTTGCTCGCTAAGGTAACTTATTACTACCTTTGCCTTGTGACATGGGGCATTATCTTGCATAAAGGTAGCCCTATTGAAACCTGAATTCGGTATGATTGGCAAAAAATGATCTTGAACAATGTTTTTATAGATCTGTGCGTTTACACGATTTTGTAACTGGACAAGAGGTGTTGTACCTTGGCTAGAAAACATTCTAAATACCATGACGCTTCCGCTCCCAAACTTGACAGTTTTCTTAGGACACTTTGCACTTAATCTTTCACCAATACGTCTCTTTACATTGTCATTTTCCATTAAACTTACTATCATCACTGAAAAATACTTTTGACAATTTTTTCATACGAGGGGCGTGCAATAAGTAATGCCCCTGGCCCACTTCCAGTTGTCTGATCTAGCTGATATTTTGCATGTGCAATGATTTATATCTCTATGGGACATGTGGCTAATTACAGCTCTGAACTAATTGTGGTTTCTGTTTTACAGGTGTTTGAACTGAGTCAGCTGTGAAATGGAGCCTGTTGAATGTCGAGCAGTGATTCGGTTTTTGTATTTGAAAGGACACTTTTGATGAAATGAAAGAAACTTATGGTGATAATGCCCCATCATATGACCTTGTAAAACGCTGGTATCGTTAATTCAAACATGGACGGAAGTCTGTGGTCGCCCCCCTTCTGCCATTAATGAGGCATCTGTCCGTTAAGTTGAGGCTGCCATTTTGGAAGATCGGCGCATTACTATTCGCCAAATAGCCCAAGATGTCAAGATTAGTACAGGGCCTGCGGAAACTATCATTCATGACCATTTGCATATGCATAAGGTGTCTGCCAGATGGCTTCCCAGGTTGCTTACACCATTCCAGAAGAGAGAACGCGTTGAGTGCTCGAGGATGAATTTGGAGATGTGCCAAGAAGATGAGTCAAAGTTTTAAAAAAACTGATTACACAGGATGAAACATGGGTCCATCACTATGATCCAGAGACCAAAGCCCAGTCAATGCAGTGGAAGCACTTGGATTCACCACCTCCAAAGAAGGCAAGGGTGCAGCCCTCTGCTGGCAAGGTCATGCTCACAATCTTCTGGGACCAGCACGGAGTAGTGATGACAGATTTCCTGGCAAAGGGTACCACAATTACAGGAGCCTATTATGCTTTACTTTTGAGGAAATTAAGGAAAGCTATCAAAATCAAGAGGCGGGGCAAAATCAGCAAAGGTACCCTCCCCCTGCAGGACAACGCTCCGGTCCACAACTCGCATGTCGCCAGATCAGAAGCACGGGCGTGTGGTTATGAAATCGTACCTCATCCTCCTTATTCGCCTGACCTTGCACCCTCTGACTTTCACATCTTCCCAGCCTTGAAGTTGTTTTTGAAAGAAAAGCGTTTCCCAGATGATGCAGCTTTGATTTCTGAAGTCACGTCGTGGTTGGAGGACTAACCTGTGGTTTGCGGTGTCTGTTGGTTTTAAAAGCACTAACTATTTTGCCAGTATCATCGTAGGATTTAACAACCTTGCCTACAACACTCTTGGAACGTTTCACATTCTCTAAATTCTCCCTAACGGTGTGGTTTTCGTTGTATAGCTTCACAATAGCTTGTCTCATAGAGTAATCAACTTTTTGGCGTTTCGTGAAGGTGCCGGCAGATGCAACGTTTACAAATGACTAAGTAAGACTTATTCTTTAGAGGAAATAAAAAAAATTTGAATGTAGCATAATCTTTTCATTGTTTTTCTCAATTTTGTTCCTTTACTTTTGTATGTTCCTATTTTGAAAATAAGTAAATGTTTTAATTCTTTTTCTATCCTTTGCAAATGATTCAAATTATAGTATGTTATTATGGATGAGAAGGTGAGCGAATATATAATTATTTTCACTGCCCGACAACGTCGCAGCCCACAACAGCTATGAAAGCCAACAAATCGAATGTTCAACACTGTGTCTAATTGATGAGTTCAAATAAGGGCGAAACTTGAGTCCTGGACTTCCGGTTTGTTGGCTGTCATGACCCGTGTGAGTTGCGACGTTGTCTGACTGTGGAAATTATATATATATATATATATATATATATATATATATATATATATATGTGTGTGTATGTGTGCGTGTGTGTGTGTGTGTGTGTGTGTGTGTGTGTTAGTTCATTATTAATCGCGATAGACGCCTCTATCGGTGAATGTCACCAGGACTGCTTAGACACTTTTATAGGTTAGATTGCGCTTACCTTCGCATACTGGCTTTTTAAAAGTACATTTGACATTGTGCCTTACCTCTTCGAGAAGAGGTAAATAACATACAAGATATGTACGTATATAAAAACCTAGGTCTCCTTTACTGTATACTTTTATAGTCATCACTTGCCTGATAGTGAGAGTAGGTCGGTTTTCTCTAATACATGATTGACTTCGCTAAAATATATGTGTAGAAGCATGCAACAAAAGAGTTAGCTCTTATATCGGCTCAACGGCCACTCGAGAATAAGGCGCATAAGTGGAAAAACGAAGACTATAGAGATTAGCGAACAGTCGACTAGTTGTCGTCTATATAATTCTGTCATCTGTTGTCCAGGTTTTTGTTTCCCTGCCTTTCTATCATGACATAATCTCTAGCGTCTTCTTCTCTTTCACTTCTTCCACCTGGGCGGCGTGATTATCTTTTATCCAAAAATCATGTTGTCGTTTCTAAACAAAGGAAATACATTTTGACTTTGTCTAAATCATTTGCCATTTAGACCAGCTTAATCGAGTTATTTCTCCCACTCTCTAACTGTGCCTAAATCTAAATGCAGATTCCATAAACAAAACTGCCCGCGTGTGGAACACTATTTCACTAGACTGCTTCTCGGCTGATTACAATATGGTAGTTTTCAAGTCCAATGTAAACAAGTTCTTGGTAAGCCGTCCCCTTAAATAATCCAAATTTTACCCAATCTACACCATTATCGATTACTACAGTACCACCTTATATTCGTTAATCCTGAGACTATGTAGGGTGTTTAATTTGATCAAAATCGCCTGTTTATTATTCCATCCGATTATTTCGTTTATCGATGATCGATACTTATCGAAGACATTCCGATACAAAACCTATGTAAGACCACTGCCAGGCACATAAAAAACAGCTGTGTGAAATTTAAGAAAAATCTGCCCAACCGTTTTGGAGTTCATAGAGAGAAGTTCCTTTTATATAATAGTAGAGATTTAGTCTATTTCTTTGAAACAGCATGCTACAATTTTGTAGACCTGTTTGATTCTGATGTTGGCATTCTTGCAGGAGACACCGCGTGAAGGTTGTCAACATCGGTAATTGAAATTGGCACTATGGAACCGACTGGATTCGAACGTGGCATCCACGCGTCGTTATTCGCTGACGTTTTCCAATTAACCATCGTCACTTCATGTTTCAGCATTCACGGTCTATAAAATGTTTTGCAGCTTCCTTTAAAAAATAGAAATCATTCTAGGCGGGTTGGGACGTCTTCCTCGGTGTGAGGAGATGCCATGGGTAAACCAAATACACGAGCATGGATGTCCCAATCAAAGGAGATGACTTTATGTTTTTTTGCGGTTCTTAAGAGATGTCGAGGTTCTCTAAAAGAATTACCAAATGGTCCAAATGGTCACACATTTGATAGTGACCAGGATCAACGTTGCTTAACTCAGATGATCTAACGAGAACCGGTGCGTCAACGTGATTATGGCGTATATCCACGGCTACTTTGCGGGTCACATAACTCCAGGTTGGGAACCACTCATCTAACAGAAGATGGACTTTTGCCAGTTTTAATCGAGCTGAGAAAATCCCAGCTTGTAGAACGTGCAGACCGATCATTATGCCCCTAAGAACACGTATACGCGCGCGTGTGGGGGTGCTCTCGCCCCACTCGCGCGTAAGGTCGAAGTTAATGTTATGCAACCACTAAATAGTTGTCCGCGTATATTGCCTTTCGAGTGGATGGCAGACAGTCAAGAACAACGGCTTTAGAGGCCTGGGTCGAATAGGATGTGGTCGATTACCAGAGTGGGGGATTGGTAAGATATTGTCGAAATTAGAGAGGCAGCGGAATCTTCGCCTACAACCGACCGCCGCCTCACGCCATAATCCTCAATAATGATTGGGCGGTCATTTCTGCCGTTTCTCGTTGATTACATTTTGAATGATACATTCCGCTTGTATCTGAGGAAATGGATTATTATTATTAGTAGTAGTAGTAGTAGTAGTAGTAGTAGTAGTAGTAGTAGTAATTCATCAATATCGTAATAATAATAATAATAATATCGTAACTATAACAATAATAGGAAATATTAAGCATAAAAAATAAAAAATAGCACAGTGAAAACAAATAAAAAATCATAAATACAATAGTAGTAGTAGTAGTAGTAGTAGTAGTAGTAGTAGTAGTAGTTCATCAATATCGTAATAACAATAATAATAATAATAATATCGTAACTATAACAATAATAGGATAGGGGGAAATATTAAACATAACAAAATAAAAAATAGCACAGTGAAAGCAAATAAAAAATCATAAATTCAATAATGCATTACATGGAGTTACATCAAAATTTACATCATTTTGTGTAAACAATTAAAATAAAGAGTAAGCAAAAAAAAAAAAACAAATAAAACTACAAAAACGAAAAGCACAGGGTGTCCAAAAAGTAACTGAAGAAGGTTTTAAATCGATTCTTTAATTTTGATATCTTTCTGTAATTTTTACACAATCTGAGTAAATTGTGTTAAAAAAATGCGGAATTCAAACAATTTTTATTTATGAAAAATAATGTCTTTTAAATGTTGCCCATTTTCAGCTCCGCATATTATCTCTCGCTATGGCAATATCAAATGGTCACCACGTACCCAGACTTGATTAACGCCGACTTTTTCTTGTAGGGCTATCTTAAAAAAAAGGCCTATGTTAACAAACGCCAAACCCGTCAGGAATTGATGTAAAATAGCAGGAACAAAATAAGGGAGTTAAATCGCAATCCAGAGATTCTGCAATCTGTCATGAATAATGTTTGGGAAAGAGCACAAATATACAAAGTTGAAAATGGACAACATTTAAAAGACATTATTTTTCATGAATAAAGATTGTTTGAATTTTGCATTTTTTTTTAATTCCCAAATATCTTAGTCAGATTGTGTTAAAATGAGAGAAAGCTATCATCAAAAATGAACCTATTTAGGTTAAAAACCCCTTTAGTGACCTTTGGACACCCTGTACTAGAGGCACATCATCTTGTAATTGAGAAAATGGATTATTATTAATATTATTTAGTAGTAGTAGTAGTAGTAGTAGTAGTAGTAGTAGTAGTAGTAGTAGTAGTAGTAATATTATGCATAATAATAATAATAATAATAATAATTTCACAGAGTCAAATAAAATAGTCAATAGATAGTTTTCGAATGATGTTGTTCACCTTGACAACTGAGAGAATACAAATGATTACTACAGTCACTTCCGAAAAAGAAGAGTGGGTAATTCCTAGGAGGGATGAAATCATGACCGACGAAACTATATTATATGGTCATTCTAAAAATAGGATATAATGCATGAGCGTATGATATCATAAAATAACGTACATATAATATACTATATCCTAAAGAGGAGGTAATGCCTAGGAGGATGGCCTTATGACAACAGACCATAAAATACACTATGTTCACCCTTCAAACAGGAAGAGTAATACTTGGGATGATTGTTGGTTGGTTGGTTGGTTGGTTGGTTGGTTGGTTGGTTGGTTTTGTTTTACGGCATATCAACCCTTTTCGCGTTATTTAATGCCGAATCCGGTGATTTTGAAGAAAATTTTTTTAATAGAATATATTTGGTTTTTGCAAGTCAGTTTCTATTTAACCATTAGTTGGGACCCTAACAGGTACTACCACTCAGAGTGGACCTAGGAGCAATGGCAATTAAAGGGTGGCTCCACACTCCCAGAGCCCGCAAGCTGAGGCCTCACCATCGGATATAGTTTAAGGTCATATCCAGGACCTTGGATGATTGTATTATGACAAAAGAATATAGATTGTAATACGCTTATATCTTGATTGAGCATGGAGGGATTGTACAAACATTATGCCCGGACCAATGTGACTCTTCCTCTCCAGAGTTTCCATCATCTGCCTCAGATCTTTAGTTTCACAGTTGGCGTCGTGTTCTATTTGCTGGATGTACATGGATATAGGTCGTCCTTTGCTTGCGCGCCCGTGTTGTGGAGTCCATAACAATACATCACTCACCAATTCATGCTTGCTCCTCAGATAGTGACTGGCAAATCGTAGACGTCTTTCCCTGATGGTATTAGATATTGCAGATAGGTTGCCATAAAGTTGCTCCTTCATGCGATGATTTTGCCAAGATATATTTAATACTGTTCTTAGCATACGGGTGTAGGTGCTGTCTAGTTTTCTTTCCAATCTTTTGGTGAGTGTCTAGGCTGTAGCACCTTAAACAAGAACAGACTCTACCACTTCCCTGAATAACTGCTTTTTCACTTTGTTAGTTAACCTTGAAGTCCATACTGAACGCAGCCCATCCAATGCAGCCCATGCTTTTGAGAGGCGAATTTTGATATCTCTCTGTGTTAAAACTATGTTACTGCCCAGATTCGTAAATTCAGCTACTTCTTTCAGTGTTGTTCCAACCAGAGCCCTGATCTCCCCTTCCACATTGAAAGTCATAAACTTTATCTTATCCGCATTAATGTGGAGGCCAATGTCATTTGCGGACTTTCCTAACTTGCGTAACAGTGTTTGCACATCAGCAGTGTTATTCGCGAACAAAGCCATATCGTCTGCGTAATCTCTCTCTCTCTCTCTCTCTCTCTATATATATATATATATATATATATATATATATATATAAGCCACCATCTTTGTATTATTTGTATTAATCAGCCACCATATAAGCCACCATCTTTGTATTATTTGTATTAATCAGACTACTTTTCTCATTTTGAGCGTTATTCTCAAAACCCATCGGCCGTTTCATCTGTTTTTGTTGTTCTGGTTGTTGTTGTTGTTATTGCTGCTGCTGCTGCTGCTGCTGCTGCTGTCATTAAGCATCATTTATAATAATTTTGTTGGTACACATTTTCCTGGAAATCCTTCTGTAAAGAATTCTCTCTTGAAGAATATCGGGTATTCATGGGTGATGTTGATGATTTGTTGAAGATGAAAGTGAAATTTGAATGCATTTTGTATTATTTGGATTATTCGAACTACTGTTCTCATTTTGAGTGTTATTCCCAAAACGTCTCGGCCGATGTAACCTCTTCAGGTCTATCTTGTAGAATTCGGGAATCATTCTGTAGAACTCAGAAATATGTACTGAAATTATTTTATTTAATCTATACGAATTGCATATACTCGTTCCGTCGGCCATAGATAGAAGTCTTAACTAATTCTAATTGTATTGATAGTCTTTTGGTAGACACTGTCGTAAATGTATTTCACCCGCTACTTACTCATCTATAAAGCGAGGCGTGCTGTTTGTTTGTAAATAAAAAAAACTCGAACACTGTAAAAACTGTGGGCGAATGTTTATTTAATGGACATTTAAAGAGCACCGACCCACTGGGCTAGTGGTTAGAAATGCCGATTATCAACGCGATGATTGTAGGTTCAAGTAGGGAAAGGTGCTAGTCTAGCCGCATTCGCACTGATGAGTTGTGATACCAGGAAACAGCACTGTATGTGGATAACTCTCTATATATATATATCACATACTATATATATGTGTGTGTGTGTGTGTGTGTGTGTGTCACATAAAATAATGAAGGATTGTATAGCACCATCCACACTTATAACTGTTGATAGCATACCGTCAGTGCAAAGGTTTGCCACACGTAGCATCAACAACATACCTCAGGTTTAATATCTAACTTTACCTTCACTTAGAGGTATGCCTTAATAAAAAAAAAGTCTAAGAGTGTCCCTTGTGGTTTTATCGCCTTTCAAACACAAGCATGAGAATTTTAATGCCGAGAGTATATATCATGAGCATGTTAATGCCCAGAGAGTATATATATATATATATATATATATATATATATATATATATATTCGAGCTTTGAAATATTCAAAAAATAAAAAAGACATTGAATTGAACGAGGTTGCAGATAGTGCTAAAAACAGAGCATATATATATATATATATATATATATATATATATATATATATATATATATATATTAGTCCTCGCGCGAAAGCGCAGGACACAAAATGATTTAAACAATAATAATAATAATAATAATAATAATAATAATAATAATAATAATAATAGAATAACAAAAACAAAGTCTTTCGCTAGCGAGGACTACTATTGAGCGTAACCAGTTATACACTCCTTTTGAAATTTTCATCTCTATTTTTCTCGTTATCTACTGAATATTTTTAATGAAACCTATATGAAATATGTTCCTTATAATATTGTAAAGATTTTCTATTCTGAAAGAAGTTTTAAAAAATTTAATCTAAAAAAATTATTTTAAAGTTTTTGTTAAAAAAATTCAGATTTTCTCATTATTCAGACATGTATGACAAAGAAAGAGTTGCAAAAAAATGTGTGGTGTGAGAAGAATTACGAACTAAAACAGAGAGAATATTCAGACCTGTAATAATACAAAGAGGGGGTTGCAAAAATGAGGTGTGGTGTGAGGAGAAATACAATCTGAAATAGAGAAGCGGAGAGTTTTTATAAATACATACAAAAACACATTCATCTTTTTTTAAATCCAAATTAATAAATTAAATAAAATATAATCTTAAAAAGATAGGATACAAGTTAGAAAAGCATTTCATCCAAGGCATGAAAATTGTTAAACAAAATGTTTTTACTATAGGCTTTAAAAATAAAGGTACAAGATTCAATTTGAAATTTATTTATCTTCAAAGTGTACTTTTATAAATTTTACAAAGTAAGGTATAAAATTTAATACCTTACTTTGTAAAATGTATAAAAGTGCACTTTGAAGATAAATAAATTAAATGCTTTTCTAACTTGTATATATATATATATAAATATATATATATATATATATATATATATATATATGAATAACATTGTTATTTTCTTAGTATTATTAGAAGTAATAGCAGTAGTAGTAATTTCTCTACCGTGCCACGAGCAATTTTGTGATACATAGATTTACACAAGTCTTTCTATAAAACCTGGTGCTGATGAACGAAAGTTGATGCAGTTTTGGCCCCCTCATCAAAAGAAAAAAGGCAATTTTTGCAAACTAAAATTTCCCTCACTAAAAATATTTTAAGTTCATTAAAATGTTATTAAAGACGGACATTAGTTTGATACGTGCCAGGAGTATCTGCAGAGTTTATTTCTGGGGTTTTATTTATGTTTTTTTTTTACACAGGAATCACCACTTATCAAGGCCTGGAAGCCACTCTAGGATAAGGGTTAATTGGCATACATTAGTCAATGTGATTATAGCATAGTAAACATAAGTAGTGTGAATTTTGATAGTTGGATTACTTAGGGGGACGGTTCATAAAGAACTTGTTTACATTGGACTTGAAGACAATCACATTGTAGTTAGCTGGAAAGCAGGCAATCGGAAGAGTTCCACAAGAGTGAAGGTCTAAGAAAGAAGCTTTGTTTATGGAATCTACATTTAGGTTTAGGCACAGATAAAGAGTGTGGAAAATTATTGATAGTGGTTTTGGCTAGACGAGTGTTTTTCGTGAGAGTTTGGCGAGGGGGGTGGGGGCATAGATTGAAGCTCAGCTGAGCATTTGCCATGAAAATACTGATAAAGCGGAGACAGGCTTGCAACATCTGTTCTGTGGGAAAGACGTTGCACGTAAGAGAAAAGGGCATCCCCACTAAGCTACGAAGTCTATTTTGAATTCTGTCAAAGCAGGATAAGCTCTTCTAGCAGCTCCTGCCCAGATTTGGCAACAGTACTCCATCGTCAGCCGTACCTGCCTTTTATATAGCTAGAGAACTGCATCAGGAGTGAGATATCAACTGGAGCGGTAGAAGGATCCCACCATTTTTCGAGCGACCTTGGCAACGGATTTGTATATAAGTGTTCCATTTCAGGTCAGGTTAAAGTTCAAGCCCAGAAGCTTGTCAAAACATGAAGCCTCCCCAAGACAAGACCATTCATTTCAACCGATGCCACATTGGCATCAGAGCATAGATGGTGTAGAGATAGAAGTTTTGATTTAGACTATAATAGTTACCCAAGCGATGATTAAGAATATTATTTCACGTATGAATAGAGAAAGTAGATGTGCAATAATTCCCCTTTGTATCAGTGGAATTTATTTGAAAGCCACGGTTTCATCTGAGTTTTACATCCCATCGGTAATACTTATACTGATTCCACTTCTTCTGGGAACCGCATTGCTGCTTATCAGTGTTCATTTCGCGGAAATGTACAAGAATAATATGAAAGCGCGATTCCCTTTCAGCTTCCTACCACGTGACCTTTCAACGATTTTCCTAATTGCTTTGTATATTAATTAATCCCGATAGTTAATTAAGAATTTTATGGTGGCCCAATATTGTTGATACGTAATTACTTTAATGAAAACAATCAGACATTTTTAAATTATGTAGCAACAAAGTTAGGAATTAATGGTGCAGTGCCAACTGAACGCCTCAATATTCGATTCGAAGAATTCAAAGGTCAAGAATTGATGATCGAACCGTAAGGGCTTATGAACTTAAGTTTATGATTCCTCTCTCTTACCATAAAACGCAACATTTCGGCCAATTGATGAGAAAGACAATGCATATTCTAAACGATACATTGCATACGATTAAATTGATATTTTGCGGGTCTTTTCTAACATTATTAGTGCGCAATTAATTACAATAGACCCAATAGGATTTGAACTCGGCATCTGGCGTTTCACAGGCGGCCATGATATGCATAAGGTCAAGATCCCAGACTCTGCAGTAAAAATAAAATGTATTTTGTAATTAGAAATAATTACATATTTTAGTTCCAAAGCTCGCGAGTTGCTTTTTTAACGTATTAATGAGACGGACTTCTTATAAAAATATAAGTATCTGTTGTTGTGACTACTTAGGCTCGAAGGCCCCTCGAGGATAAGGGTTAATGAGTGTACAGCAGTCAATAGGACAGTATCTTAGTAATAGTTAGTTGTGGAAATTTCATGAATTGAATTACTTAAAAGGACGGCTCATCAAGAACTTGTTCACGTTGAACATGAAGACGACCATATTGCAGTCAGCTGGAAAGCAACGAAACGGAAGAGAGTTTCACAGGCGTGCAGTTAAAAGAAAGAAACTTTGTTCATGGAATCTACGTTTAAGTTTTGGCACAGATAGAGAATGGGAGAAATTATTGATAGTGCTTTCAGTAGACGAGTTTTTCTCGTAAAAGTATGGTGAGGGAAGAACCAAAGATTGGAGCCCAGACGAGCACTTGCCATAAAAAATGATAAAGGGAAAGACATTGCAGTGAAGAGAAAAGCGCATCCCCCTCACTAGGCTACGAAGTTAATTTTGAATTCTGTCAAGGCATGAAAAGATGTGTCTAGCTGCTCCTGCCCCGATGTGGCAACAGTACTCCATCCTTGAACGTAATTGGCTCTTATACAAGCAGAGAATTGCATCAGCAGTTAAATATCTACTGGCGCTGTATCTACAATAAGAAAAGTAAATGATTTATGAAAAAAATAAAGTATTTAAGACCAAATATGTAAACTGGAACCTTTTAATCTTTAGTCTGATTCTCACCCAACCCATCAATTGTACCGCCATGTTTTTTTTTTGTTTTGTTTTTTGATGAGTGGTTCATACCGATTATCGTTTACTCTAGCGGGTTATGTGTCTGTTGGCTGCATGCATATTGACCATTGTTGAAATTGACAGTGGAATTCTAATATTAGATACAGATAAACTAAATTTTTTAAATCTTACATGTAATTTTTTGAAGTTTATGGAATTTTAGGTGAAAATAGAGACTTTGTATTATTTGTATTAATCAGACTATTTTTCTCATTTTGAGCGTTATTCTCAAAACCCATCGGCCGTTTCATCTGTTTTTGTTGTTCTTGTTGTTGTTATTGCTGCTGCTGCTGCTGCTGCTGCTGCTGCTGTCATTAAGCATCATTTATAATAATTTTGTTGGTACACATTTTCCTGGAAATCCTTCTGTAAAGAATTCTCTCTAGAAGAATATCGGGTATTCATGGGTGATGTTGATGATTTGTTGAAGATGAAAGTGAAATTTGAATGCATTTTGTATTATTTGGATTATTCGAACTACTGTTCTCATTTTGAGTGTTATTCCCAAAACGTCTCGGCCGATGTAACCTCTTCAGGTCTATCTTGTAGAATTCGGGAATCATTCTGTAGAACTCAGAAATATGTACTGAAATTATTTTATTTAATCTATACGAATTGCATATACTCGTTCCGTCGGCCATAGGTAGAAGTCTTAACTAATTTTAATTGTATTGATAGTATTACCCTCACTGAAGATTGAACTTTAACCCCTCAGAAGAGTGTTACTTAGAACTGCATTGTACCTTGCACTTTATTCGTTAGGCCAACGTCCTTGCGTCTGCGTTGTTTTGGGCGTTGTCAGACTGTATGCTCCTTTGGGTTTTCGCTGTTTGTTTAATTAAGATTTAGCATTTAGTACTTACTCGCTAAATTTGTTGTTTCGGAAGAGCGAGAATGATTTTCATACAGTTAAAAATGTTGAGTTCACACGTATATGTGAGTTCGTACTTATATATTTCTGAGACAGCAAAAAAGAAAGCGTAAACTAAACGAACGGAAAAAAGAAAGGGAGTATCTTATACAAACTAGTAACATTTTACGTTCGCTCGCATCGCATCCTCGCTTCTCCACAGTCACACTAGACGATTTACTCGAAGGAACGATTTACTTGGTAAAGGCGAGGCATTCGTGTATTTAATTTTTCTCCGGTTTTTCTTTGTAGATTTCCAACTTCCTTGATTGTCCCTTTGATGTTTTGTTGGCATGGCACGGACCGTATTTACTGGAACTGCGCACAGAGAAAGATCTAAAGACAACGGAAGGTAAAGATCAATTGGCCATTAATACGGCCAATCATTCGAGGGACCACCCTCTATTGGATGAGGCTTCTCTCGTACGACCGTCCACTGTTTTGTTTGCCCGAGGAGAAAGGCCAGCTTCTTACTTACCGTATATATCTGATGTCGAACTAAATGACAGAGTTGACTTCCGCCGTCGTTAGAAGTCAAGCCAAGTTTACGCTGTCTGCGAAGTGAACTAGCATACACCCGGATGCACGCATGCGTAAACACCCACAGACCTGTGTACACGTACACATACACGCACAACAACATAAATAGAACCGTCACGTTGTATTAAATGTGAATATTGACAATAAATAAATACAACTATACGAATTGCACAAAAATATATACACAGATACGTATTTACATATAACATGTGTATATGTGTTGGTCTATCTCTCTCTTTCTCTCTCTCTCTCTATCTATCTATCATCTATCTCTCTTACTTTCTCTCTCTCTCTCTCTCTCTCTATATATATATATATATATATATATATATAGAGAGAGAGAGAGAGAGAGAGAGAGAATAAGAGAGGTTAAATAAAAAAATAGGAGTCATTACTTTTGGAACATCCCTTCTATCTCTCTCTCTCTCTATATATATATATATATATATATATATATATATATAGAGAGAGAGAGAGAGAAGGGATGTTCCAAAAGTAATGACTCCTATTTTTTTTATTTAGCCTGAATGGATCAAAGAGAATTGCAAATTGCAATGTTATGATGGCTGAACTTATGCATTCATGACCTGAAAGTTTCCTGTATGTTGCAGACATTTCCGGTATCAGACTCCAATAAAGCAACTCCTGTCTTGGACTTGCGTCAGGACCCGAGATGAGTCATTAAATTACTGGTAAAAGTGCATTGAGACCAGATGGGGCGATAGAGAAAAATAAATAAAGGTCGCTCTTTTTAATAATACCACCCGCGTCTTCGTAGCTCTTCAATATTTTTAGTTAAAATAGGAGGCCTTATGTTTGCAATAATCTTTGTATTTCAAAACGCACTCCGAACGCTCATGCACAGCCATCGTTCATCGTTGGCAAAAGTGCATTGAGCATGGTGTTAGCTATGTAGAAAAGCGCTTTCGACGAACGGTGTTTGTAGAAACGAGATTATCCAGATGATTGGTAAATTCCGTTGTAATTTTTGGTGTTTTGATTTTGCGCGCTTTCTTCATAATCCTAACAAGGGCTCTCCGATCACTTCGGTCCTATTGTGGAACGCTGTTTAGAGGATTTTTTTCTTTGTTATATACACTGTTTTCAAATTCGGGACAATTCCATCTCAACCACTTCCGTTACAGTAGCATATGCTGTACGGGTACCAACTATTTTCCCTTTTTGAAAATTTGATTGATCTGTCATATCAATGTGTCTTACTAATGATGTGAATTATCTGAAACGAAAATTAATTTAACGAATTAAGAACAATAAAAATCATAAATAAATAATTAAATGAATTCTTTTCAATTATTGTAAGTGTTTAAAAATTCGTGTGAAATACACATGTTTCCATTATTTTGTCTAATCGCTGTATAATCTGTCGTCTAAAAGAAAGGTGATTCAATGGTTAGTGCTTTTAAAGTATGTGATTTTTAGTATCTGCTTTTAAACTATGTGTTTTTAAAGTATGTGCTTTTAAAGTATGTACTCGCCATGCTACTTTCAAGTTATACCACAACTATTACATTCATTTAAGGATTCCATTTAGTTATGAGAGGCAATCGATATTCCCTGTAAGGGGGGCTGCACGTGTAATTGCAAAGAAAGGATTGCGAAATCCCCAACAATATCTCTCCTGAACGAAGAAGAAGTAAAGGACAACGATGTCTAAATTAGTCCAGACACATACAGCAGAAGGGTCACTCATTATGAATTGACCAGGCTCAACGTCTCTTAAATTCGTTGATCTTACTATCACACAAGTTTCACTAATATCCAACGAAATGAACATCTGATGTCACTATTTACATAAGGTTATATACGTCGACACGTTTTTTCATTTGTATTACAAGCTGCACAAAACTAATTAGCTAATTGATATAAATTTTCGAACACGGCCGCCAAACGTAAGCGTCACTGATGTGTGCTACAGTTAGATTGATTTAATGTTATGCAAAGGGCGGGAATAGAGATGAAAGCACTTTGTGAAAATTATAAAAATTGAGTTTTAACTTTAATAAATAAATATTCCCGAAATTTTAGTGAAATTATAAAAATTTTTGTGAAATTATAAAAATTGAGTTTTAACTTTAATAAATAAATATTCCCGAAATTTTAGCTTCGTTGGAGTATTTTAAAGGATTTTAGGGTACACAATATGGGAATAACCTCCCATTTTGATATTAAAATTAAAGTTCGGGGAGCCGGGGGGGGGGCTGGACCTTATGTTGTGTGTTGGGGGGGGGGAGCAGAAGTGTTAAAACCCATGATACTTTTGTCCAGAGGGCAATTCTTGCGGCTATTTTATTAATATAGAAATTATGACTTTAGTATGCTCATATGTATAGCCAAACTAATATTAAAAGATATAATGTAATAATAATGCATAATATGTGGAAGTTACAGCTTTACAGATTCTGTTTTAAAGTCAACCTCATACTCTTTATACTAATGATTACTTGAATAGTATGTAGTTCCTAAATCACACAAAACATGGAAATTAGTATAGGTTCTAGTTCTTTTTTAAATATTATTGCTGCTGTTTTTATTCTTAAGCAGCTTCAACCATTTTTTCTCAGCAAATAATTAATGATATCATTCGTTATCACGAATGGGCTTTGCTATTAATATATATATATATATATATATATATATATATATATATATATATATATATATATTTATTAATAGCAAATATATATATATATATTTATTAATAGCAAATATATATATATATATATATATATATATATATATATATATATATATATATATATATACGGTGTTAACTTTAGTCAAAATCGCCTGTTTATTCTTCCATCGGATTATTTCAATTATCGATTATCGTGCTTATCGAAGATATTCTGATAGAAAACTTATCTGAGAACACTGTCAAATACGTAAAGTACATTTGTGTAGAATTTCATTAATATCGGCCCAGCTGTTTTGGATTTCATAGGGAACGAACTCACACGCACACAGAGTTTCTTTTTATATATTAGTAGAGATGTACGAAAGCAAAAATTTAGGTGATCGAAATGGATTTAATTATTTTTTAAACTGTCCTATAATCATCGTTAACGAATCTTGGTGATTAGATGAAGTAATGGATAAAATTGGAAATGTTTTGTTTCAGTTTAAGAATGAAAGGCAATTATCGTTTCCCCCACCATCCATTATTGTAATAACTGGAATTTTTAGCGCATTTTTATTCTAGGATGAGTGGTGGAAATTCCGGACAATCTATAATATAATTTATGTATTTCATGTTTCAGTTTGTGCTGGCGGACAAAGTTGTTTACATTATTTAAAATTTGAATTGATTTACGAAATGTACATTATGGAAACCTTGAAAGAAGAAGGAAATAATTAGTTTTATTTAAAATTATGAATTTGATCATCTCATATTATTAGAAGTAAACGTTTTTGGCAGTGAATGTAATTTAAACGACACAAAAGATAAATGTTATATTAACATAGTAAATGAAATAGTTACGAAAAGTATTGCGAAGAAGTGGCAGGGAAAAGAAGAAGAAGAAGAAGAAGAAGAAGAAGAAGAAGAAGAAGAAGAATATTAGATGCGCGACGAAGAAGAAAGTGACAACGATGACGAAGAAGAAGAGGAAGAAGAAGAAGAAGAAGAAGAAGAAGAAAAAGAAAAAGATGAAGAAGAAGGTGATGACGACAAAAAACGGGGATGAAAAAGTAAGCGAAGAAGAAGAAGGCATAAAAGAAGAAGCCGATGTTGACTTTATTGTTACTATTTTGCAGATAGTTTTAGTTTAAGGCGTGTATGAACTTTATATAATAACCTTTAACTTTTGTTTTGTTTTGATTTGGAGAATGTATTCTGGAATAACGGATCGTTGTCTACCGTTTTTGATTTTCTGTGTCTCAAATAATTGAAAGCTTGCGTTCAGTCTCGAAAGTCAATGGATACCCTCTGTAAGGGTTGCTGCGCGTGTAATTATGAGACAAGGGTTACGCAATTTTCCAACCGCACTTCTTCTTAATCATCACTGCTTGGGTCCATGGCAAGGAGAGGTTCAGGACGATTACAAACAATGCCGAGATAAGCAGAGAGTACATGCAGCACCTGGCATTCACAAATGGTCACCCATTTTAATACTGACAAGACACTACTTTGCTTAACTTCGGTGATCATACGGGGAAAACATCTGTCAACGTGATTATGTCGTAAAAAAAAAATGCAAACAAAATTCAATGAAAGAAGAACAAAAAAACCGACGTCCCTTTCTATTCTATTAGTTGGATTGATCTGGTTTATTTATTTATTTATTTATTTATTTATCTATTTATTTATTTATTTATTTTTATTATTTTTATTTTTATTTATTTATTTTTATTATTTTTATTTATTTATTTATTTTTATTATTTTTATTTATTTATTTTTATTATTTTTATTTTTATTTATTTATTTTTATTTATTTATTTTTATTATTTTTATTTATTTATTTATTTATTTTATTTTTATTTTTATTTATTTATTTTTATTATTTTTATTTATTTATTTTTATTATTTTTATTTATTTATTTATTTTTATTATTTTTATTTATTTATTTATTTATTTTTATTTGTATTTATTTATTTATTACTTTTATTAAATTTGAAAGCTTTTAAAGATAATGGTGATTTTGTCGTTGACTTTATTTAGGACTTTTTGTTCGATTTTGCATTTTTTCTGTTTGGTCGTGTGATGCCGAATTATATATGTGTCCGTGTGCTTGTATACGTGAATGTGAGTATTTGTGTGTCATTTGGTTTCTTTAAGATTTCCTTTTAATAATTTAACTTGTTCTTGAATTATATTTCTTTAAATTAAGCTGATCGCCAAAATCGTCTGTAATAGGGAGAAAAAAGTCTTCCTTAATGTCTCCCCAAGTCAAATATTATTGGTTAATCGTCACAAATGAACCGCAACGATAGAAAATCCACATGAAAAGCAATCCTAATTGTTTTCGTACCCACCCTAGTCTCCAAATTTAAATCCCACTGATTACTGCCAATATGCAAACCTTGGAACTATTCTCCAGAGAAAAGTTTGTCTCCAATAAAGAAGTGATATTGGAAACTAATGTTACGTTGTGTGTGTATTAATATGTTCCAAACGACGTACATGTTGAATAGTTGAGTTTTATATTTTATCTGTATATTCATGTACGTGTAAATACGTGTATGCATATACATCGTATCATTTAATTGATCGTCTAGTGTGTATATTTTAACATTTATGCAACAGTTCTAACAGGAAACGATTGGCGTGGACGTATCGAACAGTTATAGACAAACAGTTCTTTTTAACAGGTGTAAATAACACAACACATACCTGAATTCTATACAAATATTTATTTTCATGATTTCGGCCGACATCTTCAAAGATAACAACGTCTTTTTATCTTGGCTGCCTGAGGAAATACCGCTCCCTGAGAGACCAACTCCACCTTTGAGCCGTCCGTTCTCTCTGATGTACCGCTAACGACTGACTAGAATCTCACCAAATGTACATCTCATTACGGGTCTCAGACCAACAGCTGATGTAACCTCAATCAAACCAAAAATAATGTTTACATCTATTTTCTATTTTCACATTCCTTTGTAGCGATATTATTATTATTTGCTGTCAATCACTTTTCCCAATCTAATTGTTTATTTTTCTAATCTTAATTAATTTATCCAACGACCCGCTGTCGCTTGAATCAATTAATAATAATAATAATAATAATAATAATAATAATAATAATAATAATAATAATAATAATATGAAAAAAGAGCACTTTTTAGCACTGAAAGTCCCCGGGGACGTGAACCAGAATTTTGCCAGGGTCATCCATACTGAATTTATATTAAGAACAATGGGCTCTACATTTTTGACAAAGTTTAAAAAAATCTAATGGATTGATCAAAAGCTATGGGGCAAAATGTGTCATTTTTGGCCATTTGGGGGTATTTTGACCTCTTTTGAGCCACTGGGGAACGCAACAGGAATTTTTGTAAAAAAAAATAAATGTTTTACTATGCATATTTATTCAATGAAATACAATTTGTAGCAAAATTTCAGGAAAAACTAATGGCAATAGTCAGCACTAACGGACGCAGAGACGCCACTGAAAACATAGGTCCCTCTCCGATAAATCGGGGGACCAATGATAATAATGTTTTGAATCTTGGTCCCGCTTGCCACAGTTAAAACAGATACTACGCTATGATCACAACCAAAGGGTCGCAACATTACACTGAGACGTATTTTGGAGTCAAAGAAAAACTCGTTGACAAAAAGCATCGAATTGTTGGAAAAACATTGGAATCAATGTATCACATTGGAAGAATACTGTTTGTTAATTAAGTCGAATTTTGTTTAAAAGTTGTTGTTTTGTTAGTTTGGAACAAAGAGTTCTCGTGTTAGCAAACGAACAAAGGGTACTGGATATTTGTGGGGAGTTGCTATTACACAGATTCTAAAGAAACCATCGGTTTCATCAACGAGAAATCTGTTGTGTAATAACTTGCATGATAACTAGCGAGTGATAGATAGTAGAAATAGAATCAAAAGAAGCTGAGGCGAAATGGCGCGTGAGTGGAACTGCTTGGCAGTTGTGTGTACACATAACTTGTGATTCATCTGCGCTTTCCAACTGGACAAATACGGGTCGATCACTCTCCTTAGGTGATCAATCATGACTGGGCAATGCTCGTAATCAGGCGGTCTGATTGCAACTCTAAATCTATTTCGGAACATCGATCCATCAATGTTTCGTTTGTTACGTTAAATTTACGAAAAAAAGACTGTGTCGCCATTGGGATCGGACGAACGAAACTCATGGACATACCATAGCCATTTACTATTACATTAGTTAATAAAATCAGATGCCATGAATAAATGGACATCTAAGTGACACGATGACCTGATAGAATAGAGGTCACGCGTGTTATTCGCTTCCTTAATATTTCTTGAGATGGAACTTTAGGATTATTTCCATAACATGTTTATTATATTTCTCTTAGTCTATCTGTCTTTCTCCCTGTTCATATGTCTGTCTGTTCCACTTTTTCTCGGAAATATTTGGGCCGATATAGATGAAATTTTATATGGAGTTTTGTTATGCCAAAGCGCAATTATAGTATCCGTTCCTTGCACGATTAGGTATTATTAGAGAATAGTATTTAATGTAAAAAATAAATTTAACAATATTCAGCCATCAATTTGGTAATAATTAATCACTCTAAATCAATGGACTATATATATTTTTTATAAATAGCTTAACTGGTGTAAATTTGAAGACGTGTAATATACCATTACGTCACAAGCGACGTAACGATGCGCATATGTAGGTAGCTATATAATAACAAAGACTCTACACCTCTGCGAGTCGTATTATACTGATGTGTGTAGGTATAGCTGATGGTTTAAATAGTGTGAAATAGTGCGAAAAGGGTAAATAGGATGAGAAACTGTCAGATGAAGTAGAGGGAGAGGAGGTGGTTGGTTGGTTGTTTTTGTTTTACGGCATATCAACCCTTTTCGGGTTATTTAATGCCGAATCCAAAGATTTTGAAGAAAAACATTTTTAATAGAATATATTTGTTGTTTTCACGTCGGTTTCTATTTAACCCATAGTTGGGACCCTAACAGGTACTACCACTCCGGGTCAGAGTGGACGTGGGAGCAATGGTAATTAAAGGGTGGCTCCACACTCCCCAAAGCCCACAAGCTGGGGCCTCACCACTGGATATAGTTTAAAGTCATATCCAGGACCCCCATTGAGGGACTTTTACCCTCTGCAGGGTGGGGGCAGTCGGCGTATTCTAATGCGCCACCGACAGGGCCGGGAGAGGAGGTGGATAGAAAAGTAGTATTATTGACCTAAAAGTATGGTAGTGTTAGAATGACGTAAATAAATAGCCGAAATAAAAAAAAATAGGAAAGCGTGTGTAGTACTAGTCGCAGTAGTGTAAAATGACTGACACAAATCATTTTCTACGGTCATATATCAATTAATGTTGAAATATTAACGACGTCCTTGTGCCATGATGTTCGCTTGCTCATCGCTTGAAGCACTGATCCTGGGGATTCAATGTCCTTCTACAGATCAGTGTTGATTGTGATTAAAGAACCTTCCAGTTCGTCGCTTTACATACTATGACAATATTTCATCTATGTTTTATCATTACTTTCATCTTGATGTTCTATCATAACTTTCGTGGCAGGTGCTCGATTGAGCTTAAATCTAAGGTCCCATTCACAACAAGCACTCGTCTAACTACAACCACTACCAATAAATTTCCCCAACTTTCTATCTGTACCTACAACTAAAGAAACTCTATTTTCTTTCCTAGTACTGCTTAATTAAAGGCGGCTGCTTCTTAGTTGACCATAAAATGATCGTTTTCAAATCTTTTGCAAACAGTTTACTGTTGAAGCTTTCTCTTAAATAACCGCCTTATTCCAAATTTATACGATTAACAATCATAGCGGTGTTGTATCCCCGCCCCCCTGATCCTCATTAACCCTTATCCTCGAGTGGTCGTTGGATCTTGATAAATGGAGAATCCTTCATAAAAATAAAATTTCATCAAAAGTCGACGTTGAACAATTGCATATATGTCGATATGCAAATAAGTAAATGACCTCAATAAAGAAGAAAATGAAAATCTGAACGTCGGCAGCGTATGTTATGATAATGAATAAGATTAAATATCTATTTCAAATGTATGCACTGATATACAATGTATGTTGTCTCAACAGGTTAAAAGTCACACACTTTATTGCAGAATTAAGTAGAAACTAAAGGAATACAATAAGTGACCTTATTTTCCGATAAATGACAAAAGAATTTCACAGGCTAACACTAATATAATCTTATTGGCTGAGGGAAATATGCATACATGAATATATTAAGAGATTTAATGCTGATATATTTTCAAAATATTATTCGATAATTTTTTTTTGGAAAGAGAACATTATGAATAAATTAATTGGGAATATTTCTTTCTCTAAAATAAACGGACGATTCGAAATAGATTGTGTGTTTTTTTATTCGTTTTGTAAAAGCACACCATGAATAAATTAATAGTAAATACTGCTTTTTTTTCCGAAATAAGTTTTGGTTAAACAAAAATCTTGAGAATACAATTAAGATGTAAATCTGGCAGAAATGTAAAAATTTGAATTAAACATTTTCTTTCCAAGTTTATCCAAGAAACATGGCGTCCATACAATGAACAGGCGAGCGTTATGTTACTACCCGACTGTCACCAGAATTAAATCGAATACTTTTTGAATATTTCCATATTAAATCCGTTGCTCATTCTGATTCTCGTAAAGTTGGGTATATTTATCGCTCAAAACACTTTATCACACGTGGGGTTATTCTGTAACTCTATTATAAGATCATTATGAGATGCGTTTTTACATGGGCACCATCACTTATCAAGGCCCAGAGACCACTCCAGGATAAGGGTTAAAGAGTGCACAGTAGTCAATTGGAAAATATAGTAATCGTTAGGAATGGAAATTCGGTAAATTTGTTAACTTAAGTGGAACGGCTCATCAAGAACTTATTTGCGTTGGGCTTGAAGACAATCATAATATAGTCAGCTTGAAAGCAGGCAAATAGAAGATAGTTCCACAGGCGTGCAGTTCTAAGAAGGAAACTTTGTTCATGGAATCTACGTTTAGGCTTAGGTAACTATAAAGAGTGGGGGACATCATTGACAGTGTTTTCAGACAGACGAGTGTTTATCGTGAAAGTTTGGCGAGGGGAGGGACCATAGATTTAAGCTCAGACGAGCACTTGTCATGCAAATAACGATAAAGCAGAGACAGACTCTCAACGTCTTTTCTGTGAGAAAGAGGTTGCAAGGAAGAGAAAGGGGCATCCCCTACTAGGCTACGAAGTCTATTTTCAATTCTACTAAGGTAGGATAAGTCCTTTCTAGCAGCTCCTGCCCAGATGTGTCAACAGTACTTCATACTTGAATGTACCTGGCTCTTATATAGATAGAGAATTGCATCAGCAGTGAGATATCTACTGGATCGATAGAAGGATCCCACCATTTTTCCAGCGACGTTTTTTGGTTAGTGATGTGCTTTCCCATTTGAGGTATTTGGTAAGTTTCAGAAACCTATTTGTAATTTGATGACTCTCGTGCTCTTTTTTCTTTGCAATTTCTCTCATAGACGTGATGTTGCTAATCTCAGATTTTTCTATAAATACTATTATGTTACGTTTTCTTCGGAATGATCTGATTTATTTCTCTGCTCCATGTTGTTCTAGCTCGTTTTACTCGTTGGTTTAGTGGTCTTCATCAATTAGTTATTTTGACCTTTCATTGTAATAAAGCTTCTTATTCAAATAACTTTGTTCTCACAGAAATGCAGACTTGTGAAACTCCCTTCCTGCTGACTGTTCCCCTCCTACATATACATTGTCCCTTTACAGGTATCTCCTGTCTTTCGTTCTCCTGGGAAAATGTTTGCAGATATGGTGAGTTTCTGTCGACACTTGAACAGAACATTAAATCATTGGTCGACAAACTCGAAAGGAAACAAATACGAATTGTCACTATTGTTTTATCAAACATGCGTTAAAGAATATATATGTTTGTATGTGTGTGTATGTGTGTATGAGTGTATGTGTTCGCATGTGTGTATGTGATTGTATGTGTGTGTATGTGTGCATGTGTGTATATGTGTGTATGTGTGTGCATGTGTATATGTGATTGTATGTGTGTATGTGTGTATGTGCGTATGTGTGTATGTGTGTGTATGCGTGTATGTGTGTGTATGTCTGTATGTAATTATGTGTATATATATTGTATTCATGTTATAATGATAAATTATTATATATTTATATATTTTTTTTATAGAAATCTTCTCTGATTTAAAGCATAATTATAAATTTAACGAAATTAATGAAGATAGTTATACATTCAATCATATAGAAAAATTTTTATCGTTTGTTTCTAAAGTCCTTAAAATTATTTTATTTTATCAAACATACATCAAAGAATATATATGTGTGTATGTGTGTGTATGTGTGTATGTGTGTGTAATTATGTGTATATATTTTGTATTCATGTTATAATGATAAATCATTATATATTTATATATTTGTTTTATAGAAATCTTCTCTGATTTAAAGCATACTTATAAATTTAGCAAAATTAATGAAGATAGTGGGGGCAAGTAGCAAACCTTCACGTGGTGCCCCTATTAATCTTCGGAAACCGATTGCTACACCACGCATAGAAATATACCCATTACCAGAGGTGGTAAAAGAATTAACCCTCGGCCACTGGAAGTAACCATGAAGAAATTCAGAATTCTCAGCTTAAATGCTGAAGGAATATCTGCATCTAAATCAGAAAACATAGCCAGCCCCGATGCTGATATTATATGCCTCCAAGAGACACAGTGCTCCCCAAAATACCAGGGATGCACCTTATTATCGACCACCCAAGTACAGTATATGGAAGCGCGATCTTCGCATGAGACAAGTCAATAATCAAAACCAGTACTGACTTCTCAGAAGGAGGCCTTGAGATACTTCAGGTGGGCATGGAACACTTCAACATCACATCCGTGTATAAACCACCAGCAACCTCCTTTTCATTGCCGCTAACATGCAAGAGTTCCAACAACGCGAGCCTATAAATTGGTGACTTTAACAGCCATAGCACCACTTGGGGATACAATGAGACAAACAGGATGGGGAAGCAGTAGAGGCATGGTCTGCTGCAAATGAACTCAAACTTATCCACGATGCAAAGGATCCCAAATCCTTCCAAAGTGTCCGTTGGAGACGGGGATATAACTCTGATCTAGCATTTATTTCATCAAAGCACTATGAAAATCTAAAAAAAACTGTGGGAAGCCCAGTACCAAAAACCAAACATCGACCCATATTTATTGATATAAGACCTATCATTAGGCCACAGAAACTCCAGATTAGGCCACGGTTCAATTTCCGTAAGGCAAACTGGGAAGGCTATACCTCTGATTTAGAACAAGCCATCAACACCATCACCCCACTATCAGGTGAATACAACTTCCAATCCATACCAAGAGGGTGTAGGAAAACGTACATCCCTGGTCTCACGGAACCAAATAAAGCACAGTATGAGGAATATATCCAAGCTTATAATGAAGAACCGTTTGCTGAAAACACGTTAGAGCTCGGAGAGAATTTGCTTGCTTTCATCAGTAGCGAACACAAACAGCGCTAGCAAGAAGTCATAAGTAACATCGATATGACACACAATAGTAAAAAAGCCCGGATGACAATAAAAAAGTTAAACTCAGAAAAATCTCAGTCCCTAATTGCAGCTGTGACACCCAACCAAGTAGCCCATCAGCTGCTACTGAATGGCAAACCGCAACAAAAAGAAAGAGGACAGAAAAAGAGAATGAAAGACGAACTTAGCGACGTCATGCAAAACATTAATGCCCATCTAGAACCATTCTCAGAAGCCGAAATAACCGCAGCAATATCTCAACTAAAAAAATGGAAAGGCATCGGGCCTGTATGGAATAGCCACAGAGATGGTAACAGACTTTGGAACAACTGTAAGAAAGTGGTTACTTTATGTCCATATGGAGAGGTACAAATGATGCACCACCGTAGGGAAAACTGCCGATTGGGTCCTCATTGCTCAAACCAAGATCTTAAGGAGGCAAACAGCGCCGCCATGCGATGGTTTAATTTCTATTGTGTGTCTTATTTGGTTTGGTTTTGGGATACTTTTTGAATGACTTGAATTATTTATACGAAAGTGCATCTTTACTTAAATGCATCTTTACTTACTTTGACTAATTTGGTACCCAAAAATGGGGAGCAGATTATGTATTGTTAAAATAGAATTATCCACTGATACGTGTTTCGTCGTTTGCGACTCATCAGGGTGGCTGAATCTAGCGAGAAATGGTAAGAACAAAAACAAATAGCATCTACATAAAACGCGATTCATTCAGTAGTCATGCTAGATAGCCTAGTAGTAGAGGTTTACGCTTCTTACTATGGCGTCCCGATTTTCGAATCTCGCTTGATTCAGCCACTCTGATGAGTCGTAGACGACCAAACACGTGACAGTATCTAATTATATTTAACCATTATATATAAATATATGTATATATATATATATATATGTGTGTGTGTGTGTGTGTGTGTGTGTGTGTGTGTGTGTGTGTGTGTGTGTGTGTGTGTGTGTCCGTTTAGCGTAATGGTGAGAAGAGTTGACTGTCGTTCGAGTTTCGAACCTGGCTTCAAGTAGTTGCTTCTCTAGCCGCACTGATGAGCTGAGATACAGCGAAACAGTACTGTCTGTGGATGATATATATATTCGACAAAAGATATAGTCACTAACTTCGAGAAGAAAAATGATTGGTGTATACATTCATACCTTCGACGTATATACGAAACATTGAAAAGATTAAAAAATGTATTAAAAAACAGAATCTTTCTGGTGTCTTTAACAATGTCTCTCTCTCTCTCTCTCTCTCTCTCTATATATATATATATATATATATATATATATATATATATATATATATATATATATATATATATATATATATAAATTCACCTGTCAGCCTTTTGTTTAAAAGATACAATGTCCGGTCGTCGAAGACAAGATTCAAACAATAAAGCAAGCAAAGCCGACCCAAAGAGTTTTACAATTATTAAGATAATGTCTGACGTGAAGTTGTAATCGTTTATTCGCTTAATGGAAACAAATAAATCATCTACAAAGAGCTGTCTTGTGGCGTTCTTATGCTATATGCCCTTCGCAATGCAATTATGCATATGAAATTGAGTACACGGACAATATCGCTGTGAGGCTATGTTTTTCTATTTACTTTTACTTTAATCTTGTTTTATCTGGGGATATACATTCTAACTGAGAGATCTTTTTAAGATTCTAACTCTCCGCCTTAGTGCAATTGATCGTATCCCTCTTGCACTTAGTTCACAAGGTATTTTTGGCAGGTAGTTTTTTTTTAGATTCCTTTTTATGAGACCGGTCGCTCGTATAATTATTGGAGTGATGGAGATCTTCCTAAGATTCCAGTTTCTTTTCTACTTCGTAGATAAGACCTCGTTATTTTGTAATGTTTTGCCTTTCCGCTCTATTTAACCTAGCATCCCTAACTACTCTCCCTTTCTTGACCCATATTACTATATCGGGGCTAATAGCTCTGTTTTATAGTTACGTAACTCTAGATTGTATGGTTAATTGTTTTACGGCATATCAACCCTTTTCAGGTTATTTAATGCCGAATCCAGTGATTTTGAATAAAATTCTTTTAATAGAATATTTTTTTTCAAGACGGTTTCTGTTTAACCCATAGTTGGGGCCCTGACAATACTACCACTCCGGGTTAGAGTAGACCTGGGAGCAATGGCAATTAAAGGGTGGCCCACACTCTCCAAAGCCCGCAAGCTGAGGCCTCACCATCGGACATAGTTTAAGGTCATGTCCAGGACCACAAATTAGTGGAAGGCGTATAATTATTTCAAACTGTTCTTTCTTTCCCAGGATTGCTACATAAAAGACTAGATACGCACCGTTTACGCCATTAATATGGGTCATAAAGTCTACATCTTCTTACGTAGTTTGTCGAAAGAATGAAATAATTGGTTTCAGTTATTAATTAACCTAATCTGTTTTTATTTAAATCCTTCTTGGGATTAGCGTACATTGAAACTTATCAGAAATTAGAAAAAAAGAATCTCTAACATTACGATTGCAATTGTTTTTTAATTAAGTTCTTCGTAAGTCGGGGTTTTGAGGTTTAAATTAAATCACGTCACAGGTTCTTTCCCTTTAAGCAGATAAAAACAGTGAGCTACTGAATAGTCTGCTTATTAATAAAAACATACGACTAATTTCCCTTGCATTTGAAGTTTTATTTTAACGATTGCTCCACGATAAGAAGCTAAAATTTCGAGATATTCGGATCTAGATACTGATCGTCCTATCGGCAGTAGAGCTACATTATTTATGCTGGTGGGCAATATATATACATATATATATATATATATATATATATATATATACATATATAACAACAAGTAGTTAATAAAACATGTTAAAAACACTTCGAAAAAGAGTTAAAACTATATTTAATTTTATAAAGAAAACACTAAATAAGTGGATAGTCCTTAATCCGCGGAGTTTCGAAGGAATACTTTACTTATCATCAGAGGGTAGGGTTTAGCAAAATGCGGGATCGGATTTAGCTTGCAAAAGTATTTAATGTAACTATAATAAGTCATAGATCTTACTTGATAACAAACAGTGGAGCAGAGGGAATAGGGTGAAGACAAAAGTGATTTCACGTGAATGGATAGTCTGATGAAGGGTAAAGTATCCAATGACGGTAAACCCCAGTAATATATATGTATATATATATATATATATATATATATATACATACTCACACACACACACACACAAACACACACACACATACATATATATATATATATATATTATTGGGTTTTACCGTCATTGGATACTTTACCCTTCATATATATATATATATGTGTGTGTGTGTGTGTGTGTGTGTGTGTGTGTATGTGTGTGTGTGGGTGTGGGTGTGTATATATATATATATATATATATATATATTAAAAATATATGCTTATATTTTCATTTTCTTCTTTTCACCCCGGGTATTATGTTGGCCATCTGTATCGAGGAGTTCAGACGAGAGATAAATATGTTCTTAGACTAGAGGTTCGAATTTTGTGACGGGTATAACTATCATTCTCTACATTAATGGTTCCATGAAAAGGATGAATCACGTGTTTATATAAATAAGAATTAACAAAATATTTATAATACTACTAGCTGTATCCTGCCAAGCCTTGCTGTGGCTCAATTTGGTGTAATGGACAAAAATCTAAAAAAAAAAAAAGAAAAAAGAGAGAGAGAGAGAAAACGCATATTTTTTTATATTCTTAATACAGCAATTGTGAATAATCCGCTCAAGAAATTGAAAAAAAAAGCCTGAAATTAAGAAAAAAATGGGACTCTTGCAGAATTTGACCTGGATACTCAGGAGTTTCTGTCAATCACTGGATCAACAATCACTGGATTAAGCCGGCCGTTACTAAAATGTTGAAACGCTACATCGAGTTTTTTGTTGTTATTTTAGGTGTGTGTTAAAAATTTGAGGTTTTAATCAGAATTTGGGTGAAGTGGGTGTTTTACTATACACATAGACTCGAAAAATGTGTAAAAAAAAACAAATATATAACAAATAAATGTTATAAAAGGCAGATACGTTACGATTCTGCCTAACTGGATAATTTTTTAGTGTTTTTATTTAATCTAAAACGTTTAATCGGGTTGACAAACATACAGTGTTTACCGATGTATTTGAAAAAGACAAATGGTGGCGGACTCTGTTGAGGGAAAATGAGTTAAAACTAAAAATTATACAAAATACTCTTAAAACCCCACCGAATATATGTTACCGTGACATAGTCTGGCATATTCGATTGGTTTCTTGCAGTATTTTGTATAGTTTTTTTAGTTTTAACTAATTTTCCAAAACTTAAAATAATCAACAGAGAGTCCGCCGCCATTTGTATTTTTCAGATATACAGTTAAACCACTGTATGTTTTTCGAACCAATTAAACGTTACATTAAATGAAAACACTAAAAATTATCCAGTTAGGTAGAAAAGTAACTTATCTTACCTTTGATAGCATTTAATTGTTTATATATTTGTTCTTTTAAAAACTTTTTCGAATCAATGTGTATAGCAATACAAACCCGAAGGGGGGTATTTTTCTGTTTATTGTTTTGACATTTGTTGACAAAAAGTAATTTGTAAATTTGGTGTTTATGTAGTTTTGGTACTGCGCTATTCTTAAACAGTTTTTCCAAGTTAAATTTGAATTTCACGATATCTTTTTTTTTAATACATTGTTAATTGAAATCAGAGAATAGTTACAAAACACCCTCCCCTCCCAATGGTAAGAAAGGATGATAAAAATAACGGTCTTATTTTAGCACGGTAACAAAATGCATATGTACCGAAAAATTTATTGGAAAAAAACTTTTCTATACTTTCACTTACCAATCTACGTTTATAATAAAATAAAAAAAAAACATTCATATTTTCTCATACAAAATTAACTTCTGTTTACAAAACAAAAAACAAAAAACGTGTACTGCTAATTTTGTTTTAAAAAATTTTCTTGAAAAAAATTTACTTAACAATTTACGGTAAAAAAGGACATTAATCGGCTGACGCCATTTGCCAAGTAGGCACCGGTTACTATGTTGAACGTGCAATCAATGTTCTTTATTCGTTTGTTCGTTAAATTCCAATTTCACGATATCTTTTTTTAAAATAAATTGTTAGCTGAAAGCACAAAGTAGTTACAAAACACCCTCCCCTCCCCATGGTGAGAATGACTGAAAAAATAATAACGGTAATATTTCAGCATGTTACTAAAATGTATATGTATCGTAAATTTTCTTGGAAAAAAACCTTTCTGTACTTTCACCTAACAATTTATGCTTTTAATTAAAAAAATGCATTGATATTTTCTTATATAAAAATAACTTTTGTTTACAAAAGAAAAAAAGATGTATTGCAAATTTTGTTAAAAAAGGTTTTTTTATAAGAAAGATGTTTTTGAAGGTACTGCACGTCTTTGTATACTTCCAATTTCTGCTCCACGATAAATTCTAGGACAAATTTCTTTCTGGTTAACGTCTACTCTCGACGCTATAAGGCCAATTGTTATGAATTTAGCTGGGTTTTTTTTTTAAAGAATTTTGGTTTTTGTTGTCCCCTTTTTTATTTAACTTTGCGCCTTTCAGATTATTTTATATAAATACGTAAATGTTTATAATAGCACAAACTCCAAAGAAGTCGACTTTTATACGTTTCTATCTAGAACGCACCTCCTGGCGAGCATTTTATTCTATTTTATTTTAATTGTCTTGTTTATTTTTTTGTTTGTTTTTCCTGCTAAAACAAACAACTATATTTTCGATCACGGTAACATACGTGCTTAAGTAAAAGAAAAACGATTGGAAAGCGCAAAATTGTAAAAAGAAAAAAAGCCGAAATGCGTAAAAAAATAATAATAAAGAAGAAATAGATAATCCGGTTATCAAAAATTCTTAAATAAAAAAAGAGTATGGCCAAATCCAATTAGGAACGCGTTCAACATTGTATTTGGCACTTGGGGTCCAACTCGTGTACGTCAAGCCATTAATCTTTTACTGTAAAATAAACTTTTGTTTGCTGAAATAATAATCGTCAATCTTTATTCAGTATCATTCGTCGACATTTACTCTTTAACGATCCACATGTGGACCATCAATAAATTTTGCGTCTCCCGCTTTTTGGATTCAGCCAATCGGCGCTCTTCTTATGCCAATGTTTGCTGCTGTATAACATTTATGATTATTGTCGATAACAAACGATTTCGAACAAAAAGTTTTCTTTTTTTAATATTTTTATATTTTCCGTTTGAAGTACATAAAAAAACATGCTAAGATTAGCTAAAAACGCTGTAACAAAATGTGAAGGAAAAGGAGTCTGTAGTTTTTTAGTTTATCGAAAACAAACATATCAAGGGTTTCATTTTTATACACATAAATTATTTATACATATACACACACTTACACACACACACACACACACACACACACATATATATATATATATATATATATATATATATATGTATGTATATATATATATAAAAGTTCGCAAAAGTTTAACACTGCTAAAATGATTACAAAATCGCCATTAAAAAATAAATAAATCAACAATTATATATATATATATATATATATATATATATATATATATAATTGTTAATTTATTTATTTATTTTTTAATAGCGATTCCGTTGTATTTTTTCTTTTAGCTCTCTGAGCGATTTTTAAGAGAGAAGTTATCTGCCCTTTGTTTAAATTCTAGTAGTCCCCCTCCATTTGGGCCGTATTATTTGTAATTGTTAATATATAATTTAAAATGTTTAAATATTTTGAAACATTTTTACCCGCATAAAAGTAACTTATCCATAGCATGCATGTTTCTAAGTAAGATATCAACAAGTTTACCCATGCTGATGACAAGTGATATTTAGAAACATGCTTGTCCATGGATAACTTACTTTTATGCACGTAAAAATTATTTTAAAATATTTAAATATTTTAAAATAATATATATGTAGATGTACACCCCTACGCGCACACATGATGCACACATGATGCACACATATAAACATATACGTTTGAGAGAACTTGAATGCCTACTAGACACTATCCTCAAGTGTCTAAGGTCTCTCTGTACAAGGGTTTTCCAGAACAACCTGTAATGAGGATACTTTCCCTATAAGTAAACCCTGACCAAATATTCAAAATCACATAATATTCGCTACCCAAATAAGATCTTCTCACTACGGTTAACTTACATACTTACGTTAGCTTTCACGAAGAATGGTGCATCTCCTCTAAGTGATATTACCTCAAGTAAAAGCACAAAGCTGGATACTCCACCAGACTAGATAAATTCCTGTCCTGGAATTCAGTCAGATCAAAACGAAAGATATATTACGACATATGAAAATGGTTTATTGGTGAGAGGAAAATTATGTTCTCAAATTCTTTACAAACTCAATGTTTGAGAGATAAAGAACTTTACTAGAACATTCAAATATCTCATATAGAGTTTATGTGTTAGCCCCAGGCAGTGGGTCCCTTAATTTCTGAGAACTTCGACAGAAGTAAAATAAAACAACAATTTTATAAGGGGGGTTGTTTTTGTTTTACGACATATCAACCCTTTTCAGGTTATTTAATGCCGAATCCAAAGATTTTGAAGAAAAATATTTTAATAGAATATTTTTGTTGCTTTCAAGTCGCTTTCTATTTACTACTACAATCGCTTCTCTCCCTTTCTTGACCCATATTACTATATAGCTCTGTTTTATAGTTACGTAACTCTAAGTTGGTTGGTTGGTTGGTTATTTTACGGCATATCAACCCTTTTCAGGTTATTTAATGCCGAATCCAATGATTTTGAAGAAAATTCTTTTAATAGATTTTTTTTTCAATTAATTAAAGGGTGGCTCCACACTCTCCAAAGCTCGCAAGCTGGGGCCTCACAACTGGATATAGTTTAAGGTCATATCCAGGACCAATTGTATATGTATTTGACAATCATATATTAAGGTGACAATATTAGTATAAAATATATCCGAGGGCATGAGCCAATGCCTTAAACTGAACGTTTTACCCCGTTCTTACGTGAACCTTATCGAGAAATAAGATGTAAAGCAAAACTTTGTTTTACGACAATTTTTACTCTTTTTCTCTTGACAAATTCCATGCAACAGCATGTACGAAATGTTAGGTTTTATCCTTCCCTTTTTCCATTTTAACTCATATGAATAAATGTCAACCACGTTTTGAAGTAAACCAGCTATACCATTGCATCTGAAGAAAAAAAAGATATTAAATTATGTCTCGCCAGTTAATTACAGACGTAACTTCTATTAAAAAATCTCAATCGATTTCATGAACTGTATATTCTATTGGCTAAGTTTTAAAAATATATATGGCAATTAAGCAATACAGGATTTCCCGCGTTTCATCCTCATGAGAATTCGTAAGGCTAATGTATAGAGTCGCTGTTGCTATGTGTGTGTTTTATATATTTTCCTGTGTGGACTGGGTTTGATAGTCAGCCAATCAGATTTTTGTTAATCACGCACCCAGAAGCAGATATTACGATAATAGAATTACATTCAAAAACGAAAAAACGTTGAATTAAAAAAGTTTAACGAAACACTACTAGGAGATAAAAAAGTGGACGATTGTTGATAGTAGAGTCGAAAATGAGAAAGCAAGCCAGCATATGTAGAAATTTGCGTGGTCCGTGTAAACTATGTTTGAATGAGAAATTAGCTATCCTAAACTTTAAAGAATTTCCAAATTAATTAATCTGCAAGAGTGAAATAGCTAACGATGTATATAGAAAATAAACTTTACTTTAGAGTAATTACGTAGATGAATAAATAATAATAATAATAATAATAATAATAACAAAACTTATACAATAATTATAATATAACTAATACATAATCAAATACATAATCAATTACACTAGTATACAATGAAATGTTAATGAAAACATCCGAACTAAAACTAGGTCAGTTCCCTACACAAAGAAAAGAGAAAGCGTGCCCCCCGCCAAAAAAGGGCAAAGAAACAGATGAAATAGAGGTCAAATTACCCTTGTCTGATAAACGCGCGCCCATTGGCTACGATAAATGGATGTGTGCATAACAAAAAATGTGCTTAGCTGCTTAGAAAAATCAGAACAAACGAAAAATATAAAAACACGTAGCACATAGATGAAATCTTACGAAGAAAGAACGCGGAAAATTATATATAGCTTAATTGTCATGTGTATTTTCAGAACTTTCTTTATATATACGTATATGTATATATACATATACGTATATATACACACAAACATATATATATATATATATATATATATATATAGAGAGAGAGAGAGAGAGAGAGAGAGAGCGAGAGAGAAATACCAATGCCGAAATATACATATTTTCCATCACTGATTTGTTTTTGTTTTTTATTTTATTTTATACTTATTATTTTGTTGGACTCGGGAGCTTAGTATGCGAGATTACGTGAGGAGATTCGTTTGGCCATAACTTCTTTAAACTGTACTAGTCTATCTTAAATAACGCCCTCGACTGTCTTTACGGTTTCGACGTGGAAGAAAATAAGTGATTTTAGTTGGAGATCAGCCAATCATCGACAAAGAATCTCGCGACAAAATCCTGACGTAATGCTGGCAAGCAATAATTTTAGCCTTCTTATAATTCTAGGCATTGAGAATTTCCACTTAGAGATTGGGCTTGGGGGAAAAGAGTGGCGAATCACTAGACGACATTATAATGAAGAACGGAAAAGTTTTGAATTTACTGGTTAACTTTTGTTCATTGTTTTATCTGTTCTTTTCTGGTAGCAAAAATAACCTACAAAAAGGTGAAATGTTAAAAATATAACAACGAGTTTTAGGTAAATGTCGAATAAATAAATTAACGAAAATGGAAGAGAATATTTGTTTTGGGTGAAGGACTATTATGTCAAAGAAGTTGGAATGGAAGAGAAAACAATGGATGAGAATAATAAAACGCTGGTGAAGATGCAGAAGATGTTAATTTGAGAGGTAAAACTATAACAGGAAGAAACTGACATAGAAGAAAAAGAAAATAGTTGAAGTGGATGACAAAGAAGGAGAAGAACAAGAGGCACAAGAAATTAAAGTGAATGAAGAACAAGAAGAAAAATTAAAATAAATGAACAAGAAAATGAAGTAGAACCATAGGTACCTCCAAAATTCACCACAAAATAAACCAGCCTATATGCAACACGATGTAACTTTATTTAAAAGAAGGGTAAAATAAACTAGTAATAATTTTTAAAAAAATTTCGATCGTACGAAAATAATGAAAATCGTGTTTAAATAATTGACGCTTAAAAATACCGTCCCCATGTAGTAAGCATTCCGAAAAACAAATCCCTGTTTAATAAATCTAGCAACAATAAACTAATGGCTAGATTTTCGTGAATATTAATCAATTTTAGAATGGAATTATATATGAAATTCAGTTTACGAAAAATATATGATGGATAATATTTTTAGTGTGTGTCCCTCCTATATAAATTCTTTTGAAATTTTTACAAAATATATATAAATTGATTGAAATTTCTCTTTATTATAAACATAAGCGTGCAAATAACTAAAAAATATTTTAAAGTTATAATCTATGTATTGAACAAACACTTGCCTTGAAGTTGCAATTAAAAAAGAACGTTTTTTTTCTAATTAATATATACAATAATCAATTGAATTGCCAAGAAAATAAAACATTCTAAAAATGAATTACTTTTAAAAAGATTAAAACGATTAAAATTCCATTATTTCAAAATGTTCTTTTACAACATAGATTTTTAATTATAGTGATTATTTTTTTTTAATGTTAACTTATAATATAAACATGATTATTGCTAGCTATTTTATCGCCAGATAAAAAAAGATGGAAAAATATTATTGCGCCAAAAATAAACGTTATGTCTGTCTCTTTTTACAAAAAGAAAAGTATGAAACCCCGTAATTAACCAAATTAACAGTCATACATAGTTAACATAAACCGTATTTCATATTTAATATACAAATGTTTATAATATTATTTATAATTACAATAATATTACTCATTAAACTGGGCAAATCTTAATACCTAACAAAATTGTAACAAAGATTTTTTTTTTACATGGGGGGTCACCACTTATCAAGGTTCAGGAGCCACTTGGGGATAAGGGTTATTGTGTGTACAGTAATCAATGGGATAGTATAGTAGTAACAGTTAGTATTGGGGATTTGATAAGGTGTCATTACTAAGGAGGGAGGTTCATCAGGAATTTGTTTGCGTTGGACTTGAAGAAATGCAAGTTGAATTCGGGGGGAGACAGGCAAGCGGCAGAAAGTTCCACAGCCGTGCAGTTCTAAGAAAGAAGCTTTGTTCATGGAATCTACGTTTGTATTGAGGCACGGATAAAGAGTGGGGAAAGTTATTGACAGTGGTTTCAGCTAGTCGGGTGTTGTTCGTGAAAGATTAGCGAGGAGGGACCAGAGAATAGAGCTCAGACGAGCACTTGCCATGGAATAACGATAAAACAGAAACAGGCTCGCAACGTCTCCTCTTTGGGAGAGAGGTTGCAGGGAAAAGAAAAGGGCATCCCCCACCAAGCCACGAAGTTTATTTTGTATTCTGTCAAGGCAGGATAGGCTGTTTTTAGCCGCTCCTGCCCAGATGTGGCAGCAGTACTCCATCCTTGGACGTACTCGGCTTTTATATAGATAGAGAATAGCATCATTAGTGAGATATCTTCTGGAGCGGTAGAAGGATCCCATCATTTCCTCAGCGACCTTGACTTGATGTATGTGTTCCATTTCAGATCAGGAGTAAAGGTCAAACCCAGAAACTTATCAAAACATGGGGCCTCCCCTAGACGAGAGCCATTCATTTCAATCGATGCCAGATGGGGATCAGAGCGTTTATGATGATTAATTATTAATTGCAGTTTAAAGAAGATAAACAAGGGTTCAAAAAAATCATTAAGTCGCTTTTGCCGTTCCATACTTCGTCTAGTTAACACAATTCTGACATCACCGGATTATGTGCTCCGTTCTCAACAAACTATTGGACGCCCCTATAGAACAAAGAAAAATGATGATGAGTATGATGATGGTGATGATGATCATCATCATCAGCAGCAGCAGCAGCAGCAGCAGCAGCAGCAGCGACACCAACAACAGGAAACCCAGAAGAATAAACTATGGTAGAAAAGAGACGAAAAGAAAATGAAATACTAATAAAAAGAAAAGAAAATACAGAGGAAGAAAAACAAAAAAATGAATATAAAAAATTACTAAGAGCACGAGTTGACCGGCAATATAAAAGCAAAAAAAATGAAGAACACAATTGTAATTAAAATAAACAGGGAAACGATTGTATCATTCTCAATACTAGTATTATTAGTGATAATACTAGCGGCTGTGGTAGTAGTAGTAGTAGTAGTAATAGTAGTAGTAATAGTAGTAGTCATTACATTAAACAGAATGAAAATACCAAAAATACAAGTTGAATAGAAATAAAATTATAAAAAAACATCAAATGTGAACAACTATTACTAATACTACTGCTACTACAAATTATAATAATTTAATTTAAAGAGAACATACTCTACCAGTCTTGCTTGGTGCCCTTACTTCCTATTTGGAGGTAGTGAGTTTACTGCCAGTCGCCTGATGCTCCTTCATTTGGGAGAAAATGCCAGCAGAAATATACGAGCATTTTTTGTTTCCATCCAAAGTGCTTTTAGTAAATTCTTGTTATGAAAATAGAAAATCAGAGGATTCTTTGTCTCGTCTGTTTTCTTTTTCATTCTATTAAGTACTTCAGATGGATCTGTTCGGGAGTTATTTCTACTCGCTAAATTTTATGAGATGATACTGATATATATTTTTTAACATTGCCCTAGAATTTACCGAGGCATACACTGATATATCCTCAGAAGAAATCAACATAATTAAAAAATGTAGAAAATCAGTTCTAATAAATAACAATAACCAATGGATAAAAACTAAAATGAAAAATTCATTCGATTTGGCGATGGGTGCCAGAGACTCTGCAGAGGCATCAGATCTTGTGGGATTATTCATTCTATATACCCTCACAAGCATATTCGATACTACGGATATCGGCCTATATAGAGATGACGGACTAGCTATAATAAAAAAACTCCAACAAAGTCAAGGGAGAAAACTTTAAGAAAATCATACACAAAGAAATGAAAAAATTAGGCCTAAAAGCGGACATATCAGCTAACATAAAAATAACAAACTTCCTGGACGTCACGTTAAACTTAGATAAAACATATATGAACCATACTTAAAAGATAACGCTACTCCAATTTACGTAAACCCTAAGTCCAACCACCCACCATCAATTATAAAACATATTCCTAACTCGATCGTAAGTAGACTCAGTAATAACTCAAGCGATGAAAATGCATTTAACAGGTCATCCAATATTTACGAAACAGCCCTAAAAATAGTGGATACAAAAATATCGATATCAAATATAAGCAACAAAACACCAACAACTATAATAAAATTAAAAACGGAAGAAAAAGAACTATAATTTGGTATACGGCCCCATACAATCAAATGTTAAAAACAAAACTTGGCAAGAAATTTCTAGATCTTATTGAAAAACACTTTCCCGCAACCAACCCCTTACAAAAAATCTTCAATAAAAATACCTTGAAGTTATCTTACAGTTGTTGCGAAAATTTAGAGATGATAATTAAGGCACATAAACACAAAATACTAAATGAAAACAATGTAAACAACAACAAAATAAACAATAAAAACAGTAGACACTATGACAGAAATAAAACCAACACTAGCAGAAATAATAATAATAATAATAATAATAATAATAATAATAATAATAATAATAATAATAATAATAATAACAACAACAAACCAACCCCGGACAAGAACAACCATACCATAAATAAAAATACCAATAACGAACGAGATAAATGCAATTGTAGACACCGCACACTTTGCCCAGTCCAAAATAAATGTCTAACAAAAAGCGTAGTTTATCAAGCAGCAATATTTGCGAAAGAAAACCCGAATAACAAGAAATATTACATAGGCATGACTTCCTTAGATTTCAAAACCCGATACTATGACCACAAAAGCACATTCAAAAATAAAAAAACACCGTATAAAAACAACACTAGCGAATAAATACTGGGAACTCAAAGAAAGCGGACATTCGCCGGTAGTCGAATGGAAAATAATAAGACAAGCTACCACATGCAAACATTAAGACGACCCATGTAAATTATGCCTCCATGAAAAATTTTCTATCCTGTACTTTAAAGAACCTCAAAATCTATTAAACTGTAGGCGGGAAATAGCAAACAACTGTGTTCACAAAATAAAACTTACTCTAGGATAGCGATACAAAATAGCTTTAAAACTAACAATAACAATAGAAAACAAACAAATAAATAAATTAAATAAACATGAATATACATAAACGATCACACACATATATGTATATATATATGTATATATATGTGCATTATTGTGTACACATAGGTATATTTATATGCATAAAAAAGGAGAACGGCCACCTAAAACAACTAACCTAGTTCTAAAACAGATCCTTTGTTTGATAAAATGCATGCCCATTGGCTGATAGGAAGGGGCGCGGTGGATACTAGAAAGCTGATTGGACAACTAGAAATCCTCAACATATATAAAAACAAGAAGCAACGACAGAATTCGCGCATAAGCCTGACGAATCCTATAGTTGGATGAAACACAGAATATTCAGTGTAGCTTAATCGCCATTTATATTTTATAAATTACTATATATATATATATATATATATATATATATATATATATATATATATATATATATATAAGTGATATTGTGTGTATGTCTGGAGTACGTTCTCGAGAAAACTCCAGTCAATTATTGGTCTACAGACTTGAAATTGATATAAAGAGGATTTGGACATGTGGAACAAATTCATTTTGGACATTAGCCGATAAAAGTTGCTGCTAAAATCGTAGAAAAGACTTTGAACTTGGGAGGTGTAAGTCAACTTTTAGTGCTCTTGTTCGTATGCGCAATATATATGTATACGTGTAAGTCAGTTAAATTTTAACGATTTTTTTTTTTTTTTGCGTCTTACTGAATCTCAGATCATACCGATTGAGGCTGGAACGCTAAATGTTGTGGTTTCGATTCTGGCTGATAGCACTCAAGTAATATTTTTAACTTTTGAAATCTACTATCTATTGGGTACAATATAATAATCAATAGAGAATTTACTCTATAATAAAAATTATGAAATCCGCATAAATACAAGTTTCAACGAATCGGGGCATGTCGGGTGGCTACTACTATTTATTGGGTAGAATATAATAATTACTATAGAATTGATTCTATAATAATAAATACGTAATCTCCATGAATTAAGCTATCATATTTAAACGTATTTTACGAGCGAGTCACGCCTTGTACCCTGCTATTATATATATATATATATATATATATATATATATATATATATATATATATATATATATATATATCACTCTTTCATCCCATAATAACGAACATTTCTGTAAAAGTATGAGGAAGCTACAGACGGCCAAAAAAACGGCCGGGTAGCTGAAACAATAATGTAACTTAAGAGAAAGATACGGTGATAAAAAATAAAACGTATATATATATATATATATATATATATATATATATATATATATATATATATATACAAGGTGTCCGTGAAGTTACTATACAGTCTTATTGTTTTATTGTATTATATTTGTATTAATAGTTAATATTTTTTTTTTTTTACAGGTTTATGTAATCAAGCATCTTTTGTTACAAATAAATATTTTAATACAATATCTTACTGTACTGTTAATATATTACAGGGTGTCTGTATAGTAACGTGTAAGACTGTATAGTAACTTTACGGACACCCTGTATATATATATATATATATATATATATATATATATATATATATATATATATATATATATATATATATATATATATATATATATATATATATAATGGTTTTATTCCCGTTTTCGTAGCTTTTCAACTTTTTGAGTTGAAATACAAAATAGGAGGCTTTACTGTTGAAACGTCCTTCGTATAACTAAACGCGTTCCGAATATCCATGAACAGGCGTCGTTCATCGCAAGCAAAAGTGCATTGAGAATGCTGGTGACTATGTACAAAATTAAATTCTGGGTCACACAACTTCGCTCGTTTTTATGGCATTACTTCATAAATCTTAAACTTTTGGAGTTAAGAAAAAGAGGCCTTATTTTTTTAACAACCTTCGTCTCACATGTCCGCACCCTCCCCCGCATAATCTCTGAAACAGCTACATGGTAAGCAGCTGATGATCACCGTTTTCTATTTACAAAATTTTAGTTTAGATTTTCTCTTTTCATTCTTATGTAGTTAAATTCTGTTTTAAAATTGGAGACTTTTGCGAAATCGGCTTATGCAAATGCTAAGTCTATTTCTAGTTAACAATTTTAGTTAAGGCCTTTTTTTTTTCTTCATCTTCATATAAACGAATTCTCTTTTGTCATTATAAACATTTTAGAAGTCGGATTATGTAGGTTCTAAGTCTGCGATAGGTTAAAGTTAATTTTTTTTTTCCTTCCGGGAATTTAAACTGCATTCTTTATTTTTATTTTTGCATTTTTTTATTCAAAGCTTCTTTAGAATATATATATATATATATATATATATATATATATATATATATATATATATATATATATATATATATATTTCTGTGGAAATATTACTTTTTCAATTATATTTCACTTTTTACAAATACAAATATTTAATTTAAAAAGCTCAATGTGATTACAGAGCACATATCAAATAAATGACAAAATTTTATATTCCAAATTTCATGATATTGACAATCTTACAATTTATTCCTTTAAATCCCTTGATATTTACAATTTTTGACAGCAACTGTTTCGTAGCGCAAAATCATTCATTTAATTATTATATCAATCAATGAATTTATTTTGCCCTTAACTCGGCAGAAGATATGGCAATTATTGATTCAGGAAAGGAAAATAAAATGCATTTGGGCATAAATCCAAATCCGAAAATTGGAAGAGAATTTGGAATTACCTTACTTTTAGCTTACATTACGTCATTTTGAACTTAGAAATAATGTCACTAAGATTTAAAAATTTGTATTAAGAAATGTTATTAATTTTGATATATACTACTAAAAAAATAATTAAATTTATTAATACGAATATTTAAAAGTCAGTGACTTTATAGCACTTATGCATTTTTGGTACCGTGCAGAAATAATAATAATGTTATTATTTCGAAAGCCATTCTTAACATGCGGAAAGAAGGGTGTTTTGTAACTAATCTGTACTTCCACCTGACAATTTAATGATAAAAAAGAAACCGTTAAATTTTAATTTAACTTGAAAATACTACTTAAAAAATAGCGCGGTAAATACATAAAACTTTATTTATTTACCGACTTTATTTCTAAGTTCAAAATGGCGTAAAGTAGGCTAAAAAAAAAAACGTAATTTCAACTTCACTTCCAATTTTCGGATTCTTTTCTCTTATGAAGAAGTGTCACAAGTCATTATTTTATCAATGTTTTTTTTCTTTTATATTAAAAACGTTTAACCCCTTAATATTAATCCATTATTTTCGTAGTATTCCTCAATTATTTTGATGCAGATTAGTCTATGAATACAGACTAGACCCTTTTACCGTTAAAAACGAGTTAAAAAAAGGTATAGCCAAATTCACTAATAACAATAATAACATGATCATATTTGTGATCATTTTTGCATTACATAGAACTATTAATCCCTATTGATTCCTAACTGTGCATCGAACGGATACCATAATCCGTTGTTGGCTGTAATTTATCATAGCAAACGTGCTCACAAAATTTTAGTCAGGCCAGCCCGGTTGTTTCCTAGAAATATGGAACGGACAGATATAAGGATAGATCAATTAAGAGAAACATAATATAGATTGCTCCTTTTTGTTGAACTTTACACAGGAAGGAGATACTATTAGTGGGTCACAGTAAACGTCGACGGATGAATCTGTCATATTTGGTATCAATAATCATACAGGTTGAGTTTCCCAGGTTTCCGAAATCACAGGTACTGGTGGAAAATCGAAATGATGTAGATAGTCAATTTTTTTACTAATGTGTCAGCATTTAGACGAAAGGCCACTCGAGGATATGGAGTAAATGAGTGGTAGGTAGACGGTGAGATAACACCGTGATGTTTAGCTAATAGTGGTGATTGCGCAGAATTTGATTATTTAAGAAAACAAGTCAAGAAAAATGTGTGTACATGGGATTTGAAAACAGCAAGGTCGTATTACGTAAAGAAGCAGTTTCGCGATATTGCGTCCCACAGACGGGCACTTCTAGGAAATAATTTTTCTCGTGGAAGTTTGGTTTAGTTTTAGGTAGGGAGAGAGAAAGAAAAAAAAACTATTTGACAGTGGTTGTAACTAGACATGTATTTGGTGAGAATGTTTTACAAAGGAAGGCATATATATATATATATATATATATATATATATATATATGTATATATATATATATATATATATATATATATATATATATATATATATATATATATATATATATATGTGTGTGTTTTTATTAGCGATACTTTCTTGAATAAATTCAAGTATTTATACGAAAGTGCATTTTTACCTAAATGCTTGTTGGGAATAATTTTCCCATTGACCAATCTGGTACCCCCTTAATGGAGAGCGGCATATATATTATTTTTTAAATATAATTATCAACTGACACGTGTTTCGTCGTCCACGACACATCAGAGTGGCTGAATCTAGAGATATTCGCAATCGGCACCTCGTGATAAGAAGCCCAAACCTCTGCCACGCGGCTAACCTCGCAGGACTACTAAATGTATCACTTTAAATATATATATATATA
>NC_136511.1:58887534-58910034 GCF_053919585.1 Euprymna scolopes | reverse complement strand
ATATGGCTTACTATTTAAAAAAAAAACTGATTACATATAATGATAGAAGATGTATCGAGACACAGGAATGGGTATGTTTGATCTGGCAAAACGGTGGTTCATTAAAATTGTGGGGTCTGCTTTCGCGCCTGGTCCACAAAGTATGGAAATAAAAAATTTAAAACAAAAAACGTTTACAAGTGTTTTTGATACAGATGTTCATAAGAATATTTTGATAAGTATGTTTTAACTTAAATAGGGATGATATAATAAAATTGTGGGGTCTGCATTCGCGCCTGGCCTCCATAGAATGGAAATAGGCACAAACTTTAATAAAGACTTTTCCTATCTATGTTTCAGTTTGAAGAAATATGGTATAATAAAATTGTGGGGTCTGCGTTCGCGCCTGACCTCCATAGAATGGAAATATGTCACAAAGTTTAACAAGGTTTTTTTTAATATAGATCGAGAGAATATTGTTTTATTTCTAACAAAACGTTTTTATTACCGTTACTTTCGGCTCCATTTAAACAGTCTCTCACTGCCACCTATCAATTTTAGTCTGGCACGCTTTTCTTTTTCTTCCGACCGCAGGTTGGGCACAGCCGGCCCATTCCCATCTTCTCTTTTCACGTCCATCTCCTTTGACCTACACTTTCTTTCTTCTAACCTTGTGGTGCTTTCTTTCCTCATTTTTTTCCTTTTTCTTCTCGCGCACACTTCCTAATTTGTATATGAACGTATTTCGGCTACTGCTGCAATCTTTTTGCAAGCCAGCCATCCCTCGCCGCCATTGATACTTTCCCACGCGCTCATATGCACTAAGTTACAGTTGTTCATCATCTATATAACAATTATGCTGTTGTTTTAAATTCAGTCTACGTCGGTCTGTCACGTGTTATTTTGAAATAAGATTTTCCCCTAGTATATACGGTGCAGTTTTAAATTGTAATTTCGTCGATCTATTTCACTTAATTTTGAAATAGCATTTTCCTTATCTGTCATGCTTTTGTTTAAAATAGAAGTGTTGCTAGTCTGTCACGCTTGAGATAGCAACAGTATTTCATCTATCTGTCACGTTTTAATTTGGCATTTTCGTTGCTCTGTCAAGATAAATTTTTAAACATCACTATCGTTACTTAGTCACGCTTAATGTCGAAACAGCATTTTCTTCAATGCAGTCGATGACGAAATGGACGCATTTTAAAGACGTTCCTGGTTTTCGTTTCTTCGCGTCTTATCAGAAATACTTGAAAGTTCGTCTTTATTTTCGTACGCCAGTTGTTATTTATTTATTCGCTTTTATTTTCGTAGTCCTTAAATAAGGAATTTTCCACTTAAAATATTTATTTCCCAGGTTTATTCCTGCTTTTATCACCCAACGTCTCAAGTGGTTCATTCCTCCTAAAAAAGGGACTGAGTTTATCAACGACGGTTTTGTTTAAGAGGACACCCTAAAATAGTTTAGTATCTTTGCTAATTAGGACACTCTCTCTCCCTTTCGCTCGACACTTCTTCCCTATCTAATATGTATATAAATATAAATATATATAAGTATAAATATAATATACATAAACCCTATGTATACACACACGCACACACACGCACACAAACACACACACACACATATATATATATATATGTGTGTGTGTGCGTGTGTGTATACATAGAGTTTATGTATATTATATTTATATATATATGTGTGTGTGTGTGTGTGTGTGTGTGTGTGTGTGTGTGTGTGTGTGTGTGTGTGAATAAAATTCAATACGGAAAATATATAAATGTTTAAATGTTTTCTGTATTTATTTCCTGTGTGTTGGTCTGTAGGAATACAAAAAGTCTTTCGAAAAAAAAATTTCTTTCAAAAGCACATATTTTCGACCGATACCATGGTCTTTCTTAGTGTGTGTGTATATATATATATATATATATATATATATATATATATATATATATATATATATATGTGTTTGATTAAATGATAATTTTATGCTTAAATACTAAAAAAAAAAATTACATCAGGAAAATATAAATGGAATTTTAAACATTTTGTGTGCTCCTCTGTCATATATCTTACTATATTTTTATTCACAAGAAACAAATAGACATATTTTCTAAACAACTGCATATCGCATATGTTTACGGTATTTTTCATTGCGAATTTAGCGAACATGATTGAACCTTGAGATATTGGAACTCGGAACACCAGTGATCAACGTTCGGTGCTTTATCACTTGGTCACAACCTCGCTAGAAGTTGGAGAGGTATATTGCACTTATAAATGCTGTCATCTATTTGATTTATATCTTAATTTAACTTGGGATACTAATAATTGAACGTACTAAATTATTTTTGTGTAATCGTCTACCGCAATGCTTGTTATGCTCTTATCGTCATCAAAGTGTTGCTCCCATATTAGAATATACATACGTATAGTAATCCATAGCCACTTGTTTTGTTGTCTATGACACATAAGAGAAACTATAAATAAATAAAGGGTGAAACAATCAGATCGTCGCCCTAGAAAAGATGACATGATTCCATTTCCGTTTGATGAAAGCGGTTTACTTTTTATGTTGCAGACCATCTACTAGTTGGCCAGTTATGTACAAATATACCAAGACCGATAGGACCCTTGTATCATGTCTGAAAGTTACACAATTTTCAACAAGCGAGATCGGAGATGCGCCGTTTTACAGATCATGCTCTCTACAAATTCAAGTTATGCTATTGTTAGCACCCTAAAATGCGTCGCTGGATTGCCAATAATAACAGGGACGTGCCCAGGGTGATGAAAATAAAATTCCGGCCATAGTTATGGTCTTTGGTTTGATTTCTAGTGATAGCCACATCATACCACCTCACATCTTCAATGTAAGCTTGAAAGTAAACCCCAAATGTCCCTGGGTGTGCTGAAGCATGTGATAATACCCTGATGCAATTAAGTCGCCGTTGGTAGACACTGGGTGTGACATCAGGACCCAGCGCCGACCCACAAGTCCAAAGAGACCCAGACTTAGCTTCAGAAGGAGTGCTGCGATTTTGTTCTCTTTCCTTATTGGCTCCCCTTATCCCCGGATCTCAACACGCTGGCGTACTTCGTTTGGTAATACATCGTGAACATCACCAATGTGACCTCCCACAACATTAAAGCCAGTCTGATCACCGAGTATTCGCCGAGTGTTCGCTGAGGGTCCACGCTGTATATATATATATATATATATATATATATATATATATATATATATATGCATATATATATATATAATTATAAAACTCAAATGACCTTGTAACGATATATGTAACCCACTTCCGGTTCACGACATCCGGTTGCGCATGTGCACATAACCTGCGCACTGAAATATTAACGTTATTATTTCGAAATTATTATTAAACATAGGAAGAGTGGGGTTTAAAATAACTTAAACGTAATACAGAAATGAACGATGTAAAAAAAAAAGCAGACAGTATTAACAATTGTTTATTTGGATAATTTAAACGCGAAAAAAAAAGAACAATTGGGACGCTGAAATATTAACGTTATTATTCCGAAATTATTATTTAACATGGGAAGACTTGGGTTTTAAATAACTCAAATAAAGAAATAAACGGTGTTAAAAAAAGCAGATGTATTAACATTTGAATTTAACTATAATAAGTATTATGGTATCTGTTCAGTGCACATTTACCTATAAGTATGGCCAACCACATATAATTCAGTAACTGTAATTTTTTTTCAAAAATAATCAATTATAATAAACAGAACGACTCATAGAAATCTATTTATATTCGTTTTTATTTTAATATACTTTCATAGAAATATTTCTGTTATGTCAACAAAAAAAACTATTTTCTTTACATCACAAGTGTCACGTTCATACATGAATTCCATAGCTAATATAACATACTGACCCAACGGGTCACGGGTAGTCTAGTATATATATATATATATATATATATATATATATATATATATATATACATATATATGTGCATATATACATATATGTATGTGTGTATATATATATATATATATATATATATATATATATATATATATAATGTCTAGAATTTAAAGCTTCTAAAATTCAGCAAATCTTGTGCATTCGTGTGTACGTAATCGTTAGTTTTTTTGTCTATTTCGTCTGATTAATATCACAACAAAGCTATTGATTAATTCGATCGGATAAACAGTTTATTTAAAATTCAACTAAAATTTCTATTTTTCTTTATATTTCTCAGTCTCTTCCCCTCTTTTTCTTACTCTTGCTCGTTATTTCGTCTATCTTCATTACTTTTCCACTATTTCTGCATATTTGTTCCCCTTTTCTTGAAATATGGTCATTGCTCTATTCTTCTTACGGAATAAAGAATGTCTAAAAAAAAAAATACCTACAAAAGAGAAACGTTATCGCCTCCTTCAAACGTTTCATCATAACTGTACGCAGAGGTTAGCCACTTGAGACCACGTGAAAAATCTAAATAAAAAATTAAAACAAAACAAGGCTCAGTTTATATCCAAATCATGTGAGTTGGGATTTCCAAAAATTTTGAACAAAGATTTTTTGTACTTGACTTGGTTCTTTGCCACTTGTTTGTGAAAGAGAGAAAAACTTCTCCGTTTCAACTTCGCTTTTTTCCCATTTTCCATGAGTTGAAAAAAAATCCGATATCTTCCCAATTTCTAAGCTAAGCGTGAATTTAATAAAAATGGCGGTAGTATAATGGTATCTTTATGTTTACTCGGCGGACAGTGTTCGATTTCTGCCCGCTCTTGAAAGGTATTAATACCTGGCCTCCGGGCCAGGATCAAAGTGTAGTATCTGTTCCGGCAGATACTGCACTTAAGATGATTTGTACCAGTCAATGGAGGGGAAACCCTCTATACTGGGACAATTATTATTTTTGGTAACCAGAGTGCCCCCTTTTTGCCTACTTTTAGGGGAGCTGGTTTTTACCTCACATTAAAAACGGCCTTGTGCCTAATTTGCTCAGTGGGGGAGCAAATAAATACCATCTGTTCCGGCAGATGCTGCACTTAAGATAATTTGTACCAGTCAATGGAGGGGAAACCCTCTATACTGGGACAATTATTATTTTTGGTAACCAGAGTGCCCCCTTTTTGGGGAGCTGGTTTTTACCTCAAATTAAAAACGGCCTTGTGCCTAATTTGCTCAGTGGGGGAGCAAATAAATACCATCTGTTCCGGCAGATGCTGCAGGCTATGACTAGCTATGACTAGCTATGACTAGCAAAGACCAGATGTGGGGGCAACCCCACATGCCTGACCATTAACCAGCTCCCATTTCCCACCTCTCGGGAGCTGGTCCCCTTTTTCCCTTCCCCCTCCCTTCACTCCTCACATTAAAAATCGGCCTTGTGCCTAATTTGCTCGGTGGGGGAGCAAATAAATACCATCTGTTCCGGCAGATGCTGCACTTAAGATAATTTGTACCAGTCAATGGAGGGGAAACCCTCTATACTGGGACAATTATTATTTTTGGTAACCAGAGTGCCCCCTTTTTGCCTACTTTTAGGGGAGCTGGTTTTTACCTCACATTAAAAACGGCCTTGTGCCTAATTTGCTCAGTGGGGGAGCAAATAAACACCATCTGTTCCGGCAGATGCTGCAAGCTATGACTAGCTATGACTAGCAAAAACCAGATGTGGGGGCAACCCCACATGCCTGACCTTTAACTAGCTCCCATTTCCCACCTCTAGGGAGCTGGTCCCCTTTTTCCCTTCCCCCTCCCTTCACTCCTCACATTAAAAATCGGCCTTGTGCCTAATTTGCTCGGTGGGGGAGCAAATAAATACCATCTGTTCCGGCAGATGCTGCAGGCTATGACTGGCTAGAACTAGCTATGACTAGCAAAGACCAGATGTGGGGGCAACCCCACATGCCTGACCTTTAACCAGCTCCCATTTCCCACCTCTCGGGAGCTGGTCCCCTTTTTCCCTTCCCCCTCCCTTCACTCCTCACATTAAAAATCGGCCTTGTGCCTAATTTGCTCGGTGGGGGAGCAAATAAATACCATCTATTCCGGCAGATGCTGCAGGCGGGGACCAGATGTGGGGGCAACCCCACATGCCTGACCTTTAACCAGCTCCCATTTCCAACCTCTCGGGAGCTGGTCCCCTTTTTCCCTTCCCCTTCCCTTCAATCCTCACATTAAAAATCGGCCTTTTGCCTAATTTGCTCAGTGGGGGAGCAAATAAATACAACCCGTTCCGGCAAATACTGCAAGCTATGACTAGCTATGACTAGCTATGACTAGCAAAGACCAGATGTGGGGGCAACCCCACATGCCTGACCTTTAACCAGCTCCCATTTCCCACCTCTCGGGAGCTGGTCCCCTTTTTCCCTTCCCCCTCCCTTCACTCCTCACATTAAAAATCGGCCTTGTGCCAAATTTGCTCGGTGGGGGAGCAAATAAATACCATCTGTTCCGGCAGATACTGCAAGCTATGACTAGCTATGACTAGCTATGACTAGCAAAGACCAGATGTGGGGGCAACCCCACATCCCTGACCTTTAACCAGCTCCCATTTCCCACCTCTCGGGAGCTGGTCCCCTTTTTCCCTTCCCCCTCCCTTCACTCCTCACATTAAAAATCGGCCTTGTGCCTAATTTGCTCGGTGGGGGAGCAAATAAATACCATCTGTTCCGGCAGATACTGCAAGCAAAGACCATATGTGGGGGCAGCCCCACATATAAGACCTTGGTCAATATAGGGGAAACCCTTCATACCAATTGTCACTATCCAGCTCCCCTACTCCCCGGGGAGTTGGTCCTCATTTCCCCTTCACTCCTCGCATTAAAAATCGGCCTTTTGCCTAATTTGCTCGGTAGGGAGCAAATAAAAATATCTGCCCTGATGCTTCAATTAAGATATTGGTCCTTGGTCAATGTAGAGGAAACCCTTCATACCGAGACAATTACTATTTATTTGGACACTGCCAGAGTGCCCCCTTTTGGGGGAAGCTGGTCCCCCCCCACTTCAAAACCGACCGTGTGCCTAATTTACTTTCGTGGGGAAGCAAATAAATACCATCTGTTCTTCAGGTGCTGCTCTTCAATTTCTTATTCTCTCTCAGAGGAGAAGAAATCCTTCACGACTGTGACAATTTTTTTATCCTTTTCTCTACGTTTAACATCGACCCTGGTGTATAACTCTGTCCTGTGGGGAGGTATTGTAAATAGGAACTCCTGAAAGGTATTAATCCACATATCTCCCCTCCAGCTATGTATAGGATACAATGCAAAGCCTTGTCGAAGCGACACGTTGCCCTTTTCCATCAGTTCATGCAAAGACCATGTCTTAGAATTAAGTAAATTGTTTCCTGGGTTTAGTTGCAAGAAACGTGGACTAACGAAACCTTTAAATATACGCGATTCAACTTTTATATTAGTCACGTGACGGTTTTCCTTGATTCTGGTTTAGCATGGAAATCTTACAGTATGTTTTCTACATGTGGTAAGCGTTTACGTTTGGATTAAGGAATTAAGATGAAACAATGTAAATGTTGTTGTTGTTATTATCATAAACACTTGATAATCTGTTATCAATTTTATTACTCTCATTTATATTAATAATAATAATAATAATAATAATAATAATAATAATAATAATAATAATAATAATAATAATAAAAGGGATTTGCATTTTAATCAAAATAGTACCGATAATAGTAGGAGCACTAGGAACAATTCCGAAAAATCTGGAAAAAAGAATGGCAGAAATTGGAATCAGAGGAATAACGATAATGAAAACGGCTGAAATATTAAGGAAAACCCTTGAATGCGGAGAATAACAAAAGACAATATAACGAAGAAGCGTTACAGGAAATGAAGAACACCGAAGCTGCAGAACCACATGTTCTACACCCCCATCATGCATCCCCTCCATTGTTTCACCACCGTTCCCCCAATAAAAAAAAGTGATACCAAAGAGCCAAGAAGGGTCAAGGAGGATGGAAAACCGAGGAGGGGGCACTGGCCAGACCTCCGCTGGACAAGTGTGAAGAGAACTGGGATCTTGGGGAGGCTTAGTGCCACTCAAATTCCAGTATAAACTAATGGCCACTGCCAGCGAGAAAACAATGGTAAGAGGTTGTTGCGATGACGCAAATTTATTTGCAAATGCTATCGAAGGAGGAGGAGAGAGCTGGACGTCTGGGAAGACTTGTTGTCACTCAGCTTCCAGAGAACACCACAGGTCTCCAATCAGATCGTTTGTTGACTTGTGTCAAAGCTCCATGTGAGCCAATAATAATAATAATAATAATAATAATAATAATAATAATAATTCACTAGAAGTTTTCACACGGGTTATCAAAAGTTTCTCTTTGATAGCAACATGTGATATACCCTGGAGTCTGAGGGACAATAAGTCTCCCCAGATTTACATTGCTCTCCACATTTTTCAGAATAGAACAATATAAATCTATATATATCTATAAAAGTGAACGTGTATGTGTGTCTGTGTGTATGTCTGTGTACATTTCCCTAGGAAATAACTCTGTCTACAGACTCGAAAGTTGATATACAAGGTACTGAGATTTGGGAAAATCGATGCGATCGTTGTTTTTTAGCCAGAAATTTGGCGATGAAAGGGTCAAAGTTCAACGATTTGACCTTTGAGAACTCTACCAAACTCCTCCGACAATTTTGGGTCTACGTACTTGAAATTTTAGATATAGGTTCCTTGGACATGGATCTAACTTAATAACTTGAATTGCGCCCAAAACAATAAATGTTAAGGGGGTCATAATAGGGGTCAAAGTTTTAAAAAATTGACCTCTTCGGTCTCTTCCAAATTCCGCAGACAATTTCTGGTCTTTCATACGATAAATATCGAAAAATTAGCTAAAAACATTAATATCTTCCCCTTCAACTAGGCACTTTTCTACAGGGGGGTCACTTTTTTCGCCGATATTTTTTAAAGTTATCCTCTCCTTTAGATTGTCTAGCCTTAATTTTTAAAAAATATCGCTTCCGGTTTGGCGGTGGTCGTAACAGCATAAACGTTAGGTTTTACCTCGTTCTTTTGCTCCTTTGCCTTTGCGGTACGGGTTCGAGCCTGCCTTCCTACTACCACTTTTTTTTTTTTTTTTTTTTTTTTGCTTAACATACACATCCAAACACCCGAGCAACGCCGGGCTGAGATGCTAGTAGAGAATATAAAAATGTTTCCTCGGTTACCGATTCTATGCTAAATTTAGGATTCCGATTCTAATTCTGAAATCGCCCAATTGCCTAAAAGGCTAGACTTTTATTTTCGTATTTTATTTGAGGGAGGGGATTTAGCAAAAAATTATCATCTACTTTTAAATGGATATATACTGTTCTGATGAATTTAATAAATTTCTTCACGTTTTCCCTTAACGTATTTCATCTAAGAAGATCATTGCAGTATTTTCTTTCATATTTTTCCTTTTCATCTATTCGTGGTATTTTACTTCTTTTATTTATATCCGACCATTTATAGCAAAACTCGTAATTATGATCATTAAACGTTAGTTTCATTGCTAGTTTAAACCAAATAAATATTTATCATTCTATAATCCATACTAGTAATAGAAAATTAATCATTTTAAAATATTTTAAAGAATCGTTTTGCAAATTGAAAAACAGCTCTTTTTACCGATACCGATACAATTACCGATTTTGTTTGAAATTCTCGATACCGATTCTTTTATAATGTCTTAATATTTAGTTAAAGAGTTGTTTTGTTTTGTTTTTTGTTTTTTTGTTTTTTGTTTTTTGTTTTTTTGTTTGCTTGTTTTTTTTTTGGGGGGGGGGATTACCGTAAAACCCACGTATGTGCATAAATGTTTATAATTTTATCATTAGTCCCAGGAATAGATAATTAAGTTTTATAAAAGCCAAAATGAAAAACAATTAAAAGAATCGTTTTTTGGAATCGGATATTCGACACATTTGTTTCCGAATCCGATGCTAAAAACAGTTCTGATTTTTCCGATCTCGATTCCGATTAATCACCCCAACGTTAATTAATATAAATAAGTAGCGGATTTATATAAATGAATAGAATTTAAAAGTTGCGTTTATTTTAAAAGAATCTTCAGAAACTAAGAAACATAATTCAATTAGAATAGGAAGCTTGAATACATGTTAATTATCGTAAAAGGTTCAACCTGATTGATAGTGATAACATTGTTTTATTTCAACAAAAGAGAATCGTCAAAATAGCGAAATCTAGTGGTTGATGATTATTTTCCTTCTTTTTAGTCACCTTTTTTTTTGCACAGGAATCACTACTTATCTAGTTCCGGAGGCCACTCGAGGAAAAGGATTAATGGGTATGCATTAGTCAATGTGAGTATAACGTAGTAACCTAAGTGGTGGAAATTTTGTAAATTGGATTAATTGGAGAACGGTTCATCAAGAACTTGTTTACGTTGGACTTGAATCCAATTAGGTTGTAGTCAGCTGGAAAGTAGGCAATCGGAAGAGAGTTCCACAGGCGTGCAGTTTCCTACTGAGAGATCGCGTTAACCTTTCTTTATTTTTATTTTCATAGTAGATGCTCGCTTCACGGACATTATGTTGATAGTCACAGTCTTCTCTATGAATATTATCATGCGCTGTGTTCTTAAGTATTGTCTGATCTGCTGCTTATTTTTTTTCTGACTCGTTTGACTTGATGGTTTAATGGTCTCCAGCAGTTTGCTGTTTTTATACCTCATTGTAATACAGTTTCCTGTTCCTGTAGCTTCTTTCCAAGAACCACAGGCTTGTGTAAGTTTATGCTTACTGTTTCCCCCTATTGTATTTTCAATTAATATCAGGTGTCATCTCATGTCCTAGCAATAATCAGCATTCGTTCTTGTTATTTCCTTATATTAAGTGGTTTCACATATTGTCTGGAACGATTTCCATACAGAAAAACAAGTATAATACATCTTATTTGACAAAATACTCCAATGTATTCTTGAATAAATGGTTTGTCTCAAAAACGTTTTCTCTTGTAACGCGTTTCTTTTAACATGTACTCTTCAGAGTACATGTCAAAAGAGTATAGTCAGAATAACTTTAATGCAAAACCATTGAATACAATAATGAAATGCTATACTTGAATTAATGCTGATGGACACGGAATTTTAGAATATTCTCTTGCAGGATGGTTATGCCTTGAATAATTGTTCTTATGATATTTTTGGTTTAGGAGAATTGTGACAATCTATTTGACATTGATCCATAGAACATGATTATACGATACGGTGAATGCATACGTGCTAGTTTTTATTTATTTATTTATTTATTTTATTTATTTATTTATTTATTTTTTTTTTTTTTTGTCAATGGCGACGACAAATGCCAAGTTTCAGAAGTTAACCCATCGCAGGAACAATCATCCTTGGACTCCACACAGAGCCAGTTTCGTTTCACCAAATCGATTTATAGTTGTGGTCATTAGAGAGTCGCTTGTCTGAGACGGGCTGCCGCGCCACACAGCGAGTGGCATGCTACACAGTGGTCTCTGGCTCAGCGCCATTGCCTCGACATCACTTGAAAACATTTAAATGATGACATTATCTAGATAGCTGCCTCACGAATGCTTGGTGATCCGTTTATGCCATGCATACTGATGCCATCGCAACCATTGACAAGCTTATCCCTACAGATTTAGCGCTGGAGGTCTGTCTCGCCATCCCGCACGAAATAATGTAGTAAAAAATGTCGATTCTGGTGGGTTTGTATAAATTTTCAAGTTAGTCTGCATAGACTAGAGCAATCGTTGTCCACCTGCCAGCAACATCCCCTTTGCTTTTAGAGACATTCATATATGACGAAAATTTCGCGTGGTCAAAAATTGAGAAATCTGATGTTAACTTCGGTGTTGATGCTCAGTTTTCCGACAGAGCTCACTAATTGGTCGTCGCTTAAACAGATGATGGACACTAAAATGAATGATCCCTTCAAAAGACCATTTGGACATTTTGGTGCATATCCTTGATTATCATTTGATCCATCATGATATCAAGGATTGCCAGGTCTGCTGGAGATCCATGCACTTCAGCTTAGTCGATCAAAACAAAAGAAAACGATGAATAAAGCTAATTAACTTTTCGTTTCTTTGGCGGGATAACAGCTGCTTGTAAAAATGAGCTTCGAGAGACCAATTGGATGTTCTAGCGTATATCCATAACTTTCATTTCATGGGACAACATATCCATTATGACGTTATCTGCAAGGTGTTGATGAGGAAAACAAAAAAAATGCTTTTGTGTGTCTGAAAATAGGCAAGAATTTATTGAAATTAATTTATTATATTTATTTAAATACAGGGTGTGCATAAAGTTCGTGTGCACTTTTAAAAAATTATAACTTTATTTATATTTGCGATAGAAATAATCTGTAAAAAAAATGTTATAAAGTTTCATGTATCTAGTTTTAAGTTATTGAATAATTTTTCACCACAAATTTCGTAACAATGTTTAGATAAGTAAAAAATAAGTAAAAAATATTTTCTTTTGTTTTTCAGAATCAATTTGATCCCATGGCTTCAATTGAGGCAAAAAGTAAACTGTGTCCTTTGGTTGGCTGAATTGAAATCTACTATTGCTGTACAAAGAAAGTTTAGAATTGAATACAATAAAAAAGCGCCTCATAGGAACACCATTGTTAAATGGATAAAAAAAATTTTAAGAAACAGGCTCTGTCCATGATGAACCACGGTCTGGAACGCCATGTGTCAGTGACGAAAGTGTTGCTTCCATAGAAGAATCGTTTACTGCAAGTCCAAGAAAGTCTGTAAGACGGGCATCATTGGAGCTCGGGCTGCCAAAGTCTACTGTGCATAAGATTCTGCTAGCAAAACTTCATATGAAAGCTTACAAAATTCAATTACATCAACAGTTTTAGAAGAGGATTATTATGCACGGCTAACTTTCTGTCACCAGTTCAATGAAAAACTTTGCAGTGATGATGCATTTGTGAATAATTTACTGTTTTCTGATGAAGCAACATTTCACATTAGTGGCAAGGTCAACAGGTATAATTGCCGAATTTGGGGAACTGAAAACCCAAATAAAACTGTTGAACATGAAAGGGGCTCTCTTAAAGTTAATATGTGGTGTGATTTGGAAATAAATCGAATCATAGGGCCATATTTTTTTAAGATCGTGTTATTAATAGTGACAGCTACTTAGATATGTTGCAGAATTACTTTATTCCGCAACTTGAACAATTAAACTTGAAAGATGATACAGTGTTTCAACAAGATGGAGCTCCTTGTCACTCTGCTCGGCGTGTTAGACAGTTTCTAAATCAGGAATTTCCTAACAGATGGATCGGAAGGGGTGGACCATTTCATTGGCCTCCACGTTCGCCAGATTTGACTCCATTAGATTTTTTATGGGGACATGTGAAAACAATTGTGTATGCAACCAAACCTAGTTTATTGGAAGATTTAAGCTAGAATAACTAATGTGAGTTCAGGCATTACTATAAATCATTCGTGAAGTGCAAAGTCGTATTACCCTTTGTATTGCTAATGATGGAGGCCATGTGGAAAGTTAAATAAAATTTCAATAAAAGTTTAACAAATATAGATTTACTTATTTCAAATCCATTTTACAGATTATTTCTATTGCAAATACAAATAAAGTTATAATTTGTTTTTAAAGTGCACACGGACTTTATGGACACCCTGTATTTTTAAATAAATATATGCAAATTTCTTTAAATATATTATTTTATATTCCTCTGCCAAAGCTTAATATAAGTAATTATTCAGGGTACAATGTTCTATATTGCAACACTACACCAGTACGCAGAGATTATGTTAATGATGTGGACCCAGAATTTGGGACCACAAAAAGACAACTGGGAACACAGTATAGGTTTTAAAGATATATGAAAAAAGAACAAAATTACAGAGGAAAGTGGTGACGTAAGCGAGGTTTACTTGTCAGTCTGATCTCAATACAGAATATCATTCCCCCGAGAGTACTTGATTCTCGATTAATGTAGTACTAGCGTGAGGGGGGGATCGACTTTGCCTGAGCTTAAAATACACTTAAATATGATGTTTTAATTTGTCCGGATTTTTGTATATATTATTATAGAGTTGTGATTTTCAAACTAAAAAAAAATGGGGTGGTATTAGCTAGAATCAAACCTGTAACATTCAAAGCTGGTGATGTTACAACTGTACTAACGTGACACGTATATAATCGATTAAAAATTAGAAAGTAAAAATAAACTAAGATATACTTACAAAATCTGTAACTATTTTTTTTTTCAATTTTGGCCCATTTTTGATCCCTTAAAAATTATTTTAACCGGCTAAAGACTCATAAAAGAACGGACTGTAATAAATCCAATCATTTGAGGCCCCTAGCCCTAACCCTACCCCCCCCCTGCGATTTTTTGTTCGGGGGAGATAGAGTCTGAAAATATTGAGACAGTCAGACAGAAAGACAGACAGACATACATATTAGATTTCGAAGAGTCTATTAATGGGTAGGTAACGCTCCCATAATTAGTATCAATTTCGAGAGTGTTTCGTGGAGTAGATGTGAGGACAGCATGGCAGCAAACGGAAATAGACCCAGTGCAACTGGCGAGTGAGGCAGTAGGTGTGAAGGGCCAACACCCTTGACAAAACACGCTAGAAGCAGGTGTCGAATCATTAGATAGAAATTAAATCACCTGTATGTCATTGGGTTTCCAGGCAGTTCGCGGTAAGTAAGTGGGAAAATGTAGGGATTCAGGTGAAATTTCCTTGAGATCCGTCTGTTCCTCGATCATATTTTAAAGGCTAAATAAGAAAATTAACTCATCATCGCCTCCGTTCAGTTTAAAAAGACAATGGATATTCCCTGTAAAGGTAGCTGCGCGCGCAATCAGGGGCAAGGATTGCACAATCTTCAACCACACCTTTCCTGAATCGGCACAGCTTGTCCAGTGGCAAGGTGAGGTCTTGGATGATTGTAAACAAGTCCGAGATAAGCGGAGAGCACGTACAGTAATTGGAATAGAAAAAATAAATAAGAAAGAAACTCATGTTAGTTTTTCTTTTGTTATATGTAGTAATTTTCGTCTCTTCTCTCTTGAAAAAAATCCTCTTCTCAATAAAACCTTTAAAATCGATAGCAATTCTCGGTGTGTCTTTATACATAAGTTTCATTAATTTTGAGTACAATAAAAGGATCACGACTACTAGGGGAATCAACAATCACACGAACACGGAAAGCGATGTTAAAAAGAATAAAGACGCAGGTACGTAAACATACTTTTATTAATTAATTCGGTTTCTTGAGCGCTTACCAACGAGTACCCGTTTGTTCTAAATACATGCGCTTTCCTTTATTAAACAGTATTATAGGTTAATTGTTATGCAACTATTAAAACTACACACACTTTCTTCTGATCTTGAGCATGTTATGCCAAGGAGAAAAAAGTGTCGACTTAATTTTAATGCATCTAAAACCAAACATCTCTCTTTCCACCAACGACGCTCTAATCCCTATCTAGCCCTAATTGAAATGGGTGGCTCCCGTTTTGGGGTAATGGTATGGTTTGACAAGCTTCTGTGTCTGGCTTTCATCCTTGATCTGAAATAGAGCACATACATCAAATCCGTTGCTAAGATTGCCGGAAAAATTGTTGGATTATTTTACCGCTCCAGTAAATATCTCACTCCTGATGCAATTCTCTATCTGTATAAGAGCCAAGCGCGTTCTAGAATTAAACGTTGTTGTCAAATCTGGCTGGAGCTGCCGGAGATCTTTATCCTGTCTTGACAGAGTTCAAAGCCGGCTTCGAAACTTAGTGATGACCTTTTCTCTTCCCTGCAACCTCTCCCATAGAAGAGACGTCGCTAGCTTATCTCTGCTCTATCGATATTTTCATGACAACTGCTCGTCTGAACTCCAGGCTATGGTCCCTGCTCGCCAAACCTTTATAAAAAACACTCGACAAGCTACAACAACTAACAACAATCCCCCACTCTCTACCTATGCTTAAGTCTAAACGCAGATTCCATTAACTAACCTTCTTTCTCAGAACCGTCCGCCCGTGGAACTCTGTTCCGCTGGTCTGCCTTTCAGCTGACTACAATATGGTCGTCTTCAAATCTAGTTCTTGCGGAGCCGTTCCCTTAAATAATCAAATTATACCAAATTTCTATCACTAACGATTAGTACACTATTATCCTGATGACTATCGTAAACCCATAAACCCTTATCCTCGAGTGGCCTTCGGGCTTTGATTAAGTAGTGACTTCTTTGTAAAAAATTATAAAACAGGCAAAAGTGAATTAAACCGAATTGATTACTATATTGTCCAATTTCTACTGTACAATGTTTAACCCTTATCCTCGAGTGGTCTCTTGGCCTTGATGATGTGGTGATGCCTGTGTAATAAAAAAACTGAGCAATAAATTTCAGGTTATAAAAAAAGTACATGCGACATACGACCTGTTTCGGAGTAAAAATTTATCTTCATTCCAAATTTGATCCTAATTTCACTTGAATCGTTTTCATGTACATTTATTCTTATTATAATAAAAAGAGTTATAGATGAAAACGATTCTTCCCAATTTCTTGTTAGGGACAATTTTGCGAAATAAATATATAAATAAATAAAAACTGTACTTCATTCAACAAAAATAAGGCCAGAAATGGATTTTTCATGCTATTGTTCATATAAAAATGGCCACAGTATTATATAAGTCTTTTAGTATGGCAGAGTGTTATTGCATGTAAAAGTAAGCGTTCGAACTTAGCCTCTTAGCGCATAGATAAACATGTGTGTTTAATTACCGAATTGCAGTTAGTTTAATGATTTGTCTCGGAATAAATCATATATATATATATATATATAGCTTACTTGTTATAGGTATAAGTAATTATATATATATATATATATATATATATATATATATATATATATATGAGATAGGCAGATGACATATTACCAGATCTGAAACCGGCGGTACCGATGGCTTATTTTATCTAAACTTAAAAAAAATAATGATATATAGATAGATACACAAATAATATCTATTAAACAGCTTCCGAGTAGTTACTGAAACATAAATATATATATATATATACGTATATATATATATATATATATATATATATATATATATATGTGTGTGTGTGTGTGTGTGTGTGTGGGTATGTTTATCTTAATATATAATTTGATAATATAAGTATATAACATAAAACGTAATATATATATATATATATATATATATATATATATATATATATATATATATATATATATATATATATATATATATATATATATATAAATATAGCGGAGAGGTGGATAATTTTATGAGACAGGTCTGTTCCCACTAATAAGCATATAAAGTCGTAAACTATCGGTCTAAATGTATGTATCTTGATCAAAAACACTTCAGTTATTGTTAATTATCTCCCCTAGCGAATAACCAACAGCAGAGGGCGCCCCCGTCGGTGTTTATCTATTAAAAAAGTTTCGTAAAGCGATGTATAAAATATACATAAAAAAATAAAGAGGTTCTCAGTAGTGTCTATGATAAAGTAGATTTTTTCCCAATCTCTTGTTTTTTGTGTTTGTTTTTTGGGGGAGAGGGGGGCGCGTTCGCAATTCGTTAAATTGCTGTTCTCTCTCTCTCTCTTTGTCTCTCTGTTTCTCGCTTTTCCCTTTTTGTCCTTATGACCGCAGAACAAATATATTAATTGGTATCAATAAAATAATTCAGCTTCCGACTTACTTTCCACGAATTATTATTGGTTTACACTGGGCACGCATAACTTTTGTTTCGTATTTTATTGCAAGACAATTAAAAGTTGAGGCTATCCTTTGTTTATATACTAGTAGTTTAACCGGTTTGGCCCGATCGTAAAATACGCTTGAATATTATATTTTAATTCATGCAAATTTCACATTTGTTATTACAGAGTCAATCATCTATGGAATATGCGCGTGTGTGTGTATATATACGTGGGTGTGTATAATTGTATTATGTTACAGAGCTAAGTCTCTACTTTATCTCTCTATCTCTCTCTCTATATATATATATATTTATTTATATATATATATATATAGAGAGAGAGAGAGAGATGTTGTACCCAATATATAATACTGATGTTAAAAGTTATTTTAAAAATTACTTGTGTGTCTTCATCTAGAATCGAAACCAAAATGTTTACCGTTCTAGTCTTGGTCACTACCGTTTAAGCAATATATAGACAGATAAAAAAAAATAAGTTAAAAATTAAGCGGAGTTCAACCCATTAATGTATATTTGCGCAAGTGCGGTAAAAATAGGTGTTATGGGCATAATCCTGCCAAGTTCGACAGTTTTGTTTTATTTTTTGATCTTGACATTTTAGACGCGATTTTACCGGCTAAAAAACAAATCGAAATTATTCCACGGATCGAAATTACCTTTGAATCAAGTTTCCAGTCTCTGTACAAAATATTTAAAAAAGAGTTTAGTAAATCCGTTCCGCTCACACACACCGTCAATATCACTTTTGTATGTATGCTAGCACACCGCCCGGAGTGGTCCGGTCGTAAAGTACGCATACATATTATATTTAAATTCATGCAGACTTTTTATTAATTATTAATTATTACAGAGGCAATTTTCTATTGATTATTATCCAATGTATAGTAATCATTTCAAAAGTTTTAAAAATATGACTTTTGAAGATTCATATTAAAACATTGTAGCCCAAAGACCTTATTGTTCCACAAAAAATAGAAATATTTTAATTTAGCTGAGTGGGACGGCAATGATTATGTAGCGTTCGTTTCGGCTATGAACAAGAACTGTAACAATTTTAGACTAGTGCAATTTATAATTTTAAATGTGTCATTTTTATCAAATACTAGTGTCAGCAACAAATGGCGAAATTAGACCAAAGATGACTAGTGAAACACGAAAGTGAACCTAATCTTATTCTACAGAAACTTATGGAACATTGCCAAAGATTTTTTCAAGGATGAAAAAAAAAATTCTAAAAACATACAAGAATCAAGCATAGTATACGTCAGGAAAACAAAGCATACATCCAAAAATTAATCCTTTAAAAAAGAGAATTGGCATATCATTCAAAAACTAATGGATCTTAAATCAAATTGTAAAGGATTGTCGATATGGTGTACATGATATAAGGTTTGATACATACTCAGTAAAACCAGTTAAAAATGTAAATCAAATGACACTAGCGACACATTACTCGTAGAGAAAGAACCGATCAACGCCATTTTTTAGACGTTTGACCTAGACACACCAGACGGAAGCGATGTTCGAACAGGAAAAATTCAATAATTTACTTACTATTGATTTGAAGCGAAAAGGTTTTTTCTTTTGACGGTACAAAAACGTTTAAGAGAGTGATATTGTGGGGACTCATCTATAAACAGTATATGAACTCTTCCGAACAGTATAAATATATTGAGAGGTACTACCTATATGGTGTGTGTGTGTGTGTGTGTGTGTGTGTGTGTGTGTGTGTGTGTGTGTGTGTGTGTGTGTAACTTAATCGTAGTACTCCATATTGGTGCTAACTACTAAAACTCTTGCTTTCTGTGTATTCAATCTTGTTGGTATACAAATACAATTTTCTACGTCATATCTGTCTCCAGTCTTTCTTACTGACCGTTCCGAAACGCAACACTTACTATACGTAAATATACAAGGTAATTGCCGCCCTGGAAAGGACAACATGATTCCATTTCCGTTTAATGAAAACATGTTTTTTTTGTTTTGTTTTGTTTTTTTGTTTTGTTTTTTTTGTTAGAGATTATCTACTAGTTGACCAGTTGTGTACAAGAGCGTTATGAGCCGTATATCATGTTTGTAAGTGACACAATGTTCAACGAGCGAGATCGAAGATGCCCCGCTGTGCAACTCATATTTTCTCCCAATTCAGGTTATGAGAACAGGACCATTGCCAGCATCTTCAAAATTCAAATTCGGACGGTTCAATGCTTGAGGGTACAGCTCAACGCATCGGACGACACATGGTTATAGTTTTTAGTGTGGTTTCAAGTGAGGGCTACACCATGCCACCTGACATCTTTGAAGTCAGCTTGAAAGTCAACACCAAAGTGTACCTGGATGTGCTGACAAGTTTGGTGATTCCCTGGTGCAATCAGGTGGCCGCTGGCAGATCCTGGGTGTTGTAACAGGATTCAATGCAAGCTCACAAGTCCAAAGAGATCCAGGCTTGTGTTTACAGTGTGTTGCGACTTTGTACCTCCTTTCACTGCTCTCCCTCCACCCCGACCTGAACACGCATGACTACTTCGTTTGGTCATACGTCGAAAACATCACCAAAGTCAGCCTAATCGCCGCTATCCGCCGAGTATTCACCGAGCTCTCACCGGCCGTATTGAGGCTGATGGCAGCTGTATTGATTAGATGCCAATTCCGCTACTTAATAAAGTTACCTTAATCGATTTTTTCAGTAAAAGTTTTTTATAACAAAGTCGTAGCGTTGTTCTCTTTTGGGTGACAATCTTATAGTTTTATTATATATATATATATATATATATATATATATATATATATATATATATATATATATATAAGCGATGCGCAAAAAAAACACGTAAATTTTCAAGTCCTATAAAATTCTTTGCAGTCAATGAAAAATAAATTAAGAAATTTACGTGCGGAGTTTGGACCTATAGATAAACAGCAGTCGACCGATTCGAACTCCGCAACACGAGACATCTCTGGCTCGATTAGCAAAGACCGTATCAATTCGGCTACCATTAACCGCGTGAAATAGTGTTGAATTTAAACATTTTAATTTTTAAATGTTCTTTACGTCAGTCAGACAGTGATCTAATCGTTATACGATGATCTATGCATAAGAGCTAAATTGACTGACTTTAATTCAACTGAAAGTGCTCAACGATAAGAAAAGAATTTCTTAAAGGGGCTGTCATAATTATTATTTTTTTTTTTTTTTTGCTATAATAATTAAATACCTAGAGACACTAGTGTTTCATTTAATTAAATACCTAGAGACACTAGTGTTTCATTTAATTAAATACCTAGAGACACTAGTGTTTCATCCTTTCGGGAATTATCTGGCTCGATTAGGAAAGACCGTATCCATTCGGCTACCATTAATTTCTTAAAGAGGCTGTCATAATTATTTTTTTACTATAATAATTAAATACCTACAGACACTAGTGTTTCATCCTTTCGGGAATCTTCAGTGCAGGGTGTCACGAACGATTCGAACTCGGCAACACGAGATATCTCTGGCTCGATTAGCAAAGACCGTATCCATTCGGCTACCATTAACTGCGTGAAATTACGCGTAATTTAAACATTTTAATTTTTAAATTTTCTTTACGACTTTAATTCAACTGAAACTGCTCAACGATAAGAAACGAATTTCTTAAAGAGGCTGTCATAATTATTTTTTACTATAATAATTAAACACACACACACACACACATATATATATATATATATATATATATATATATATATATATATATATATATATATATATATATATATGCGTGTGTGTGTGCGCGGGCGCCCGTATATTTTAATAAAGATATAGGTTTTAACTCCTTTTTTATGACATCACTTTTGCCAATGATCACGCTTTGCTGATCATGTGTTATTTTACCCTCCAGAGATTCGCTTCCTTTTTTGTCGCCATGCGTGCAATCCACCGGTTGAGTGACGTCCCTTTGTTTATCCTCACAGACTTCATCTCTATGGAGAGACTTTATCTTTAATCAAGCGGAAGTTATAAAGCTCCCCCTTGTTTACCTGTCTGCGTCTCATTTTGATTTCCAATTACTTATTTGAAAGATGGAAAAAAATACGTAGCACTGCAAACCATATTTTCTTCATAATTCAGTCGTTTTATGTGTGTCATTTCGTTAATACAGGAGGCTCCGTCAGTCTTCTTTTTTTTTACTTTTTTTCAACTATCTGCCACTAATGAGACAAAAAATAATTATAAACATTAAAAGCTTAAATGAATATAAAAATTTAAAATTGTACAAATATTATTTAAAAATAAGAAATACTCGAAGAGAATAAAAAAAACTAAATGAAGAAAATTAAAATCAAATGAGGATGAACGAGGTGAGTCCAAACTGCTTATTCACTTAAAATCGAGAATATAAACATATTCTTATGCATATGACAAATGTATTTTGGTGTCTAAAGAGTAGCTATTTTTGGAATATTTTAAAATGATATGTTTGAATTGGTCCAAATGACTACGAAACAATTGTAACACATAAAGAAATACACCTTATGGTTCTAATTGTTTATTTTGTCTTGATTTTTCAAAAATATTGCATATATTATACATATATATATATGTGTGGGGGGGGACAGCAGTTAGATAAATGTAGAGATTGATATTTCCAGGCAGAAACCCTACTTTATAAACGAGTATAAACTAGTTGGAAAAAATATTACTACTATTACGACTACTACTACTACTAATAATAATAATACTACTAATACTAATACTACTACTACTAATAATAAT
>NC_136511.1:58875034-58882534 GCF_053919585.1 Euprymna scolopes | reverse complement strand
ACGAATGAATCAGCAATTAACAAATAGCAAAAGTTGTAAAAACTTAACAGGAACAATGGAAGCAAGAACAAGAACAACATCAACGATGATTTATTATTAAAAAAAAAAATACCCACTTTTTTGATAAACGGAGCAATGGTAAGTAAACGATAACCAAATGGCCAACATAAAAACCAAACATAGATTAGATTGCTCGAGTCGCTTAATAGAGTCACATTCACATCACAGCAATGGCAAAAAAAAATTGTTTCAAGATGGCGACGTCTAGAAAATAAAACGAAAATCACGCGAACAGAGATTGAAGAGACGATTACAAAACATACATCCATTCGATCTACGCGTTGGGCGATGAAAGGGTTCTTTTAAAATTAAGCGTGACAGGCACGGTGATCGACAGACAGAGAGCGTTTAAAAATATATTTATCTTAAATATGATACACTAATAGAGACTCTTATCAAAACATATGGACACATCTCAAAATGCAATTTGAAATTTAAGTGTGACCGACCGTGTAAAATCCTATTTTGTATTGAAACATGACAGATACATCGACTTACATAAAATTTATAAATACATATGGAGGCATTTCAAAATGCTATCGCATACAGAAATGTGACAGAGCAAGAAAAACGTGCATTTTTAACTAAATTATAACGGATCAATAGAAATGCTACTTCTAACTTAAGCATGGCAAACCAATGCATTTTCGACCTAAAACGTAAGAAAATAAAGGAGCTTCTATCTATATATTAATACGATAGCGTGTGTGTTATTTGCTGTGTCACGCAAACACCCGGGTCGTTTCATAGTTATGTTCCTCCATTTCTTGTCATAAATAATTTTACGAAGAATTTTTCATAAATTTTGATTCGGTTTCGATTATAGCTGACGGCACTTAAGTCATCTATTTTTTTTTTATAAATAATTTTATCAAGAATTCTTCATAAGTTTTGGTTTCAGTAGCGAGTATTACTGATGGTACTCCAGTAATCTATTTTTTATATTTAATTTTATCAAGAATTCTTCGTAAGTTTTGGTTTCGTTTTCGATTATGGCTGAAGGAACTCAAGTTATATATATGCAGTTTTAACTAAAACGCTACAATAATATCAGAGCGTCTCATTTTACACTGAACATCTACAAAATGCCATCATCAATATATTACATATGAATGAGTCCCCTGTGGAATTTCCACAGGTCCGGCTAGTTTATTATTAAAGCACGACAGACAAAGAAAAATTCTCTTTTGAATCAAAGCGTGTCAGATCGAATGGCGGACAGAGCTTTTCATAAGGATTTAAAAATAAGCGTGACAGACCAAAGAAAATGTTATTTCAAATGTTGACATAACACACCAACGAAAACGCTATTTCAAAATTAAGCGTGACACACCAACAAACGTCTATTTCAAACGTGAGCATGACTAAATAAGTATAATGCTATTTCAAATTTAAACGTGACAAAATGTATATTTCAAACTCAAACATGAGAAACTAAAGGTATTCTGTTTCAAATTTTAGCATGACAGACCAACGAAAACGCTATTTCAAATTTAATCTTGACAGACCAGCGAAAATGCTAGTTCAAATTTAGGCGTGACACATCAATGAAAAGTCTATTTCAAAAGTAAACATGACAGAAAAGTCTATTTCAAAAGGAAACATGACAGATTTCAAATTAGGATATGGCAGACAAACAAAAAGTCTATTTCAAAATTAATCATCACTCATCAAAAAAAATATTATTTCAAACTTAAGCGTGAAAGACGAAACGAAAATGCTATTTAAAATGTAATAATGACAGACCAACAAATATTCTGTTTAACATTCAAGCATGATGAAACTATGAAAATGCTATTTCATATTTAAGCATGACAGACCATAAAAAAGTTTATTTAAATTTTAAACATGACAGACTAAACAAAATTCTATTTCAAGTGTGACAGACCAAAAAAAATGCTAGTTAAAACCAAGTATCATGGACCTAAGAAAAATATTATTTCAAATTTAAGCATGACAGACTAAACAAAATTCTATTTCAAGTGTAACAGACCAAAAAAAATACTAGTTAAAACCAAGTTTCATGGACCTAAGAAAAATATTATTTCAAATTTAAGTATGACAGACTAAACAAAATTCTATTTCAAACTTAAGCATGACGGATCTATGAACATTCTAATTCAAATTTTAGCGTGACAAACCAACAAAAATACTATTTAAAACTTTAGCATCACGATCGTAAAAAATGCAATTTTAAATTTAAGCATGATAAACCAATGAAAATGCTATTTTAAACTTAAGCATGACGGACCTACGAAAATGCTATTTGAAACGGACTAACCGAGCAACTGACGGACAAAATCTCTAATAGAGACTCGAAAATACATCTAACGAGAAATATAAAGTGAGAGGGAGAAAAAAAAATGAAAGAAAGAAAAACAGAGAAAGAAATTAAGAGACCGAGAGAGAGAAATAGAATGAAAGAGAAATAGAAAGAAAAAGAAGCAGAAAAGAAAGGAAAAATGAAAAAAAGAGAGAACGAAAGAGAAAGACAGAAAAGGATAGAGAAGAACGTGCACAAAACTCAATTGAAATCACTTAGTAACGAAGAGCAGAACTCAACAACGGAAGCGAAATAGATTGAGAAAAGGCAAAATGATGAGGGCGGAGGAAGAACCAATAGAGAGTGCTTGAAAGAAAACGATTGGGCCATAGGATTGTTGAGTGAAGTGTCCACCACCTCTTTTTGCGGCAATTGTCCGACAACTCGTCAATGGTGAGTGCTTTTTACGCTCACCACAGCGGTATGGCGGAAAAGCAATTTTCCAACTAATTTCGTTTCTCATATATACCTGACCCCGGCCCCCTATACCTATCGGGCAGCAACTGCAACGTCGACACCGTGGACAATCTCGAATCGTCTATTTACTGCCATCGTCTATCTCCCTGAAATGGTACAGTCCTCCACTAATAATATTGTCAATTTTGATCTTTTTCGCTCTCTTCCTAACTCTCTCTATCTTTTTTTCTATCTATCAATCTCTCTCTCTCTCTCTCTCTCTATATATATATATATATATATATATATATATATATATATATATATATAGCTAATAAAACATGTTAAAAAACACTTTGAAAAAGAGTTAAAAACATATTTAATTTTAAAAACGAACACCTAAATAAGTAGATAGTCCTTAATCCGCGGAGTTTCGAAGAAATATTTTCCTCTCATCAGAGGGTAGGATTTAGCAAAATGCGGGATCGGATTCTGCTTGCAATCGGAGTTTGCTTGTTTATATATATGTATACACACACACACACACACACACACACACACACACACACACACACACACATATATATATATATATATATATATATATATATATATATATATATATATATATATATATCGCTAAAACCAAGACAAACAACATCTAAGTAAATCGCGATATATCCAGACAGTCGTGCGAGATGGGTCAGCGGTAAGGGGTTTAGGATCATTACCGTGAGGCCCCGATTTCGAATCTCGCTAGATTCAGCCACTTTGATGGGTCGTAGACGAAGAAAAACATGTCAGTGGATAATTATAATTTAAAAAATAATATGGTCTAGATGGTCTCATTTTCAGAATGAAGAAAATAAATATGTAAAAAGAGAGGTTTAGCTCAAAACTTCAATGAATATTTCCTGTAGTCCATTTATTTATTGCGGATTATTATCCTCATCATTTTAGTTGCTGTTTCACGACGTTTCCGCCAACTATTCCTCTGGTCTTCGTCACGAAATAACCGCAACGAAATAGGAACTCCGAATCTTCAAAATGCATTCTCAGCAATTACTGCCTTCCGTAGTGGATTTTAGTCGCACCACATTTTGGCCAACTAAGCCTCTGGTCGTATTTTGGTAGGATTAAAACCGTTATCTTCAAACCGTGCTCACCGGGAATCGTAGAGATTCAACGACTTTATCACTACGAGCCCCGAAGGTGCGCTCAAGGTTGGATTTTTTGGTCTTATAAATCCACGTTTATATTTGATCTTTCATTTTCAGGTCCGTACCGAATGGTATATATTATTTAATTTTTTGCTCAACACACACCTCCAAGCACCCGGTCAACACTAGCGACCCAGGCTACTCTATAATATAAATCTCACCTGTCTGTTAAAATGTATGTATGTATGTATGTATGGATGGATGGATGGATGTATGGATGGATGGATGGAGGGAGGGATGGATGGATGTCTCGATAAATCTTTTGAAAGAGGCGACGGATCTTGACAAGATCGGTATCATTTTCAAGCTCGACATCTCGGACGATATATATCGAAAATTGGTCAAAAACATTAATTTCTTCACCCTTAACTCGCCCGTTTTGTACAAGGAGGGATCGATTTTTTTTTCGCCGACATTTCTTCGGCACCGTTGGATTGACTTCGGTTAATTTCAACGCGTTTGACTTCCGGTCGCTTCCTGAAGACATCGGCAAGATCTCAAATTTTTTTTTTCACTTTCTTTTCCGCCTATATGTATGAGTGTTTGTATGTCTGCCTAAAACTTTCGACAGATGCGACGGATTTTCACGAGATCGGTATCGTTTTTAAGCTCGACCCTTCGGACGAGAAATATCGAATAATTGGCTAAAAACATTAATTCATTCACCCTTAACTGGGCAATTTTCTACAAGGAGGGGTCGATTTTTTCGCTGATATTTTTTCAAGTCATTCTAGCAACGCGGAAACGACGTCGGATGAAAGACGCTAATTTGACCGCCCGTGACGTCACAATCCTGGTGGGCGTATTGATGATCGTTTGTTTTTTGTTTTTTTACGCCCCTTTTTCCTCTGGCGCGTTACAGGTTCGAACATGCTTACTACTCCTAATTTTTTTATTTGCTCTCGCAATTTTTCTTTTTTTGGGGGGGGCTCACACACACACCTCCACTTTCTTTTCCTCCTTCGCGTCAAGGGTTCGAGCCTTCCTGCCTACTACCGCATTTGTTTTTGTTCAACACACACCTACAAACACTCGGGCAACGCCAGGCACCCAGGCTAGTCTATATATATAAATTCATCTTCCTATTCTTTTGTATATTTTTTCACAATTTGATTAATATATACGAAACATCAATTACTTTCCTAATTGATTTTCATGCTGAAAACTTACTTGCATAAACTTTATTTTATTTATTTATCCATAGTGTATGATTCCTGCAAAATATACGCTATAAAGATAACCTCATTTGCATATTACATTAAGAAAAATCGAGTTTATAGCGAGAAAATTGTCTAAGTGTTCTACTTAAGATTGTCATTTAAAGTACATGTTTATTTATTTAATTTAATGTGTTTGGAATTATTATTACCAACATTGCTTTTTTAAGAACCGGTTTCGAGGTATTTACACTGGACGCCACAAATACAATATTTCCCTTACGTTTAGTATATATTAGAAAGTGCCTTTACGAAAAACAAAGCCAGTGAAAAACGTGCCTTTACAAAAAGAAAAAAAAAACAAGCCAGTCAAAGGAATTCAATTTTTCTTAAACTTTTTGCAAGTCATGCACACATTTAAAAAGCTTATTTTCCAACGTCATTACGTTATAATCACTCATGACTATGTGGGCAAAATAACGTGTCCGTAAGTTTTTACCTTGTTCCTCTCTTTCTCGTTTTACGTTCGAGTCTGGTCACCGCGGCTCACACTTCTTTTCTTTTTTCGGTCACGTTGGTACTCCCTGCTATTTTTAATTCACAGAAACTTGTTTTAAATTATATATTGGGGGAACGAGTTCCAGCGCACGTGCAACAAAATGCGCTCAATATCCGGAGAATAGATGTTTATTTTTTTTTTATCCCTTCTGCCGATATATTCGGTGAAGAGGGAGCCACGCACTTTTTGGGCGATTACATTTCCATGTTTTTATCTTTCATTTTTGAAATTGTTGTAGAGGTACGACGTTGCCCACAATGAAAGTGGTCAACATCATTAGTATAGCAGGTGTATTCCAAAAAGAACTTCATATTGACTCGGGCAACGCCAGCTATCCATGCTAGTAATATATATATATATATGTGTGTGTGTGTGTGTGTGTGTGTGTGTGTGTGTGTGTGTATTTATCCGTCATATAGATTACTGTGTATTACAGATACACCTACCCTGCTATACAATAAAATGAGACAGCTGGATATTGATTCAGACGAAAAACAACAGAGCTTTATACCTAGTCAATATTTAGTTAGAATAGTATTTAAGTCGATTTTCCGAAAGAAGAGTACATATAAAGATTGGGATTCTCGCTTCAGTCTAACCTGTATGAACAAGCTCAGTCCTGAAAGGAGTTGTTGGCGTAATTTGGTCTGTGGCTGAACATAAGGAAAACAGAATATCTAACCACCGATAAAACTGAACATGACACCCCTCAATTTATAAGACAAGATCTTCCACTAACGCACGCCTTCAATTATTTTAGAGATGACGCTAACATCCTCGGCACATCAATGCAACCTGGCTCAAGTGACGCACTACTACCAGCTATCTCTGTAATCGCAAGGGACCCTCTAAAATAATGATTTACTGGACTTTTAAGAGAGCAGTCGCTTTATATAGATCTGAGTTCTTACCGACAACGAGGAAGGCGAAGATTCGCCGTTATAAAAAGCAAAATCCTCAGCTGGATGTTCGAAATTAAACTGTTCGGCCACGTCTGCAAAGAGATATCCGGAACCGCAGATTAACAATAGTTTTGATATGTGTAAGGGTATAACAACGAGACTTTGGTTAAACATGATTTTCAAGCAAATCAGCAATGGCTTATTGTTAAAGTTCATAAAAATTGAATTCCAACGTAACTAGGAACTATTGAAAGTTGGTTTACCATGTACTACAATTGGAAAAACCTGGAGAAGTCTTAAAACATTAACAAACCAAAACAGGGAAGAGTAAAATTGGCTTCCTTATCTAAAAGGAAAACTTGAGAAATGGATGAATATTGCTGAGGGGCGTAAAGAAACGTTTGCATTTGTCTTATTGTAAAACAAAGAAAAGATATCGTAAGCATAACGAAAGTAAACGTCTAGTATATTAAAACCAGATAACAGAACCAACTTCATGAAAATCTACAAATACGTTTGCGAATGCAAGTGAAAAGTGAAAAACATGTTTATTTAATTTACGTATAAATATTTAGTATTTGCTTCAAAAATGCTTAATACGTGAGTAGAGCTTGGTTGTAATTTATGAAGATATATGGCAAGTAAGCTACAGAATCTTTTGCTTTTCATCTTCATGTGACGATTCATGATGGGGATGGAGCGCTGAATATTCTCTGTAGCTTACTTGACATACTTTCATAATTTGTCGTATGTATATATATATATATATATATATATATATATATATATATAATTTACTAAAATAATTATCAAATACCTACAGACACTAGTGTTTCATCCTTTCGGAAATCATCAGTTCACGATGTCACGATTAATAACGGTC
>NC_136511.1:58847534-58872534 GCF_053919585.1 Euprymna scolopes | reverse complement strand
ATATAAAGAGAGAAGAAGAGAGAGAGAGAAGGAGACAGAGAGACGGAGGGAGGGAAAAGAGAAAGCAAGAGAAGAAGACAGAAAGGTGTAATAGAGGAAGACGACATGAAATAAATGAAAAACTAAAGCATCACAGCCAAATACAAAAGGAGCACGATGATAATAATGGGGAATGGGAAAGAATATGTCTCAATCAAGCCGATGCTTTCTAAACCGCAATTTCTGTTCTGGCTGGTGATGCAAAGAAAATGATTTCATGTTTTCTGGCTGTCCATTAAGCCAACAGTAATGGCGGATAATCGCTTCCGGTGTACCCCCTAAATGTCCATAAACTGGAATGACCAAATAGATTTTAGATTTCTTTTCTCTACAGGCCAAGGACATAGCTTTGGAAACACAGGCACACGCGCAAGCACACACACACACACACATATATATATATATATATATATATATATATATATATATATATATATACATATATATATATACCTATATGTATATATGTGTGTGCGTATGTATATCTATTATAACAAATTCGTATATGTCTGTTTGCCTGTTTGTTTGTCCACAATGACGTCATAACATTCTTTATATCTAATTTTATGACGCTATACATGACGGCATAGTAAATTACGACATATAGGGCGTCATAGCAGATGACGTCATAGATGACATCATAGCAAAGTTTAAAAAGAACTGTAATGTCGTTTCCTAGATGCAAATTGAATGAAACCCCAGTATTTATAAAATAGTTCTCAACTATAGATAGAATTTTTTAATAGTATAAATATCAACATTTAAGCAAATATTAATTGCTATATATGTTCATTTCTGTTCTAGATGCGATTTTGTCAGAAATACACATTCATTGAGCCTTCGTAATTAATTAACTGATTTCGAACGTGATCGAAGCTGAAATATGTAAGTCCTTATGTAGTTATGAATTCTTGTATTAATTATTATTATTATTATTATTATTATTATTATTATTATTATTATTATTGGCTCACAAAAAGCTTTCACACAAGCCTTCAGAGATCTTTCCCTGAAAACAGCATGTGGTGTTCCCTAGAAGCTGAGTGACAAGTCTTCTCAGGTTTCAAGTATTCTCCACCTCTTTCGATAACATTTGCAAATAAATTTGCATTATCGCAACAGCTGCTTGCCATTGATTTCTCGTTGACAGCGGCTATTAGTCTTCGCTTGAGATTATATGGCAGTAAGCCTCCCCAAGGTTCAAGTTCTCTTCGCACTTATCCGACTGAGGTCTGGTCAGTCCATCGGTCTTTCCTTCCTCCTTAACTCTTCTTGGTTATTTGGTCTCGCTCTTTTTTTGGGGGGGCAGTGATGTGGCAATAGATGGATGCATGTGGGGTGGGGTTAGAGAACTTATAGATATGCGGTTTCAGTGTTTTTGGTTTCATGTTTTGCCTTTGCAGCAGTTTGTCAGGCCCGCGCTTGTTGCTCATGTATGTTAGTTTCCACATTCAAGGGTTTTCCTTAATATTTCAGCCATTTTCATTATTATTGTTTGTTGTTATTATTATTATTGTTGTTGTTAATGTTGTTATTATTATTATTATCATCATCATCATTATTATTATTATTATTATTATTATTATTATTATTATATGTATATACATAAGATTTTATATATCTATTTTAAGTATTTAGTTCAATACTGTTCTGTACGTGAGTAGAGGTAGGTAGTAAGGTTATGGCAATTAAGCTAAACAGAATTTTTCGTGTTTCATTTAAAATGTAGTTTTCTACATTTGTCTCATATCATTCAAATACATTTCTCTTTGCGCGGGGGGGAGGGAGTAAGATCGAGCCAATCAGAGAAACATATCTGGTCTATCTTTGGTTTTGTTTGACGGAAAACTGCAAAGACGATTCATCCAACGAATCGACAAATCTGGAGTTGTCTCTCCAGCAGTTCCATTACAGATGATTTCCCATTGGAAAGCTGTACGCTGGTCTTAGGTTTTTACTATCGACATTTTCTGACAGCCTCCTCTGCTCGGAGCCATTTCGGTCAGTTGACCGTCTCTCTCCCTCTGACTACCGACATTTGACTCATTTCTACATGTCTTTCAAAAACTCATCTCTCTTAAAAAAAAATGACGTCACCAACGCATATCACCACACGATCATCGTCTTATCTCTGTCACGAAGTCATCCGTAGTTATTATGTTAATTCCTTTTAATTTATAAACCATGTTTTCAATTAAAAAGAAATTTTGGGTTTGCATAATATTTAGAAATCGAGTTCTGACCTCATAAAACTACTATCTTAGTAATGTGTAATCTATCTATTGCAAATAATGGTATTTCCTCAAAAAGGGAGAACTTTCACTTGTCAGACACCGTAAAAGTATATCTTTAATGACAATTGGTGCTGAAATTTACAACAAAATTATCCTGAGCCGACTTATTCCTTCTTTTTTTGATTTTTACATAGGAGTAACCACATATCAAGGTCCGGGAGCCACTCGAGCATAAGGGTTATTGAGTGTACAATAATCAATGGGATAATATTGTAGTAATCGTTAGTAATGGAAATTTAGTAGATTGGATTAATAAAATAGCAGTCATTAATTTTGTAAACGTGGCTCGTATATGTGTGTGTAGATAGATAGATCGATAGATAGATAGATCGATAGATAGATAGGTCGATAGATAGATAGATGTGCGCGTATGTCTATGTAGAAAGAGAAATAGATAGACAGGTTAGACAAAGGCATACACAGAGTGAAAAGATAAAGTTGTCGCCCTAAAGAGAACAATACTACAGATTTTTGCAAATTTTTTTATTGAAAAAAATCAATTCAGGAAACCTGATTATGTAATAGAGCTCACATCTATTCAATATAGCTGCCTTCAGCCTCAATCACCGCCTCGATACGGGTCCGGAACTGGGAGCATGCTTTTCCCACAAGCACTGGCGAGAGCTCGGCGAATACTCGAAGGATAGTGACGATCAGGGCTGGCTTTGGTGTTGTGAGAAGTCATGTTAGTGATGTTCTCCACGTAAGACAAAACTAAGTGGACCAGCGAGTTCAGATCGGGGGAGGGAGATGAGAGGAGTAATGTGAGAAGGATACAAAATCGTAGCCCGCTTTCTGAAACCTAGTCTGGGTCTCTTTGGACTTGTGGGTCGGTGCTGAGTCCTACTACCACACTCAGAGTCTGACAACGGCCACCTTATTGCATCAGGGGATCACCACACCTTTCAGCACATGCAGGTGCACTTTGGTGTTGACTTTCTAGCCGACTTCGAAGATATGAAGAGGCATGATGTGGCTTTCACTTGAAACCACACCAAAGACCATAATCGTGGCGGGAAACGTAATTTTCATCACCCTAGGCACATCCCTATTATTAGTGACAATCCATAAATGCGTTTTGATGGTGCTGGAAATAATCCTGTTGCCATAACTTGGATCAGTAGAGAGCATGAGCTGTACAGCGGCGCATCTCCGATCTCGCTCATTGAACATTGTGTCACTTTCAGACATGATAGAAGGCTCCTATCGCTCTTGGGATTATACACCGTTGGCCAACTAGGAGATGGTTTGCAACAAAAACAGGAAATCAGTTTTCATCAAACGGAAATGGAATCATGCCGTCTTTTTTAGAGCGACAATTTTATCGTTCCATACTGTGGAGATAGATAGATAGATAGATAGATAGATAGATAGATAGATAGATGGGTGCGTATGTCTGTGTAGAAATAGAAATAGCTAAACAGGGTTAGACAAAGACATAAATATCGAAAGAGAAAAATCTATAGACTTGAATGCATCTATGGATAGAAACAAGAACAGACAGGATTAAGTATAAAAGAAAAAAGAAAGAAAAACGCGATTTCTGCTTCTGTGTTTTCCATCCATTAAACCCAACGGTGTTAATCGCTTTCGATGTGCACCAAATATCCACAAATAATAATGGCAAAATAAATTCAAGACTTTTTTTCGCGCCAAAACAAAGACAAAGCTGGCAGCGGTATGAGGAAAAAAATGATGGCCGGCCAGTGTGAAATCATCGAAGTGGCCAAAATGAACGAGCCGCACTAAAAGGGTCACAGGTACAGGGGTTTTGAAGGTCAAAATACCGAACAATGTTTGTCCTCCTGGACAAATGGTCAGAGATTAGAGTCGAAGCCTCACTGAGTAGGGGGTCGGTATTTTTACTGTCGGGTATTTAGGCGGGATTAATTTTATGCTGAGTAGAAATGGCGAGGAGGTAGGACAGCTCAGTGTAGAAGACGTCGATGACGGGCGGAACTGAAGAACAATAGCAATCGTCTGTGAGGTTTATAACGTCAATATGAAAAAGTTGGACTAAAAGTGAGATTTTATTATTTAGGAAGAAAAGGAAAAGTGAGAAATAGTAAAGAAATTGGAACATTATTGGAGAAGAGGAAGATGAAGAATTGAGCGAATGAGAAAAAAATGAAGAGGGGGGAGGGGGGAAATAAGGAATAATAAAATGAAAACGCTGGAAGAGGATGATTAAAGTGGAAAAAGGGGAAAGGTAAGCGGACAGATGAAGAGAAAAGATGAGCGCATTTCAGGGAGATCTTCAAGTAGAGAAATTCGGATGAAGGAAAAGAATAAATTTGAACGGGTACATTTCTTCTTTCTCGGTCTTAAGAAATAGAATAACAACCACAACAAAAGATTGAGAATCGCAAAAGACATTCACTGCAAGCACTCTCCTTCCTACCACTACTGAAAAAAAAAAAACTTTCCTTCCCTTCTCCAAAGTATATTTTCAATTAACAGAGCTTTCCCCCGAGAAATTTATATCTGCTAACCAGATCAAACTGTCTGAAGATACCGGCTTCCTGATCTAAATCGCACTAAACATTTTCATTTCTCTCCCTTTGTAAAACTCAACCATGTTGTGCAAAGCCAAAAACAAAAACAACTTCTATCTATTAAATAACCAAAAAGTACAAGTAGCATGAAAAACTATACCAAAATTACTGGATTCGGTATAAAAACACAGCAACTTAAGCTGTGGAACATATAACTATGTGGCAGCTTCCCTGCAGACTACAGCATGGTCGTTTTTAAAACAGAATCTTTTTCATAAACATAACCTATACATGATCAAATTTTGTTTTCAGTTCTCATTTTTTTTTTTTTTTTTACATTTTCCCCTCCAACAAGGCACATTGCCACTTTGGTGTAGGGGGCTATTATCAGGGACAACAACTACATGGGTACTATGTAGGGATTTGGGCAGCAAGATGTCGGTTCACGTAACACTTGAACTTCTGCACGGCAGTACTGTTGGGGAAGCAGGGACCTGGAATGGAATTCCAGAGTCTAGCGGTTCTGGGGAAGAAACTATTGGAGTAAAAAGATCTCTACAGTGTGGGGGTGGGATTTAGCAGCCTGTCGGGTTTGTCGAGGGTGCTCACGTCGTGGGGGCACAAGTGACTGCAGTTTGTCAGAGCATTCACCACTAAAATACTATATAATATACGTAGTGCAGTAGGAAGTAGTATATCGCATCGCCACTTTTTAGTATAGCTGCTGCCTCGGTATCCATCCTAGTAGCCTTGTTTGACACAAAAAAAGGGTCGCCACGTTTTAACTAAAAGGTCAAATTGATTTCCATATAATTTTATTTAAACCATTTGATCAGCAAAAAGAATTGGTCTAAAAAGAGTTGTGAAAGCAGGAATGCAAAATAGGTTTTGTTCGCCGACGTACATGTAATATAGTAATGGAATTTACTCACTGAGTTTGCCTTTTATCTAGCAAAGCCATTGCTAGAGCCGATGGTAGAAATATAATGTAATGTGACATTGGTATCTCAAATGGAACTTTTATCTCGCATTTCTCACAAGTCCAGGCAAAAGGCGGGAAAGGAAATGCGGCATATCAATACTGACTGTTCATAAATCACGGGGAAAAGGTTCAGGCGCAAGTGTTACCGCGCACAATAGTGTTCTTGTCAAGCATCGAAATTATAGCAGGCGGTTTCCTGACTTTACACTTCAATTTCACCCCATTCTTCGAGTCAGAAAATGTGATAGAATAAGAGAGATGACAATAACACTACTAAACATCAGCAACACTTCATTTAAAATTTGACATCAATTATGTGTCAAGTTACTTTAATTATAGATGTTGTTTATAAATTGTATAGCAATAAAAGATATCATCATTTTGAGAGCATGCGTACATGATATTCATATATTTATTTATTAGAGACATATATGCACACAAAGATATTTATACATACATATGTATCGATGTATATATATATATATACACACACACACACACACATATATATATATATATATATATATATATATATATATATATATATATATATATATATATATATATATATATACGTATTTGTTTTTCTGGTAGCAAAGTATATTCTTCCAAATTTAGGTACACTTCCTTAAAAATTTAAAACGCTTATTTATAACACTTCATCATCATCATCATCATCATCATCATCATCATCATCATCATCATCATCGGTAATCACTCGTAACGAGTAAGATTTTTCTCCCGTCGGTGAGATTAGGTCTGGTCATTTGTGGGTCCTCAGATGGCTGTGAAAGCTGATCCTTGACCCACAGACTTTATTGCAGTGGGGGCATGTGTGGGCGGTCGTCTGAGTAGTGGAACACACACACACACACACACACACACACACACACACACACATATATATATATATATATATATATATATATATATATACATACATATACATTATATATAGATATATATATACATACATATACATTATATATAGATAGGTAGTTGATAGATAATGCAAAAGAAAATAGTTGTAATTATGTAACTGTCACTGAAACCTTTACTTTCGAATGAATTTTAGACTTTGTAAGTGCTGATTCATCTTTACATTACTAAAGATGTCAGTCCCCCCCATAGAAAAAGCTATATGGCTTTATTAACGTAGAAGCCACATATACATTCAATATAACCACACTCTCTGCCAACACTTTATACGTATTTTCCACATATTATCAATCTACTTTATTTAATATCAAGCAAAGTAGTTCTCCCAAACATATGTTTCTTTACAGGTCGTAGGAGGATACTTACTCTCCCATTGTTTTCTTCTCTCAAGCTCATATAATTCACAGGTGAAAATACTTCATAGTATAAAATTTTAAGTCAGTTTACAAAATTACAGTATCTGTTGTTTATTGATTTGTTAGGAGAAAGTATAGAATAGTTAAAAGCACCCTTCCCCTCTCAATGTTAAAAATTGATTTAGAATTATTATTATTATTATTATTATTATTATTATTATTATTATCATTATCATTATTATTATTATTATTATTATTATTATTATTATTGGCTCACAAAGAGCTTTCACGCAGGTCTTCAGAGATCTCTCCCTGAAAACAGCCTGTGGTGTTCACTGGAAGCTGAGTGACAAGTCTCCCCAGGTTTCCAGTACTCTCCACCTCTTTCGATAACATGTGCAAATAAATTTGCATCATCGCAACGGCTGCTTGCCATTGATTTCTCGTTGGCAGCAGGTATTAGTCTTTGCTGGGATTTGAATGGGACTAAGCCTTCCCAGGGTCACAGTTCTCTTCGCACTTATTCGGCTGAGGTCTGGTCAGTTCATCGGTCTTTCCTTCCTCCTTGACTATTAGGTTATTTGCTCTCGCTCTATTTTTTTCTGGGGGGGGTAGATGTGGCAATGGGGGTAGGGTTTGGTTTGAGAGCATAGATATGCGGTTTCAGTGTTCTTGGTACTATGTAGTGTTTCATGTTTTGCCTTTGAAGCAGTTTGTCTGGCCCGCAGTTGTAGCTCGTGTGTGTTAGTTTCCATATTCAAGGGTTTTTCCTAATATTGCAGCTGTTTTTATTATTGTTGTTAGTTATTATTGTTGTTAGTTATTATTATTATTATTATTATTATTATTATTATTATTATTATTATTATTATTACATAGGTAATTACATTACATTTTCCAAGATATCTTTTCGTTTTTGTTTGGGGGGGGGGCGTTTCATGTAGATGTTTTCTCGAAAAACTTACGTTTTTTTAAATAATTATTTTAAAATATTAATTAAAACATTTCCTAAAAATCATCGATTAGTTTGTTGCAAAAATAATGATTTTTGACGTTCAACTTTCAGTTAAAAAAATGACACTATTTTTACTGTCTATTTTTGTTTTTTTTATTTATAGAGAAGGAAACTTCTTCGCTGGCTTTAAATTACTTTAAAATATTCATTCTTTTATTTATTAAATTGCTAAATGAAAGTACAGAATAGTAACCGAACAACCTCCTTTATCAATGTTAAGAATGGGTTTCTTAATAAAAATGTTATTTCCTCGTGAAGAGACCTTATATGCTGACATTTCAGGTTTGTTGAGAGATTTGTCATAGAGTCGATTCCTTGCTTCCTATTTAAGTTAGAAATCCACATTATCTCCAAATATATTTCATGGATGATGATGAGCAAGAAACAATCCCATACTTTAAAATAACTATGGAGCATGCTGCATGTGATGCCGTTAAAGTGGTTATACATGCTGACAAAACTCCGGGACAAAAACATGCACATCGTTTTAATGTTTCTTAGGCAGAAGTTGTAGTTATAATAATGGGCTAAGAGTTTCATAATCGGGATATAATTTTGCAGCTTAGAAACAATCAACTACAAAGTATCGCTAAAACAAAGTAAGCATAATATGGCAAGTCAAGAAAAGTATTATTTCTTATATCGGCTTTCTGGAATATATTGCCGGTTGAGGTTGTAACGGCATCGATAATAGATCAGTTCAAAATGAAGTTCGACAGCTGCTGGTCAATTGTATCTCCGACCGTCTAAATCCGCAGCACCCCTCTCTCCCTCTTTGTTCGCTTTTCTTCTTTTTTCCCCGTGCCCTTCTTAAGGGTAACGAAACATGTAATATTTAAACCTATGCCGAATAAATTAAATTGAATTGAACTGAATTGAATCTGTGTAGAAAACAAATCATCACAACAAAATGTTAGTAGTAGGAAAAACGATACATATTATTTAATTGGAATCCATTATTGAGAGGAGTATTATTTATTAATTCATTTATTGCATACTATTATCCTCATCTTTTTTAGATGTTGTTTCACGACGTTTTGGCCAACTATTCCACTGGTCTTCGAGTATAATTTATTAGTCGTGAAACTAATAAATATGAGGATAGTAATCCGCAATAAATAAATTAATAAATAATATTCATCTCAATAATGAATTCCAATTAAAATAATATATATACCATTCGGTACAGACCCGACTATGGAAGATCAGATAATAAATAAACACGTATTTATAAGACCAAAAAATCCAACCTTGATCGCACTTCGGGGCCCGTGGCGCAGTGGATAGACGTTGAATATCTATAGTTTCAGGTGATAATTGTCTGAAGATAGCGGTTTCAATACTACCCAAAGCCGACTGGAGGATTACTTGGCCAAAACGTGGTGAGACGACAATAACTATGGATGGCAGTAATTGCTGAGAATGCAGTTAGAAGATTCAGAGTTCCTATCTCGTCGCGGTTATCGCCTCAAGAATAGTTGGCCGAAACGTCGTGAAACAACAACTAAGAAATAGGAGGATAATAGTTCGCAATAAATAAATTAAGAAAAAAGCGATATCATGTGACACTTTCTAAGAGTATAGGATTATTGTCTCTGGCGGGAGGTTCAACATGCTTATGAGATGTGGGAAGCTATTCCAAAAATATATAATTTACATGCATGTCAAAATAAAGCATTAACACTTATCAAAGGGAACTAAAAGTTGCCGATTACATTCAGTTGAGAGACTCACTAAATATTGATGGCAGTACTAAAGATCTGAGCCAATCGACCATCATACCAGCGACATTTATTGGGGATCCTTGGTATATGCATGAACGCACACAAGATGCAATGGTCTCTGTGAGAAAATATGAAACTTAATTTAGAACTTTTATGAAACTGTTATTTATAACTTACTTGCAATCCAAAATGATCTGAGATTACGAGAGAGCACTTTCCGAATCAACAACCGTATGATCACCATGGCCTTATAGCAAGAGTTTTTCATCTAAATCTTTATATCCTTATCCAACTACTTCCGAATGGAAACCTTTTTTGGAGTGTTATTAGTATACATGTACACTCTCTGGTTTCAGAGAAGCTCATTGTCTAGTTTGGCTTGACCAAATGTTGCATGTTACTCTCTCAAAAGCAATAATAATAATAATAATAATAATAATAAGTAGTAGTAGTAGTAGTAGTAGTAGTAGTAGTAGTAGTAGTAGTAGTAGTAGTATATTACAGGGCAATACTGGCAGTAATTGTTTGTTTTTTTTTATTATGGTTGTGGTGAATTAATTAATATATAAATAAATAAACCTTGAAGTAATTTTTTAAAATATACGCGCATATTTAGTTTTCAATTCTCCTTTCCTTTAGAAATTACTAGACTACCAGTGACCCGTTGGGTCAGTATGTAAGATTAGCTATGGAATTAATGCATTAGCGTGACACTTCTGACGTAAAGAAAATAGTTTTTGTGACATAACAGAAAGTATATTAAAATGAAAAAAGAATATAGATAGAATTCTATGAGTCGTTCTGTTTATAATTGTCTATTTTAAAAAAAAAAAAACTTACACTTACAGCCATTGAATTATAAGTGGTTGGCCATACTTATAGGTAAATGTGTACTGAACACATACCGTAATACTTCAAGTTAAATTCAAATTTTTATATACCTTTTTTAAATAAAATTTTTAGTTGAAAGTACAGAATAGTTAAAAACACTCACCCCAAGAAAATGAAAAAATATGTAACTTTTTTCATTTATTTTAAATAAACTTTCATGACCTATTGGGTCAAATATTTAATGTACGCTAATAATAAAGTTAATAAAACTAATTAAGACAATGTGGAAATTAACGATGTAAAAACGTTTATTATATATTATTTGGATAATTTAAACACTAAAAAAAACAATTGGGACGCTGAAAACGTACACAGTAAAACAATACGGTTTATTGTGTTGATTATTTATTTGTGAAAAAAACAAAATTTTCGGGGTTATTTATTTATGTTGGTAGTGTAGAAGAAAATGTATGAATGTTTTTAAGAAAGGTGTATTAAAAAATGGAGAATAAATTAAAAAAAGAAGACCTTGGATAAATCGCCGTTGTAAAATGCTCTTATAGTTGTCAACGGGTCAAAGTTGATTTATTTGTAAGAAAATTGCGAAACTATAGTTGTAATACAGAATAGTTGCAAAACATCCCCACCCTTCCCAAGTTAAATAATAATTGAATTTAAAAGACACCATAACCATCTAAATGAGTATTTTAACCATAGTTCCTGATTTCAAAAAGCGAAAAATTAAAAGGTAAATATCTCTATATATTTTTAAAGCAAACTTATAATGTAAATTCAAATCTATGTTTTTCTCTATTTATTTCTATCTCTAACCCATATTAATTTTCTCATAAATTCTAAATCCAGACCTTTTATTTCAATTTTTTCAGATTCATCTGCCTCACTTTTAATGCTAGGTTTATTTATGGTGTCTTTTAAATTCAATAAAAACCCTTCAAAATTTGCTGACGAGGAGACCTTGCTTATTAAAAAACTATATGTAATTATTGTACGTAACTTGATGTATACCACGATAAAAAGCATTGTTTTCCGAAACGATCGTACAAATAATTGATTTTGTTGTTGTTCCTTCTTATGAAACGGATTTTTAATTTAATTATAATTTGATTTTTAAATTTTAAATTATCAATCACATTACTTAATATTGAATTAGCTCTAGAACATTTAACTATCGAGCTTATTATATATCTAAATTACAATGAGCACTTTCTATTTCCTGTATTTTAATTAAACTAGTAATTTCACTGTTACATTAAAATACACTAAGCTCTTTAGACTATTGTTCTAATCTCCTTTAAATATATATATATATATATATATATATATATATATATATATATATATATATATATATGATTTGAAATCAGAATTAAAAATTCCGCAAGAACTTTATTAGCATATATATATATATATATATTGGATCAACTGGTTGCAAGTTTAAGCGGCGTTATAGTAACCATGTTGAATCATTTAAAATAATTAGAAATAATGTGAATAATATCGATCGAACCAACCAAACTAATAACCAAATAAAGAACAACCTGAATAAAAATATGAAAATTAAAAACGATACTACCCTTGGGGAAAGGGTTAGAGATCTCATAAGTAAAAACATAAAGTATGAACTAAAATGGTCCATTATAGGGAAAGCAAGAAAATACTATCCATCAAAATCAGGTAGGTGCGGCTTATGCATACTAGAATCTTATCATATTTTAATGGCAAACGACAAATTACTGAACTCACGCAAAGAAATCATCCAAGGATGTCTGTATAAAAATAAGTTCCTGTTATCTAAACTTAATCCAGACTAAATAAAAATAGGCTTGATGCAAAGTATTCTATAAGATAAAAAAAACTAAGACTAGAGATAATGCAAAATTAAATTATAATTATAATAGATAAAGAGGAATACCCACAATAAATAAATGAATAATTATAATACAAGATAGAATTACAGAAACACCTAACTTGGTTTAATGTAGTATTTTAAATTCCTAGTGAACCTGGAGCTTATATAATTTTTAAATCCTTCTATCGTCACATTATTTTTAGAAGTGATTTAGATCTAAAGGGTTTTTTTTTTTTGGTTTTTTTAGACGTAAAAAAGAAAGTTTTTTATTGTTTTACCAAGTGTAATATAATCTCCAGTTTTTTTTAAACCGCAAATCCATGTTATTTTTGTCAGTTCCTTAACTCATTATTATAATCGTTAGCTTCATACTTCTCCAAATTACTCATTTATCACATTTTATTTTTTACATGTAAATATTATCAAGTTTTAACTAGACGTAAATAACGAAGTTTTTATTGTTTTACTAACTTTCACAGAATCCCCAATTTTTTTTAAACCGCAAATCCATGTTTAATTGTACATATTCTATCCTTGATCCTGAATTCAGGATTTGATTGATTTCTCATTCGTTCCTTGAACCCGCGAAATCTAAATAAAAGCTAAAATTAAATTAGAATATCCTTAAAAAGTGAGACTCATTTAAAATAGTGCCCCCAAAATAGGCTAAAAACTAAGTTATAGGAAGATGTTCTTGACTGTAAGGGTTGTACGAAACTAAAAAATAAGTATAAATATAGCTCCATTTAATATGGAGGAAAAAATAAACGTGTTCACAACGGATTGAAGAACTTGTTGGGAATAGTTGTAAGCGTCTCTGAGGAGTGACTGGATGGAAAATTTACAGTTCTATGGACGAGAGGTAATTGTCCATCCTTTCACGAAACAGCTGTAAGAGCTTAACGCCAAAAAAAGTGAATTTATATTCATGTAGGTTGTGATTTTATTCAATTTGCGTATGTATATATATATATGTGTGTGTGTGTGTGTGTGTGTGTGCGTGTTTTATTTTTTATTACCGTTTTATCTGTTTAGTCACACATGTTTCAGCTACCAAATCGTATTAACGATCCAGTAACTTCGCCAGACTTTATTTTAATGGTTATAATGATGATAATAACAATTTCTGTAAAATCTGACGAAGTTACTGGATCGTTAATACGATTTGGTAACCGAAACATGTGTAACTAAAACGGTAATAAAAAATAAAACATATATTTGCTCTGCAATAGTATTGAGCACTTTCTTCAGGTTTTTACGAATTGCAATTTCTCTTTCTCTTACCATATATATATATACTCTCTCTCTTTCTCTCTCTCTCTCTCTCTCTCTCTCTCTATATATATATATATATATATATATATATATATATATATATACTGAGAGAAAGAGAGAGAAAAAGAGAGGGACAGAAACATGGGATTATATCGAATACAAAAAAAAATAAAATAAGTAGACAAATTGATAGATAGGCAGGTTTAAATATAATAAGTCGATAGGTAAAGCGGAAGTTCTTTTATTTGAACAATGAAGCTCAGCATAGCGATACATCGATGCATAAAATGGACAGGTGAATGCGTGCAAGTAAACATGCACCAAGTCGCCCCGCAATGTTTCGTTGCGTTGTGCAAATATCTATTATTTATGTACCGCTTCGAAATATTAAAATTCTTCGAGTTTACATCGATGTAAATACTTAATATACCGTGCTTGTGTGGTGGAAGGGCTCGTTTTCGGGTAAACACTAAACCTACCCGCACTTATCATACACGTCCTTGCTTGACTATATTGGTTCTTTTTAATATGCCTCCTTTACGAAATCGCGAACCTACCTTAATATCGCCATAAAAAGGCGGCAATGCGTATCGGTATTGCAATATCGCCGAGAAAACAAAATGGCTACACTCTCAAACTGCATATTGCATTCCTTCCGGTTGACCTAACGCGATTCTGCGTTTGATTTCTAGCGAGATGACAAACCAGGCAATAATTCACTGGATGATATTCACGGTTGATTCGATTTAGTTTCTTTTGTGCTGAGTCGGAATACCTGAACCAAAGCGGCTTCATCACGAAGAGAAACATTTGGAACCATTGAGAACTGTGATAGAAGAGAAGACCCCAGAATAATCCTGGCCTTCGGGCTAGAATCAAATTGTAATATTTGTTCTTTATATGGTCTTAAATATTAAGGCGAATAAAATGTTGCGAAAGAAGAAACTACTCACAAAAACGGCAGCGCATCTGTTTGGTTTATTAGGTGACAGGTGAGCTGTAAGCTTTATATATGTGGCATAAATTTGCATATGAGGAGAATAATGGCTATAAGAATAGCAAGTTGGTGAAGAGAGATGGAGTCGAGCATTTAACAGCCGATGGAGAGCATAGAAGTTGAGGGTTAGTGTTGTTAATGACGATTTACGTTAAGTTCTGTCAGATTTACCGTCCCGATAATAGAGTTACTGTTAATTATGGCATTTGTGAGGTGGGGAGTTCTGTCAATTTTAAGGGTCACACTTTCTCTTAGTCAGAGTAGAATCCTTTTGAGCAATTTTTTCTCGCCCAGAATGTCCCTTTACGGGCGCTACACACAAAAAACGAACCTTGGTCTAACTTTATCGTCGTGGTAAGACAAATAACTGCACTTAAAAATAGGGCAAAGATATAAACGTTCTTCCCAAAGATCTTTCATGATTTCTAATATGGTTTATTTCTGGAATATATTTCACTTTAAATCGAATGTTTGGATACATTAAACTTAAAGGTCTGATGGGAAAATCGCAAAAGTTCAATCCGGTGGAGGGAGGGGGACACCGAGATTTAGCGGTAACTCGGGTGATTTTTTTTATTTAATATTTGTTAACCGCTTATCAACCGTACTGCCACTCACTTTACGTGGTTGAACCGGATTCCTCTTAATTAGGAAGTATCTAGGGAACATAAAATTCCCAAGTTGTCCCCAGGCTCTTGTATGTTCCAGTCAAGTGAGAGGATGACGTTAGACTCCCAGGGAATACAGAAATCCCGTAGTTACAGAGACGAAAGAATTAGTGTAGAATACTTCCCGGTAACCATGGACTTTTACAGTGAAAGGTGGCATTTTACTGCTTTTTGTGTTATTCCAGTCAATACGATGTCATCATCATCATCATCATCATCATGCAGTCCGTCAATCTTGACAATGACTAGTTGTGGTCTCAGTGCTTTATCCCACAGTGTTAGCGTAGGCTCACACCATCACTACGAGGCTTTTCACCTTAGCTCCAAACTTGCTTGCGCAGTTTAGGTGCAGCATCTCTTGACATCAGATAGACACCCTCTGAACCTCCAATACTCATGTCCAGTAGAGCGAACCCGCGACTGGCAGAGGAGGCCGCAGCTTCTGGCTGAAAGTAATCTCAGCGAGGTAAACCGTCGCCCTATTGTATCCGCTACTACTCGTTTTCTTTGCGGCCCCAGGCTAAACTTGTAGGAGATCTCGGAGTATTAGGGGGCCCCAGAGGTAGTGTGTTATGGCCCACTGATATGTTGAAATGCCCTGGCACACCACACTATCAACCCCTACCCTACTATCTGGGGAGTGCCCTTGGTTGTGCGAAGACTAGGGGAACCAAGCCAAAATCAAACACCACTGCCTTGTGGGCTTATCACAGCAAAAGGCTAAGAGATGGTAACTCTGACTTCAAATCCTACTGCTGCCTTGCAGTTTTCCTTAAAAGGTTATGGAACCTCATTCAGAAAGAAAAGGCGTAGTAGCGGACAATACAATGTAGCATATATATATATATATATATATATATATATATATATATATATATATATATATATATATGCGTGTGCGTGTGCGTGTGTGTGTGTCAAGGATGAGATGAGAGTTCATATAGAAATGTGGTTTTGATTTGAATAAAATAAAAGACGCATCAAGTGCGCTTAAAAGCCAAATCACAACGTAATATTAGGAAAATAAACAAATATTTTACTTGTTTGAAATTTATCACAAATATATTTCAATGTGTTGTTTCGTTTCTTTTCTTTTCCTTTACGTCTTCCTTGCCATGATGAAACTTTGGATAAAGAAATCTGTTTGTAAAGAGCCGCGCGTTGTTTCTAGCGGTTGTATTTTGAAATATTTGAACTGTGCGTAGGCAACGCTAGAATAACGTCAAGGATGAGATGAGAGTCCATATAGAAACGTTGTTTTAATTTGAATAAAATAAAAGACGCATCAAGTAAGCTTGAAAGCCAAATACAACGTAATATTAGGAAAATAAACAAATATTTTACTTCTTTGAAATTTATCACAAATATATTTCAGAGGTATACTCCATCTTCAGACTGATTTCTCTAAATTTACAACATGACAAGGAAGAAGAAAAGGAAAAAAAGAAACAAAACAACACACTGAAGATGGGGTATACCTCTGAAATATATTTGTAACCAATGTGACTCTTCCTCTCCAGAGTTTCCTGTCTTCCATCAGTTGCCTCAGATCTTCAGGTTCACAGTTGGCGTCGTGTGCTATTTGCTGGATGTACGTGGATCGAGGTCGTCCTTTGCTTGCGCGTCCGTGTCGTGGAGTCCATAGCAATACATCACTCACCAATTCATGCTTGCTGCTCAGACAATGACCGACAAATCGTAGGCGTCTTTCTCTGATGGTATTAGATATGGCAGGTAGATTGCCATAAAGTTGCTGCTTCGTGGGATGATTTTGCCAAGATATATTTAATATTGTTTTTAGCATACGGGTGTATGTGCTGTCTAGTTTTCTTTCCAATCTTTTGGTGAGTGTCCAGATTGTAGCACCGTAAACAAGGACAGATTCTACCACTGTCCTGAACAACTGCCTTTTCAGTTTGTCAGCCAGTCTCGAAGTCCATACTGAATGTAGCCCATCCAATGCGATCCATGCTTTTGAGATGCGAATTCCGATATCTCTCTCTGTGGAAACTATGTTGCTGCCCAGATACATAAACTGTAGACGTAGTTCACACAGGTGATATTATCCGAGCTATCGAAAAATTCAATATGACTCTAAATCAAACCTAGTATATAGTTCCTTTTAAATCATATGTTTAGGCACAACTCTGAATGGAAGATGAGAAAAGAAAAGCATGGTCTAATTGTGTGGGGCACCGTGATTTAGCGGCAACACAAGTGAAATATATGAGAATTCAGAAAAGAGTTTCGTTTCTTTCGTTGGGCAGATACTGGGTTCCACCCGAGTCATATACTTATCAATATGTCAATTTATTTTAAGGAAAACTTTCACTTCATCTTGTCTATTCTACCTTTACAATAAAATAATTAACTTCAACGACAAGATGCTCATACAATGGTGAACACGTGTGTCCAAGTACGACGTGAAAGGAGGAAAGCGTCAGACTGAAAATCACTTGGTTCCCTCTCCACGCACACACACACACACATACACACACACACATATATGTGTGTATATATATATATATACTCCACATACAGTACTGTTTCGTTGTATCACAAATCATCAGTGCGGCTTTATATATATATATATATATATATATATATATATATATATATATATATATATATATATATATATATACATAAGGAAAGTCCTAACCTTAACCTTTGACGTTGAAAATAGTGTGCACCATCCCTAGGTCAGGGGCCATCATCATGTCAGGTTTGGTCCTGATTGCTCCAGTATTGTGGGCTGGAGGAGAGTATGTGTATATATTGTCCAATTTCTACTGTACTCCCTTTAACCCTTATTCTCGAGTGGCTTCTTGGCCTTGATAAGTGGTGATTCCTATGTAAAAAAAGGCTATGACCTTGACCTTCGACTTTTACTTTGAAAAAATGGTATGCACTACCCATAGGTGGGGGACCATGATCATACCAGGTTAGGCATGTTTAGTCCATTGATGTGAGCTGTAGGAGAGTTCTACAGACAGACACACAGACAAACACACACACGCACACGCTACTACTTTATATATAGACATCATTTAATAAAATCGGCGTATTTAGTATATTAACTCTGTATTATAATCCTTTCCAACTTCCAAATAAGGGTTTTCACTGAGGGTAGGAACTGTCTGATCTAATTACCATATTTTTTGTAAGTCTAAGTACTTTCCAATCCTTCTGGATTCATCGTCAACGATAGATTTATGTAACTGGTTTTTGACAATGTTTATAACTTTTTTTTAATAAGCTGTGCATTTATATTATTGGTTACTAATTTAAATAACTTTACAAACATTTAAGGGTGTTATCACCATTGGCAAAGTTTATTGTATAGCTATTTTTTTTTTAATTAGTAATGTTTCTAATACTTCAAGTTTTCGTTTATTTTTAGTCTGTTCATGTAGAGATGTGTTGTTAACTATAACCTTCCTAAATTAGGACACTGTACAAGAATGTTGATTAGTCCAATATAGCACGGTTTTCGGAGCGATGCACAGTTAATTTCCTTGACAATTTCGTGGTAGTCAAGTATTACAGTTATTGAGTAGATGAAAAAGTATTAACAATTATTAACATATAATATAAAATATTAACAAAAATGTGCAACACATCGGCCCTACACAAAAAAATAATTACATTAATTATTTACTACAATAAATTCAAACCCTAACCTTATTATAACCAATAACTGTCCTGCTTGATCGGAATAAGTTAGTGCGTGAATTCAAATGCCATGTGAATGAGTGTGTCTCCGATAGTAAAGGTGAAAACATATGCATAGGTTTTACTACCACGAGATTGTCGAAGAGAGTACAGTCTTATAAATATTCCAATAGTTCAGAAGTGAGAGACTTACACTGATAACATAAGGTGTACCTTTTCGATTCTGTTTCTAATTACAGTTTTTAATGGAAGCAATTAACGTCATATTTGCTTATTTCATAAGTAAAAAAAACAGATTTTGGTATATCTAATATTAATACTTACCACCTCTCTGGCTGTATGTCCATCTGTACATCTTTCTATGCTCCCTATATATATATATATATATATATATATATATATATGTGTGTGTGTGTGTGTGTGTGTGTGTGTGTGTGTGTGTGTGTGTGTGTGTGTGTGTGTGTGTGTGTGTGTGTGTGTGTGTGTGTGTGTGTGTGTGTGTTTCTCTCTCTCGGTCTCTCTTTCTTTATCTCTCGTTTTATATTGTACCTATCTGTCATATCGCATGGATTGGAATAAGAAATAATGGACTTTTTTAGTAGGTCATATAGTAGATAAAAGTTGACACATGCGGTATTTTTCTTCATCAACCTGGACATTCTTTCAAATATTCTATTTAACGTATGCATGTTTAACCTATACATTCTTAACATACATTTTTAACTTTTACATTTTAAATCTATGCATTTTAACCAATGCGTTTTTAACCTGCACATTTTTAAGACATTTTTAACTTGTACATTTTTAATCCATATATTTTAACCTTTACATTTTTAATCTATACATTTTAGCCTATACATTTTTAACCTATAGGTATGCATTTTAACATGCGTTTTAACCTATGCATTTTCTACCTATACATTCTTAACCTACATATTTTTAACCTGTACATTTTAGTCCATATATTATAACCTATACATTTTTCATATATACATTTTAAGCCTATACATTTCTAATCTATACATTCTTAACCTATACATTCTTAACCTATACATTTTTAACCTATACCTTCTTTACCTACACATTTTAACCTATACATTTTTAACCTATACATTTTTAAACTACGCATTTTTAACCTACACATTTTTAACCTATACATTTATAGCCTATACATTTTATACCTATGTATTTTTAACCTATTTTTTTACTTATGCATTTTAACCTATGCAGTTTAACCTATACATTTTAACCCATACATTTTAAGCCTATACATTTTTAATATACATATTTAACCTGTGCATTTTACCCTATACATTTTTAAGCTATGCATTTTTAACCTATACATTTGAACCCATACATTTTTAACCTATGCATTTTTTACCTATGCATTTGTAACCTATGAATTTTAACCTATACATTTTTAGCCTATACATTTTTAACCTATGCATTTTTAACCTATTCATTTTTACCTATGAATTTTAACCTATACATTTTTAGCCTATACATTTTTAACATATACATTTTTAGCCTATACATTTTTCACCTATGCATTTTTAACCTATGCATTTTTAACCTATTCATTTATAGCCTATACATTTTTAACCTATGCATTTTTAACCTATTCATTTTTACCTATGAATTTTAACCTATACATTTTTAGCCTATACATTTTTAACATATACATTTTTAGCCTATACATTTTTAGCCTATACATTTTTAACCTATGCATTTTTAACCTATGCATTTTTAACCTATTCATTTTTTACCTATACATTTTTAACCTATTCATTTTTTACCTATACATTTTTAACCTATACAGTTTTAACCTATGCATTTATACCTATACATTTTTAACCTTCGCATTTTTAAGCTATGCATTTTGAACCTATACATATTTAACCTTCGCGAATTTATACCTATGCATTTTTTGCCTATGCATTTTAACCTATACATTTTTAACCTATACATTTTTAGTCTATACATTTTTAACCTATACATTTTTAGTCCATACATTTTTAACCTATACATTTTTAACATGTACATTATTAACCTATACATTAAATATTAATATTCATATTCATATTTGTTTTATGTTTGCAGAATTGTTCAGTTTGTAAACTTGGAAAATATTTTTTTACTTTATTAATACATGCACACACACACACACACATAAATATATGTATATATATATATATATATATATATATATATAGAGAGAGAGAGAGAGAGAGAGAGAGAGAAGGAAAAAGCAAATGAAAAATGAATAAACGAAAATTAGAAATCAAACCAACCCGTAGTGTGATTTGACCTTTCGCCTTTATATTATCAAAAGACTTCATAAGAAATGATTTGGTTTGTTCTCGTTTTGAAATTTATAAAAATCAAATAATACAAGAAGATAAAAAAAAAGTGGAAAATGAGGAAACTAAAAATAAATAGGAGGAGAAGAATAAGATGAAGAAAAAAATAGAATAAAACTCATTCATTGGAATTGTACATCAATTACAATTGCACTTTCCTGGACGTATTGTTTTTATTCGTTTTTTTTACATAGGAATCGCCACTTATCAAGGCCCAGGGGCCCTCGGGAATAAGTGTTACAGAGTGTACAGTAGTCAATGGGACAATATCATAGGAATCGTTAGTAGTGTAAATTTGGTAAATTGGATTACTTAAGGGATACGACACGTCGAGAACTTGTTTATATTGGACTTGGAGACGATCATATTGTAGTCAGCTGGAAAGCAGGCAAACGGAAGCCAGTGCCACAGGTGTGCAGTTCTAGCTTTGTTCATGGAATCTACGTTTAGGCTTAGGCACAGATAAAGAGTGGGGAAAATTATTGATAATTTTTTCAGCTAGACGAATATTTCTCGTGTAAGTTTGGGGAGTGTGGACGATAGACTGAAGTTCATATGAACACTTGCCATGAAAATAACGATAAAGCAAAGACAAGCTCGCAACGTCCCTTCGGTGAGAAGGAGGTCAGGGAAGAGAAAAATGCATTCCCTACGAGGCTACAAAATCTATTTTTAACTCTGTCAAGGCAGGATAAGTTTTTCCAACAACTCCTGCCCAGACAACAATACTCCATCCTTTGACGCACCTGGCTCTTATATAAGTAGAGAATTGCATCAGAAGTGAAATATCTACTGGATCGATAGAAGGATCTCACCATTTTTCCAGCGACCTTGACATCGTATTTGATGTACATGTTGCATTTCAGATCACGGTTAAAGATCAAGCCCAGAAGCTTGTCAGAACATAGAACCTGCTCCAAACAAGAACCATTAATTTCAATTGATGCCAGATGGAGATCAAAGTGTTGATGGTGTAAAGACAGAAGCTTGGTTTTAGATGCATTAAAAGTAACCAGCCACTTATTTCCCCATTTTACCACGTGCTCAAGATCAGTGCAGAGAGAATGAAAGAGAACTTAGTCGTTTACGGCCTTTGATGTGCTGCCATATATGGTAGTGTCGTCAGCATAAATGTGTAGAAATGATCTAAGGATGTGATTTGGAAGATCATTAATGTAGATCAGGAAGAGACTTGAGCCCAAGATGGACCCCCGAGGGACTTCAGCATTAATACAATGATTTTCTGTTTTCTGCTCATCGACAACTACTCCTATGAACCTATCAGAGAGAAATGATTTAATAATTGAGAAGACATTTCGAGCTATACAATAGCTTGAGATATCGTGAAGTAGACTGTTTATGTCATACCCTATCAAAGGCCTTTGATATGTTAAGAGCAATTACATTAGAAAGGAAGCCTCCGTCGAGAGATTCGCTAACTCTATGTGATATAACCGTAAGCACATCTGCTGTAGATCTAACAGAACTGAAACCATATTGCATGTTACTAGGAAGGTTGGTTTGCTGAGGTGGTGGCCTACTTCTCTATTTAACATAGATTTCAGTAACTTACTCATGACGCACAGAAAACTTATTAGTCTGTATTGAGAGGGTTGGTTGGTTGTTTTTGTTTTACGGCATATCAACCCTTTTCGGGTTATTTAATGCCGAATCCAAAAATTTTGAAGAAAAATTTTTAATAGAATATATTTGTTGTTTTCAAATCAGTTTCTATTTAACCCATAGTTGGGACCCTAACAGGTACTACCACTCCGGGTCAGAGTGAACCTGGGAGCAATGGTAATTAAAGGGTGGCTCCACACTCCCCAAAACCCGCAAGCTGGGGCCTCACCACTGGATATAGTTTAAGGTCATATTGAGGACCCTGTATTGAGAGGGAGTTACTGATCGCCTGAATTCTTAAATACAGGGCATACTGATGGGATTTTTTTTCACTAAGGTGTCACAACTTTTTAAGGCCACAAGGACCACTCCAGGATAAGGATGAAATGAGTACCAAGTAGACGGTGAGATAACGTTGTGATGATGCGTCATCATGGAAATTTGGGAGAATTTGTTTTCATTGTACTTTACAACGACGACGGTGTAGTCAGTTGGGAACCAGCCCTACGACACAGTGTTCCACAGATGTATATTTCTATGAAACTTGTTGCAACTAGAGTTTTACTTTATAATGTTTTACTAGGGAGTGAAGCCATGTCGAGCACTTGTCATGAAGATAACGACAGAGCAAAGAAATACTAGCAACGGCTCTTCTGTGATAAATTTTGGAAACACGTGATGTATTCCACATTTGATAGGTTTCGTGTATGGATGGTTTTCTATAAGCATCTTACGTTGTTATTGTTCAAGGTATTATATCGGCAAACTGTCCAGATAATGTGGACTTTAATCTTACGACAAAACTTGTTTGTTGATAGTGAGCATCCTGCATGTAAGGGATTATACTTGAATGGAAGTCTTTATAGTAGTGAGGCTTTTAGAACATTTCGCTTCGTTCCTAAAACCTCGGATTAATTATTTCTTATGGATGTTGTCCAATGTTTCCAAAAAAAAATAAAAGCAGTTTAAACGATTATCTCTTCCATCCCGAATAGCCGAATAAAGTAGACTGGTTTTAATAACATATGGTTGTACTGAGTTGGAAGCTCAACTTTTCTTTCTTCTCGATTATAGTTGTTTTGTTTTTTTTCTTTAATGTTTTTGCTTAGTCTCGTAGTTCTTGGTGTTCATTTTTTTAATAGGTTTTACTTGGCTTTTTCTTACATTCATACTTCTTTCTTTATTTCCTTTCTTATTCACTAGTGTTACCAAGTATCTATCTATCTGTCTGCTCATCTATTTATCAGACATATCTATCTGTCTATTTATATATATATCTATTTTGTAGATGTTATTTATTTGTTTCAAAAGTATCGCAAGCAAAAACAAATAAATAACATCTACACAAAACGCGATACATCGAGCAGTCGCGCGATATAGCCCAGAGGTAGGAGTTAAGGCTCTAACCATGAGGTCCCGATTTCGAATATCGCTAGATTCAGCCACGCTAATAAGTCGAAGACGAAAAACACGCGTCAGTGGATAATTATATTTTCAACAATATCTATTTTGTATATGTATATATATATACATATATTAGACATTAAGAGGAGATTATAGATAGATATATCATCGGCAGTCACTCGTGTCCGAGTAAGACTGTCCTCCGTTGTGGCTTCTGTGGGTCCTCAGGTCAGCATAGAGCCCAATCCGAGACCCAATTTGTCTTGTGCAATTTGGGCAGATAAAGGTAGTGGTGGTGGGGTGGGGTTGGGTGTGTCTGGTTAATAATCTGTCCTTTCTGTGCTTGCGTTTATCCTTAGCAGCTTTATTTAGGTCACTACTATAAAGCGCAGCACCTTTGTGGACAGCGCTCCTCCATGCCAACCTGTTCCCAGCCACGTCCTCCCATGTCTC
>NC_136511.1:58770034-58845034 GCF_053919585.1 Euprymna scolopes | reverse complement strand
TATATATATATATATATATATTAGCAGGGAGATCCGACGTTTTCCGGGATTGAATGGGACTGACAAATGTTCCACTATCCTATACTTTATTGTCATCGAAATCGCACAGTTGTTAATCAAATCGATTGATTGCCAGCTCCAGTTGACTTCTCCGCAGTAAACCGTGAGAAACTTTCACCTGCCTCCCTACAGTGACTTAGTTCACAATACATTTTAGTCTATATTGCACTAAAGAGACTCTCCTGTTGAGTCTATAAAATTATTTGTAAATAATGGCTTTAAAGTTTATAAGATAAAAGTGAAGTATCATGGTTCAATTGTGCTATAAAAAGAAATATTAATTACGAACGCGTCCATGTGTTATAAAAGAATATACATCTGATTTTATACGCTTGAACTTTCTGCTTGTGCGGTGATACAACGTCTCCAATAAACTTGTGGTGTTAGTTAGTATAAAAGTGTTAATTTTGGTCAAAATGGGGCTTCTTTCTTCGATCCGTTTTTTCTATTATTGATTTTCGATAGTTATCGGACGCATTCTGATACCAAACTTACATAAAAAAAACACTCAAAGACACATCTAGTACCTTCGTGTGAAATTTTCCACAAAATCAAGCTAACTGTTTCCGAGTCTATGAAAAACGAACTATCAAACACACACACGCGCGCGCACGTACGAGCACGCACATAGAAACACCAATTAAATTCCTTACATATGCAGCATATCATATATATCTATAATATAAAGCTGAATGTGTGTGTGTGTGTGTGTGTGTGTGTGTGTGTGTGTGTGTGTGTGTGTGTGTGTGTGTGTGTGTGTGTGTGTGGTCACGAATAGGCTCCTATATGGTTGACTATTTTAAAAAACTGATTACATATAATGATAGAAGATGTATCGATACACGAGAATGGGTATGTTTGATCCGGCAGAACAGTGGTTCATTAAAATTGTGGGGTCTGTGTTCGCGCCTGGTCCACAAAGTACGGAAATAAAAAATGTAAAAGTTTAAAAAAAGACGTTTGCAAGTGTTTTTGATATAGATGTACATAAGAATACTTTGATAAGTATGTTTTAACTTAAATAGGGATGGTATAATAAAATTGTGGGGTGTGCGTTCGCGCCTGGCCTCCATAGAATGGAAATAGGCACAAACATTAATAAAGACTTTTCATATCTATCTGCGTAAGTATACTTTGATAATTATGTTTCAGTTTGAAGAAATATGGTATAATAAAATTATGGGGTGTTCGTTCGCGCCTCACCTCCATAGACTGGAAATATGTCACAAAGTTTAACAAGGTTTTTTAATATAGATATAGATCCACAGAATATTGTGAAAAGTGTTTCAGTGTGAACAGGTATGGTATAATAAATTATGAGGTTTATCTATTTTATTTTTACTTTCATCATATTTTGCTTTGGTTTTGATACCCCCAAATTCGAAGCTATCTCTTTACAACCCTTCCCTTTCATAACCTATCATACTTTCATAAATCAGAGTCTATTTATTGTAGGCTGTTTTCGAACCCAGTCAACGGCGGATACTTTTGCTAGGATATATATATATATATATATATATATATATATATATATATATATATATATATATATATATATATATATAAGCATAAACAAAGAGTTTTACATGCAAAAATACACAATCCCTCCAATACTGAAGTGTGGTTAAATATCCTTATTCCGTGGAGTTTCAAAGAATGTAAGGTTCTTTTTATCAGAGGAAAGAAACTAGTTAGCAGATCATTAAGAAAGCGTTATTAAGCGCTATTCCTTACTGTTGAATCCCACCCCCTTAAATGAAAATGGGGAAAATCAGAAAAAAAATGATAGAAGGGATAAAAAATATGTCGGAATAAAATAAACAATGGAAGATTAGAAAGACAGGAAGCACAAGAAAAATGAAGTATTTTTTTTTAAAAAAAAGCAACATAAATATCAAAAAAATACGTTTAGAAGAATACAGAAGCTCCGCCAGAACTCGAACCCGGCATGCAAAGCCCACAGTTCGCTTCCGCAAGTATTTCACTGAACCACTCGACATTTTTTCGGGTAAACGAAAATAAAAATATTTCATTTTGGAATTTCGTCTTTATTCCTATTTTCTTTCTCTTTCAACTTTTGTATTCCTTCTTCTTAAGTAACCGCCCCCGTCCCCCAATCTTGTGTTCCCTTCTCCTCGGTCCGTGGGCAATCTTAGTCCTAGTCTCTCCTAGTGTCTCTTGAAAAGCAATTTTATTCAGCTCACCTTTATCTGAAGGAATCAGCGTCTAATCGGATGGACACATCTGCTCGTTCACAGGACAACTTATAAAACGCACACACCCTAACAAAGTCTGAATTGTTGGGACAAGGAAGATTCAGTATATCCTCTCTCTCTCTCTCTCTCTCTCTCTCTCTCTCTCTCTCTCTCTCTCTCTCTCTCTCTATTTCTCTCCCTCTCTCGTTCTATATCTCTATCTATCTATCTATATCTGTGTGTATCTGTATGTGTGTATTTTTTACTATTTTCTTTCTGTTCCTATCTCTCTTTATTATTAATCTCTGTTTCAATGTTTCTCTCTTTCTCTCTCTCTCCCTCACATAAAAATGATGTAAAAACAGTGAATAATCCCAAGCTATTTCTACCTCTCTTCCTATGTCTTCTTTTCTATCTCCCCTCTCTCTCTCTCTCTCTCCCTCTCTCTCTCTCTCTCTCTCTCTCTCTCTATCTATCTATCTATCTATCTATTTAGCTTTCTATCTATCTATCTATCTATCTATCTACGAGGTACCTTAAATAAGTTTACAGGCATTTTTTGTACAGGCATTTAAAATTGTCGTAGAAACTTGAAAATTTATTATTATTTACTATTGCTATACATATTATGAGATGACTGATCAATTTTTATGATTTATGGTTCAAATGAGCAGGAATTAGAATACGCACTACGAAAGCATGATTCTCACAGCTGGTGAATTTACAAAAATGCACTAGCTGTGAGAATCAGGCTTTAGTAGGGTGTATACCAATTCCTGCTGTAGCTGATCATCGGAATCTGAAATCATAAAGGCCTAGTTTCAAAAAGAGCCCTATGGCTTTGTACCCTTCTCTCAGTGCCCCACTCCTCCCTCAACCTGAACCCGCTGGTCTGCTTCGTTTGTTCATATGTTGAGAATATCACCAACATGATTTACCAAAAAAAACAAAGTCAGGTAGATCACCGCTATCCACCGAGTATTCGCCTAGCTCCCGCCGGCGTTTGTTGAAAAGGCATGCTCCCAGTTCCGGACCCGTATAGGGGCGGTTTTTGAGATTGAATGCGGCTACATTGAAGAGATGTAATTTCTACTACATAATCAAGTTACCTAAATTGATTTTCTCAATAAAAGTTTTAAAATAAAGCTGTAGTGTTGTTTTCTATAGGGCGACAAATTTATCGTTCCCCACTGTACGAAGAAATGCGTCCTTTAAAAATGATGAGATTGACAATATATACGGCATAACGAAACATAAATACGTCGCTTCACAATCTAAATATAATTGGTGGTTCGTATTTTACCAAAGATTGTCTGCAAGCACCACCAGGTCTTTGCAAGGTATTTCAACGAGTATTATTACAATCTTGTAAAGTATTTAATGAAACCGCAAGTATGGAGTAGACCATACTAGCGTAAAAGCGAAAAACAGAAAAGCAGAAGTAGTGGGGAAATATAATCGTGACACCCTGCACTGAGGATTTCTCAAAAGATAAAACATTAGTGTCTGTAGGTATTTAATTATTATTATAAATAATTATGTCAGCCCTTTAAGAAACTCGTTTCTTATCGTTGAGCACGTTTAGTTGAAATAAAGTCGATCAATTTAGCTCGCATGTACAGGATCATCATATAATGATGAGATCACTGACAGACGTAAAAAAAAAATTGAAATAAATGCTTAAATTTGAACAGTATTTCTCGCGATTAACGGTGGCCGAATGGATTTGGTCCTCCCTAATTGAGTCAGAAATAGCTTCGTTGCCGAGTTCGAATCGGTCGACCGGTGTTAATCGTGACATTCTGTACTGATGATTCCCGAAAGGATGTCTGTAGGTATTTAATTATTATAGTAAATAATTATATATATATATGTACAGAAAATACAAACATATATATATATATATATTTGTATTTTGTGTACAGAAAAAAATAAGAGCGTATTTATATTTTGTATTTTGTGTAGAGAAAGTTGTTAGATGAGACAAGTCATTAGTACCGTCCGTTTCAAGCTCGATAATTAGGACCGTTTAAGATGTCCATATCAAGTTCTCTTCAGCCAATATTCATCTCTCATTATCTAATTATCGGGCTTGAAACCGACGGTACCAATGACTTGTCTCATTTAACAACTTTCTATACACGAAATACAAAATATAAATACGCTCTTATTTTTCGGATTTTCCTTTTAATTGAGCAGTCTGCTGGATTTCTTTTTCTAAAAAAAAACTAATCATAATCATATATATATATATATATATATATATATATATATATATATATATATATATATATATATAACTACTTCATTTATTCACATAAATTTAATATACGAAAGTATAGATTTATGCGTAAACTTTAAGTATTTACTTCAAAAGTGCTCAATACGTAAGTAGAGCTAGTTAGTAATTTATAAAATATATATAGCGATTAAGCTACACTGAATATTCTACGTTTCATCCAACTATAGGATTCTTCATATATATATATATATATATATATATATGTGTATATATATATATATATATATATATATATATACATATATATAGGATTCGTCATATATATATATATATATATATATATATATATATATATATATACATACATATATATGTATGTATATATATATATATATATATATATATATATATATATATATATATATATAACTTGGGAGTTACCACTTTAGTTGAATAAGAATTTTTTTTAAAACTGTTGTAAAGTGCGATTGTTCGGTCAGATATAGACTACAGTGTGTCGTTTTCAGGGATATGAGGTGAGGGGGGCGAAGAATAGAATTGTCGGATCTTTTTATGCTATATTTTAAATGAGCATGACAAACCATATATATATATATATATATATATATATATATGTATGTATATGTGTATGTGTGTGTGTGTGCGTGTGTGTGTGTTGCCTTTTCATTTATTTTTACATATACACTTGGGTATCGAACATTCGTGAATATGTTTCCATCAACTAGTTGTAACCGACAATCGAACTCATCAGATGATGAGGTCGTAAGATGGTTACAACTAGTTGACTGAAACTAACTCATGAATGTGTGGCAATTCTCATTCGTGTTTGTAAAAATAAATAAAAAGTATATTTTACTCTATCTTGTTACAGAGCGTTCTTGCATAAACCTCGTTAATTTCATTGGATGTTTTACCTCTGAAATATATTAACTTTGAATAATATATATGTGTGTGTGTGTGTGTGTGTGTGTGTGTGTGTGTGTGTGTGTGTGTGTAATAATGTAAGCAAACGATAAGGTATTTGCAGCTTCTCTTCCAATTTTCGGATTTTTAATCATGCCCAAGCGTATTATATTTCCATTTTGGTGGATTGATAGTTGTTACTTCTTCTGATGAGTTAAGAGCAAAATAGATTCATTGATTGATATATTAATTAAGAGAATGATTCTGTGCTACGAAACAGATACTGGCAAGAATTGTAAATATCAACTGAATTAAAGGAATAAATTGTAAGATGGTTAACATCATGAAATTTGGAAAATTGACTTTTGTCCTTTATTCATTATATTACTCTCCGCTTATCTCGGCATTGTTTCCGGTCGTCCTGGACTTTCCATTGCCACTCGACTCAAACAGTGCGGATTCAGGATAGGTGTGGTTGTTGATTGCGCAACCCTTGCCTCACAATTACACGCGCAACTGCCCCTACAGGGGATATCCTTTGTCTTTCGAGATTGAATGTAGGCATCGCGCGCGGTCTGTAATTACATTGAGCTTTTTAAACATATAAAAAAGAAATATAAGTGAATAAAGAATATTTCCACACACACACACACACACACACACACACACACACACACACACATTATTTTTTTACTGTAATAATTATTAAATACCTACAGACACTAGTGTTTCATCCTTTCGGGAATCTTCATATATATGTGTGTGTGTGTGTGTGTGTGTGTGTGTGTGTGTGTGTGTGTGTGTGTGTGTGTGTGTGTGTGTGTGTATAAAAAACGTTACTAATAGCTTTTACACTGATATAATAATATTCTTCTAAAATCTGTATTCCTTAAATAACCACTAAAAGTAGAGCCGGATGTTTTAATGCTAACTAAAAAAGGATAACTATTAAAATTATATTGGAAGATCCCACATCAATTTATATATTACCCTTGGCAATGATTTAATCCTATAGATTGGTTTAAATACAAAAAAGGTAATGTTTTTGACTGATACTTTCGGAGATATTCTTGGCCTGCTGATGTGATTTTCCCTAGCAGGGTGGTCACTGAAACATATTTGCATATGTGTAGCCACTAGTTTTCATATTCAACATATTCATATTGCTCTGTCTAAACATTGAGCACTCTTTGGTTGACACATTTTGATTTGGTATTTGTTTAAATAACTAAACAATACTACCAATAATATATATATATATATATATATATATATATATATATATATATATATATATATCCTCTCCGCCTGTCTGTCTGTCTGTATAGCTTTTAGGAATTTCTCTCATTCTTATCTCTTTCATTTTTATCTTATTTTCTCCCCTTCCTTTCTCTTCCCTCTCCCCTCGTCCTCTCTCTCTAGTTATGTCTACCTCTCTTACATTTACTTTTCTTTCTCTAATTTTCTCTCTAGTTATCTCTCTTTATTTCGGCCACCTCGTAACATTACTTTATGTTGGCCTTTAGACCACACATTTCAAGTATGTTGTTTGTGACAAAGGGGAACTATTGCTGTTTTCGGTCTGAATCTGTTCATATACCATTTGGCTATTTAATTTATTTTTTTTTTAAATCAAGCGATATTTTTAGTTCCCTTTCATCAAGTTGCTTCATTCTTTGTTTGGAGCGATTTTTATAAGAAAGACGTCGGGATTAAGCAGCAATTAATTCAATAGTTACACAAAAGCCGAATCTTTATCGTTATTCGCATTTCAAATTATAAATCAGAACTTAATGCAACATTTTTTGTCTCCTCAGTAAATAGCAATCAAAATTAATAATTGCAGTTAATATCAAGAGATTAGGAGTAAATACTCTTAAGTTATTATTAAGTTGCTTCTTATGACCACAAAATGGAATTTAAATCGTTTCGAAATGGATTAACCTTAATCCGTTCAATGATTTGCCTGTCTATTCTTGTCTCTCTCTCTCTCTCTCTCTCTCTATCTATTTATCTATCTATATATATATATATATATATATATATATATATATATATATATATATATATATATATATATATATAGTTAGCCAAATGGAATTCATATGTGGTCTATAGATTTTCGTAATTAGCACATAAATCGAATGCTAGGATTTAGAGAGAAATAATATATATATATATATATATATATATATATATATATATATATATATATGTATGTATGTATGTATGAATTCTGCTAAAATGCCAGAGTGATAGGTTAAAAAATATTCCAAAAGAGTGTCCAGGCTCGATGAATAATCCAAAGAAAAATGTTGATGGTCAAATGTATATAAGCATATGATATTATCCCAAAAGGATTTAAATCCAAATTAATGTAATGCAAAATCTAATTTGACATTAATATTCAAAATCATGTCGTAGAATTTGATTCACTGAAAGAAAAAATGTACGAATAATCAATATTAGCCACGTAAGCTTTCATCTAATGACAAAAAAAATGATTAAAGTTTAAACGCAAGTTATATACTAGGGATTGGCATATATACTGTTTTTTTTAGGAATATTAAAAACTGTTTCCAAGCACCGGAGGTCAATGTGACCCAAACATAGAAAAGAAAAATATACTGAAAAATATAATTAATGTCTAAACTGATACACGAGGATGGTGAAGAGAAAGAAAACCTAATCTTATAAGTCAAAAAGAAATTCGCCTACTCTTAAGCCAAAAACGTAGACATTCGCATGCATACACTGTAAACAAAGTACATATACACAAATAAAAGAATAAGAATATACACATGTAAGTATCCATTTAAATACACACACACACACACATATATATATATATATATATATATATATATATATATATATATATATATCATCAGTAAATCTCAGCCACCCATAGATATATCTACACTATCGAAAAAGCTCTTTAATTATATATCATAGATTCTCACGTCGGTCTCAACGTATGAGGTTCTGACAAATATCTCTGTTTATCGTTGTTTCATAGCACATGAATCCTGCTAGAGACTTGCAGACATGATCACATTGGACACAAGTGCAAGGAGTGAGAGAATTGAGAGAAATCGTCGCTGATATATTTACAATTTCTTTTCTTTTTTTTTTCTTAGCATAGTTTCCTTTTATTTTTGAATACAAGCCACGGAGAAGTGTTTGATTCGCTGATGATGCATACTCTTCCAGACACCTCTATCACTAGCATTAAGTTAAAAATGCCTGCCATTGATCTGGACCGCTGTGATATTAGCTCTCAATTTGTCTTTGTAACGTAGCCAAGGACTTCCAGCATTTCGGTTATCACTATCAAGGTGGCTGTACAATAGTTGTTTCGGTATCCGACTATCGTCCATGCGAACAGCATGGCCTGCCCAGTGAAGTGATTTAATCAGGAATCCTTCTTTTCCACTGATATCACAACGTGTAAACAAGTCTGCATTGAATATCCGGTCTTTAAGACTAAAACCACAAATCGTGGTTTTACTTAAACGGAGACATCTCTTGTGGAAGACGTCAAGTTGCTTAATTTGGTTACGATAAGACGTACATATCTCTAATGCACACAGCAGCATGGTAAGTATGAAGGTTTTATACACTTCTAATTGTTTTCATGCTAATTCCTTGATTTTTCCACAATTGGGCACTCAGCTTTTTAAATGCACTTCTAGAAATTCTGTTCCCTATTTCATCATCGATCGATGCACTTGAATTTACAACACTACCAAATATGTGAAGTCTTGGACATATTTCAGATTGTTTCCATCAACTCGGATAAGCGTTACTGGAAAATTGTGGACTGGCTGATTTTGTTTCAAACCGTGTACCTGCTTTGGTTTAGGTCGAGGTTGGTGAATGACTTTGGTTTTATTTATGTTGATGGCTAAAAAAGTTGAGCTTCTTCGAAGGAGGTTGCAAACAGTGCGGTATCATCTGCAAATAGCACATCCCTGATAGTTGTAGAACGAAGGAGCGTTTTTGCTTTGAGGCGCTGATGAGTGGATATTCCTCCTTTTGTACGGAACTGAAATTTTACTTCAGCATCAAAATTTGAAAATGCGTGTTTCAACATAATAGAGAAGAATAAAACAAATAGAACTGCAACCATAACATATCCTTGTGTCATTGGTTACAGTAAACTGTTTAGAAAAGTTCCCATTTGACACGACTGATGCTTTCATACCCACATGTTGTCTGAAACGCCAAGCTACATATGTGAGCAAGCAATGTTTAGGACTCATTTTATCGTTTCCTTCCTGGCATGGGAAAAGCAGTGCTGTCCCTAAAAAAGACTGCTTTGTCATTGATGGTAGACACGGACTGCGCAGTTTCTCACGTGTAGAACGGCCATTGCCCATCGATCGCCACAATGTAGATATCCAGATAAGGACGCCTAGTAAAATCATTCCCCTGTCCCCGTCGCCTTCAACCAATCGCCAGTGCACTTCTTACATGTATGACTACGTAAAAAGCTCAAGATTTTATGTTATTGTCAGAAAATCCGCACAAAAGATTTAAGGAGGAAAATCTCATGTACAACAATCCACACCTTTTAGAGCAGCAGTTAACACAAATTCGGTGCAAGAAATTGCCACAGAAACGGTGAACAATGGTCCTTAGGTTTTACATTAAAGTTTCCTAAGGTGCATGCCTTAACTAAGACTAAGTATGCATTACTCCTAGTGGTTTTAACGCGCTCCCAGACACTTGGTATTTCCTTGCTATGACGCGAAAAGAATTATATATACTAGCGGTTCAGTGCGGCTTTGCTCGGGCCCTATGCACTGTTCATAACTTGTCCTACGTGTGAATAAACTATATGTAGGATTTCAAATGTTTAGACGAAAAATTGTCTGAGTAATTTCGTTTAGAATTATATATATATATATATATATATATATATATATATATATATATATATAATTCTAAAAATAAATAATAATAAAATATAATAATAAAAAAATTTTGAAGGATAAGATATAGGGAAAATATTTTCTGATGTTTTTCCATATAAGGAAAATGGATTCCATATTGTTCATTGTTAAAGTGTTTTTATTCAATACATCTGATAAAAGGCTGTTCATGTGAAAATTTTCAAACGACATAATGTTTGAATTCGTCCGAATAGTCTTGAAACAATTGTAACTAACGATAAAATACACTATTTGTTGCTATCAGTCTATTCCTTGATGTCTTGGTTTTTTGTTATAACAATATATGAATGGTCAATTATGAAATATGATAATTTTGTAGCTTACAGTTTTAAGTCATCTCATTCTGACTTAAAACTTATTGGTATATGAACGATTACCGAATGTTCAATTATATAAACCCAGTAAAATTCGGAATACTATAAATAAGATATATATATATATATATATATATATATATATATATATATATATATATATATATGTGTATATATATATATATATATATATATATATATATATATATATATATATATATATATGTATATATATATATTTAGGCAGCATTTTCTCATTTAGACAAATATTATTGAATAGCACGGAATTATTCTGTTTTACCATTTTCCTTTTTGTCTTCTCAAATCTCCGAATAGTCCTTTTTGTGTTTTTCTCGAAATTGTATATGTTGGATCCATAATCGCGAGCGCTTTCGACAGAAGATCTTCTATCATCCACAGGCATATTGTAGAAATAAATGTAGATTGTTTTTTAATTTACTTATATATATATATATTCCTAGTCACATGGTAATTTGTTACAAGTTAGGTGGGCGGACATTTTTTTTTTACATATATTAAACAGATTTATATATACAAACACATATATACATTATCAAACATTTATCCCAAACATTTCAAAACATTCCGGCTGCACTCATAATTAATATTATTTATTTGAGGCTTCTTTGTTTTAATGTACAATGCTTCGAGTATTCTTAGTCTATTTATATTTCTCTCACTCTGCAATACTCTTGTATTTTCTACCATAATTCTTCGAAATTCCGAATGTTGGCCGCCATGTCCCTTCAAATGTTGTGATATGGAGCTAGAGTCAGAGAGGTGGAGAGTCAATCTTCGCGACAATATGTTAGTTGTTGAGCCAACGTAGCTACTAATATTGGAGATACCCTCTCCTATTGGGCAGCAAAATTTGTAAACTACATTGGTCCTTTCCAACAGGTCATTTGTTTGCGAAATGCTGTTTTTCATTACAAGGCTTGTTGTCTGTATTTTTTTATAATATATAATAAATTTTATTTTTTTATTATTTTTGGGAGCCACATATCTACGGATTATATTTTTAAGAATACTCGCATCGATTTTTGAGTTTTTGTGTAACTGATTACGGTAATATATATTAACAGGTTGATAATTTTCTTGAATATTACTAATTTGATTCAAATTACTAATGGCTAATTTTATTTCTTTATCTACAAGAGAGTTAGGGAATTGATTATTTACCAACACTTGTTTTATATTTTTTAATTCATTAAAGAATATTTTTTTTGCTGGAGGAAATCACCTTTGCACGGTGTATAAGATTCCTTATTATATTAGTTTTATAGCGGAATAGACATTCACTTTTAAAATTTAAAATACAGGAATTAACGGATGTAGGTTTTTTTAAAAAACGGAGGTGATAAATTCATCGCTACTAGAGTCAATAAGAACGTCTAAAAATGAGATTTTATTATTAGTACTTAATTCATATGCAAAGTTAAGAACTGAATTATTCTGAAAGATACCCTTTAAATATTCTATTTCCTCTGTGTTATTGACAAATCGAACGTAAATAGAAGGCTTCTCTATTAAATTAAATACCTTGTTTTCTAGATCAGCCATATAAAAATTACTAAATGTTGGTCCCAATACGGAACTTATTGCCACGCCATTCACCTGTGTGTATATATTTCCCAGATGATCAAAGAATGGGACTTTGGTTGTACACATTACTAATAATTTTTTTAAGATTATTGAACTCATTTTAAGTGGAGGAAGGGTCGGATTGTTATATATGTTCTTTATGATAATTTCAATGGTTTCGTTCACTGGTATATTTGTAAATAGATTTTCAACATCTAAAGATATATATATATATATATATATATATATATATATATATATATATAAATTTTCAACATCTAAAGATATATATATATATTCAACATCTAAAGACATATATATATATATTTATATATATATATATATATATAAATATATATATATATATATATATATATATATATATATATATATGACCTGTGTCAATCGCTTTATTGCAGATTAGTAAAATATCAATGTTTCACTAAGTATATGTCACAAAAAATAATAATCAGAAAAGTTGGAAGGTTTTAGGATGTCGGAATCGGAAAAAAATGTGTGCATATTTTTCGATGTCAAAAACGATTCCTATACTTATTTTTTGTTTGATTTTGTTTGAAACAAAATCTTCTACTGCTGGTTATAATAATAAAATAATAAATATTGATTGATTTAAAACTAAAACAGTAAAATTTAAAACTATAGATCACCCCTCACCTCACATACGTCATTTTTGCGTTTGACAAAATATATGCAAATTTAACATTTGTTTTTACGGTAATAGAGAACGAATAACCATTTTAAAGTTAAATATTTAGAGGTTTATAAAGAATTGGAATCGGCAATTGTATCGAAATCAGTAATTATATCGGAATCGGGAAAAATATTAGAATCGTCCCATCACTAGTAAATTGTTTTTGAGCAAAATTACAGTAAGGATTCTAGACATAAGAATTGGGAGCATTGATTTTAATCTTCGAATGAGGACAATAAATAGTGAAAACTTAGGAATTCATTTCATCCATCCTCGGACTTGTATTTATTTTAGTATTTACAGAGTGTCCAAAAAGTTACTGAAGGATTTGAATTTAAAGAGATTCTTTATTTTTTTATGATATTCTTCTGTAATTTTAACAAAATCTAAGACATTGAGAATATTTTTTAAATGCAGAATTGAAACAGTCTTTATTTCTAAAAATAATGTCTTTTAAATGCTACCCATTTTCAGCTTCGCATATTTGTGCTCTTTCCAAAGTATTATTCATGACAGATTGCAGAATCTCTGGATTCCAATTTAACTCCCTTATTTCGTTCCTGATATTTTCCTTATATTCTTGCAGGTTTGGGGGTTTGTTAACATAGACTCTTTCTCTAAGATCTCCCCACACGAAAAAGTCGGCGTTAGTCAATTCTGGGGAACGTGGTGGCAATTTGGCATTGCCATAGTGAGAGATAATGTTCTCGCTAAGACATTGCCTGATTTTGGTAAAACAATTTCACAACTTGCGTACGTTGTTCAAAGCTATTTTTATCCATAATTAATTTTCTAAAATATTATCTGTTAAATAAGTAGAGAAAATACAATGGTATAATGACAAAGATATCCAACCTTTCAGTGACTGCATATATAAATATATATGTGCGTGTGTGTGTGTGTGTGTGTGTGTATCTGTCTGTCTGTGTGTGCGTATTGCTTGTTATCGTGGTTGATAGGTCAGTTCACGAATTTCCTTGTTTGTGCCGAAACACAAATATTCGTCTATTTTTGCACGCGTCTTTTTCGACATTATGCTAATTTTATTAACCTTCACGTTTTAAAAACACATTAGGTTTTTATTCTCCATGATAAAAAAACGTAGTTAATTTCTTGAATTAATTGGATTTAAGTCCGACACATTCGCCTCTTTGATCTCCTTTGATGTGTTCTAATGATTGTATTAGTTACTCGAAAAGAACCTTTGATATTTCTTTGTAGGAAGGAAGGTCGGTTGAATGAGAGGATAAAAAATAATGAAGAGAAATAAAGAGATGACAGCGAGAAAAGAAGAAGTCGACGGCGATGAAGATATATATATAGGCATGGAAGTAGAAAAAGAAGAAGGAAAAACTGAAGCAGGTGAAGGCGACGACAATAAAGAGGAAGAAGAAGGTGACGACGAGAAGAAGAAGAAGAAAAAGAAGAAGAAGAAGAAGAAGAAGAAGAAGAAGAAGGCGACGGCGATGACGACGGTGGCGGCGAAGAAAATGAAGATATAGGCGTGGAAGAAGAAAAGAAGAAAAAAACTGAAGCGGTTGAAGGCGACGACAACAAGGAGGAAGAAGAAGAAGAAAAAGAAGAAGAAGAAGAAGAAGAAGAAGAAGAAGAAATTAAATATAGTTGAAGGAAAAGGAATGACTGAAACAAGAGAAGAAGGGTTCATAGCAGAAATATATATTAGCAATATATATATATATATGTATTAGTGTTGGGAAGATTAATCGGACTCGGGAATCGGAAAAATCGGAACTTTTGTCCCCCCCCCCGAAATGTTTTCTTACGCTTGTGAAAATATATGCACCTTTAACATGTGTGTTTATGGCAATTGGGAAAATAACAATATTATTTTAAATTTCAGAGATTTATAAAGAATCGGAATTGGAATCGGTAATTGTATCGGAATCGGGAATTTATTACGGAATCGGTAATTGTATCGGAATCGGGAAAATATTGGACACTAATATGTATAGAATAAATATATACAGAAAGTGGACAAAATAATGGAAACACATTGTGAATTTTGGTATCAATATATAATCTATAAAAACTGAACAATTAACAAAATGTTGGTTTCATGTTTGGAGCAGGATACGAGTCTCCCTGTTATCAAAATCGAAAATCACATAAAATCATCGAGTATTATGACTTTTGAATAAGAAATGAGGAGCTTTTACAGTATAGCACCCATATGAAAAAAGGGCCCTTGAGAGGAAAAAGTTTGCTAGTGCAAACCTTTTCTGTCCTCCCTTCAAACACCGGCCATATCTAGCTAATTCAGTTGCATTATATGTCATGAGTAATAAATAATATGTTTTTTTTTTTGCTGTTTTTTTTTGGGGGGGGTTACACAGTGGTCACCACTTATCAAGGACCGGAAGCCACTCAGGGATAAGGGTTATTGCAAGTACATTACGTTAGTGTGGAGATTTGATGAAGTATTTACTTAAGGGGGCGGTTCATTAGGAATTTGTTAACGTTGGACTTGCACACATCCAAGTTGTAGTCAGGTGGGAAGCAGGCAGACGGAACAGAGTTCCACAGGCGTGCAGTTCTAAGAAAGAAGCTTTGTTTTTGGTAATTATTTAGAATTACATTTGATTAAAAAACAAAATTACAGAACAATATGCATGATATAAGTATTCGTCACGGAGCGAAGATGTCATCTTCTAAAAATCGCGTAAATTGATTAATTTTTTTTAATCATATTTTACGAGTTTTAACGATTTAAAGTTTTAATTATTTTGAATACAAAAATAAATCTATGTAGTCAAATTGAATTGTCTCCCTTGCATTTTGGAAAAATATAAAACAATATCGTCGCTCCCGGCCTTCTCGTGGCTTCCTAATATAATTTGATTTTCTGAATTAAAAAAAACAAAAAACTATTTGATCAATTTACAGGATTTTTAGAATTTATTATCTTCTTTCCGTGACGAGTATAAAACAGAATTTGTATTTTTTAAAACAGAATTTGTATTTTTGTTTTTTAAGCAAATTAGCTGCGTGTTCTTTATTACATAGAAATTATGATACAGAACAATTGAATAATCTAGATATGACCAACGTTAGAAAGGCTAGAGGGGGTCCGAAAAGTGTTGCACCAGAAACTTCTTTTCCTCTCAAGGGCCAGGTTTGATATTCCTGAGACAATATATGCGTATCTTATGGAAAACATGAAACCAACATTGGTAATTGTCTGCATTTTCGCATGGAGGAGAACATGACCAAGAACTGCATATACTCCATCCCATGCAGTTGCAGAAAGGTTTACAAGGGTGAAACATGCTGCCCCCCAAAGTAAGGGTGGGAAAACACCGAAAAGCGGTAACTAAAGGGGAGACGGAAAAATCGGGTATAGCCAATCACGTCTGGATGGACATAACAACCTACTGAGCAAACCAAGCGTAGAGCTGAATGCAATTTGGACACCTCTGATAGAGAAAACCTTGAATAACAACATAGGTTTATCTATTTATCAACAAAAACCGACTAAGAATTGTCCTAGTGACATATGACCTAGTGGTCCTAGACGTTTTATCAAAGTTTACAGTTACCGAAAGGTGCTGAGTTCAATCCTGAACGAAGGCAGTGAAAAGTAACATTCAAAACAGAGAATGAGCAACTATGTCCCAGAGCCTAGCTGGAGTCCGAACACGGTACTCCCGTAATAATAATAAAGGGTTGGGTTCGAGACTCCTAACAAACGGTTCCCCAGTTCGATACAAAACACCTGATGAAGACCGGAGGGCAAAACGGCTGAAACGTTGTGACTATAACAACTAAGATGAGGAAGTCAGTCCGACAATCTCAATAAATAAAACCAACATTTTGGTAATTTTGCAATGTTTATGGATTTGAAACAACTATTAAATGCTGAATAATTCGCAAGGTGCTTTCATTATTTTTGTCCAACCCCGGTCTACAAACAATAATAAAAGGAGGAAAAACGAAAAGAGTGTTTCGAGGGTAGATGAAGAAACAGACACATACTGGAAAGATACTGTGTGTTTTTGTGTGTTTTGTGTATATATATATATATATATATATATATATATATATATATATATATATGTATGTATCCATTCACTTTTTCCATGATAAAGAATTAGATGGAATCAAGCAATTGCATCGACAACGGACAACGCAAGACCCAAAGTGGGTTTCGATGTACTGCATCTCATCAGTGACGTGCTCCGATATGGGTGCGAACCCAGGTCGTCGCACGCATGAGGTGTGCAACACTGCCGACCTAACCATATGGGCAACGGCGCAATCTATTTGTTATGCCTCGATTTTAATTTTTATATTTTTATCTAGTTTTGCATTCTACTATATGACAAGTACCACGTGTGACGACCAAGAAACATTCATATCGAACGCGCCCCTCCCTTATCAAAGAACCTACTGTTGATTTTGCATACTGGGTTTTTCTGCTTGTGTAATATTACTTTTCAAATGCACTTTTAATGTTAGACTGTATAACATGTGAACTTTGTTCAAAATCGTCTGTTCCTTCTTTAATTGATTTTTTCGATTATAGATTATCGATTCTTATCGGGGACATTCCGATACAAGACCTACATAAGATCACTGCCAGATACATAAAATATACAGGTGTGAAATTTCATAAAAATCAGCCAAGCCGCTTTGGAGTTGATTTGGGAACGAACTACACACACACACACATACACACACACACACACACACACACACACAAACACACACACACAAACACAGGCACAGAAACACACAGAGACAAGGTTCCTTATTGTTAGACTGTGCTGGTTTTCATATGCATCTATATAGAAAGAGAAAGAGAATGATAAATAGACAGACAGACAGACAGGCAGGCAGGCTGACAGACAGATTAGTAGATTAATAGACAGATAGGAAGACAAACAGATCGCTAGTCGATAGATAAATAGATAGATACGAGTACAAGGAATGCAAGAAGAAAAGCGTTTATATATATATATATATATTAGCCGGGAGACCCAACATTGCTCGAGATTGAATGATCAACGAATGATTCAGAATCCCATATTTTTATTGTCATCCAAATCGGTAAATCGCCCATTTTCAATAAAATCCATCAACTATCTGCTCGATTTGGGGACTCATCGTGGTGTACCAGGAGTAAACTTAACATGCCTCTATGCAATGACTTAGTCCCCAATACGTTATAGTCTACATTACACTGCAGAAAACCTACTGTTGATTTTATAAAATTATTTTTATATATAATGGCTTGAATTAAAGTTTAAAATGCAAAATCAGTATCATGGTTGAATTGTGCTCGAACACGTCCCTGTCATGTCAACAGAAACTGTTGCTGATTTTATATGCCTGGTCTTTCTGTTTGTGCGGCGATAATGGTTTGAATTTAAGTGTAAAAAAAAGAGCGGAAAAAGAAGAAAGGGGAGAGGGAAAAGAATAAAGGAAGAAGAGGATACGAAATAATAAGAAAGAGAAAGAATAAAGATAAGAGGCAGAAGAAGAAGAAATAGAAGAAGAAGAAGAAAGAAGAAGAAGAAGAAGAAGAAGGTGATGATGATGATGATGATGATGATGATGATGATGATGATGATGATGATGATGATGACGACGACGACGACGACGACGACGACGACGACGACGACGACTACAGGTAGAAAGAAAAAAATAGCAAGGGAGGACGAGAGAAAGAAGAGAAGAGAATATGAAAGAATAAGAAAGAAAAGAAAAAAGAAAGATAAGAGGAGAAATAATTATAATAATAATAAGAAGGAGAAGACGAAGAAGAAGAAGAAGAAGAAGAAGAAGAAGAAGAATGCAACAATTACAACAACAACAAGAAAAATAACAACGAAAAGAAAAGGATAGAGTCAAAGAAATTAGGAGAGTGAAAATATAAGGATGAACACGAATAAAAAAGTTTAAAAAACAATCAACGGATATAAAAAATAAAGAGGAAGAAACGAAATAAATTAGTAGTAGTAGTAGTAGTAGTAGTAGTAGCAGCAGCAGCAGTATTAGCAGTAGTAATGCTTATTTTAAGAAAGAAATCAAGGGCCACTCTTGAAAATTATTTTTTTAGACAAAAATTTTTAAATACCGATCAAAGAAACATACATGCTGTATACATGATTACAGGCTACAAATGGGAAAATAACGAAGATGAATATAAACAGGAAACTTTGGGTTGAAATCTGGCAACCCTGGACAAGAATATGACAGTGACCACCTTGGATTTGCCTGGTTTTCGAATACTATATATATATATATATATATATATATATATATATATATATATATATAATGGTGTGAGAAAGCAACTCATAGTAATTTCGACGTGCTGTCGTTCTTCAATTAAGAAAGAAGTCCGCGAAAAAGGGAGCATTCGAAAGAAACAAGGCAAAAAAAGAACATTGGCTGCCAAGAGGTGCAGGACTGACGTAATAAATTAAAGATTGCCTATTGAAATGAGCTTTTATAATTCGTATTGAACTATGTGGCACAATATCAGTTTCTGATAATTTATTAGAACTTATTCATTTGTCTCATCTGGGTCAGTTCTATATTTAAAATACAATGATGTTAATAAACGCTTATTTGTTTAATGGTATTGGTTTCCCTGTCCATAAAAAAACTTATTTTGTGTGCCGTCAAGAAAAATATCAATTGTATCAAAACATATTTGTTGATTAAAAATATTTCACATTCCGTAGAAATTATACAGATCCTGCTAGTAAATAAATAATGTATTTATCACCTTTGTTTAAACATTGTACAATTTTATCATTTCATTATATATATGGGGGGGTGAGGGAGAGAAAGAAAGGAGGGGGAGAAAGAAACAGACAGCAATAGCACAACCTGAAATAACAAATAACTTAGCCGTTAAGAGCACTGTCCTAATCTGTTGTTATTTTTGGGAAAACCTGAGTTGCTCCCAGCTGTCCAGTCCTTAAGGAGCGAACAATCGTTGAAAAACGATTTGTCGTCAAGAAGAGAGAGAAAGAGAGAGAGAGAGAGAGAGAGAGAGAGAGAGAGAGAGATGTGGGGATGAGGAGAACAGAGAGAGACACAGGCGTGGAAATACAAACAGGGAAGAAATAGGAATTCAATCAAAATGAACAATAGAAAGAGAAATCGAGTGAAGTTAAAATCAATACTTTTCGCATTGTCCATATGTCTCCTGCCCATCTCATCTACAACTAACTCTAACCCTTACTTTTCGAAAGACGCGGCTCTATGATTATATTTCATTTCTTGGTGAATGGTTTTTGGTGCTAAAATTAATATCCTATTTTTATAGGATCAGCAAGAATAGGGAGGTGACGATGGCAAAGTGTTTAACGGCACGAACTGATGACCTAAGTGTGCCAAGTTCGAATCTATTCCGTTCTACAGAAATACTTTCACTTAGGGGTGTTCACGTTGCCGCTAACGTATGTACTCGACGTATTCCTGGAAAAATAGTCTGATTAGAAAAACATCGTGGAAACCAATGCTAACAATAGTCCCGTTGGGATGTGACGGTGGCTTAACTACAACCACTGCCAACAATTTCCATTATTACCTATCTGTGTTTAAAAACTAAACGAAAATTCCGTGAGCAAAGTTTCTTTTTTAGATCTACCTTTCCGTGGAGCACAATATCGCTGGGCTGCTTCCCAGTTGGTTACATATGGCCGTTTTCAAGTCTAATGTAAACAAGTTCTTGTTGATCCGTTCTCTTAAATAAACAAACACTACTCAAGTTCCGCCATTCAAAATCACCACGGTGTTGTCGCACCGGCCACTTGACCTTCATTAACCCTTATCCTCAATAGGTCTTTTGGACTTGATAAACACTGGCCCCGCCTCACTAGTAAAAAAAAAAAAGAAAGGCAAGAAAAAAAACTGTCTCATTATGAAAATAGATTTGTGTTATCGCTTTCCTTATTCGTAAGAGAGACATTTGTGTTACGATACGAATATATAGTAAGACATAAATATACATTGCTTTTTTATTATTATAGAGCGACCTATGGACGAAAATACTATATCAATTTAAGCCTGACCGACTGAATTTTATTATTATTATTATTATTATTATTATTATTATTATTATTATTATTATTATTATTATTATTATTATTTACTTATCGGATCTGAAATAGAACACATACACCAAATCCGTTGCCAAGGCCGCTGGAAAAATGGTGGAATCCTTCTGTCGATCCAGTAGATATCTCACTGCTGATGCAATTCTCTATCTACAGGTACGCCGAAGGATGGAGTGCTGTTGCCACATCTGGGCAGTAGCTGCTGGAAAGGACTTATCCTGCCTTGATAGAGTTCAAAATAGATTTCGTAGCTTAGTAGGGGATTCCCTTTTCTCTTCCCTTCAACCTATTTCTCATAGAAGAGATATATCGTTATTTTCATGGCAAGTGCTAGTCTGAGCTTAAGTCTGTGGTTCCTCCCCGCCAAACTTTCACGGGGAACACGCGTCTAGCTGAAAACACTATCGATAATTTCCTCCACTCTTTATCTGTGCCTAAACCTAAACGTAGATTTCATGAACAAAGTTTCTTTCTAAGAATTGTACGCCTGTGAAATTGTCTTTCGTTCGCCTGCTTTCCAGCTGACTACAATATGGTTGTCTTCAAGTCCAAAATAAACAAGTTCTTGATGAGCCGTTCCACTTATGTTAACAAATTTACCGAATTTCCATTACTAACGATTACTATATTGTCCAATTGACTACTGTACACTCTTTAACTCTTATCCTTGAGTGGCTTCTTGGCCTTGATAAGTGGTGATGCCCATGTAAAAAAAAATTTAAATTGTTTGTTTATGTTGGTACGAGGGGAGTTCCAAAGGAAATGCCTCCCATTTTTCATTCCGCCCGAAAAGATAAGAGAGGATTGCAAATTGCATTATTTTGATTAATTAGCTTATGCATTCAAGAAATGAAAGTGTTATCTCTCTGTTGCAGATATTGACGGTGTGAGATTATAATAAAGCAACCCCTGTCATAGACGTGCATCAAAATCAGAGACGCTTTCTTAAATTTTTTCATGCAGAAAAAAATGGAAATTATCAACATTTTCCGGCGCTTTTCAACGTTTATGAAGCCGATGCAGTTGATGTCAGCAGAGTCAGGAGATGGATTCGACGATTTCAGAATGGAACTAGAAATGTGAGTGACAAAAAGCGCTACAGACTTTTACAACCGAGGCATCAAAAGAGGCTGACAAAAATACATTGAGAAATGTTGTTGACTATGTAGGAAACTAAATTCATGACGATAACTTGATTATCTCTTTCTTTAATTTCTTTTCTAAATCTATTCGACATTTCTTCCACTCAAAGGCCCATTTTTATTCTGTCACTTCTTCAAATCCAAAAAAAATTCTCTAAAGTACGTTGCTTCGTTTTTTTTTTTTTTTTTTTTTTTTTTTTAACTTTTATTCCCCGTGTAAAATAAGGTGTTTTTCTATAGAGGCAGCTAACTTTAAAGTAACAACTCTATTTTTTTTTAACTGCAGATTTGACAACTATTGGTTATTTTAAATTTTAGGGAATAGTTGGTAGTGATGGTTCTCTTACAGACAAATGTTTAAAATAAGCATTTACCAATGAAAACAAAGTAACAACTCGAAACAATAAGTTGATGGGAACTTTTTACATACCGTATAGTGCGTGTGAACGAGCATGCAGGAGCTAGTGAATATGTATATCAAAAGTCAAATCAGGTGGAAAAGACGGTGAATTTCGTACGCAACGTATAAGCGTCTTAAAAATCTATTTACTACCATTTCATGCATCGTCTCCAGTCCTTTCAACTTTCCAATCTCATTAGTCTTTACTAGCGGGACCTGTGGAAATTCCACAGCGGACTCATTTATATGTAATATATTGATGTTCGCATTCTGTAGATGTTCAGTGTAAATGGATACGCTCGTATATTATTGTACCTCTTTTGTTAAAACTTTTTACTCTGCCCAAGTTAGAAAGGGGTGGATTAGTTGTTGATGCACCAGTCTAGATGTGACAACAATAATCCAGGCATAAATGGATGAAACATGGATGCGTCTGTGTAGCTTACTTGCCATAGATATCTATATTGAATTTAACTTAGTTTGTCTGTCTGTCTATTTGTTTGTCTGTCTGTTCGTTTAACTTTCCCTTGGAAACCACTGGTCCGATCTGGTCGAAATTCTGTATGGCCGTTTGTTATGATAAGGTGCAACGAACTATTGTAGTATTTGTTGTATGCAGAGTTAGTGATTAATGGCGATTAGTATTTAAGTTGCACTATTTCTCCGAAACTACTCATCAGATCTAGCTGAATTTTTGTATTGCCTTTTGTTATAATAAGGTGTACCGAACTAAGTATTATGTTAGATGTTTGATTCCTGGTTATGGATTAATAGGGATTAATAAGGATTAATATTAAATGCAAAAATGAGCACAAATTGAATCATATTCAACCATCAATTTGCCATAAAGCACTCATTCTAATCAACGGGCTATAACTTTGGCCTGTTTTTAACGGGCTAATAAATCTAGTATTTTCATAGTTTACAACAAATCTCTACTCACAGATATAACACTGTGGAGAAGTATAAATATGAAAATATGAGTAGTCTCTTACAACAAGTACAGGATAAATTTGCTTTGCACAATAAATATTAAAAACGCAAAATTTAATGAGATTTTCTTTTTAATGAGAAATATTTTTAATTAGAAATTGTGCCTTTCAGGAAAAAAATTCAAGTTTCTTTATTTGAATTAAATTCTCTTCAGACCAAATATGGCATCAGTCTTCTAGTTGAGAAACAAGCGAATTTATGGTAAGGAGTTGAAGTTTAATAAGCCTTCGTAATCAACTGCCGTGATAGAATAAGAATATCACAGGCCGGAAGCACTTAAAAGATGTTAGTGCCTCCCTACCCACGTCATCTATATTAGCGTCTATGTCCTCTGCACCGATCCGCCATTTCATTAACCAAGGTTCTCATCACGTGAATAACTGAAATACGATGTGTTTTAAATATGTTTCCAGACTTTTTTCTCCTAGCATTTAAAATTGTTGTAGATTTTTGAAAATTAAAATTAATATTCCTATACATCTTATGAGATGACTAACCAATTTTTATGATTTCAGATTGAAATTAAATTTTTTTTTAATTTTTTATTTTATTACATTTTAATCCCAAACAAGGCACATTGCCACTTTGATGTAGGAAAGCTACTATCAGGACCTAAGTTGGAGGCATACTATGTAGGGAGTTTAGCAGCAAGTCTGTTCACATCATACTTGAACTTCTGCATGTCAGTACCGTTGGGGAAGGTGGAACCCGGAAGAGAATTCCAACGTCTAGCAGTTCTAGCTATTAGAGTAGAAGGCTTTCTTACACTTGGGGATCTCTACTGTGTAGGGGTGGGACTTCACTGCTTGTCGGGTTTGTCGTGGGTATTTTCGTCGATAGGGTACAAGGGTTTGTAGTTCGTAAGAGCATCCACCATTAAAATACTTGTAAAGGAGGCAGAGGGATGCAACATTTCGTCGATGGGACAGAGGCTGAAGCCTAGCTGCCAATTTGGGACCAATTAGGTTTGCGACTCTCTTATCAACCCTGTCCAAATGCACCAGCCCAGATGTGACAACGATACTCCATGCATGGGCGAATGGTGCCCTTGTAGAGGTACAGGATATCTTCAGTAAGTAACTTTCTAACACGGTAGAGCGAGCCCGCTTTCCTTGCAGCAGCCGCGGCAATGCCTTCGATGTATCTGTTCCAACTATCGGTGGTTTAGAAGATTTCTTGTAATTATTAAAGGAAATAAGCTTAGTCTTGGCAGCATTGAATGTTACCATCCATTTCTTTCCCCATTCAACTCCAGACTTGATGCCTTCCTTTACAAGAAGAGAAAATATATTTCCCCATAGGGCATCTCTGATGAGATCCCTGATGGTTTTCTAGTCAGTCTTTTTATAGTACCTTGTCGTTTTAAGCAATGGCTTTTCAGCTTCTGGTTGAGAGTTTAAGGTGATTTCTGCCATTATCAAAGCGTGATCAGCATTCACGAGTGAATGGTGGGCATTCTGTACACAACATCGGGAACTGTTGTTAAAAAATAGATCTAGAAGTGAGGCTTGTTGATCTTGTCGATCTGACAGACAGGTTGGAAGCGTAAATGTCTGTGATAGGGAATGAGATATATTGAAGCTATGTGTTAAAGAAAAATCCGCGTCGGGATTTTTTCTTTCTCAACAAAAGTTGTTTATTTCATTACCGTTATATTCGTTTCGACACAACTGAAAAGTCTCTCGCCATTGTCCATCTTTACCTGATAGGCGTTTCTCTTTCATCCGACCGCACGCCGGCCACAGGCGGCCCATTCACCTCTTCGATCTTACACACGCATTTTCTTCAACGCCGACTTTTTTTCTCTATCTCGAACATGTGCTGAATTTTTCTCTCCTTTTTTCCTATTTCAACTCGCGTACACTTCCTAATTTGCATATGTGCTTTTTTTTTGCTACCGCTGCTGCTGTTGCTAATCTTCCCGCAGTCGGCCATCTTTCACTGATACTTTCCTGCGCGCTCATATGCACTATATTACACACTTGGTTTGTCGTAAAATGATTAAATTAAAATTTCTCCGACACCACAAGTGGTAGGTTGATCAGAGTTGGGCCGTGTGTAAAGGTTGCGAAGTATCTCTAAATCGCGACTCTATCTGTCAGGAGTCAAATAACACAAGATTGTTTACTATTGACTATAAACCAGTGTGAAACTCTAGTGCAGGTAACACGTAAGAAGGTTCAGTAGAAGTATTGGTACTTGTACCGTTTAATCAAGACATTAAAAAATAAAAATATCGAAAAAGGTTTAAATTGTACGTATCCGTTATGGAATGAAATTCTCCGAAAAGAAATTTCACTTAATTTCAGCAAGTAGTTTTTGTTTTACAGCGAAAAAACAATTTGTTATGATACAGAGCTAAAGGTTCGATTTTTGGAAAAAAAAAGCTAGTATTAAAGATGGGGAGGGATTGTCGGCGCTTTAACTGAACTTATCTCCCGTAACCTTTTCAAACTCCAAATAAAATTAAGAAAAAATCCAAGATTTCTGCCTTCAACGCGCTCTTATTAAAACGTGTTTTTCCGCTAAAAAAAAAAAAAAAAAAAAAAAAAACTACTCGATCAAATTAAGTGAAATTTTTTTTCGGAGATCTTCAGTTCGAAACGGATACGTACAATATAAGCTTTTTTCGATATTTTCATTTTTAAATGTCTTGATTAAACTGTACAAATACCGAAGTATTAATATCATGAGAACTTTCTCAAAGACACTCTTAAAAGGAAGTAATGTTTCTAAATAACCAACAATTGATGCATAAGCAACACACCTTACCAGCAGGAGGTATAAAACAAGGGTCGAAGACATCACTAGGTTTTGTAAAATCAATGTGAAACCTACCCTCCATCGATCACCAACTTCAACAAAATATGTAATCTGTTTAACTTATTTTTCTCACAAAGCTATTCATATGTTAACTTCCTTTCATCTAAGATCTCTTAAATTCTTTATAGAAAATGAAATTAAGATAATATTTATTAATTAATGTTTAATACTTACTGATAAAATTGCATAAAAAACAAATTCTTTATATTGTTCGAAGCACTAATTTAATTGTACTCAATGTCATCTCACAACATAGTGAGGTACCTCCACACTTTGCTATTGCTGTTTGTGAATGGCTATATGCCCAATTCTATGACAGATGAATGGGTCGTCGCCGTTCGCAATAATGGCCACCTTGCGACTTTTTTTCTCTGGAGTTAGCTGAAAGAACAAGTCTTCTCAACCAAATCAAGAAATTTTAAACTTCAAGGGCGAATACGTAAAGTTCTGACTACTATACCGCAATAGTTTCTTGTAAAATCATATGACGCGATTTCTGATCGACTTTAAAAGCTGGTGGCGAATGTTTGCGCTTATATTTAATCTATGTATTAAGACCGTGATACTTTTATCGTACGTAAGTACGTCTGTCATTGTTTCCACATTATAACTTATTCGATCGGGAGATCCTATTTATTAAAATGGGGGATAGAAGGTAATAGCATACTACGAAAATTAAATTATTATATAGATACTCTAATTTAATGTCAATAGTATGTTATTCCATTCTCTCCTCCTTTTTTATAAATAAGATTACCCGGTCACCGATAACGCAATGTAATTTTTTTAATGTCGCTTTGGGCTTTACGTGAAACAAGGAGTGCCTGATTTTTTATGATGCGTCTCGCTTTTGTCGCCTTTTGCATAAAATTAATTAGACTAAATATAGCCTACATTACAAACCCTTGCTTCGTTCCAATGTTCATAATGATCGTTTTATGAGTTTAAGAGTGAATCACGCACATACACTTATATAAACATGTGTAATAGAACGCGGACGCGCGTATGCAAATGCATGCGAAATGACGTCACCGGTAGGAAAAAAGAAAGACTATGAAAATAACGATCACGTGAGAGACGTGGATAATGTTTGAGAGGACGTAGGTCAGAGAGAAGGAGGACAATCATGGGTTATTAGGGAAAGTGCCCGGAAATAAATGTTGTTACAACACGAGAAAGTGAGTTCGAGTTATTCTTTGTCTTGGTCTCTTATGCGACATAGACTGCATACAACGTGTTAGGTCTCGTGTGTAATTGTATACAACGTTAAACATGAATATAAAGCTATTAGTATTTCCTTATTTTTACGTTTCATTTTGTCTCTAATATTATTTCTTTTTGTTTTACCAATTTAATTAACCAACCTTTTGTATTTCGTGTTTATTTACAATTACTTTAATTTATTTCGTTTATTTTTGTCCTTCCTTTCTGTTTCATTTAGTTTAATTCTTCTTCTTTTTGTTCTTCGTTCATTTTTGTTTTCGCCAATTCCCCTTGAGACCCCAGTTTCTCCCAACAACTAATTTATTTACTTCTCGCGCCTCGCTTTCAAATCACGCGATGTCGACGCAGATTGACGAGAATTAGATTTCAAATCTAATAACATCTCGTCCTACGTTTACCTTAGTCCCCCCCCCATTTTCTCTTCCATTGAATTATTAGCCCTCAACACGGTTCACTCATTAATTCCCCTATTCTGACCTGAAAACACATTCAGTCGAGTGTTAAGAAAAACGCTGTATAATACATTTTATAGTTTATTTAGTCTTAGTAAAAATAAAACATGGTATCTGTAAAGTGTGTTTATTCAATACTGTTCAAAATTAGTATATAGATACTCTAATTTAATGTTCGTTGTATGTTGCCACCTTCTGTCCTCCTTTTAATAAATATGATTACCCGGTCATCGATAACGCAATGTAATTTTTTTTTTTTAATAATTTCGCTTTCGGACTGTACGTGAAACTGAAATATACCTTCTTGATCTTCTGGCTAAGATCCAAGGGTAGTGTCTGTTCTGTCTAAAGATGGTATAATGATATCGTTGAGTTTTCGTTCGCGCCAGGCATTCATACAATGGAAATATGTCACAGATTCCTATAAGAATATTTGAGATAAACCGTAATAACCAAATATATTCTAACACTACATTAACTAGATTATATGGATAAAAATTTTACAGTTTCAACAAAAGGCCTGCGATAATATCGTGATGTCTCTATTTACGTGTAACGTTCACAAAATGCTCAGCAGCAATATATTACATATGGAAGATGCCGCTGTGGATTTCCACAGGTCCTGCTAGTTTTAAATAAAAGTTCATGCATTATATTTTCTTCGCATATTAATTAATTGTCGTTTAACTTCCAGTAGATATATAATGTGAGAAAATTATTTGCTTTTTCAATAACTAGATAGAGTTCAAAATAGACTTCGTAGCCTCGTAGATGTCCTTTTCTCTTCCTTGCAACCTCTATCTCACAGAAGAGATGTTGCGAGTTTGTCTCTGATGTATCGTTATTTTCATGGAAAGTGTTCGACTGAGCTTCAATCTATGGCCCCCCTCGCCAAACTTTCACAAGAAACACTCGTCTAGCTGTAAACACTATCAATAATTCCCCCCACTCTTTATCTTTGCCTAAACCTAAACGTAGATTCCATGAACAAAGCTTCTTTCTTAGAACTGCACGCCTGTGGAATTGTCTTCCGTTTTCCTGCTTTCCGGCTGACTACAATATGGTTGTCTTCAAGTCTAACGTAAAGAAGTTCTTGATGAGCCGTTCCATATAAGTTATCAAATTTACCAAATTTTCATTACTAATGATTACTATATTGTCCAATTTCTACTGTACACTCTTTAACCCTTATCCTTGAGTGGCCTCTTGACCTTGATAATGTGGTGATGCCTATGTAAAAAACAAATAACTGTGAAGAGTGTTTTCCTTTCATAATATAACGTTTGTAGATCATAATATGAGAAAATACAGATATTGGTTCTCGTCGCTTGATCAGCAATAAGAAGGCGTCTATTTCAAAAATACAACATACTATTTTCTGTTTCTTGATGAACTTCTTTCTTGTATTCATGTGCAGAAGCTTGTCTAAACGACTACATTTTTAGTCTCACCCAACAGGAAAAAGTTCTCTAAAATATCATATTTGTCTCGTCTCACAGACCAAACCAAAAAAAAAAGAGCGTGACTACCCTTTTCTTCTGACACATCTAAATATTCTACGTCACTTCCGGAAAGCTAATTCTTATTCGCCAAGTCACTACTCGTTACGCAGGCAGGTGACGGCACACACACACACACATTTTGACTTTTATAGAAATACTAGATGTACCCGGCATGTCCATATATTAAACGTAACGTAAAATTTCATTAAAATATGAAATAAATAAAAAAAAAAACGTAAAGAAACTGAGACGTGCGTGCAAATTATATGTCATTTTTTTAAACAGTTCACTTCTTCTAAGTAAAAAAGAAAATTCTCGAGCTGAGGTCGAAATTAAAACCTAAAGAGTGTACGATAACCATTAGACCAGCTTGCAATGATCTTTTAAAAGTGCTTTCAAACCTCATTAAGCAGTTGGCAATCAGATAAAAATCCGATGACCCCCCCAAGTACCAGTTTTTCAATTTTAACCCATTAGCAGCCCTTTTTCTAGATGAAAACCGATAAAAAAAGTTTTCCACCTGTCTGAATACTCTATATACCAAATTTAAAGTCTGTAGATAAAAAATTCGTTGAGTATATAGGTTAAGAAGTGTCTTCACACACACACACACACATTCTCACTTTTATAGATATATGGATAAATAGATCATAGACGTGGAATGGCTTTCTTTCTAATATTAAAACGTTCTGTTAAGAAACTTTATTTAAATAAAAAGAAACCTTAAATTCTATTAATTTCTTACGAATTTCACATTCTTAAATGTCTCTTGCTATTCATCATAAATATATATCTTTAATATACTTTTTTTTTCTTTATTTTCATTTTCCGAAATTCCAGAAAAGCGTTTTTTTTATCCTACCTTGGCAATGTCCTTTGCAGAAAACGATAAAAGTTTATGGCAAGACCTAAAGAAATTCTAATGAAATAATGCAAGTGACTTCTCAAGACAATGAAACATTTTAGACATTTCTCATGAAAATAAATTGTAGGCCTTCAAGCGAACATATCGATTTTGATGTAGACCATTACTGCTAAAGTAAAATTCACAGCAAGCAATGATATTACTAAGTGAAAACATAGAATACACTTAGATGGCCTCACTCGTCATCTCAACGTTGCCTACTAGTTTGAGTACCTGACTTTCAGATAAGTTTTAAATTTTACTAAGGGGTCAGCATTATCAAAGCTCAAAAGCCACTCGAGGATAAAAATTAATAAGTATGAAATGACCAGTGAGACAACTTCTTGATAATCGGTAATGATGAAACTTGAGTAGAGTTTAATTATTTAAGAGGATAGCTAAACGAGAACTTGTTTGCATTAGACTTGAAAACGACCATGTTATAGTTAGCTAGAAAAGCATCCTCATGGTATTGTATTCCAAAAACAGGTAGCCCTGGGAAAGAAACTTCGCTCATGTAATTTTCGTTTAGATTTACACACAGTAAAGAAAATGAACCAAGATATCGTAAACTTGTGTTTATTAAATAAAATATTATAATATCAATTTTCTGCTTAATCTAACATTTTATCCGAACCTAACATAATAGCCATCTTGAGTCATTTCTTCTCTGCATAAAAAAGAACGTTTGTTTATTTGTATTTTTAGAACAGGAGAGCTTCTCCCGAAATATCAAAATATTTTCCACTGTCGTAGACTCAGTAAGAGAAATATTTAGTGAAAAATGAAAAGGTGAGATTTTGGAGAAAAATATCACAGATATCGTTTCCAATGTTTTGTTTCTGTTCATCTCTTTTATTACTTCTTTTTTTTCTGCATCATGAACAGGGGTGTCCTACTTATCAAGGGTCAATAGCCATTTGAATGAAGGCAAGGTGGGCACTAGAACAACACCGTAATGGTGAAACTCAGGTAGGGTTCGATTATTTAAGAGGACTATGGATGTAGCTAAACAAGTGTTCGTTGTGGATATTATACAGAGGGACTACAGATTGATATTTAATCAGGCACCTGTCCTGAACACAACGATAGAGGAACGGGTTAGTATTTGGTGCACCAGCCCAGATGTAACAACAACGGTGTCTTGTCAAGAAATCAGTTATGGTACTATCCCTTCCCAGGGAGGGTTACTTGGTTAGGAACGTCTTGAGAACGCAACCAGCAGCTCGGAGAATAAACGATATCCAACGATATCTAACGATAGGCACATGTTGAAAACATCAACAAAAACGGGTCGATATGTCGTCGGCTGTAACTGTCTGGAATGAGTCGCTTCTTATGGGTTCATTGCGTTGTTACAGGCAGCTTTCCGTCGTCGCATTAATGGGAGAAACTGCAGCCTGAAATCAAACACTTGTACAAAAATAGTGAACAAATGCATTTTTATAAAAAATATTTAATTTATTTAACAATTAGCAATTAAAAAGTATATTTAGTCGACCCATTGCGTGCACACCAAAGTACTATATCCTGCGCGTACGGGGTGCAAGTTTCGACTGATTAAAACAATAGAATTATTTAATTCTCTTTTTCTTCATTGAAAGAGAGAGAAGCGGAGTGAAAAGGAGAAAGAGAGAAAGAGGGAGAGAGGAAGAAAGAGAGAAGGACATGAAATAAGAGAAGATATATTCACACAGGTTAAACATTGTTTTGTTTTCGAATGTCTCGTTGACGAGTTGTCCGGCTTTGACCTTTCAAATTCTAAGGTCTTATAATCGTTTTGCCTTGGTTCAATGTTATAAACGAACTGTCATTCTTGGCTTGAGTCATAGCAGAACATTTTCAAAATAACAAACAATTTTGCACCGCACAAGTGCAGATCAAGTTAGGCACAAGGTTCATTAGTGTAGAAGCCCCCAGCTCCCTCAAAAGGGGCTACGTCATTGTGCCACACTGTTATAAATTTAAAAAAAGAAGACTTAAATAAAAAGTATTTAAAACTAATTGTACATTAGAATTATCAGTTAAGCAAACTTCCCGCTTATTTCCTGTCTTAAAAATCCAAAATCGACTTCGAAATCTAGTGAAGTATAATCTCTCGTGACTTTTTCTTGCAAAAGCGACATTGCTTACTTCATGATGGAAAGGTGGTGGTTGTTGAGCTCTCAACACAACGAGATTAGTCAAGGAATATTAGAATTTCGGTTTCCAACTCTTCATGACCATGCTCCGTCAGATTACCTTTTTTTTTATTCAACCCAAACAAGGCACATTGCCACTTTGTTGTAAGGGGCTACTATCAGGGGCATAGGCATGAGGGGTACTGTGTAGGGAGTTGGGCAGCAAGATGTAGTTTCACGTTACGCATGAACTTCTGCATGTCAGTAAAGTTGGGGAAGCAGGGACACTAAGGGAATTCCAAAGTCTAGCAGTCTTGGGGAAGAAACCACTGGAGTAGAAGGTTCTCTTACATCTAGGGATCTCTACTGTGTAGGGGTGGGATTTAGCTGCTTGTCGGGTTTGTGGGGGGTATTTATGTCGAGGGGGCACACCTATGTTTTAAAAAACATTACATAATTTAGTCCATCCTTTTATTTTATTAGGAAGACCTGACGTTTCTTGGGATTGAATGAAGATCAACGAATGTTTCACACTCATATTTATTGTCATCAGAATCAGTGAAATCGCCCATTTTTTTTTCAATCAAATCGATTAATTGCCTGCCTTAAATGAGGATCCACCGTGGTGCATCGAAAAAAGCTTCACATGTCTCCCTACACTGTCTTGATCCACAATATATTGTAGTTTACATTAAAATGTTGAGACCTTACTACTGATTTTATAAAATTATTTTTATATAATGACTTGAATAAAAGTTTAAAATGCAAAAGTCAAGTATTAATGGTTCAGTTGTGTTCTAAAACAGAAAACATTCATTTCGAATGCGCATCTGTCATATCAAAGAACCTACTGCTTATTTTATATGATTGTCCTTACTGCTAGTACAGGCTTGAATTTAAGCTTAAAATACAAAAGTCAAGTATCATGGTACAATTGTGCTTTAAATAGAAATATCCATTTTGAACGCGCCACTGTCATATCAAAGAACCTACTGTTGATTTTACATGTCGGGCTTGTGTGGTAATAAAACTTGTCAGGTGAACTTGGGATGTTAGACTGAGTAAGGCATTCATTTTGGTCAAACTCGTCTGGTCTTTCTTTCATCGGATTATTTCGATTATCGATACATATCGAACATATTCCGATACAAAACTTATCTAAGAACACTGCCAGGTACATAAAGTACCTTCCTATGAAAAGAAGTGTGTAATATGTGTAAAAATCGGCCCATTCGTTTTGGAGTCCATAGGGAAGGAACTATCACACATACATACAAAGTTTATATATATATATATGTACATTTGTTCGTAATCGATTCAAGCGTAATATTTTGTATATTCCTTGCACTTGGCTCATTGCGTATATTCCCCAGGTAGTTTTATTTTATTCTTTTTAATAGGCCCGGTTGCTTCTTTTACTACTGAAATGGTAAAAGTGTACTTACGACTCTAGTTTTTTGTTTGTTTGTTTTTTATTAATATCTTGGTATTTCGTTTCCTTTCTCTACTCAATTTTGTGTAATCCAGCATCATTAGGGAGAGTAACTTCCAGTAATGTTGTTGCTTTCGACTTTTGCCCCATACTACTATGTCAGGCTTAACAGCCCCGTTTTAAGGTATGTAGCTGTAAGAATAGTTAGAAATAAGTCATTCCCCATAGTGGATGAGGAATGATGTATTTCCAATTGATTTTTTTCAGAACTTGTTCATAGGACTTGCTGATCTTAGGTTGAGAAGAAAGTTCTTGCGGAATTTTTAATTTTGATTTCAAATGATATATTTTAAAATAACTTTTCGTGATAATTCCTCTATTTTATATATTACTATCGGGGGTATCCGACGTTGCCCGGGTGTGTGGAGGTGATGTAATAAGGAACCTCCGAGGGGGTAGGTTTTAAAAAAAAGTGGTAGTAGTTATGCAGGCTCGAACCCGTAACGCGAAGGAGGAAAAAGAAGATGAAAAAAACCTAACGCCTTAGTTGATGCGTTCAATGCGAAACCGGAAGTCAGGAACGTTGGAATTAAGGGTAGTCAATCGAAAGGAGACGATGACTTGCGAAAATGTCGACGAAAAAACGACCTTCTCCTCGTAGAAAACTGTCCAGGTGAGAGTGAAGAAAGTAATGTTTTGGGAAAATCTGTTGATATTTGTCGTCCAAGAAATCGAGCTGTAAAACGGTACAAATTTTGTCACGTTCTGACGCGCCTGTCGAAAGTTTTTGCGAGACATACAAACACACACAAATTTTGTCTTTTATATATTAGAATATTTTAAAGAGTGTTTCTCGTTCTTTCTAGTCGTTTAAATTTAAATCGTTTTAATAAAATTGTCTTCTTTTCAGAACGTTGATAACAAGCTGGAATAAAAGCAAATTCGCAAAATTTTCTTATTTCGATTCAAGCTACGCCGAAAAGGTGTTGAAACTGTTTGCGATATCAATGTAGCGTTTAATTCAGGAACCACTACTGAACGCACAGCATAATGGTGATTCAAAAAATTTCGTGGCGACGGCGAGAGTCTTGAAGATGATGACCGTAGTAATCGGTAATCCGGTGTAAACAACCATCAGTTAAGAGCTTTGGTCGAAGCTAATTCAGGCACAACTGTTCGAAAACGTACTTCTGAATGAGACCTAACGTATACGACGATTTCCAACCACTTGAGAGAGACTGGAAAAGCAAAAAAAAAAATTGATAAATGGGTACCTTAAAAATTGTAACGACAACTAGTTATCTTCCCTTCTTTTATGCAACACGAACGACTCGTTTCTCGTCCGGGTTGTAATTTGCGATAAAAAGTGAATTCTTTACGACAACCGTCAACGCTTAGTTCAGTGGTTAGATGCCGAGAAGCTCTATGACGCTTTCTGAAGCCAGAGTTGCATCAAAGGGTCATGTTGATGGTTTGGTGGTCTGCTACTGGTCGCATACATTAGTTTGTTTTTTTTTTAATGCAGGCGAACCCATTAGGACGAGGAAGTACAAATGAATCAAATGCTTCAGAAACTTCGAAACCAAAACCCAGCATTAGTCAATAGAAAACGACCAATTCTCCTCCCCAACAATGCCCGACTACACGTTGCTAAACCGACCTTTCAGAAGTTGAATGAATTGGGCTATGAAACTCTGTTTCATCCGACACACTTTCCAGACCTATCACTTGCCGCTTACTACTTTTTTAAGCATATCGACAACTTTCAGAGTGAGAAATGCTTAAAAACATCTTCATCGGTACCAGAACGCAAGACTTTTACGTTACTGGCATAAATAGACTTGCATTGCGTTGGCAAAATTGTATCGATTCTGATGGTGTTTATTTCGATCAATAAATTTTTATTTGAGTCGAGATACGTTAATCGTAATTTAAAAACTGCAATAACTTTCCTGTCAACCTGATAAGTTAAGACGTAATATGTTTTCTTTGCTTCTTGCGTATTTTTGTCGAAAGAATAAAATAATTCGCTTGCCAAATTCAGTTATTGATTAATGCTAAATTAATTTAATCTCTTAATCTGTTTTATTTTAAACGATTTTTAGCTTAGCATATATTGAAGCTGTCTCCTACTATCATTAATATTGCATGAGTTATTTATAAAAATATTAAGCTTCATAAGTGGAGATTTTGAAAGAGATTTAATTGAGATTCAAATTTTGTCACATCACAAGTTCTTTCCCTTTAGTATTCACTTCGTATTTCGTTATCTTTCTCCGCTCAGCTTGGTTTAGGAAAAATTATTAGAGATATTGAGCTCAACTATGGTTGCTACTTTCTCCCTCTTTCATGTGTGAATGTGTATATGCGTCCAGCAAAACTTTTAAAAGCTCAAGAAATACCCACAAAATTATATACTCTTTTTTTAATGATCACCTCGAAAAAAAAATGTAGATACATTGTGTGTGTGTGTGTGTGTGTGTGTGTGTGTGTGTGTGTGTGTGTGTGTGTGTGTGTGTGTGTGTGTGTGTGTGTGTGTGTGTGTGTGTGTGTTTTCGTTTTAGGGTGATTTTTTTGTTGAGGATCATATTTAGAGTCAATTTTATATCTTATTACATATTAAACTATCATGGACTTTTTCTAGTTGTCAAAAAAATATGTAAAAAATGGGTGATAGGGGAAGAGAAAGGAGGAGCGTTTAATATTCTTAAATTTAAATACACCATTTGCATATACAATTATTTTAATTTAATCACGTTGCTTTTAAAATGGAAAATCCTACTCTTATATACAAATATGAAAGAAAATGGACATTTAGGGTTCTGTTGAAACGTGTCATGACGTGGAGTCAAATATCTGAGCAAAGCTACATCTATAATATAAAGCTGAATACCTGTGTGTGTGTGTGTGTGTGTGTGTGTGTGTGTGTGTGTGTGTGTGTGTGTGTGTGTGTGGTCACGAACAGGCTCCTATATGGTTGATTATTTAAAAAAAACTGATTACATATAATGATAGAAGATGTATCGAGACACAGGAATGGGTAGGTTTGATATGGCAGAACGGTGGTTCATTAAAATTGTGGGGTCTGCGTTCGCGCCTGGTCCACAAAGTATGGAAATAAAAAATTTAAAAATTAAAAAAAAAAACGTTTACAAGTGTTTTTTATATAGATGTACATGAGAATACTTTGATAAGAATGTTTTAACTTAAATATGGATGGTACAATAAAATTGTGGGGTCTGCGTTCGCGCCTGACCTCCGTAGAATGGAAATAGGCACAAACTTTAATAAAGACTTTTCATATCTATCTGCGTAAGTATACTTTGATAATTATGTTTCAGTTTGAAGAAATATGGCATAATAAAATTATGGGGTGTTCGTTCGCGCTTGACCTCCATAGAATGGAAATATGTCACAAAGTTTAACAAGGTTTTTTTTTATATATATCCACAGAATATTGTGATAAGTGTTTCAGTGTGAACAGGTATGGTATGATAAATTATGGGGTTTATCTATTTTATTTTTACTTTCATCATATTTTTCTTTGGTTTTGATACCCCCAAATTCAACCCAAATTTCCAACCCTTCCTTTTCATAACCTATCATATTTTCATAACTCAGAGTCCATTTTCTGTAGGCTGTTTTTGAACCCAGTCAACGACGGGTACTTTTGCTAGTGTATATATATATATATATATATATATATATATATATATATAAATGGTGATGCTTAAGTGTGACCTTTGCAACAGACTGTGTAAGAGAAGGGTTGGTCTGAAGAGCCACCTTCGTTCCCATAGATAGAAATTGTTGCATCTTGATCACATCTCAACATGTATATATGTATGTGTGTATGGGTGTATATATATATATATATATATATATATATATATATATATATATATATATATATATATATAAACAATATTTCAACAGTGCATGAAAATGAATGAATAATCAACAATAAAGCAGGGGAAAGATGGTCTGCTTTTGTCAAGAAGTGACAATCACTATATATATATATATATATATATATATATATATATATGTGTGTGTGTGTGTGTGTGTGTGTGTGTGTGTGTGTGTGTGTGTGTGTGTGTGTGTGTGTGTGTGTGTGTGTGTCTGTGTCTGTGTGTGGTTTCGGGAAAAACAACTTTGGAACTGTTTGTTTTTCCAGACAAAAAATATAATAAGTTGTCTGATTAGTTGTCTAGTGTTCGTAAACCATTCAACTAAACAAAAGATCAAATATTCTGAGAGAAAAAATATAATTTATATATTTGTTTGATTTGGAATGTAAACTACTGATATATATATATATATATATATATATATATATATGTATATATATATATATGTATGTATATAATACAAATACATGCATACAAGCAATAGATAGATAGATAGATAGATAGATAGATAGATAGATAGATAGATATGAGCAGACGGTCTTTAGAACGGTAACGTGATAGATACATGTGGATGCATATTGCATTTTAATTCTATGGCTTCCTAGCTACCAACGGCGAAATAAGACATTCGTGATAATGATAACGGAAGAACAATTTAGTGAATTCTCAGCGGCCATTTTGTTCTATTTGTGTCCCTTTTTCCCGCCAAAACCGTTCATTATTTTTGAATGTGCACAAAATAAAACGATAAATGCAATAATTGTCTGTATGTTTTTTCTTTTTCTAAAAGAAGATTATGTGGGGTTTTTTTTTTGGGGGGGGGGGTCTATCTGTTTTGTCTCATTTTTTTTAAGGGACGATTTTACACTTTTTTCGGAGTTTAACCTTTTTCACATGTCGTGATTATATGTTAACTATTTCTGTCCATTATTGCTGAATACATTCAGATTTATACGTACCATCAAGTTAGTTCTTTTGTAAAAGCCTAGGAGCACATAATTTATGAACTTGAAATATCAAGTATAACCTGTCAAATAGAGTGTGCATCTATCTATATATCTATTTATTTATCTATCTACCTCTCTCTCTCTCTTTCTCTCTCTCTCTCTATATATGTATATATGTGTGTATGTGTGCGTGTGTACATACATATATATATATTATATTTTTATATATATACATATATATATATATGAATTACAAAAGAAAAATGCGAGCATGAAAAGTAATATGGTTAAGCTTAAACATTGAAAGTAAAGGACTAGTTGTTAAAACTGGAAAAGAAGAGGAAAAGATATTCTAATAAAACATAATAAATTTATAACTGAAAATATTGCAGCATTAAGAATTGATTATATAATGTTATAAATTGAATGTAAAAAAAATCTTAATGTTGCAATATTTTAAGTTATAAATTCATTATATTTCTTACTAGAATATCTTGTCCTTTTCTTTTTCCAGTTTTAACAACTAGTCCTTTACTTTTCCATGTTTAAGCTTAACCATATTACTTTTCATGGTCGCTTTTTTCTATTGTAATCCATGATTTTTCCAGGCTTTAGTAAATTCACTTGTTCTTTATTTAATTTCAGTCTTATTTTTTTTCTTCCCACAAACATAACATACACATAATAACAATGTACGGCACTCGTCTGCTTTCAATAAAATGCCTCGAATTATCTTCCTTTCATTTTTCATTGTCTCTGTTTCACTTTTTAGTTCTCTTTTCCCAAAGGCGGTGAATTGGTAGCAACAGTAGTCGCTGAAGCGACGTGATTTCTATAGAAACCAGTCATAAAAATGTCGTTTATTTCCTCACGAATTTTTTCGATTTTGAAGATCAGTAAATTCATCATAACTTTTGTTTTACTGAACGGAAATTCATTTTTTTCACAATATAGCTAAGAATGTGAGCTATAAACTGTAATACTTGGTTAAAAAACGAGTGAGCGGTGAAGTTTAAAGGTTTTTTAAACGACTAAACTGCCACTTAACTATATATACGATCTTTGAATATGTATATATATATATATATATATACATGAAAATATTTATAAGGTGTCCCAATAAAATGTATACACTCAGTAAATTATCGTAACTTACTACATGAATACGTTCCCAAGAGATATGTAGAAATACAGAATGGCACTTCCAGCAGGATTGGGCACTCCCCACTATCATCATGAACTAAGGGCATAATCTGATAGTCATCTGCGAAACATATATATATTGGACGAAAACGAAGTATCGAGTACTGTCCACAGTCACAAGATTTGACCGCTCCCCTTTGATTTTTTCTCTTTTTGAGCCGGATGGGTAATGGAGAATATGTTAAATACAGGGTTCACACCACAAAACGAGCTACAATGAATGAGTTGAAAGCAACCATACGAATTGAACTGATTAGGAAAGTTTTCGATTCAATCAGTGCGCGTTGTCAGCTGTTCATGGACCACAATGGCAAAGAATTTGAACACGTTCGATAATTAGCTGGTTTCTATATTTGTTCACAATATTTTTATGTATGAAACTATTCTTTCTTATAATAAATCTTGGTTTTATGGTCATTTAAAGAATGTATACATTTTATTGGGACACCCTGTGTATATGAATATATATTTATGCAAATATTTTAATTAGATTCAGTAAATTTTTAAACATACAAAACAATTATTTTTTCTAGAACAATACAAAAATTTTAATTTTTTTTCCTTAATCCATGGATTTTCAATAAACAGCTCATTTAATCGGAGCAAATGTTTTTTAGCAAAATAATGTTTATATGCAGTCATAACTTTTGCTGTTTAGCACATAGATTGAAAAACTAAAAAGCTTGCATTAAAAGCCTAAAAAGACCAAGATAAAAAAAGTATATACCATGTTGTTATTAGTTTTAATGAAGAAAAATAGAGGCACAATTTTAAGATAGAAGTCAATGAAGAAAATATATTCCATAAACAAATGGAGAGTTGTCAATATTCAAATATATACATATGAAGAAATCCATAAAACACGATGAGGTAAAATCCATTGCAGATTGTAATATTTCTACAAGCTTAATGTACGAAAGATTTTTTTTCTGAAAAGTTTGTTAAATAATGTTTTCTGAAAATGTCTTATACAATTAATATATTTTATATTAAAATATTCCAAAGTATTCAAATATTAAAGTTATAATAAGATATAGGCGTTACGAAAGAAAAACTCCGTACAGTCCCATCAAACACTAAAATATAAATGAGGAATACAGACTAATTAGTAATAATGATTGGGGTTTTTAGGTCAGCTTAACCTAGATATTTTTATCCGGTTAATATTAGAACATTACGGAAATAGAAGAGACATGGCGAAAGGAAAGGGATATGTAGATATGTACGCATTATAAAACTGTGAAAATACGAACACACACACGTATATATACATACATATATATATATATATATATATATATATATATATATATATATATATATATATATTGTTTTTGTTGTTAAAACTGGAAAAGAAAAGGATAAGATATTCTAGTAAAAAATATAATAACTGCATAACTTTAAATATTGCAGTATTAAGAATTAATGATATAATGTTATAAATTGAATATTTAAAAAAATCTTAATGGAACAATATTTTAAATTATAAATTTATTATATTTTTTACTAAAATATCTTGTCCTTTTCTTTTACAGTTTTAACAACTAGTCCTTTACTTTTCCATGTTTAAGCTTAACCATATTACTTTTCATACTCACATTTTTCTATTGTAATCCATGATTTTTCCAGGCTTTAGTAAATTCACTTGTTCTTTGTTTAATTTCAGTCTTATTTTTTTGCTCCCATAAACACATATGTAATAACAATGTACGGCACTCGTTTGCTTTCAATAAAATCCTCCCAGTTATCTCCCTTTCACCTTTCATTCTTTCATTCTCTCTGTTATTTGTTTGTGGGTCCAGACTTTGAAGTATTATCGTTGGACCCACAAACAAATTTATACAAGCACTTGCTCGATTAGGATATCTACACAGCCATGCGGATTACCCAATATATAACTTGGACCTTATTACCAAACGGATGTAGAAAACGTATAACATAGATTTTACCAAGCAAGCTGGATCTAAAAAAACATTCATATCCTTTTTCTGCAAATCCTCCTGCTACAGGACTTCTGATAAATTTATTATTTTGACTTTGACTTTCTATGTCTCACTGACTTTAGCAAATAGGGTGCATACCTTTATAAGTATTTGTTAATATTTTCTCTCCTCTGAGGAGATGGTAGACATCGAAACCCTGTAGGTTAAGGAGATTAATTTTCTAAAGTATCCTTTGTCTTGCTTAGAATAATAAAAATTCTTTGATATGAAACTCAACCACTTCATTTCATTTCAATGAGAGGTTTTTGAAATTCATTGAATCACAATTTAATTTATTTGTTCTATCTTGCATATCGAGCAATTCTTGTTTAGATGGGATAACTTATAGAATATTACTGCCAGTAATATTTTTTAAACCTACAATCTCACGTTTCCATAACAACTGATAGTTAAATAAAAACTATTCTGAAGTACATGTACATATATATATATATATATATATATATATATATATATATATATATATATATATATGTATGTATGTATGCATGTATATATATAACAAGTTATCACATATATGTTTATGAGAGTTCTGGCCAGTGTGTATGTTCATAAGAGTTTTAACGGGAGTGACTTCGTGCCCATCCTCGTTTCAGCTCGCATCAAACTATATTTCTAAATTTTAAAATTTGTATTAGTAACTTCTTTTCTGTTCCCTTATATTCGCTGAATTTTATATAACATTTCCATTCCACCGAATTTATCAACCCTTTTTCTCTGCCCTCTCTTTTGTTTTTTTTTTCTTTCTTTCTTTTTCTTTATCATGATTTTCTATTCCTTTGAAAAAAATGGGACAATTTGTATAAAAGAGTGATTATTTAAAATATAGTTTTATTTGAAAAGACCCGTCGGTCTGAACATGTTAATTGTAGTAGAAACATGTATGATCATATGTAGCTAAAATGTTTGTATGATAAATAATAATTACATTATATATATATATATATATATATATATATATATATATATATATATATATATATATATATAAATTTAAAGGAGATTAGAATAATAGTCTAAAGAGCTAAGTGTATTTTAATGTAATAGTGAAATTACTAGTTTAATTAAAATACAGGAAATGCTCGTTGTAATTTAGATATATAATAAGCTCGATAGTTAAATGTCCTAGAGCTAATTCAATATTAAGTAATGTGATTTATAATTTAAAAATTTTAAAAATTTTAAAAATTTAAAAATCAAAATTTAATTAAATTAAAAATCAGTTTCATAAGAAGGAACAACAACAAAGTCAATTATCTGTACGATCGTTTCGGAAATCCGTGCTTTTTATTTGTGGTATACATGAAGTCACGTAGAACAATTATACATAGTTTTTTTGGTAAGCACGGTCTCCTCATCAGCAAATTTAGGAGGATTTCTATTGAATTGAAAAGACACCAAAAATAAACCTAGCATTAAAAGTAAGGCAGATGAATCTGAAAAATTGAAGTAAAAGGTTTGGATTTAAAATTTATAAGAAAATTAATAAGAAAATTGGTATAGGTTAGAGATAGAAATGAGTAGAAAAAAAAAATATTTTTTGAATTTACATAATAAATTTGATTTAAAAATATATAGATATATAATTACCTTTTGGTTTTTCTTTTTTTGAAATCAGGAACTGTATTTAAAGTAGTCATTTAGATGTTTGCTATAGCTTTTTATTTTATTGAATGATGAATTTTAAAAGGGCGACGCTCGTGCAGTAAATTGTTTCCGTTAGCGTATTTTGATTTAAAGACGCTACAGTTAATATCTATAGAGAGAGAGTATTTTTTTTATGAAACTGATTTTTAATTTAATTAAATTTTGATTTTTAAATTTTAAAAATGTTTTAAATTTTTAAATTATAAATCACATTACTTAATATATATATATATATATATATATATATATATATATATATATATATATATATATGTGTGTGTGTGTGTGTGTGTACTAGCTGGCATCCCGGCGTTGCCCGGTCGAAAAATACGCTTAAACATAATATTTTAATTTATGCAGGTTGATTATGTATTATTGTAGAATCAATCCTCTATTGAATATTACATATTACGAGGAACAATTTGCTCGGTGGACTAATTGGCAAAAGATACAAAAGTAAAGAAATAACGATGGTAATGTCGTTCATCAAATTCCGTCTATATTTGTTTACAATATCACGTCGGCTTGACAATAAATGCCCTGGAAAAGTCATTTCTGATTGTTATTTAGTTTTAAAGTATGCAAAAAACACAATGATTTTCGGCAGTTTTAAATGATACCTTTTCTTTTTATCGTAAATTGACCTCATTAATAACAAAAGATTTTAATAAAATGGTGAGGTACACCCGAGTTTGAATAGGGGGAGCATTCGATCTATAATCGAATGCTCTACCACTAAACTATATCCCCAGATTATAATAAATCTGTTTTTTAACAAAAAATGATTTGCTAAGATTTTATTATTTTTCTTGGCCGGTGTAACTTAAAATATTCCCCTTAAAAATTATTTTTTTATATCTATAAGAGAGAAAAGCTATTTTTCAGATCCGATCTTTTCGATTTTCGATATTTATTGGACGAATTTCTGTCCAAAAGATATCTAACAACATTGCCAGACATATGAATTAGCTTTGTGTGAAATTTGTAAAAAAAACAAATAGGCTTAGCTGTTCCAGAACATATGAGAAAGGAACTCCAAACACACAAAGTGACTTTTGTATAATAGTAAGTTTAGTGTATGTAGAGAAAAAAACAAGAGCAAAGTGCTTAATTCTAAAGAAGACTTCAATATAAGATAATTTTAAATTTTTATAGACGGTCAGAAAAATATCGGGACCGTCGGTTTCAAATTCTGTTCTCATTATATCCAATTTGAAACGAATGTTTTTTTCTTAACTTCATAGATAGATAGATAGATAGATAGATAGATAGATAGATAGATAGATATATAGATTTTGCAGTTTATACATGCTACCATTTAACGATGACAGTGGTGAGTTTAATATCCGTAGTAAGCTATGTTTTGATAAAAGTTGTCAGAACATTATTAAGGTATAAAATGGGCAAGTTGCACCGGAAGTTCTAAAAATAGCTGACCGGAAGGACGTGGCGGTTACCACGTAAGCAGGTTAGCTGGACATAGAGTCGAAGTTGGAATTTGGACATAAAGAACGGACGGGTTACCGGTTGTCTCCCTCCTCTCTGGGAGGAAGATAAAATGTTTCCAAATTGTAGATTAGAATTAACCACAAGCAAAGAAACTCACTTTCCATTATTCTGCGTTCGACACCTGGAAAGGTGAAAATTATTCTAAAATGTTTAAAACCTTTATGCGCGGGTGATTTTTAAATCTGTTTAAGTTCTAATGTTAGCTTTAATAAAGCAGTTATGATGACTATTCATGTACAGTTTTAATCTTCTAATGCAGTTGACTGGTATCTTATTTAAGATCACATGTTAATGCTTGTATAGTCGTTTCTGATTATAATAATTTGCCGTGGAACAAATATATATTCGTCGATGATGCCACGTTACAGGAAAAAACATTACCAAAACGAAACATTTACTTGGGATAAAATATGGACAAAACACATAAAACCACGTCCCCGTTTTTAGTCCAATCATAATATACTTTGTCGCCTAACCTCTTTGTGAGATGTGCCAACAACTTGCTTTAGGATGTCTCGTTTACGAACATTAAAAAGATACACTTAACTGTCTTTCGGTTAAGGAAATTCTCCTAACATTTCTGGAAATATCTTTCTTGCACACAGATTGATTTACGACAGAAGATCCTATGAACACGAAGTGAGTTCTCATAGCTTACTTTATTTGAGATTACACTCCTTTCTGAAGCTCTTCTATTTTATGTAAGGCCCCAAGATTCACTTTCACCATTGGGAGTATGAACGTTAACTGCTTTGCTACTTAACATAATGTGAAAAATTTATCTGGAAAGAATAGTCTTTTGATTCCTAAAATATATCATATGTAACCAGTGTACTATTCATAGGAGGGTCAATATTTCGCTTTCTAATTAAAATACCTTTTTCCCTTTCAGTTCATATATTAGTCATTACTAGATCTATGATAAGAGAATATTCTTATAATTGCTTTGACTCTCGAGTATATATCCGACATAGACAGTTAATCAATCGAGAACCACATCTCTCTATCAAAAAACATATAAGATATTAACTTATATTTACTAGAGAGTCAAAATAATGAAAATAATATTCTCTTTTCATAACCATTACTAGGACTGTGATAACAGCATATTCTTTTCATTGTTTGGACACTTGAGTATATATCCCTTAATATCTTTAAATGTTTTTATATAGACTTATGTGGTTCTCGGTTTATTGACTGTGTCTTACTGTGTCGGATATATACTTGAGAGTCAAACAATGAAAAGAATACTCTGTTGTCACAGCCCTAGCCATTACACAAAGTTTCAACTCAATAGTAAAAATGTTTAATACTTTCTGACTTAATAGGTTCATTTTATATCATTACTAGCGGGGGTACCCGGCGTTGCCCGAGTGTTTGTTTCCGGGACGGGGGGGAGTTTTAAAAAATGTTATGGTAGGTAAGTAGGAAGGATCAAACCCGGAGTCATGAGTAAAAGTAGGAAAATAAAGTGTGAAAAAAAAAAAAAAAAAAAACCATCTGCAACGTTAACAGTTCGGCCACCAAGAAAAGTCCATTCCAGTTGTTTAGGAAAAAAAAACAACAAAAAAACGACTACGGTAGGTCGGCGCGAACGTGAAAATATAATGTGAATTGTCCAGCACGCTAACCACTACGCCACAGAGCACTGCAGCTTAGTTTAGTGATTTTAAATAACTTCACATGAAAGAACTACGAAGCCAAACCGGTGTTCTCTTCTCAACTGTTCCTTGTGAACGATCCCCAAACGGTGTTAAGTGGTGGAAGGGGGAGGAGGAATTTATTAGAGAGAAAATATTTTACCACTTCCATTGATCTTAACCGATTTTGGCCGTTACTTCTCAGCAGAAAAAGTATAGAAATCTAAGATTATCGAGGAATTTGAGAAATAATAAGCCTATAACACACCTCAGATATTGTTCTGCCGTTTGTGCATATTATATTTGCATGAAATATCTTGATTTTTAATCCTATTAAGGTCAAAATCCGACGGGAAAAAATGAGTTCATTTTATTTATATATATATATAGAGAGAGAAGAGAAGAGTTCGAATCCGCCTGGCAACTCTTTTTCACTCCGAATTATTTAAGAAAATATGTCTACCCCACAGGATCCAAATGAACCAATGAGCTATCCGCAAAGCATTGAGCGAGAGTCGAGCAATCTATTTCACCGATTTTTGCCGATAATAAAAATATAGGAGTGCGAAACATTCGTTAATCATCATTCAATCCTGAGTAACGTCGGGTCTCACTGCTGGTTATTATTTTAAGTTTATGTATTAGGCACTACTTCTAAGAAAGCTATAGCTCCTTCGTAGAACATCAGAATAGGGATCTCAAGGTTTCGATTTCCGTTCATGCCATCTGCTTTATTTGTTGTAAATTTAATATTGATTAACAATGTATTATTTTCCCACTTCTAAAATTAGTGAAGATCATTGATATTTTCAAAATGAGACAAATGTAATAATGAATTAATTGCGTTTTAAAAGTTTGCGGATGAAAGAAAACTGTGACTAGAGAGACAATAAAAAATGTGACTAGAGAGACGATAAAAATGTGACTAGAGAGACGATAAAAATGTGACTAGAGAGGCGATAAAAATGTGACTAGAGAGACGATAAAAATGTGACTAGAGAGACGATAAAAATGTGACTAGAGAGGCGATAAAAAATGTGACTAGAGAGACGATAAAAATGTGACTAGAGAGACGATAAAAATGTGATTAGAGAGACGATAAAAATGTGACTAGAGAGACGATAAAAATGTGACTAGAGAGGCGATAAAAAATGTGACTAGAGAGACGATAAAAATGTGACTAGAGAGACGATAAAAATGTGACTAAAGAGACGATAAAAGATGCGACTGGAGAGACGATTAAAAATGTGACTGGACAGAGGATGAAAATGTGACTAGAGAGACAATAAAAAATGTGACTAGAGATACGATAAAAAATGTGACTGGAGAGACGATAAAAATGTGACTGGAGAGACGATAAAAATTTGAATGGAGAGACGATAAGAATTTGAATGGAGAGACGATAAAAATGTGACTGGACAGAGGATGAAAATGTAACTGAAGAGATGATAAAATATGTGACTAGAGAGACGATAAAAATGTGACTGGAGAGACGATAAAAATTTTAATGGAGAGACGATAAAAATGTGACTGGAGAGACGATAAACAATGTGACTTTAGAGACGATAAAAATGTGACAGGTGAGACGATAAAAATGTGACTAGAGACGATAAAAAAATTGACGGGAGAGACGATGAAAATGTGAATGGAGAGACGATAAAAATGTGACTTTAGAGACGATAAAAAATGTGACTGGAGAGACATTAAAAAATGTGACTGGAGAGATGATATAAAATGTGAATGGAGAGACGATGAAATGTAACTGGAGAGATGATAAGGATTTGAATAGAGAGAAACGATAAAAAATGTGAATAGAGAGACGATAAAAAATGTGACTGGAGAGACGATAAAAATGTGACTGGAGAGATGATAAAAAATGTGACTGAAGATACGATAAAAAATGTGACTGAAGAGACGATAAAAAATGTGACTGGAGAGACGATAAAAAATGTGACTGGAGAGACGATAAAAAATGTGACTGGAGAGATGATAAAAAATGTGACTGAAGCGACGATAAAAAATGTGACTGAAGAGACGATAAAAAATGTGACTGGAGAGACGATAAAAATGTGACTGGAGAGACGATAAAAAATGTGACTGGAGAGACGATAAAAAATGTGACTGGAGAGACGATAAAAAATGTGACTAGAGAGACGAGAAAAATGTGATTGAAGAGACGATAAAAATGTAACTGGAGAGACGATAAAAATGTGATCAGAGAGATGAAAAAAGTGTGACTTGAGAGACGATAAAAAATGTGACTTGAGAGACGATAAAATGTCACTGAAGAGACGATAATAATGTGTCTGGAGAGAAGATAAAAAATTTGACTTGAGAGACGATAAAAAAGTGAAGTTACTTGAACGATGATAAAAAATCTGACCGGAGAAACGATAAAAATGTGACTGGAGAGATGAAAAAAACAGTGACTTGAAAGATGATAAAAAAATGTGAATGAAGAGACGATAAAAAATGTCAATGGAGGGATGCAAAAAAAATGTGACTAGAGAGACGATAAAAAATATGACTCGAGAGATCATAAAAAAATGAGACTGGAGGGACGATAAAAATCTCTTCATATAAGTTTCGTTAAGAGTGGCCCCTTGAATATGACTATCAAATAATAAAAACGATACGATAACGAGTCAACTTTTAACAATTAAATGAGCTGAAAAAATAGAGATAAAATCGGCACTCTCGTGTGGAATTAATTTAACAACTTACCGAGGAGTCCTTGTGTATTAGGTTGGTGCAAAAACAATGCCGTTTTTGGTATGAAGTTGTCAAAAAACAACATTATTTTTGTAACAACCTAATATTTTGCTTTGGTGGTTGGATTGTTATTGAAAATTCTCTGTTGAATTTGATTCAATGGCTCTAATCAGAGAGGCGGTAGCACTCTCTATATAGGGATGGCCCGTACACGCCTATATACGCCTACAAAACAAAACTATCCAAATCTCAACTAAAATCAACTTATAAGTTTCAAAAAGCACATATTCTTACAGAGAAGTGTCTTACGAATCCAGCGAGTGTCAGAACGTCCGTTAAAATGTCAAAAGAGAGCAAAAAAGGGTACAAAAATGGCCAATTGTTCTTCTTTCTTCTTTCTTCTTTCTTCTTCTTTCTTCTTTCTTTTGAGACGATGTATCTCGGTGTACGAACGGTCTCTGACAACAGTTCAAGCATCAATCGACTGCTCTTTACATGGAGAAGTGCAGTGACCCATCGCTTTTAAGCTAACTCCATAATTAAATAAGATTACGTGTAATAAAAAGTTTTAAACACTATATACCCAATGTAGACAGACCACTTCGAACACGGAACTTCTCTCAAAAGGGACAGCTCCAAATAATACACCGGATGCTCACAGACGTTCAAGTTTTCCAGTGGCCTATATTTCTTGGACGCTGAATATTTGAGGTGAACGTTAAGGTTTTTTCTTTAAACAGTAACCCACCAGCGTTAATGAAACCACGAAATCTTTATCTCAGTTGATCAAAATTGTTATAAGAGTAACCTATCAGCAAGTACGACGTCAAAAAAACAATGTTATAAAAACAAATAATTCTTCAGATTTTGGACTGTAAAATATGTACAAAATGTCAATGCTGTGACCAGGATTCGAACCTAAGTTAGCACGGCCACAACGTGGGGTCCTAACCTCTAGACGATCACGGCTAACACTGACGTCTGTCGCTCTTGGCAGAAAGACACATGACTACTGTTAAACTATTGAAAAATAAGGAGGAAACTTGAAATTCTCACGCATGCGCAAAAATACACTATAGCAACCATTGTTAAATGCAGCTGAATCTCTTCGCTCGCTAAGAAAAGTATATCAGACCAGTTCTTCTAAGAACTCACCAAACGCCAAAGGAAATAAGTTAAATTAACCGCAAAAGAAACTGCAAGAAAGTCAAGAAAAATTTAATAGTGAAGGTATGAACATTTTAGAACTTTATAATACTCTAACTGTTTTATCAGAGAGGCGGTAGCACTCTCTATGTAATATAGAACCGATGAAGGACCAAGAGGCAACTCCTAAGGCCCAAAACCCAAAGACCTAAAACCCAGCAGGAAGCGACCTGCTACTAATGGAGGCGGCAATGTGCCGCCTCCTAAAAAAGACTATACTATCATGAATGTAAGTTTTAAAATTTTACAACTATAATGATGGCACAGAATGAAGATTGGAGAAAAGCTATAGGGCTATACTTTGGATGCAATTCTATTTCCATGTGCCTAGCCATTCATAGCTATCTTGTTTGTATACTTTTTGGCATACCATCCCTATATCCTTTTGCATTTCCAATGCTTTTTTATTCTTGTAAAATATGATTCAGTCTATGACTTAAATAAACATTTCGTTTAAATAGATGTAAACAAATGTAATAGATTTGGATATACTCTTATTTGGAATATGATTTGAAAATAATTTTAATTGGCTCTCTAACTCAGTTTCCCATTTTTCTTAATCTTTACATATATATATATATATATATATATATATATATATTAAGGACTTTTTAATATTCAATTTATAGCATTATATAATCAGTTCTTAATGCTACAATATTTTAAGTTATAAATTTATTATTTTATTAAATAGAATATCTTCTTTTCTTTTCCAGTTTTAACAACTAGTCCTTTACTTTTCCATGTTTAAGCTAACCGTATTACTTTTCATGCTCGCATTTTTATATTGTAATATATATATATATATATATATATATATATATATATATATATATATATGAAAAAAAGTCTACATTCTAATCACCGTATCCTTTCTTTAAACATGTTAAAATATTCAATTATTGACAGACCTGCTTCGTAGCGCAGCAACAAATATATAATTATTATATCAATTTCCGAACAATCTCCACATTCACTCTTAAGAATAAGACATCAACTTTACGAAGAAAAGAGAAAAGGAATTTTGTCATGATTACATAAATCCGAAAAAAAATCCGAAAGTAATTGCAATTGTGTATTATGATATTTAAAACATATTTGATTTATATATATATATATATATATATATATATATATATATATATATATATATATATATATATATATATAGTATTTACCTTGATGATACCTTACGAGGATGACACGTATAAGATTCTTGGTAGCTAGATTACGATATATTTTCATAACTTATTCTTTCCTACACCCCCTATGATATATATATATATATATATATATATATATATATATATATATATAGTAAGTTATAAAATATATATGGAAATTAAGCTACACATAATATTCCGCGTTTCATCCACGCTAGGATTCATCAGGCTTATGCATAAATCTGATGAATCCTAGTCGGGATGAAACGCGGAATATTCTGTGTAGCTTAATTGCCATATATGTTTTATAACTTACTACCTAGCTCTACCTACGTATTGAGCAATGTTGAAGTAAATAATTAAAGTTTACGCTTAAGTTTATACTTACGTATATTAATTTATGTGATTAAATTAAGTAATCATATATATATATATATATATATATATATATATATATATATATATATATATATATATACTCCAGAATAATGAAATACAATAAATCTACTGGTATGCAAAACCAGTGATACAGTCTTACAAAATTTTATTAGATGTTATATTTTATATAAGAATCTCATATCTCATCAAACAACCGGAGAAACCAAGGAATCATGTCTACATAAGATGGTTACCTTGTGCCTTGGAATAATTACAATACGCATTTGATCTCTCTACCTTCCTGCTACCAAAAACTCTCAATTCAGGATTTACCATACAATTTGTATCTGAAGTTCAATATCTGTTATCTTTTGCACCAATATCTTATTTCCCTTATTCCATTATTTAAAACCTATAAAAACTTTTAATTATAATTTTCTATGTTTATTACCTTTAGCAAATTAAGTGTAAACCATTTATAATATTTGCTAATATTTTTCCTCTGAGGAGATGAATAAACATCGAAAACTCATGGGTTAAGGAAATGGATTATTCTTTGTTTTGCATGCAATAAAAATTCTAGATTTTAAATTTAACCCTTTCAAATCATAAAACTTTAATTCCTAAATTTACTTGTAGAAATGGAAACTCAACCAACTGTTTTTGGATTTTGATTTTTGGATTTTAACGTTATTTGGTATTTTACCCTTCAGCAGACTATCCATTCACGTGAAATCACCTTTTTATCCGCCATATTCCCTCTCCTTCACTATTTGTTATCAAGTAAGATCTATGACTTACTTGTACTTTCCTCAAATACTTTTGCAAGCAAAATCCGATCCGTCTGATGAGAAGGAAAGTATTTCTCGAAACTCCGCGGATTAAGGACTAATCACTTACTTTGTGCTTCTTTTTAAAATTAAATATGTTTTTAACTCTTTTTCAAAGTGTGTTTTATTAACTACTTGTTCTTATATATACACATATATATATAGTAAGTTATAGAATATATATGGCGATTTAGCTACACTGAATTATTTTATAACTTACTAACTAGCTCTACCTACGTATTGAGCACTGTTGAAGTAAATACTTAAAGTTTACGCATAAATTTATACTTTCGTATATTAATTTATATGAGTAAATGAAGTAGTTATATATATATATATATATCTATATATATATATATATATATATAAAGAGAGAATGGGGTGAGATATATATATACATATATATATATATATATATATATATATATATATATAAGAGAGAGAGAGAGAGAGAGCGAGAACGGGGTGAGAGAGGAATAGACAGTGATATTGAGAGAAATAATCAAGGTGGTCTGCCTTATTGTTTTCTGAGTGAAAGAATTTTTTGTTCTTTCCAATTTCACTGGGGTTATTTTTCTCTCCACTTCCTTTCTTTTATCACGTGAAATTAACGGATGTCCCCTGTCCCTCGTTCGGCTCAACCTCTCCTTTCTTTTCAAGGCTCGACAATTTTATATGTCGGCCCATCGTATCAGCCACTTTACACTTCCCTTTTTTTCACTGTTTTCACCCAGTTTCTATAGGCAGTCGATTTTTCCTCTATTCCCGAATCTCGCGCTGCCTTTTTGACATGATTGACAGCAGAATAGTTGAGCGGACACTTAAAACTGATCGATTTTGGTAGAATTACATTGGCTACAACCCCGTTGTTGTAACCTACCAACACCCCGACTGGGTCCTCGCATCATCAACCCCCCCGCCCCCTTATACGCGCATGCGTATGTATATTAACGTATATCTACTCAGACATGGCTACGTTTGTGAGTGAGTTTATAAATTGTCAATCGGGGAGAAAATCTCTGAGGTATAACACGATTGAGATACACGATTGGAGCGCCACCTATTTGGAGGCGGCGTGGAAACGCATGACATTGCAGGGTGCATAAAAAAGGGAAAAAGAAAGAAATAATAATTGTAAACGAAGAAGTTGAAGAGAAACAGAAGAAAAAGATACATAAAAATGGGCGTAGAAAAAAGAAGAAAAGTAAAGAGAAAAGAAAGGTAATAAACAAGGCAGGGATAAAAGCGTTTAATGGCACTAAGGAAGAGAAAGAACAAAAAAAGAAAAAGCATTTGGTTAAGTGATCTCCATCAATTCGCTGTTTTAATACCCCATTGTAATACAGTTTCTTTTTCCAGTAGCTTCTTTCCACAAGCTGCAAGGTTTTGGAACTCTTTTCCTGCTCACTGTTTTCTTTGTTACTACAGCCTTAATTTAATTGCACTAAGAAAGAGAAACAACATATGTTTTTTATGAGGAAGAAGAAAGCGAAAAGAAAGAAGAAGACAGCTTCGTACGAGGAAATGAAATGAGACGAAAAAGAGGAAGACAGAGGAAAAGATCGTTTCTTCGTAGAATAAAATGTAAAAAGGATAACGAACGAGGAAACTGAAACGTAAAAAGAAGAAGAAGTGGAAATATAAGAAGAAGAAGAAGAATTGGAAGTAGAAGAACTAGAAGTTGCTTCGAATAGCGGAAGAAAAAGCATTAAGATAATGTAACAGAACAAAGAAAAAGAAAACGCATTTGGTTAAGAGAGCTCCATTAATTCTCTGTTTTAACACCCCATTGTAATACAGCTTCTTATTCCAGTAGCTTCTTTTCAAGGTCTGCCAGGTTGTGAAACTCTCTGCCTGCTCACTGTTTTCCTTGTAACTAAAGCCTTGGTCTTTTCAAGACTAAGGTCAATAATCATCTCCTGTTTTTGCAATAATCAGCTTTCGTTCTTGTTAGCTCCTTGCATAAAGTGGCTTCGTGCTTAGTCTCGAGCGATTTCCATAAAATAAGCGTAAAGCTTGATAGAATAAAAAAAAGGTAATATTAAAATAATGATAATTAAGAAGAAAAAGAAGGGGGAAAATAAGGACGAATTGAAAAGATGGGGAAGGTTTGTTTTTTTTATTTACTGCATATCAACCACTTTTGGGTCATTTAATGTCGAAGGTAAGGAAGGAAAATAAAAAGAAAATATTATGACGAAAAAGTGAAAGAAAATAAAGCAAGTTATGTAGACGGAGAAGAATATAAAGAAAGGGGGAAAAGAAGAAATAGAAAAAGAAGGAGAGGAAAAAGATAGAAAAATAAGGAATACACAAATAAGAAGAAAAAGAAGTTAAGAACAAAACAGAAAAAGTAGAGAACCAACAAGATTTTGTGGGAATAGCATGAAATTGAATAATGATGACAAAAAGAAAAAAGAATAAAGAAGAAAAAGTGAAAACTGACGAGAGAAGAAAAAAAAAGATCCTAAACAAGATAGATAAGAATCATTGGCAGAAAAAGAAGAAGAAGAAGAAGAAAAAAAGACGAAGAAGAAGAAGAAGAAGAAGAAGAAGAAGAAGAAGAAACGCACAGGCAAATAAGCAAAGAAAGGGACTAAAGAGGTAAAAAGAAATTAACTACACAGAAAATAGTGCTAAACAAATTAGAAGAGAAGGGAGAGGGTATGAGTAGAAGGAGAAGGGGAATGAGATTAGAGGAAGACAAAAGAAGGGGATAAAATGCAATAATTCCAATGTCGTTCGTCCTCTGTCCCTTCCAGCGGTAAAGTGCATCAAATTACCTACAATTACGAGACGCGCTAGCCAAATGTAGGAAATGTCGTTCTGGTTGGGAGTCGGCGGTAAGGGTGGGGCTTAGGGGAGGGTAAAGTGTCAGCTTCGTCAAAAAAGGGATGGGTGGGGATCGGATTCTATAAGACATTTTCGAAGGACAGTCGATAACAACGGCGAGGCGCAGTTCGAAAATTAGGGGTGACTGGTGGAGTGTTGGAATAATGCGGCTCACGTCAAGAGAAGATCGTATGCATATATATATATATATATATATATATATATATATATATATATATATATATATATATATATATATGTGTGTGTGTGTGTGTGTGTGTGTGTGTGTGTGTGTGTGTGTGTGTGACTGTGCGTGAGTGTGTGATTCAATGCGGTTATCAAAGCGTATATCTTTAACAAAAACTTATCAAGATAGAAAAAGCTCAATACAATTAAATATATTTAATAAAATATGAGTAATAAAAGTCACATATAACTTTATTATACCATCAGAACAATAAGGAAAAGTTAAAGAGAAAAAATAAACCTTTGTAAGGCTTGGCATTTCGAAGCTAAATGCTTCTCATCAGAAGAGGAAGAGGACCAGAATTATACAACATATACATATAAATCGAAACTGGTTTAAATAACATTCAGGTTGGAAATAAGAATGAATAATAAATTAAAAGTAAGAATAACATATCAAGACGTTTGAAAGAAATTATGAAAAATATTAAAATTATAAACAATATAACAAAGTGGAAGGAGATAAGTACATGAGAAAAGAAGATAGAAAGGTAGTTTAAATGTAATTAATATTGAAAAATATTAAAAGAAAATAAGGGTCACTATGAAGTAATGGGGGTCATTAAAAAGCGCAAACATTGCAAAATGAAACAGATCGTGAGGGGAAAGGTGTAAGTGAAGAGAGAAATACATATATAAATGAAAACAATCTGATGGTAAAATATTAAACTTAAATAATCTAGATTATTAACTTTCACTTATCATATATATATATATATATATATATATATATATATATAATATATATATATAAATATATATATATATATATTTACATTAAGGTGATTGATAATTTACAATTAAAAATTAAAATTAAAACTTAAAAATCCGTTTCATAAAAAGGAGCACAACAAAGCCAATAAATTGTACGATCGTTTCGGAAACGATGTTTTTTTTATTGTGACAGACATTGCGTCAAGGACAATAATTTTAGCATATAGTTTTTTATGAAAACAAAGTCTCCTCATCAGCAAAATATTGGGGTTTTTTTAATAGAAGACACCAAAAATAAACCTAGTATTTAAGTAGTGCAGATTAATCTGGAAAATATTAAAATATAAGGAAAAATAATTAATTAATGATGGAGATAATTAAAGTAATATTTGTTAATAATAAAAGTTAGAATAAAATTACATTGCTGTGTTTAGAGTAAACGTTAGAATAAAATTACAAAGCTGGGTTTAGATTATGTATAATCTTATAATAAGATGCTATGAAAAGAATTTCAACAAATATAAGTATATATATATATATATTTACCTTAAAATGGTTAAAATTATCTTATACTATACGAAAAAAAACAGCATAGGGACCAATTATCCCCCTTTGACCATATTACTAGACAAAACAAAATTATCTCCCTTCATTTTGAATATTTATATTTTTATTTAAACCTAAATTAAGCGATGATGAAATAAGCTAACCGTTAGGAACTTCCCTTTTTGGCGTTTCAATTTGAAATTAAACAGTTAGCGCATGTAGAAGCTACAGACAACATCTAAATGAATTGCTCTGAGGATTATTACGGCTTTCAAAGGATGAACCATGTTAAGGTAAATATATGTATATGTGTATATATATATATATATATATATATATATATATATATATATACTTATATTTGTTGAAATTCTCTTCATAGCATCTTATAACATTATACAAAAATCTAAACCCAACTTTGTAATTTTATTCTAACGTTTACTCTAAACACAGCTATGTAATTTTATTCTAACTTTTATTATTAACCAATATTACTTTACTTATCTACATCATTAATTAATTATTTTTCCTTATATTTTAATATTTTCCAGATTTATCTGCACTACTTAAATACTAGGTTTATTTATGGTGTCTTTTATTTAAAAAAAAAAACACCCAATATTTTGCTGATGAGGAGACTTTGTTTTCATAAAAACTATATATGCTAAAATTATTGTCCTTGACTCAATGTCTGTCACAATAAAAAAAAACATCGTTTCAGAGAAACGATCGTACAATTTATTGGCTTTGTTGTGCTCCTTCTTATTAAACGGATTTTTAAGTTTTAATTTTTAATTTTAATTTTGAATTATAAATTATCAATCACCTTACCAAATATAAAAGCAGTTCTAGGATACTTGACTATTGAGCTTTGATACAACGAGCATTATTCTTTTCCTGTATTTTAATTAAATTAGTATTTTTACTATAACATTAAAATACACTCAGCTCGACTAGCTGTACCCTGCCACATGTGGCTCAATTTGATGAAATGTGAAACATCTGAAAAGGAAAACGTACATGTTTCTTATATGCTTAATTTCCCAGTACTTGTGGCTACACAATATTTTTTATATTTTGTTGTTCCGTTTTCTGAACAGATTTTCTGGTTTGCCGACTCCAGAACACGCAACATATCATTGTCCATGTGAGAAACACTCAGTTTATTGATGTAAGCAATTGTAAAGATTGCCCCTATGCTTGGTTGATGGTGATTGCAAAAAACAATCAAATTGGGAATTGCAATCTCCTAAATTGAAATGTTGTTGTCCATTAATTTTTTACGGAAAGTCGCATTCCATTGCAAAACATGGGCTCGTTGATATTTCGAAGCATTATAATTGGTACGCACATTTTCAATCGCAGTACATGCGATTGCCTCCCTGGAAAATCTAGTGAATTCAAAAATTCTGTTGGATAATTAACCATTTCATTTTTTTTCACAACATTGTCTACGGACTTGTATGTGACTACCTGACTTGGAATTTGAAGTTACATAATATCGTTAAGTTTTTTTTGTTTTTTGTTTTTTTTTACACGGTGGTCACCACTTATCAAGGCCCGGAAGCCACTCAAGGATAAGGGTTATTGCAAGTACATTACGTTAGTGTGGAGATTTGATGAAGTGTTTACTTAAAGGGGCGGTTCATTAGGAATTTGTTAACGTTGGACTTGAAGACATCCAAGTTGTAGTCAGGTGGGAAGCAGGAAGACGGAACAGAGTTCCACAGGCGTGCATTTCTAAGAAAGAAGCTTTGTTCATGGAATCCACGTTTTGATTTAGGCACAGATAAAGAGTAGGGGACATTTTTCACAGTGGATTCAGCTAGACGGGTGTTTTTCGTTAAAGATTGGCGAGGGGGGGCGCAACGTCTCTTCTGTAGGAGAGAGGTTGCAGGTTAGAGAAAGGGGCATCCCCTACTAAGCCACGAAGTCTATTTTGAACTCTGTCAAGGCAGGATAGGCTGTTTTTAGCAGCTCCTGTCCAGATATGGCAGCAGTATTCCATTCTTGGACGTACTTGGCTGTTATATAGATAGAGAATTGCATCAGTAGTGAGATATCTTCTGGCGCGGTAGAAGGATCCCACCATCTTTCGAGCGACCTTGGCAACAGACTTGATTTCAGATCAGGAGTAAAGGACAAACCCAGAAGCTTGTCAAAACACAGGGCTTCTCCCAGACGAGAGCCATCCATTTCAATTGATGCCAGATGGGGATCAGAGCGTTCATGGATGTTTTTGTTTTGAGTTGCAAGAATAGCTCGTTCACTCAGCCAAATGGAATTCTTATTAATTTGAATATCTGGAAAAACTTTTTTTACCAACTCTTCTTTTGATGTAACAAAATTAAAGAGGTTATGAGGCAACAAAATTCGCCTTGAATTCGGATCAGCCGGAAATTTTTCCGTTCCAAATTTCCAATAATTGATGCGAACATATGTCTATGGATCGATCATTCTCCAGCTGAATACGCATATTTTTAGTTAAGTCTTCACGTGGCACCTAAATGTAGAGTATTTGAGGCAAGCATTTATTTCATCAGCTGGTGTTGATCGAGAAATTACAGGTAACGTTTGTCTGAAATCTTCTGCAAGCAATATTACTCCATTCCCAATAGTCTGACATTGCCACGAAAATCTTGCAAGGATCGATCAAGAACCACAAGTGATATTTTGTGTGCCATGGTGCATTCGTCCCATCAGTAAGTTTGCATTTCTGAAATATTTTTCCATGGTGAATGTTTTGGAGATATTGCCCATGGGAGGTTCGATAAATTGAATGTTAAATGATAATTTTAATGCAGTATGAGCAGTTCTTCCACCTGGTAGTAAGGTCGCAGCTATTCCGGATGAGGAAAGAACCAATGCCATTTTGTGATAGAATGGCTGCCAAAATTAATTTAATTGATATTTCGAATTCGAACGCTGAGTTAGACTTAATGTAAAAATTTAACAAAAAATAAAACAATACAAAAAATGGTGGTTAGCGCTATTTTCTATCGTCTGGGAAATTTGATAGGAAAATGTTTTAAATAGATATATATACGCATACATAAATATATATAGAAAGAGGTTCGTGTTTACTATAACCCTTTTACGCAAATATTTCGCAAGTATAAATCATGTAGAATATCTGCATGAATATAATAACACGTAATAGTTAACTAAAGATGGTCATCCCATAAAAATCGAACAAACAATAGGGAGTTAATTAAAATGAATGTTTAAAAGAATATGCAAATTAGGTAGATCTTTTGCAGATAAATGCAATTCCGCGATACATTTAATGAGAAAGTTGTGATTTCTTTTTGAATACATGGAAAAGGGGGGTTTTAATATCAATATCAATACACGAATATATATATATATATATATATATATATATATATATATATATATATATATATATATATATATATATATATAAGCGAGATAAGAAACTGATAGAATTCAGATGAAAAATCCTGGTAGATATTACTTGAAATAATACTTTCAAGGAGATCCTGGCCAAAAAGGAGAAGCTCAATATTTAAGAATAGAGCAATATATAAGTTTCGTGGTTCAATTTTAAATTCTGAAAAAACAACATATAGAGACATATATTCGATTTAAACAACCCCATAGATACAGCACTATATTAAATAAAAAATCCAATAAAAATCTCTTACTCCACTATGCCTAACATAGCACAAACGATAATAACATCAAACAACTCTAAAATAAAAAAAAAATTCCAGGCCCATCGCCCGCAGACTCCACAAAATTGTAATTGCCGAAACAAATAATCTTGCCCATGGATTAAGGAAATTAAAATAACCCCTATATATTCCTTTTGTCAAGCAATAAATTCTTAAATCGAATATATGTCTCTATATGTTGTTTTTTCAGAATTTAAAATTTAACCACGAAACTTATATATATATATATCTATACATATATATATATATATATATATATATATATAGTTCTAGTCACGCGAAAAAAGTTGTGATACAGCGAAACAGTTTGTCTGTGGATGACAATATAAGCCTTCTCCTTTCTAAGGTTGACTATAGAGCACTTTGAAGAAGTGATTCACGTTTTTATTAATCGCATGATCGATATAATTTAGTGGCATCTGGTGGTTAGCGCTATTTTCTATCGTCTACATAGTTGTTGGTTTGATTCCTGGTTTAGGATAGTTGATTGTCTAGGAACACTGAAGCGAAAAAAGTATTTCTGTAGATGACTAAGGAATAAAAGTTATGCATAACTATTATATCATCGGAAGAATAATGAAAAGTTGAGGGGAAACTTAAGAAAAATCTCTTTAGACCATGGCATTTCGAAGCAAACTGCTTCTCACGAGAACAGGAGGAGGGTCAGAATTATACAAAATGCAAATATAGAAAAGACTGGCATAACATTTCGAAATGAAATGAAAAGAAAGGAATAGAATAAAATGATACATAGTAATTAAAGGTAGGTACACTATACAAAGGTATATCGGAATAGTAATATATAGGTAAGTAATATTTTATATGTTTACATTCTTCTTTATTTATTAAAAATATATAAAAACTAACACATATTTTTATATATTGTTTAATTATCTTTATTACTAAGCTAAAAACTGGGGTACAAAATCTATTAATTTTAACGCGAGTTATTCTCAGACACTCTGACATAATGGTACCATAAAACATAACTACAGGGCAGGTATTATCTTTGTGCGGATATATATATATATATATATATATATATATATATATGCATATATATATGTATATATATGTATATATATGTATGCATATATATGTATATATATGTATACATACACACATATATACATATATATACACATATACATACACACACATATATACATATGTATATATGTGTGTGTATGTATATATGTATATATATATATATATATATGTGTGTATATATGTGTGTATGTATATATGTATATATATGTGTATGTCAGGTCATGTCATATGCTACTGGTACCATGTAACCCAGTACTACCTGCCTCATGGTCGGGTCACCGGCGACTAAACTGGTTCCCCCACCAGACTTGTTTGGTGAGGAGGGCGGCTAGTCTCCCTGAAGGATTAAAAACAAGACCTTCCAAAGGGCGAATGAACTCTTTTTCTGGGTCAACGGCCAACTAGCACCGTGTATATTTGTGTGTGTGTGTGTATATGTGTATTGGGGTAGAGAGGACTCCCGTAAGCCGTGGTGAAGGCAACCTTTCTAGGAGAAGAAAATTTCTAATTTAAAAAACCATAAAGCGGAAGACCAGTACCCGCATTAAGCTGGTCTGCAGTTTAATTTGTTGCTGGCTATCTTGCTCTTGCTTGTTGCTGGATCTCAACATTTTGAACCGAGAGAGAGACTTAGCTGTCGTACAAAGCTAAGACTCTGTAACATCATATTTGTATAGATACTCCCTCAGACATTTGGAATCATGGATTTTAAATGTCTGAGGGAGTGGCACTCGTCTGACAAGACGTTGCAATCATCATATATATGTATGTATATATATATATGTATATATTATTAGGTATTATCTTTGTGCGGATATATATATATGTATATACATATGTATATACATATGTATATATATATGTATACATATATGTATATATATATGTGTATATATATATATATAAATATGTTTACGAGTATTTGCAGTTTATATATATATATATATATATATATATATATATATATATATATATATATATATAAATGAAGTACTAAAAATATATATGTAAAACATTCCGTAAGACTACCGGTTGTATGATACTGTAAACATAAAGGCGAAATAAATATCAGTATCAATATTTATAAGACGACCCTAAGCATATAATAAAAACGTTCATTATGCGAGATAAAGCAATAATATATATGGAAATTTGGAATTAACAAAACAAAATATACTATTTGACAAAGGAGTATAGACACTTATTAAAGTCTTGCATACATATGCATGTATGTTCCTATGTGTGTAGAAATGCATAGTGATATCATGGTGAACGGAAATATATTACATCGATCCCCACAGCAGAATTAAATAACTGAGAGGACGGTATATTGAACCCCCCCCCCCCAAGTGGAGGAGATAGTTATGGGAGGATTGAAATATGAAGCATTTTCCTCCTAGTCTTTTGTTATTATTTGGTCTCATACAACAGAACAGGTACTATAATAATATTAAATTACGCTATAAGGCTATAATACTCGTGAAGATTACCTCTATCCTCTGAATAAAAGAGGAGATAATTCATTGGAAGGCGATCTTTTACAACAGAAACGATACTACACTATTAACCCTGATTAAAATATTATTCAATTTTTTTTTTCTTTTTATTACATTTTCACCCCAAACAAGGCACATTGCCACTTTGATGTAGGGGGCTACTATTAGGGACACAGGCTGCAGGGGTACTAAGTGGGGAGTTGGGCAGCAAAGTCTAGCGGTTCTTGGGAAAAAACTACTGGAGTAGAAGGCTCTCTTACATCTAGGGATCCTTTTTGTGAAGGGGTGGGATTGTACTGCTTGTCGGGCTTGTCGGGGGTATTTATGTAGAGGGGGTACAAGTGCTTGCAGCTCGTCCGAACATACACCGTTAAAGTACTTGTAGAACAGGCAGAGGGATGCTACATTGCATCGATGGGACAGAGGCTGAAGCTTGGATGATAGTTCAGGTTGGCGACTCTCTTTTGAACCTTGTCTAGTAGAGACTAGTAGCAGATGCACCGGCCCAAATATGACAACAATACTCTATACTTATAGAGGTACAGAAAATTTCAGGGGTCAGTAGCTTTCTAGCACGGTAGAGAGAACCTACCTTTTTCGCAGCGATCCTGGCAATTCTCTCAATGTAATTGTTCCAACTCATGTTTCTTGTGAAAGAATAAATCGTTTTAGTTCTTTATAAATCATTTTAGTTTTTAATCGTTTAAAAATGTATAATAATAAAACGTTATTTTGTCCTTTTGACTAAGATTAAAATGGTTGGTGACTCTGGCCAGGAATAGTTTAGACAATTATAAGCTAAGCTGACAAAGATAACAATAGACCCATCTCACCACGTTTTTGAATGACCTTATGCCCACTTTATTATCTACTATTGTATGATATTCGTAAATTAATAAATTTGTCTGGGTAGAATACCTGTTCTTACAGTCCCAGTGCCATCACACGATGTATTATCGAGGGAAATATTGCGTATATATATATAACAAAATTGACAATACAAAATTATAACTGCTTATAAGATAATATCAATTTATTAAGAAGCTGTTTATAAAATCAATGTGCGACTCAAAAATACCTAAATGTGTTTACGAGTATTTGCAGTTTATATATTTGACTGGGTATTGCTTGTGAACGTGATATTCCCATGAAACTTCCTTCTTGGGGAGTAGCCAGTTCAACCCTGCATAGGCTGAATACCGCTGCCATAGAATCCCTAATCACGCTCTTCCTAGTATGACATAAAGTAAGTCTATTTGATGTAGAAGATATCTCACTGATGCAATTCTCTATCTATATAAAAGACAGGTATGTCCAAGTATGGAGTACTGCTGCCACATCTGGACAGGAGCTGCTAAAAACAGCCTATCCTGCTTGACAGAGTACAAAATAGCTTTCGTAGTTTAGTGGGGGATGCCCTTTTCTCTTCCCTTCAACCTCTCTCCCACAGAAGAGACGTTACGAGCCTGTCTTTGTTTTATCGTTATTTTCATGGCAAGTGCTCGTTTCAGCTCCAATCTCTGGTCCCCACCCCTCGCCAATTTTTCACGAAAAACACCTGCCTCGTTGAAACCATTGTCAATAATTTCCCCCACACTGTGACTGTTCTTTAGTCTAAACGTAGATTCCATGAACAAAGCTTCTTTCTTAGAACTGCACGCCTGTGGAACTCTCTTCTGTTCCCACCTGACTACAGCTTGGATGTCTTCAAGTCCAACATAAACAAATTCCTGATAAACCGCCCACTTAAGACACTTTATGAAATCTCCATTACTAGCGATTACTACGATATTATTCCATTGATTAATGTAAATGTCCCTCCTGGTGGTTGTGTACAGAGACACTAGCGCTGTTAGTAGTAGCATCAACGGCAGCCATATGATAGTAAAAATACGCAAATGACCAAGTCGGCTGCGGGAAGTTATGTTACAACAGAGATAAAATGACTCACGTGGTCGGAAAAGCAACAGAGAAGCACGTGTTCGAGACAATAGCCGGGAAATAACAGTAAGCGACATGTGGGTGAAGAGAGCGTCTTAAAAAATACATGGCAGACTGGATAAACTAAATGAACTGTTTCAAACAAGATACAATGCGTTGTTAGAAATACCAAAAATTAATTTATTTTCGTAAAAACTGTAAAACGAGTGGAATGTATTTCCTTTTCATTTCTTCTGTTTCTTTGCGATAAGCCTGCATCTACAACGTGTTGGGTTCGTTAGAATGTTATGGAACATTATTCCGAACCGTTTAAAGGATTTACAACGGTACAGCTACACACCTAAAGTGTAAATAAGATTACGTCAAATATTAAAAGTTTAACTTTAAATTTGGAAACCGTGATAGCAAATTATAATCGCTCAATATTGAATAAAATGTATTCAAGCTCAAATTTAAAAACCTAAAAATTTGTAAAGCTGAACTTCAATTTTCAATTTCAAATTTTAAAAGATCAACTTCAAATTTAAAACGTCTCATTTCAAATTTTAAAATAATTGATACTGAGTTATAAATTCAACTTCAAATGAAAAATTAAGATTTCTAATTAAAAAGAATCAACTACAATTTTATAAAGCTCAACTTCTGGTCTTAAAAGTTAAACTTCAATGTTAAAAAGCTCAATTCAAATTAAAAAATTAAACTTCATTATTGAAAAGTTCGACCAAAAATTTTAAAAGTTCATTTTATAATTTTAAATAATAGATATCACAATTAACGAGCGTAACTCAAAATTTAATTGGCTCAATCTAATGTTTTTTACATAGGCATCACCACTTATCAAGGCCAAGAGCCCACTCGAGGATAAGGGTTAAAGAGTGTACAGTAGAAATTGGACAATATAGTAATCGTTAGTAATGGAAATTCGGTAAATTTGTTAACTTATATGGAACGATTAATCAAAAACTTGTTTACGTTAGACTTGAAGACAACCATATTGTAGTCAGCTGGAAAGCAGGAAAACGGAAGACAATTCCATAGGCGTGCAGTTCTAAGAAAGAAGCTTTGCTAATTGAATCTATGATTAGGCTTAGGCACAAATAAAGAGTGGGGGAAATTAGTGAGAGTGTTTTCTGCTAGACGGGTGTTTCTTGTGAAAGTTTGGGGAGGGGGAACAACAGATTAGAGCTCAGCCGAGCACATGCCACGAAAATAACGATAAAGCAGAGACAAACTAGCAACATCTCTTCTGTGAGAAAGAAGTTGGCTTTAAAATGGCCAAAGTTTCAATTTTAAAAGTTCAACATCAATTTTAAGAAGGTTGCATTAGAAATTAATCCAAGCTGAAGTTAAATTATACAATTTAGTACACTTTTTAAATTAAAATAAAGATCAAGCCATCTAATGGTATTGGCTTCCTGATATGAAATTCCTCTAACATTGATACATTTTGTCTTTCTTCTTATTTTTGCAAAACTTAATTATGTTCTGCAAAAACAAAAACAAAAACAACAACCGCCTCCCTTTCCTTTTTCCCATTTCCCCTTTCTCTTTCTATCTCCCTTCACTTCCTGACTGGTTTCCTAACTTAAAATGTACCAAACATTAATACTGTAACCCTTTACCCCTCTCCCATTGCAAAACTCATTCGTTCTGTAGGGCAGGGAACAAAAACGATAAAATTCACTATAAAACAAACCAAACAAAACACGACAAACTAGCGATTGAAGATATAAAGAGCTTGAAGAATAAAAACCTTCTACAAAATAACTTGATGCAATATGAATACTATTTCGAAAATAACTGAATTCGGTATTAAATAACTCGAAAAAGGTTGATATGCCGTAAAACAAACAAATTTGATTCTGCATATAAATATTTTAAGATATAAAGTATATGAAGCATAAAAACTGTTTCCAAAATGACTGGATTCGACATTAAATAACCTGAAAAGAGTTGATATGTCGTAAAACAAAACAACTAAACGAATCAAATTACATTACAGAAAATACTATTTGAATTTTAAAAGTCAGTTTTAAATTTAAACGCTCAACTTTAAAATAAAATCTCACATATAAATAAGGAAATTTGATTTAATAGAAGCTGAAGTAAATAATGAAAGGTGTTGGTTAGTTGTTTTTGTTTTACGACATATCAACCCTTTCCAGGTTATTTAATGCCGAATCCAGTGATTTTGAAGAAATAATTTTTAAAAGAATATATTTTTTGTTTGTTTTTTTTCAAGTCGGTTTATATTCAACCCATGGTTGGGACTCTAACAGGTACTATCACTCCGGGTCAGAGTGGACCTCGGAGCAATGGCAATTAAAGGGTGACTCCACACTTCTCAAAGCCCGCAAACTGGAGGCTCACCATCGGATATAGTTTAAGGTCAAATCCAGGACCAATGAACGTTGTTTATATCTTTTTTAAAATCAAACCCCAAAAGATATCAACATTATATTTAAAAACATGATTGGTGGAAGACAACTGCCCCATTCAACTCAATCTTTGTCAAAAATGACTGATAAGTGTGAAACAGAGAGAAAGAGAGCCAGCTAAAAATCACTAATTAACCATATTTTGTCGGTGCATATCAAACGGAATTTGCGATTATCTATCATGCTTATAGTTAGAAAGAAACAAAGGCCATAATTCCTACCGAAGATACCCCAGAAATGTCATTATATTTAAATGAAGAGAAATTATGTTATAGTGGTGGCAGGAAGCAGATAAAACTACATCATAGACGAGCACCAGAAAATCTAAGCCGGTGAACGAGTCTGAAGGAAACTCCTAAAAAACTGAGTCCGCAAAGGGAGATAAATGTTTTGTTATCTATTCTATGCTAATAAGAACAGATTTGTGTATCCCAGTTAATCAGTTTTAATCTTGGGATCGACAAGTTGATCTCGGCTTAATTCTTAGTGGTTTCCATTTCCCGTATTTTCAACCAACAATTTTATAATCTTGTGGATTAATGGCCCAAAATTTAACACTTCTATTTGTAAACTAAATACATTATATATCCCCAAACGATTGATACTTCAAAATACTGACGACGCTAAATGTTGCTCAAATTCATGGATCCTCGTAGACCCGGTGGTTCAATCTGACACCGTAAGTTTGTAAGTTCTTTGTAAAATGTACAAACTATCCCCAATAAAAAATACTGATTTAACGTGTATACAGTATTTCACCATACGATAAAATATCTTACAATAACATTACCAATATAAAACAAACACTAACAAAAAACATTTTTTCTAATGAAATAATCGATCAGCATATATAATTTTTATAAACTCTATACACGATAAAAACATGAATCCCAGCACTAACAAAAGTGACACCTTTCAGATTTATTACAAAAACCAAATTCATATTAACTATAAATTTGACGAAAAAATAATGACGAACCTAACGAATCGGCCATCTTTCAATAAAACCAATTGATTTCCTACACTAGTCGGAGACAAATCGCGGTACAACGAAAGGAAGCTTCACATGCCTGCCCGCAGTGACTTAGTACACAGTAATCTACATTGCACTGTAGAGAAATGTTGATTTTATAACTTTGAATTAAAGTTTAAAATGCAGGTAAAGTCAAGTATCATGGTTCAATTGTACTCTGAACATAAATCTTTTATTGCCAACGCGTTCCTCTTTTATCAAAACATCTACTTTTGATTTTATACGCCGAGCTTTTCTGCTTGTGTGGTGATAACACTTTTCAAATGTGATGTTAGGCTGACGATAGTGAAACTATATAAAATTGTCGCCCTAGAAAAGACGACGTGATTCCATTTCCGTTTGATGAAAACGGTTTTTCTTTTATTGGTACAAGCCCATCTACTAGCTAGCCAGTTTTGTACAGCTCCTAGAGCGATAGGAGCCTTCTCTCATGTCTGAAAGTGACACAATGTTCAATAAGCCAGATCGGAGATGAGCCGCTGTACAACTCATGCTCTCTACAGATCAAAGTGATGACAACAGGACCATTGCCAGCACCCTCTAAATGCATTGTTGGAATGCCATGAATAACGGTTATGGTGTTTGATGTGGTTTCAAGTGAGGGGCACATCATGACACCTCATAGCTTCGAAGGCGTCTTGAAAGTAACCACCAAAGTGTACCTTTATATACTGAAGAGTGTGGTGATCCCCTCGTGCAATCAAGTGGCCGCTGGCAGACTGGGTGTAACAAAAAGACTCGGCGCCGATCCACAAGTCCAAAGAGACTCAGGCTTGGCTTCAGAAGCAGTACTACATCTTTGTACCCTTCTATCACTAGCCTCCTTCTCCCCCGACCTAAACAGGCTGGACTACTTCGTTTGGTCATACCTCGAGAACATCACCAACATGATCTCTCACAACACTAAAGCCAGCCTGATCGCCTCCATCCGCCGAGTATTCGCCGAGCTCCCGCCGACGATTGTGAAAAATACATGTTCCCAGTTCTGGACTCGTATCGAGGCGGTGATTGAGGCTGGAAACAGCTACATTGAATAGATGTCATCTCTACTACATGAACAAGTTACCTGAATTCATATTTTAAATAAAACTTTTAAAATAAAGTTGTAATGTTGTTTTCTTTAGGTGACAAATTTATCGTTCCACTCTGTGTAGTGGGGCAGATTACTGAAACAATTTTTCACTTGGTACTTGTATCACTAAGTGAAAGATTCTTATGGAATATTGAGATAACCTGCCCCACTAGTATAAAAGTGTTAACTTCGGTCAAAATCAGACTGTTCTTTCATTAATCGAATTATTCCCGTCATTGATTTTCGATACTTATCGGAGGCATTTCGATAAAACCTATCTAAAGACTCTTTCAAACACATACATTACTATGAAACTAAAAAAAATTATTGACCCAGCTGTGTTCGATTTCATAGTAAACGAACTCACATATACAGACACACATACACATAATGACTTTATATATAAGTATATATATATATATATATATATATATATGATGGATTCTCCAGACGATTAGAACGTATGAGGTTCTGCTACGACAGCTAAGTTTTTCGGAATCCACACAGATGATTTCTTTATAGTGGTGAAGGCTTTGTGTAGAACTATCCATACGTTTGGGTATTACTGCTAACCTTTGTCGGTGCAGACGACTGCCACAGGACAAAGTATACAGGAGACTGCAGATTTTTACATCAGAATTTCCTTTTTCTAGATGCATATCTTAACGAAAACTGGAGGTGCATCTCTCCCAGTGAATTAATACGCTTCCAGATACCAACCTGGAAATTTCTACGACTCGGCGCGATACATACAGCAGCTAAACTTCCTAAATGGTCACCCATCTGGTATCGGCCAGGCTCATCGTTACTTAAATGCGATGATCTGGCGAGAACCGGTGTCAACTTGATTGTGCAATGTACATATATATATATGTGTGTGTGTGTGTGTGTGTGTGTGTATACATATATATATAGAGAGAGAGAGAAAGAGAAAGAGAGATTCTATAACAGACACACACTTTATGTATCGATTTACTTCAACAGTGCCAATTCCGTGACTAGTGGCACTCTGTACAGTTAAGATCGCATAATTTTTCTTCCACTTTAACTTTTGAATGATATATAAACACACACACACACACACACACACACACACACACATATATATATATATATATATATATATATATATATATATATATATATATATATATATATATACTATTAATATACGATTCTAATATTCTCCAATTTCGGTGCACATTACCGATTCTATTATAGATTCTCGATTTCGATATCGATTCCGATTTCAATACCGAAGACGCTCGCAAATACACTGCCACAGCATAAAATTACCGTGACAAATAGTCGTTCAGGCAGTAAGGTTCCCCAGAAAACCATAGATGACAGAGTCATGAACCGACAGCGACATATGTAAAGGCAAGTAACCGCCCTCTCTTAGCTGCCACTGCCAAACAATGCAGGACAGTAGAAGCCAGATACTTTATTTTGGTCACTGCTGCTAGTGCCAGCAATTTTCTTGAGTCGACATTGGCTACCACAAACACCCGCCGCCATCTTTGTTTATATTTTTTAGCTGTTTATATGTAGTCAGTAATTTACATAACTCGCATACGATAATGTACTAGATAATTGCAGGTACTTATTGTTTAAATGGAGGGGACTTCACCGTAGCTGTTTTGACTAAGGTTCATATTTACCGGGCAACGTCGGTACATGTGTACTTCTAGTAAGTTATTAAAATAATGCACGTTGGTAAACTTTTAGATAAAAAAAAATTGTGTTCTTGTTATGTTAATTCATGGATTTATACGAGATCTTATAAGGATCTTGCCACGAGAGAGTAATTCAACCCAAAGAATTTTCACTACTCGACATGTTTGTAATGTTGAGATATTTTCATATAAACATTTAGGCATTAATTGGATATCTGGCACTGAATAAATGTATTACTGACAACAGTTCACTTAGAATTTCAGACCATCTGATGGAAACTATTTTTTTCTGGATTACAAACAAATTTCATTAATTAATTGATTAATGAACGTGGAGGGGGAGATCAAAGATGTAGATGGAACAATACTGAAAGCAGTCTCTGAGTTTACGTACCTGGGCAGCAACAAAGCTTCCAAAAGAAGGATATCAAAATTCGCATCTCAAAAGCATTGGCTGCATTGGATAAGCTGCGATCTGACAAAGTGAAAACGCAAATCTTCAGAGTAGTGGTGGAGTGTGTCTTTGTTTACGGTGCTAAAACCTGAACACTCACAAAAATATTAGAAAGAAAGCTAGACGACACGTACACCCATATGCTACAAACAGTGTTAAATATATCTCCGTAAGATCATCCCCCCGAAGCAGCAACTTTATGGTAACGTACCTGTCATATCTACTCCTATCAGGAAGCGACGTATAGAATGTGCTGGTCACTGCCAAAGGAGCAAGCAAGAGCTTGTGAGAAATGTATTACTGTTGACTCCACGGCACGGACGCACGAGCATAAGACGACCTAGACCCACGTAAGTCCAGAAAATTGCACATGACGCCAACTGTGATCTTGAAGATCTGAGGCAGCTGATGGAATGACACCGAAATCTGGAGAAAGAGAGTGACATTGGTCCGGACAAGTATGCCGACTAGACAGATATAGAATGACTGCTTATTTTCGTTTTAGAGAAGCAAATGTTTCTTCGTAAAATCGATTAACTATTTTCAAATGGAGGACAAACAAGATTTTAAATGTTCAAATTAAATATTTGCTTTAAAAGAATTCCAAAAACAACTAAAGATTAGGAGAAAAATATCCTTAATTTTGTTTAGCCTTTATTTTACGAACTTAATTATTATATTGTATTCATTGTTTAATAAAGAATCAAACCTCAATCATGGAAAAAAATTACTATGAAATATAGAAAAATAAATAAAGCCTACAAAATATATACATACATAATTTAGACGCATTTTAGGCTTAATTTAAATTAGAGAGGGGGGAAACGTGTACTATTCTCAATTAAATAACCGGAATTTTCCTTCCATTTCTGTTGTTGGCGAGAATTTTCTTTGTATAAAAAGTTTTAACACAAACAAATGTCCTTATGCCTAATTTATCCAAAAACAATTAGCGTTCCTAAAGTAACACTTTCTGCTTATTTATATTCTGTCCAGACGCAAATTGTATTGTTATGATGATTGAACTTATGCATTCATTACCTGAAATGTTTATCTCTATGTTGCCGATATTGACGGTATGAGGCTCTAAGAAATCAACTCCTTTCAATGGCTCATTGAATTCTTGGCGAAAGTGGATTGAGAATGATGGTGACTATGTAAAAAAATAATAATAAATTCTGCTGCGCAAATCCCAGTCGTTTTAAGGATATTACTCCTGTCTTTGTAGCTCTTCAACTTTTTTAAGTTAAAAGAAGGAGGCTTTACATTTGGAACGAACCTCGCATGACAAAAGGCGTACTGGACGCCAATAGACAGCCATCGTTAATCGCTGGCAAAGGTGCATTAAGAATGGTGGTGACTATGTAGGAAAATTAATTCGGAGGCAAAAAAAGGTCGCTCGTTTTAATGATACCACATCCGTTATTGTAGCTCTTCAACTTTTTTAGCTAAAAAAAAAGAAGCTTTACTTTTGGAACGACCCCCGTGCATGTTCTGTTGTTGGTCAGTCATAGGGAAAATCATCGTAGACTGTAGCATTTTTATTTTAATCTCAATCCATACTGCCCCTTTTGGGAGAGCTGGATAATTTACATAAAACCAACTCTCCACGTCGAGAGCCACTAAATAGGAGCACAAAAAATTAATTACATATATTACTAAATAAGCTATTCCAAAGTGAAAAAATATTTTATGCGATTATGGGTAAAAACCTCTGAAACTTTGCAGAATGACAAAACACAAACATATTAAAAAATAATTGATTTGAATAGAAATAATATATTGTACAAGAAAGTGATAAAAAGAAATGTTGTCGGGATATTTCGACTGTGAAGTTATATATTCTGTAGCCTCGCGTTTGGTCGCGATAATTCCTCACAGATACATTAGACTGAGTTTTATAATGCTTAGAAGAGTGCCTTACTAGTCAATGCATAAGTCTGCATAACACTAAGTTTGACTAATAAGGTTATTACCTCGCATCTAATGATAAGAAATAGCAATCCCTGCCACAAAAAAAACGTAAAAAGTGGATCTCTCATAGCCAGATTGTTTGGCTAATTACTCGATTACACTAGAACGCTGTATTTGTGGGATCAAGAAATCAACTTCAACGGCAAATAAGTGTACGGTCGTTTCTGAGATGAAAAAGCATTTTATTGGAATGAAGGCGCATCATTAGCACTAGGATTAGATACCAAATATATCAGGCATGTCGAAAACTGTTGATAAAATGAACTTAAAATGAATATTTTTCAAATGTGTTCAATGCATGATAGAACTTGATAAATAAATTTTATACAAACATTAAAACATTCTGGACTAATTATCAGGCCTTTCTATCCTAAGTGTATACCATCGGGGATATAGGAAAAAATAATCAAATAAAAGTGTGTAATTATAATTTTATTTCGGACAATTCAGATTTGGTGAACTAACCATAGTTAATTTGTGTAATCCATTTAAATATATATATATATATATATATATATATATATATATATATATATATATATATATATATATATATACATATATATAACTACTTAAAGTATTTCCT
>NC_136511.1:58735034-58765034 GCF_053919585.1 Euprymna scolopes | reverse complement strand
ATATATATATATATATATATATATATATATATAGTGAATGAATGTCAAAAGTCTATATTCCAAAGTTCATGATGCTGACCATCTTATAATTTATTCCTTTAGTTCAGTTAACATTTACAATTTTTGACGACATCTGCTTCGTAGCACAAAACCAATCAGTTAATTATTATATCAATTAGTGGTCAACATCATGAACTTTGGAATGTAGACTTTTGTCATTTCTTCACTATATTGCTCTGTAATTACACTGAGCTTCTTAAATAAGGAGATATATATATTATAAGGAAATAGAGTAGATTTCAACAGAAATATATATATATATGTGTTTGTGTATATATATATATATGTCTGTGTATATATATATGTATATATATATATATATTTACACAGGCATCACCACATTATCAAGGCCAAGAGGCCACTCAAGGATAAGGGTTAAAGAGTGTACAGTAGAAATTGGACAATATAATAATTATTAGTAAAGAAAATTCGGCAAATTTGATAACTGATATGGAACGGCTCATCAAGAACTTATTTACGTTAGACTTGAAGACAACCATATTGTAGTCAGCCGGAAAGCAGGAAAACGGAAGACAATTCCACAGGCGTGCAGTTCTAAGAAAGAAGCTCTGTTCATGGAATCTACGTTTAGGTTTAGGCACAGATAAAGAGTGGGGGGAATTATTGATAGTGTTTTCTGCTAGACGAGTGTTTCTTGTGAAAGTTTGGCGAGGGGGGACCATAGACTGAAGCTCAGTCGAACTCTTTCCATGAAAATAACGATACATCAGAGACATATATATATATATATATATATATATATATATATATATATATATATATATATATATGTATATATATATAGTAATTTATAAAATATATATGGCGATTAAGCTACACTGAATATTCGGCGTTTCATCCACTCTAGGATTCTTCAGGCTTATGCGCATAAACCTGAAGAATCCTAGAGTGGATGAAACGCCAAATATTCAGTGTAGCTTAATCGCCATATATATTTTATGAATTACTAACTAGCACTACCTACGTATTGAGCACTTTTGAAGTAAATACTTAAAGTTTACGCATAAATCTATACTTTCGTATATTAATTTTATGTGAGTAAATGAAGTAGTTATATATATATATATATATCATAGTGGCCTTTATTCTATTATAATTTTTATATTTTTAATACATTTTTTAATATATTAATTAATATATATTGTATGAGGAAACTTTTCAGAAAAGTCTTTTCAGTACGCTTATGAAAATATTACAATCTGCAATGAATTTTAACTAATAACGTTTTATGGGTTTCTTCATATGCACATATTTCAAGCTTGAAAAACTCTCCATTTCGTCTGGATTATATTTTTCTTAATAGCTTTAGATCTTACGGTTGTGCCTCTGTTTTCCTTCATTGAATCTAATTACACCATTGTGTTCCTTTTTATCTGGGCTTCTTTTACATTTTTCATCCGAGCTTCTTAGTTTGTCTATCTATGTGCTAAATAGCACAATTTACGACTGCCTATAAAAATTATTTTGCTAAACATGCCATTTACTGAAATGAGCTATTTATTGAAAACCCATTGATTAAGAGACGAAAATATTGTTTGTATTCCTTGTGGAATAATATATTTGTCGTAAATTATTTAATTTACTGAATTTAATTCACAATTTTTCATTTATGTATATATACTAGCCTGGGTACCCGGCGTTGCCCGAGTGTTTGGGGGTGATTGTTGGGCAAAATTAAAAGTTGTAGTAGGAAGGTAGGCTCGAACTTATGACGCGAAGACGGAAAAGAAAGTAAAAGAAAATCACCCCTACTCCATGACGCGACCGGAAGTTTGGAATGTTAAGATTAGGCAAAGTCAATCAAACCGATACGATGACTTGCAAAAATGACTCGCAACAAATCGACCCCTCCTTATTGAAAACTGACAGTGTAAGAATGAATTTTTCTGGCCAATTTTTTCGCTATTTGTTGTCCGAAAAGCCGAACTTCAAAGTGATACCGATCTCGTTAAGATCCGTCGCCTCGATCGAATGTTTTAGGCATTTATACATACATACATACATACATACATACATACCTTTAAACAAGCAGGTGAAATATATTATATATATATATAGAGAGAGAGAGAGAAAGAGAGAGAGAGAGAAATAAAAAGGAACAAACCGTATTATGTGTTCATCATCGTTTCGTCTTTATTTCGAGACTTCCTCTGGATGAACACATAATACGATTTGTTCCTTTTTATTTCTCTATTTTGTCAGAATACTATTTCCATATTTCTCATCATATATATATATATATATATATATATATATATATATATATATATATATTAGTCCTTATCTATCTAGCTATCTGTCTGTCTGTCTGTTTGCGTGTATATATATATATATATATACACGCAAACAGACAGACAGACAGATAGATAGATAGATAGATTGATAGATAAGGACTGATATAGCGTTTCATCGAAAAGATCTATATTCACACCTACCTGCTGTAGTTTACTTACCTATAAAAAAGATGATTCCTCTCAGTTGCTTGCAGCAATTATTTTCAAAGCAAAAAAATGAATACACGAAAGCTGGTGTCCTGCTGAGAATATATTTTAAAGTAAAGAAATTACTTACTTTTTTTTTTCATAGTAGCCATCACTGATATATTTTTTCAAACATTTTTTTTCTTTTTGGACGAAGCGGCCTTTTGATTTGATCACCCGTGTCTCTAACGTTTCGATGACATTTCGCCCCGCGACAAAATGCCACCAAGTGTTAGATCAGTGATATTAGTATAAACAAAATAAAAACCAGTTACAAATTCAACTCAATGGTGGAGTATTAAAAAATGAAGGCATTACTTTGTTTCATATATGACTAGATGTGTACGAACTTCCTCATGTTTTGAAGAGAAGAAGTTTTTTTTGCATGGCTTGTTTCACTTTGCTATTTTTGCCAATAAATGTGACTTAATTTGGTTTGGAGATCAAAAATGAGGAGAAAATGAGAAACATGGAGATTCCAAGAGAGCTTAAGATAATATAAAATCTATATATATCTATAAAGGTGAGAATGTGTTGAGGTCACTTCTTAACCTATATACTCAACGAATATTTTATCTACAGGCTTGAAAATTGGTATATAGCGTATTCAGACACGTAGAAAACGTTTTAATTTGATTGCCTATCCTGCCTTGACAAAGTACAAAATAGACTTCGTGGCTTAGTGGGGGATGCTCTCTTCTATTCCCTGCAACATCTCTCCCACAGAAGAGACGTTGCGAGCCTGTCTTTGTTTTATCGTTATTTCCATGGCAAGTGCTCGTCCGAGCTCCAATCTCTGGTCTCCCCTCGCCAATCTTTCACAATAAACATCCGTCCAGCTAAAACCACTGTCAGTAATTTCCCCCACTCTTTATATGTGCCTAAATCAAAACGTAGATTCCATGAACATAGCTTTTTTTCTGAGAAGTGCACGCCTGTGGAATTCTCTTCGTTTGCCTGTTTCCCACCTGACTACAACTTTGAGGTCTTCAAGTCCAACATAAACAAATTCCTGACACTTTATCAAATCTCAAATACCAACTATTGCTACGATATTATCCCATTGATTAGTGTACACAAAATAACGCTTATCCTAGAGTGGCTTCCAGGCCTTGATAAGTGGTGATCCCCATGTAAAAAAAATAAAAATAAAATAAAAATGAAAGGGTTACTAAATCGTAAAAATTGAGAAATTGGTACGCGAATGAAATCGGATTTTTATCTGCTTTACACCGTTTCACGACTGCACATGCGCGATCAAGAAACATAGCTGATTATCTAAAGTATAAGTTGATTTGAATACATATTTTAAAGATCATTTCAAGATGGTCTAATCAATATCGTACTTGACTTACTGTCTTATGGTTTTGATTTCGATCTCAGCTCGAGTATTTTTTTTTACTTACAAGAAGTAAACTTTTTAATAAAACCATAATACTCCCATGCACATATCTCAGTTTCTTTCCGTTTTTTTTTTTTTACTTCATTTTTTAAGGAATTTAACGTTATGTTTAATACCGGGCAACTCCGAGAGCATCTGCTTGTACTTAATAATTGTAGGAGAGTATTACGAAGTTCCGAAAGAAACCGAACAAAAAAAAATGAAATTAAAAAGAAGATTAACGTCATAAAAACACGATACGGATGGAACCAACTAAAATATATTTTTAAAAATCCTCGAGTTCTGACGCCAACAAGGTTACACTGATAAATTTCAAGTCAATTGGAATGAAATTCGTGTTATTTGGATTCTTTGGACTACTTTCTTATCTTGAGTTTCGTTTTCACAGCGTTTTGCTTGATGTAACCTCCGACGTTCTACAAAGACCACGGGCACAGCTGTTGGAGTACTAGAAAAATTTAATTTTAAAGTCATATGACCTTGAATGTTGAATGTTCAGTCCTCAGTGTGGGCAACCGAAAAATACTATTGCGAATTACTTAGGGTTTCTATCTAGTCATGGCTGACCGAACGAGAGCATGCTCCCTCTGTGGATTAAATAGAAGCTTCCGTTGGAAATTCCGTACGGACTCCCGAGTTCTACAAAAACATTCCCGAGTTCGACAAGATGCACCTGCTGAAGGTCGGAGGTTGAATCGACTGAAACGTTATGAAGATGACACTTAAGTTGAGAAGAGTCTGAAGAATTCAAATAATACGAATATCCAATACTCATCTCAAAAACTTAAAAATGTGAAATAAAATTATGCCAATCTTCATCGCAATAAGATATTACTTAGCAAATAGAAGTATTTGTTTTTGGTGCATTTGAAAAAGCTAACATTTCCAGATATTATTTTCTACTTTCGCTTATTGGTTGGCATATGAAGCGCCTTCGCTGGAAAGTAGAAAGTTTACTTTATTTAGGTTTACTTTCGGCAGCCTCGTAATTATCACTTACCTTAATTCATCCTTTAGTTCTCACATTCCATGACTGATGTTTCGGACAAAGGATTAAAAATGCTGTTCTCTGGTATCCATCTCAAACATCGTGTTTTGCATATTTTTAACTCTTATTCTAGAGTTAATCCTTATCCTCGAGTAGCTTTCAGGAGTCGATAAGCGATGGCGCCCATATTACAAAAAAAAGTACTGACGCTGCTAATCATGGTAATTATGGTAATTCACCCAGCTAAAGGGTCTCTTTTTTTAAAGTGCGAATTCCTCACTATTAACTGACTTTGTGTCTAGCTTTTATGCACTGGAAACAAGTAATCCATAATGCACCGACTCTGTCGATGGATTTACTTCCGACGAAGTCTGCAAATGTTGTGTTGTCAACCGGATGTGCAGTATAGTTTTTATTTTGCGAAATTTTCACGGGTCATCTTGTTATTAAATAATGTACCATAGTCGCTTTCGTCTCATTAGAAAAAACGCAGCATACTTGATCCGTGATTCTGTTTTATGGATCAGCTATACACAGCGGGGCCTGTTAATGGTCCTCATGAGATTAGACAAAACAAACAAAAAGAAGTCAGATGGGGTTAAATTAATTAAATAAAAAGTATGTTTCAATTGTCATTATTTGGTTAATGCCCCGAGAAAATCGACTTGCAAAAAAAAAACACATATAGAATAGCCAATAGTTGCAAAAAAAAATATAGTACACTCGAATCATATGAGTCTAGATAATAGTACCACTCACTTCTCCCTCTTCCCTCTATTGGATTTTATTTTATTTGATGGAATAGGGAACAAAGATGTGACCATTTTAAGAAAGCTGACAATAATATGAAACACACCAATAATAGTAGAATCCCTGGGAACAGTCCTGGAAAACTCAAAGAAAATGGAATAGGCCGGATGGAAAGAATGAGAAAAGTCAGCACCATTTAATTTTTTACTGGAATGAAAGTGTAAATAATGAGATTTGAGGAGGCTTACTGATTCTATAATTCCAGAGAATGGCAAAGGGAATTATCATCGAAAACTCAATGGTCAACAGATTTTGCGAAATGTCCAGTTGATTTTGTCGCTAAAGAGACTTGAAAATATAACAAACTAAAAGAATAACAAGATAAATAAAACAGAACAGTATTGTACAACTTTTATCCATTTTACTAAGATTAAAAATAAGAGATGTGATCGTAAACTCGTATCTTGAATCCAATTTTAAACAGAATTCATTGCGTGATTGAAATCTAGATTATGTGTAAAATTTAAGGTTTAAGCTTAAGTTGACTTGGAAAGACACTGAAATACTGGAAATCTTGCAGAATTAATGTGTAATAAGTAATGATTTAATTTAATGCGGATCTAAAATATTAGAAATTTTGAATTGTGTCTAAATCAATTCTCCTTAAAACTCTTTAAAATATAATATATGTGCATGATCTGTGAAATGTCCACGGAATGCAGAACATATTGAATCAACAAATATGTTTTGATAATGCTGCTATGTTTCTGGATAGTGCAAACAATGTTTCTCAAGACAGAAAAAAAACTATTAGGTTGGTGAAAAAACAATATCGTTTTCTCACATATGTTACTTTCATATATGATTTCTGAATTAATTCATTGATATATATATATATATATATATATATATATATATATAACCATGTTATATATCCTTTTTAAGCGTGTTTTTCGCTCTTTCGAATCGTGTTATTCGTTACCGTTTTCAATGTCTTCATTCATTTTCTTTTGCAGGCTTTTCGACAGCATGGACAAAATTCAAATCTGCACGATTTATTTGTTCCAGTTCAAACTAGGCCGAAAAGCTGCCGAGACAGAGCGTTATAGCAATGATGCATTTGACTCAGGAACCACTAACGAACGTGTGGGACAACGGTGGTTCAAGAAATTTCGCAATAGTGACGAGAGCCTCGACGATGAAGACGGTCGCGGTCGATTGATAACGAACATTTGAAAGCCTTAATTGAAGCCGATCCTCGCAAAACCACGCGAGAAGTTGCTGTTGAACTCGAGGTCGACCACTCAACAGTCGTTCGCCATTTAAAGCAAACGATAATCAAAAAAAAATGTTGTTTTGAGGTGTTTTCTATGCTCCTCCTGCGCAACAAAAACGACCCATTTCTCGAGTGGATTGTGACGTATGATGAGAAGTAGATCCTCTTCGACAACCAGCAACGTTCGGCACAGTGGTTGAATGCCGGAGAAGCTCCACAACACTCCTCGAAGCCGAAATTGCACCAAAAAAAGGATATGATGACTGTTTGGTGGTCTGGTCTCATCAATCACAGCTTCTTAAATGGAGGCGAAACGTTTACGTATTCCGTTCGATATTCCGTGCAGGTTCCCGAGTTATATTCCGAGTTCGACAAGATGCACCTGAAGAAGAGCACAGGTTACATCGATCGAAACGTTGTGCAAATAACACTCAAGATGAGGATAGTACTTTAAAAAATACAAATAATACGATTAACGTTTGAACTAAGAAACGAACAAGCGTAATACAGCGTGAAACAATAAAATTGTCGCCCCAAAGAAAATAACATTATAACTTTATTTTCAAACTTCTATTTAAAAAATCAATTCAGATAACTTGATTATGTAGTAGAACTGAACTATTCCATGTAGCCGCCTTCAATCTCAATCAGTGCCTCGATACGGGTCTGGAACTGGGAGCATGCCTTTTCAACAAGCGCTGGCGAGAGCTCGACAAGTACTCGGCGGATGGTATTGAAGGAGGTCATGATGGTCATGTTCTCGGCGTACAGCCAAACAAAGTAGTCCAGCATGTTCAAGTTGCGGGAGAGAAGGGTACAAAAATCTATTAATCTTTCTGACGCCAAGCCTGTGTCTCTTTGGATTTGTGTACTGGCGCCGAGCCCTGATGCCACAGTCTCCAGCACATCCAGGTACACTTTAGTGTTAACTTTCAAGCCGACTTCGAAGATGTAAGGTGACATAATGTAGCCCTCATTAAAACCACACCAAACACCATAACCGTGGCCGGAAACTTTATTTTCATCATCCTGGGCACGTCCTTGTTATCTGTGGCAATTCAGTGAAGCATTTTGAGGGTGCTGGTAATGGTCTTGTTTTCATAACAAGTTGTACAGCGACGCATCTCCGATCTCGCTCGTTGAATATTATATATCTTTCAGACATGATAGAAGGCTCCTATCGCTCTTGGGATCTGTACACAACGAGTCAGCTAGTAAATGGTTGTCAATAAAAAAAAAAGAAAAAAAGAAAATCGGTTTTCATCAATCTATATAATGCATGGTGGAACGATAAAATTGTCGCCCTATAAATGACCACATTATTTATGTGGTCATTTATAGGGCGACAATTTTATCGTTCCACCATGCATTATATAGATTGATTTTTAATATGTATCGTAAAATTTTACAGAAACAGAGGTATCTGAGTTACCATGAAAGGTTCCCATCCTCTTTTAACCCTTGGCGTGAGCTTAAATAAACTTAGCCCACATTACGTTTATCAGTTGTGTTCAAAAATTCATAATGATTGATTACTTAGCTTATACATACAAAGATAGATGACGGCACAATCACGTTGATACACCGGTTCCCGCTGGATCACCGAAGATAAGCAACGTTGAACCAAGTCAGTACTAAATGGGTGACCATTTGGGACTTTCAGGTGCTGTATGTGCTCTCCGCTTATCTTGGCACCGTTTCCAGTCGTCCTGGTGTTCTCCTTGCCATTGGAATCAAACAGTGCCGATTCATGAAAGGTGTGGTTGGTGATTGCGCAACCCTGTCCTCACAATTACACACACTACTGCCCCTAGGCTTAACAGACGCATGGAGGGGATACAAATATTTGAGCCTATAGGCTTAATTAACTTTATACAGAGATAAATAAAATCTAGTATTACTAATAGTGTGTAGGTATTTGCCATGAAGATTTCGGCTTTATTTTGTCGGAGAAATCATCCTTATAATCTCTAAACAAGCTATTCCCAACCTTTCCTCTATCATTCACTCCTCGGTTTTGTGTATTTCTCCATTTTCCCTCTACTTCGTTTTAAAAAATTGAGAGCCAAGAACTACGTGGACATTTAATATAAATTGGGTATAAAAATTATGATTTATAGAAGTTTTTAAGCTCGCGTCGGCTTACAACGTTCGCATAGTTATGTTAACATCGTTGAAAATGATTTTAGTTTACACGTTCCTGTGAAAACTTACTTGCTTTTGGAAATTACAGAGAGGGCGAATCCAAACGAATTAGAGAAAGAAAACAAGTAGCAATTTTCGAACGCAACTTTGTCTCATCAAAGTAAACGTAATCTTTATTTCATACGCCAAACCTGTCCACTTGTGCAGTAAATAAGATTTTCAAGTGCACTTTTCATGTAAGTTTGTATAAGGGTGTCAACTTCGCTCAAAACTTGACTATTGTTGATTTAACAGAATCGACACAAAACAAGAAATTAAAAAAAATTATTGTTTAGTCTTTTAAATATTTTTTTTTTATAAAAATAGTATTACAAAAAGAAAATAAAACCTTTTCTAAAAAGAAAATTATGAAGTTCATTTTAATAACGTTTCTTAGACATGATACAATCTGAAAATAAATTATTATTTCTAAATTATCAGGTACTTCAATTATTTACATCTGATTATATAAACTTTTACCCCTGGGAGTAAATTTACAGCTAGTTGAGAATCTCTGCCCTAAACTAATAGATTCTTTCACTTATTGCTGGGGAAAACAGAAACTGTTAAATTTTCATCTAAAAAAGTGAAAGTAATTAGAAAAGTGAAATGTCAATATCGTATCGTGTCATATTGGAAATTAAGCGAGCATAAAAACAAATTTCTTTTCTCCCATATCTCATCAACTTCATATGTTTCAAATACAGACAACAGAGTTAACTCTTTATTGCCACTGTTTCGTATAATCCAATTTCTTTTTTTTCTTTTCACTTACGCCTGCAAGTCCCTCTTCAACCATCTTCTTCAACTTCTAAGTGCCAGATGGCCACAGTCATTTGATTGAGAAGTTACATTTGTACCGTCCATGTATCAATAACTCTGAAAACAAAACGCGCATAATTTCAGGCTTAGATAACTTTAATATTATTTGTATTATTCGGACTACTAGTCTCATCTTGTGTGTTATTCACACAACATTTCGGTCGATATAACCTCTAGCCTTCCTCAGGTCTATCTTATCGAACTCTGGGATCTTTCGGGTGCAAGTACTTGAGAAAATTTAGTTGTAAGTTTCATTCTTCTAGAGTTGAAGGTCCAACTTCGATGCAGACGACACTAAAATACAATTGCGAATTAATTAGGACTTCTACCCAATCATGGCCAACGGAAAGAGAGCATGCTACTCCTGTGGATAAAATAAAGGGTCCGGTTTGAAATTTGATGTAGAAAGAAATTTTTGAAAAGACGATTATCAAGTTGGACAGAAAGATTCCCTAAGTTGACAGGATACACATCTGGAAGGTCGGAGGTTATATCGACCGGAGCATTGTGTGAATAACACTCAAGATGAGAACAATAGTTCGAGTAATTTAAAAATTACGAATTACAAATCGTCATCGTAAAAATTCAGAAACGTAGGTTACTTTTCATTTTTACCTCAGTTTCATTCTTTACTATCCATTTTTGTAGTTATGTACTGATATTTCCAAGCGAGCCAATCACAGCCTACGAGTTTCTCATTTCTATTGCGTTGTAAACGTTTTTCTGTCTATTTTATGGTCATCTAGTCATGCAATGCCGATTACCAGGTATATTTCTTTCTTCAATGTTCTCTACAACAATGTCGGCATTTTGATTTGTGATCTGATGGCAAGACTGAAGCAATGCATCGCCCAGAAGTTTTCACTTCCTATTCGCAATGGAGCATCCTGCTATTTGGCCAGTGGCCATATTACATGTTTGATCTTTTCAAGCAATTGTATTAACGCCATTTCAAGTGTAAAACTCTTTCCACGGTGCCAGGTTGCCTTTTGTATTCGCGTTGTGCCAATTTGGTCCACTCAGTCATATTACGTCAAAATTCTTTGAGATTTTCTGCCACGAGTTTGCTTGTAGTTCATCAATTCTTCAATTCACATATTTTTGCTTCAACGTTTGTCTTTTTGCCGCACAAATACGTCGTTCTGTTTCAGTTTTGTGGGTCACTCTTCTGCATCCATAACCATGGGCTTTCTGTATCGTTTTTCTTTTCGTATCTTTCGCAAATTGTTCAGACATACTAATACAATTATATTAATATAACCAATATCATTATTCTATATAATTTTGTATATACTATATAGACTAAGCTTGGTTCCTTCAGTAATTACAAGAAACATTCTCAACCACCAATAGCTATGACTAAATATATTTATTACCTAAAAGTACTTCTTTCAAACTCCTCGGCTTAACGTTCACAAGGAATATATAAATATAGAATGTTATAGCTCGGAATAATATATAAGTTTAAAAATCAAACTGTTGATCTGATTATTCATCTAAACGGTTGATGACAATCCAATTGAGAACAGTTGCCAGTTGAACAGGTTTAAGGAGAGTTGGGAGTTTGGCAGAGTCAGAGGTAAATCGTGGATTGGATGAAATGGGGAAAATGAATTAATCAACCGACTAACGGTCATAGCCTCAACAGTAGAGTGCAATTGATATTTTCGAGAAGAAAAGATTAAATAAATGAATCCACAGCACACAACGCTGTGGTTGTCGAATGGTTTGTCATAGTACCTGTTTATGTTAATTTGCATCTTTATTTAGCTTCTATTAGTTCTATAAATCATGTTTTTAAGCAAAAATAATTCAGGTTAAATGTGTTCCAGATGCTCTTAATATTTCTTGTTTGTGGATTTTGATTAAAAAAGGGGTCCCTTAGTTAAAAATATGTATATAATGTTGTTTTATGTTATGTTACATTAATTTCTTTAAATTAATATAGCATGTATCCAATTGCAAAGAAATCCTTTGGGGTTATGTGAAATTTGAACTCGGGTATGGCAAAAAGGAACCCGCATTTAATTTACTGTACGTTGACAAATTTACTCCATAAAATGTACTCCTTAGCAATGTGCACTCTGCATATTCCTTTGTAGTCAACCAATCGCATGTTTTTATTTGCGTAGGAATAGAAAAACTCAAATAAAATCAAATAATTATTTACTAGTATACAGATGCACAAAAGAGCATGAGGCTTCATAGTATTATATAGCTTTTCCTGTTTAAGACATTTGAAATGGAGTGATATAAAAGAAGTCGATTATCTGCCCATGCGCAACACTGCAGAAACTCTGAATAAACAGCGGCGCATGCGCCGTGGCGCACGGTTGTCTAACCATCAGATCTGAGCCAATTATAAGACACTAACGTGTCTCTCCTGAATGCGGAATGTTCTCATTGACAAAAGGTAATATTCGCTATAGACGCATTGATAAATAAAGAAATAAGAAAAAAAAATACTGACTGGATTTAATTCCATGGGATTATATAACGACTGGTCATAGAAAATGTTTGGGGGTTTTTTCGTATTTTTTTTTTATTTAATTATTTTCTTGTTTTTTACTTGTTTCTTTATTGATATGGTTTTCATTTTATGCGTATTCACAGCCTTAAACGATGCACTGTCTGTCCATCCGTTTGTATGTCAGTTCACTAGTCTGTCGCTATGTAACGCTTCAATTGAACAAAGTATTTTCCGTTGAACAAGCATATTGAATGGATATATCTTACTTTCAATAAAACTCTCCGTCAGTTTATGTGTCACTTTAAAGTAAGTAATACCATTTCGTCGTTTTTTTACACTTAAAACTTTAACTATATATTATTATGTCCATCTTATTTAAATTTGAATGAATACATAATTTGTTCCATCACATTTTAGATAGTACTAGCAGCGGGACCCTTCGTCTCCCGGGATTGAATGATGATCGACGAATGTTTCAAACTCTCATATTTTTATTGCCATCGAAATCGTGGTAATCGCCCATTTTTCAATTAAATCGATTGAATGCCTGCTCTAGTTAGGGACTCATCGTGGTGCACCGGGAGGAAGCTTTACATGCCTCCCCAGAGTGACTTGGTCCAACATATATAGTAGTCTGCATTGCGCTGTTTATTTTGTAAAATTGTTTTATATATAATGACTTGAATCAATGTTTTAAATAGAAAAAGTCAAATATCATGCTAAAATGGTGCTCTAAACAGAAACAGCCATTTCGAACGTGCCACAATCATATAAAAGAACCTACTGTTGATTTTATATGCCTCGTCTTATTGCTTGTACGGTGATAATGACTTGAATTTAAGTTTAAAATGCAAAAGTAAAGTGTTATGGTGCAATTGTGCTTTAAAGAGAAACATTCATTTGGGACTCGCCCTAAAGAACTTACTGTTGATTTTATATATTGGGCCTTTTGGCTTGTGTGGTAATAAACCTTTTCAAATATACTTTGGATGGTAAGGTGTTAACTGTTCCTTTTTCGTCGGATTATTTCGATTATTGATTATCTATACTTATCGAAAGTATTCCGATATAAACCTATCTAAGAATACTGCCAGGCACCTAAAGTACCTTCGTGTGAATTTTTTATAAAAATCGGCCGAGCTGTTTTCAAGTCAATATGGAACGAATTCTCTCTTACACACACTCACACACACACATATAATAGTAGAGATAGTAGTTTTGTCTGTCACACAGAGGTTTAAAATAGTATATTATTTTGTCTGTCACAATATGTGAAGTAGTATATTATTTTTATCTGTTGCAGTTTAGAATAAGATATTCATTTGTGTGTCACACCTAAGCTTAAAGTAGCATAGTATTTTATGGGCCACATTTACGTTGGATTTGCATATTATTTTGCCATGCATAGGTTTGAGTTGGTGCATTATTAAGTCTGTTATACTTTAGTTTGAGACAGTATATTATGTTGGTTGTTGCATATTACGTATACTTAGTATATTATTTTGTCCGTCACAGTAAAGTTTGTTTTAGAAAATAAAATTTAACTGTAACATTAAAGTTTGTACTTAGTATATTATATATTATATTGTTTGGTTGGTTGTTGGTGGTTGGTTTTGTTTTACATGTAAACTCTTTCAAGGTTATTTAATGCCGAATCTAGTGATTTTGAAAAATAAATTTAATAGAATATATTTGTTTTTGTTTTTTTTTTTTCTAGTTAGTTTCTATTTAACTCATAGTTAGGACCCTAATCGGTACTAGCACTCCGGTCAAGGTGGACCTGGGAGCAATGGCAATTAAAGGCTGGCTCCACACTCCCCAAAGCCCACAAGTTGGAGCCTCACTATCGGATATAGTTTAAGGTCATATCCAGGACCTATATTGTTTATACCAGTTTTAATCTTGGAAAAGTATATTATTTTTGTCTATCATATTTAAATGTTAAAATAGTATATTATTTTTTGCTATTAACATATGCTGCCATGTGTCAAATTTAAGCTTGAGATATTATATTATTTAGTTAAGTTTGAATTAATACATTATTTTGTTTGCAATATTTAAGGTTTAATCAGTACATTATTTTTCCGCCACATATTGTTTGAAGTAGTACATTATTTTGTCGGTCAGACTTTTGTTTGAAATAGTATATGATTTTCTCACTCAGATTGTTGTTTCAAATAGTAAGTTTTCTCGTCAAAATTAAGTTTTATTTGCTATAATATTCTTCCCTTAGTTTATTATTTCGTCTGTAACAATTCACTTTCGAATAGTACACTTTTTGGTCTGTCACATTTAAGTATTATATAGTGTATTATTTCTCTCGTTTAAGTCTAAATAGTATATGTGTAATATTTAAGTTTAAATTATATTGACTAGTATGTCATTTTGTATGTGACTAGAAAGTTTCATTCATACATTATTTTGCCTTTTACAAGTTTAAATTCGTATATTTTTTGTACGTTAAATTTAAGTTTGGAATTATATATTATTTTTGTCCGTCACATTTAAGTTTGAAATCGTATATTATTTTAGCATCTAAGTATTTAAATCGTATATTATTTTGTCTGTCACATTTAAGTTTGAAAATCGTATCTTATATTGTCCGTAACATTTCAGTATTTAAATCGTATATTATATTGTCCGTCACATTTCAGTATTTAAATAGTATATTATATTGTCTGTCGCATTTAAATTTTCAATCGACCTGCTATGCCCCATTTTGAGTTGACATTTAGTTATGTGGTTATGTTTAATTTCGGAACAGCATTTTATTTTCGGGCTGTCACTATCAAGTTTTAATAGTCTCTCCACATAAGGAGTCCTGTCCGTTCGAAGGTCTGTCACGTTTAACTTTGAACTTTAATCGATTAACGCGCAGACTGAATAAGCGCATCTTCATGCCTGGGGCATATTCGAAGAGACCGGGACTTTTTGAATCCTGCAGCAAATAGTAATGGTTTGATACCATCCTTTGTAATGTTAACTCTGAACCCGCGCCCCCATCGTTTGCGCAATCTCCAGCACGGAACACCCCAATTTTCTACAAAAGCATCCCTTTCCATTTTCGTCTCGTTTATTAAATACATTTTCTTTTACCTCTTTTGTTGCCTCCTTTCCCTTTACTTCCGCTCCGCCCAGTCCTACATCTCCTGTCATATTTTTTTTTCTTCGGATCTATAAGTTGTGTTTAGGAGTTTCCAAGCGGACGCAAGGAAAAAGGGGAAAACACACCAAAAAATGGTCAGTTGTGGTTATGGATGGGTTGGAATACAGAATTATGTGCACAAATATCGATCTTGTTTTATCCGCGATTCGCCGCCACTCATCCGCCATCCTCCGATTCGTTTTTCTAATGTCCCAAACTTTTCTTTCAGATTTACTTTCCATCCGTCGCTCCCACCCCCTACGTCCGTTCTGCTCCCCTCCCACAGCGTCATCTGCGCCCATCCTTACCAAATTTTGGGCTTTGCAGTTTTATTCCTGATGGTTTGTCGATTGATTCAAAAACAGATCGATACTCGATGAATAAAAATCTTCGAGGCAGAAAGTGTTGAACACAGATTTCTGTCGCCATAAAAAAGGGGGGATAAGTTGGGAGAAAACCAGAAAGAAGAAGAATAGGGAGCAAGAGGAAGAAGAGGATAAAGGGAATAAAGAAGAGAATACAAACGAAGACGTAGAGGAAGAAGGAGAATGCCGAAGATAACAAAGAAGAATATAAAAGAAGAAGAAGGAGGACAAGAAGGGCGTGGGAGGAAAGGGGAAAAGAAGGGTGAGGAATAAAGATGAAGAAAAAACTTAAAGATGAGGGGAAGTAAAAGATGAGGAGAGTAAAACCGGAGAAAAAGAATAAAATGAGGGAAAAAGAAAACGAAGAGAAAAAAGGAAGAAAATAGAAAGAAAAGAAAGAAAGAAAAGAAGAAAAAGTAGAAGCGGAAGAGGACAAATATGGATGAGAGTAAAGACAAAGAAGAATGAAAAGGAGGGGGAAAGAATAAATTAAACGAAACAAAAGAGAAAAAGAAGGAATATAACCAAGAAGAGGAGAAAGTAGAAGCAGAAATAGAAGATAAAAGAATAACAGAACAATCAATAAATGAAATAAAATGAATTCTAATAAAAAGAAAAGTCGAACGGAATAATGAAAAATTAAAGTAAAAAAATGAAAAAGAACATAAAAATATTTTTTAAACAAAAAAGCAGCAGCAGTAGTAGTAGCAGCAGAAGAAGAAGAAGAAGAAGAAGAAGAAGAAGAAAAGGAAGAAGAAGAAAAGGAAGAAGAAGAAGAAGACCACCACCACCACATACAATAATAACAACAACAGTGAGGTGACGATAACTAACACCTCAACTCATTCCAGAGAAGTACTTTCACTTAGGGCTGTTGGCAACTTTCACCACGAGTATTCGATTTTTTCTAGTAAAAATCTAACTGGAAAGATATCGGGGAAACGAATGCCAACAATAACCATCTTCTTCATGCAAAATGAATGAAAGAAAGGTACTCAACGACAACATCAACAACAACAACAACAGTAGCAACAACAGGATCACAAAAATGCACTAAACAAAAAAAGATGAAAGAAAACATTTAAACGTTTAAAGCCTTGAAATAAATCGTTAAATTAGAAACCAATTCTATGTTAATATATCATCTAATATATATATATATATATATATATATATATATATATATATATATAATATATATTATCCAATATATATCATTTAATATATATATTATCTAATATATATCATCTAATAATTATATATCAAATATATATTATCTAATATATATCATTTAATATATATATATATATATATATATATATATATATATTATCTAATATATATCATCTAATATATATTCCTCATAGCGTAAGCAGGCTATTTTGAAGAACTGAAGTCTCAAAAAGATGTCGATCGTATATCGTTTATATAATCTAGAAATATTTCTGGTTGTTGGAATATGTACAGGGTGAAATGATACTAGTGCGCCAGTTGTGTACAAATCCAATAAGCTATAGGAGCCTTCTATCATGCCTGAAAGTGACACAATGTTCAACGAGCGCGATAAGAGATGCACCGCTGTACAACATGCTGTCTACCTATCCAAGTTATGACAACAGGACCATTGCCAGCACCCTCAAAATGCAAATATGGACGGTGAAACGTTTGAGGGCACAGCTCAATGAACTTTACAGCCACGGCTATGGACTTTGGTATCGTTTGAAGTGATGGCCACATCATGCCACCTCACATCATCGAAATCGGCTTGAAAGTCAATACGAAAGTGTACTTGGATGTGCTGAAGAGTGTGGTGATCCCCTGGTGCAATCAGGTTGCAGCTAAACTCGGCGCCCGCTCACAAGTCCAAAAAGATCCTGCTGCTTCAAACGGAGTGAAACGACTTTGTAAGCTTCTCTCACTGTCCCCTCCTGCCACGACATTAACCCGCTTAATTATTTCGTTCAGTTATACGTCAAGAACATTATCAACGTAACGTCCCACAACACCAAAGCCAGCCTGATCGCTGCCAGCCGCTTGTGGAAAAGGCATGCTCCCAGTTCCGGACCCATATCGAGGCGGTGATTGAGGATTAAGGCTACATTAAATATATGTCAGCTCTACCACATAATCAAGTGACCTGAATTATCTTTTTAAATAAAAGTTTAAAATAAAGCTGCAGTTTTGCTTTCTTTAAGGCAGCAATTTATCGTTCCACCGTGTAAATACCTTATCAATCACTTTTAAGATTTACAACATTAAAATATTGCAAGTTTCTACCTCACGTACGAAGTTATTCTGCACAAATTTTGGTGTTATTCTGACAAAACATATAAATAGCGTATTATTTGAATTATTAGAAATATTAATCCCATCTTGAATGCTTTTTTCTCACAACGTTTCAACCGATGTAACACCCAATCTTCTTCAGGTGTTACTTGTCGAATTCGGGAATCTTTCGACTAAACTTGAACATTTTTCTGTTGACTTCCTGTCGAACACGAAAACTCTGTACGGAATTTCGAACGAAAGTCGAAATGTTGCAATTTGCCCTTAGGTCCACTACTTTTTCTGAATTCTCTCAAGAGCTCAACTTTATTTTTTTTGGCAGTTGGTTTAAACAACGATAATGTTTCATAAATAAACATCAGTAATTATTTTTATACCTACAAACACTAGTGCTTTATGCTTACACAATCAGTTACTGCTAGTCGGTAAATTCGAACACAACCATCTTTGACTTCATAGTCTAAAGCTCTGTAGCGTAATTTATTTAAGGAAGCGTTTTGCTCCCCATTCGGGAGCTGAAGAAGACCGTATAACTATGCTAAGGTTACTTTTATAGGTCCCGGGCAACAGCGGATATCCCAAAGACCTAAAGTAGAAGATATAAATATATATTTTATTTCATTGTCAAAATAGATATAAATTGTTTTATTGTTTGAAAATCGGAGATATATTTTGTTATTCGAAATTGACGACAGGAAATGTTAGAACAATAGCGTGTACATCGTCTGGCCTGACGAGTCAGTACCAGGGGTTCTGACTGACAGCCGGTTACCCTGGGGCCATGAGAATTAGATGTTGACTTTGAGCCCAGATTGCAAAATTAGTGATATGGCCGAATTGCACACACGCAAAATTTGGGGTTTTCCCCAACTTCGTGGCGTAATTTGATTGGTTTCTGAGATCATCTCCTCCACGTCTGACCTTACTATATAGTGCAAGTGTCGCTTGAAATTAGTCAGTTTCCAGCCAGAGTTTGTACGCGAAACTCGAAGTAAGAATACCGCTCCCTGAGACGTGACCACTCCCCTCTCCATCAGCCGCCGCTTCTGAGGAGAATGTCTTAAGAACTTCACGTGTACATATATGTAAAAAGTCTGTAAACTTTGTGAAATTAACCTTCCGTAGAATAAAATTAAAGCGCCTGTTGTCTTTCTTGCCTGCGTGAGTTTTGCTATTCGTTTTTAGCATATCAGAGATCTGATGTGTACGCCTCTCAGAGATTTAGATGACCCGAGCGAGTTTTCGGAAGTTTCACGAAGACGATCAGGGGTCCTTGTGAAACTTCTCCAGAGAGGGTGTTACAGCTCTCCGACAATTACCATGGGAATTAAGGAGAATGAAGCGCTTTTAAGTACTAAGTTGACAAGTATACATAGTAAACAGGCATAGCGAATTCCACGACTGGAATTCGGAATGTTGCATTTGCGCTAAAGTTGACGGCTTTATGTTAATTCCCTAGAGTGCCCAACTTCAGTTTCTTTAAAGGGATTTATAACTACAATATTTTTAAATAATAAAAAATATTTCACACACACACACACACACGCGCACACACACACACACATATATATATATTTATTTATTTATTTATTTATTTATTTATTTCCCCCGCAAACAACATCACAGTCCACAAGAGCCATGAGAGCCAATGAACCAGAAGTTAAAGACTCGAGTTTCGCCCGCATTTGAGCTCATCAGTTAGACATATTCGAACCCGGGATTCAAAACCCGAGCCTCCTTATTGCATGCGAGGCAAGCACTCTGCCAACTGAGCAAAACACACACACACACACACACACAAACACACACACAACACACACACACACATATATATATATATATATATATATATATATGGTATAACTATGGAAATCCTTTCTATATACCTGCTTTCCAGCTGACAATGACCGTCTTCAAGTTCAACGTGAACAAGTTCTTAAAGAGCCTACCCCTTAAGTAATCCGATTTACCAAATGTCCACTACTATTTACGGCATATCAATCCTTTTCGGTTTATTTAATGTCGAATCCGGTAATTTTGGTAAAAGTGGACTTATACTTTAAGTAATAAGTAATGAAATATTTATTTATGATATTTGTTTTGCAGACAAATGTTGGTTTTGTTTTGTTTTTTTTGGGGGGGGTGTTTTTTGTTTTGTTTTTTGGCGTTTCACAACACGATTGAGTTTTGCAAAAGAAATGGATAAAACACTAACATCAATGTTAGGAAGTCGTTATCTTCAGACAGCCTGATCTGGTAGCACCAGATTTTAACATTATATTTATAAAATCTGTGTAACGAATATAATTGAAATAATGAAATAATATGTTTTGGACATTTATTTTTTTCCTTTAAATTGTTTTATTCGGAACGGCAAATATAATTATTAAGGCTTTTTTCCTCGATAAAAACCCGAGCTGCTCACATTAGTTGAATCAATATATATATATATATATATATATATTTTAGTCATCGACATACAGTCCTGTTTAGTTGTTTCACAACTCATCAGTGCTGCTAGACTAACACCTATCCGAAGCCAAGGATCGAACTTAGAACCGTCGTGATGACAGTCGGCAGTTCTACCCCCTGACTACGGAAGCGGTGGCTGCAATTAATCTGTCCGAATGTCTATTTAAATAAACATCCGTCCGCCACTCGTAAAGTGCTCAAACGTTGTTTGTAAACAAACCGCGAGCTTCGCATTTTTTCAGCTATATTAAGTAGCGAGTAAGATTATTTACGATAGTGCTCAACCCAAGAGGGGGGCTTTATAAAATATATTTTAGTCATCGACATACAGTCCTGTTTCGTTGTTTTTCAACTCATCAGTGTCGCTAGACTAACACCTATCCGAAGCCGAGGATCGAACCTAGAACCGTCGTGATGACAGTCGGCAGTTCTACCCCCTGACTACGGAAGCGGTGGCCGCAATTAATCTGTCCGAATGTCTATTTAAATAAACATCCGTCCGCTACTCGTAAAGTGCTCAAACGATGTTTGTAAACAAACCGCGAGCTTCACATTTTTAAAGCTAAATTATATATATGTATATATATATATATATATATATATATATATATATATATATATATATATATATATCGACTGGTGTTAATTTTGACACTCTGCACTGATGATTCCCGAAAGGATGAAACACTAGTAGGTATTTAATAATTATTATAGTAAATAATTATATATATATATATATATATATATATATATATATTATTCAATTTTCACCCCAAACAAGGCACAGCGCCACTTTGAAGCAGAGGGCTACTATCAGGGACTTAATTAGCAGGAGCATTATGAAGGGAGATGAGTAGAAAGACGCTTGTTAACATTACACTTGAACTTCTGCATATCAGTACAGTTGGGAAAGTAGAATCCCGGAAGGGAGTTCCAAAGACCTGCAGTTCTGGGGAAGAAACTATTGGAGTAAAATGCTTTCTTGCACCTAGGGATCTCTACTGTAAAGGGATGAGACTTAGTAGCTTGTCGAGTTTGTCGGAGGTAGTTACGTCGAGGTGGTACAAGTGTTTGCAGTTCGTCAGAGCATTCACCATTTAAGTATTTGTAGAACAGGTAGAGGGATGCAACATCTCGTCGATGGGACAGAGACTGAAGCCTAGATGACAGTTCAGGACCTATCAAGTTGGCGACTCTCTTTTGAACCCTGTCCAGGAGCGAGAGACAAGCAGCAGATGCACCAGCCCAGATGTGACAACAGTACTCCATACATCGGCGAATGGTGGCCTTATAGAGGCATAGGATACTGTCAGGCGTAAGTAGTTTTCTAGCACGGTAGAGGGAGCCAACCTTCCTTGCAGCAGCCTTGACAATGCTCTCAATGTATCTATTCCAGTTAATATTCCCTGTAAACGTTAGGTCGACGAGTTTAAAAGAAGTACTTTCAGACAATGTGTTCTTGGCCATTGCTATTGGGGGTAGAGAAGGTTTCTTGTAGTTATTGAAGAAAACAAGCTTAGTTTTAGCAGCATTGAATGTGACCATCCATTGTTGTCCCCATTCCACTACAGATTGGAGATCATCCTCTAGTGTTTCTGCCATTTCCTTGGATATGTGTTCATTTGTTTTCCCCTCATATCTGTTATAGAGAGTGGTGTCATCGGCAAATATACCCATCTCCGAAACAATTTTATCAGGGAGGTCATTTATAAATATCAGAAATAATAGAGGTCCAAGGATAGACCCCTGTGGTACTCCCGCATTTATGTCATATTGTTTAGATGTACGACCGTCGAGGACAACTTGGATTATTCTCTTGCTTAAGAAAGATTTAGTTACATTATGAATTTTTCCAGTGATTCCATATTCTAATTTTCCTTAGAAGATCATCGTGCCATATCCTGTCAAAGGCCTTAGATATATCAAGGGCTACCACTCTACCCTCCCCTGTTTTGTCCAATGAACGGTATATACGTTCAGAAACTACAGTTAATATATCTGCTGTTGAACGGGATTGCCTGAATCCATATTGTTTGTCAGTCAGAAGTTTAGCAGCTATTAGTTTCTGGACTAGGGCTTGATTAACTAAGGACTCAAATATTTTGGCGAAAAGCGGGAGGGGGCTAATGGAGCAATAATTTAGTCGGTCAGTTCTTTCACCAGAATTCTTGAAGACTGGTACCACAGAAGCGGTTTTCCAGCAGTCGGGAAAGCAAGATTCGTTGAGGCATTTATTGTAAAGTTTGGAGAGAACTGGAGCAACCTCGGCAGAGCATTTTTTTTAATAGCACAGCCGGGATGAGATCTGGTCCACATGCTTTTGAGGTGTCTAGGTTTTTTATAATAGCATGTACCTGAGAAGGGGTGATTTTCAAATCTCTAGTGTGGCGTCTGTTCGCAGAGGAAAATCAGGGAGGGAGTGGTGTACCGGGTTCAGTGTGGAGTTTGAGGCAAACTGACTGGGAAGCAGATTAGCCTTGTCAGTTGCCGTGCAAGCAAACTCATGATTGTTTGATAGTGGGGAATTAGTTGACTGTCCATTATTTACTACGCTGTTGTAGATTTTCCAAAAATCCGGGTTCCTAATTTCTGTGCTTCGATGCGTTTTCTGGTGGTTTCAGAGTTAGCTGTCTTAGCTGTCTCTATCACTCTCTTACAATTATTTCTAGCTTCTATATACTTCTGTTTATTTGAGCTGGACTTATGTCGGTTGAATCTGCGAAACGCATGCTGCCTTTGACAAATGGCAGCTGCACAGGCAGAAGTAAAAAATTTGGGAGAATGGGGCTTGCTATAGAATTTCCGTGCGGGAACATGTGCTTAAATTGCAGTTTGGAACCATTCAGTGGTCTCATTTGCACACTGTTCCGCTGGAAGAGTAAAGATATTTTGCAATGGGGCATCTCTGATGAGTTCCCTGATGGCTTCCCAATCAGCCCTTTTGTAATACCTCGTTGTTTTGAGTAGTGGGTCTTCAGTTTTAGGGCGAGAATTTAGGCTGATTTCTACCATTATCACAGCGTGATCAGCATTCTCGAATGGGCTGTGGGCATTTGTTGTACAGTCATCGGGAACCGTTGTCAGAAAGAGATCTAGAAGTGAGGCATGTTGATCTTGCTGGACACGTGTCGGTAATGTAACCATCATAGGTTCACAAACCTTGAACTCATACGTTTATCTTCAATAAAGCAAGCCTCAATTAACGGATATATACATCATCAATGGCGGGAGGTAATGACAGTTTCAACAAGTAATACATCTTTGATCAACATAAGTAGACAAGTAGTGGTGCAAAATCGTACACTTCGGAGAATTAATATTACCTGTTTAGGGACAGGTGTATATATATATATATATATATATATATATATATATATATATATATATATAAAGAGATGGATATGTAAAACCGAATAAAAAATCGAATTTTACAAAGTCAACCATCTACATATCCTTCCAAATAAAGATTAATAGCAATAATACATAGTTAAAAGTTTTAAATCATCCCTTTAAGTGTTCATATATATATATATATATATATATATATATATATATATATATATATTAGTCCCCAGATTCACATGGTACTATATATATATATATATATATATATATATATATATATATATATATATATATATATATATATATATATATATATATATATATACACCGTTATTTATCATTTTATTTCCTGTGGTCATTGAAACTGCTTCCTCTTGAAAATTGATTTTTCACCTTGACGTGCAAGTTTTACCCAACATCTTTCGAAACACGCCGAGGCAAACAGATCGATGGAGATTCAATTACGAATTCAATTACCGATTTGATCTTATCGATGACTTTTCCGGGGCCCCGATCACCCGAGACGGCGAAAATGTGTTTGGGAAAAATCAATCGAAGCACTTATCAGATCGAAGTGGAGATCGAACGATGATTAACAGTGATGAGGGCGGCCACCTGAAGGATTCTGTATCGTTAGCCCGGGCGGGAGATACAGGTTAGATGACCTCAGATGTCAGAGGTCACCCACTTTTAACACCCGTTGCTTTACGATTTGCATGCAGATCTGATTGTCCACAGAAACATACACAAACACACACACACGCCACACGCACACACATACATACATACACATACATATATTAATATATATATATATATTAATATATATATTAATATATATATATAACTACTTCATTTACTCACATAAAATTAATATACGAAAGTATAGATTTATGCGTAAACTTTAAGTATTTACTTCAAAAGTGCTCAATACGTAGGTAGAGCCAGTTAGTAATTTATAAAATATATATGGCGATTAAGCTACACTGAATATTCTGCGTTTCATTCACTTTAGGATGACATCACGGGTTGATCCTTCAACTAGCTATAGTGGATGAAAACGCAGAATATTCAGTGTAGTTTAATCGACATATATATTTTATAAATTACTATATATATATATATATATATATATATATATATATATATATATATATATATATATATATAATTCTCCTTCCCCTTCCGCACCTCGTATTTATAAAAACGACACACTTGTCCAACTCGCTGAACAACGGCATGTTATGAATTTTTTTTAAAATCTTGATAAACGCAGATCTGAATCAAGCTAAGATGATCCCTAATAGTTATGTATTGACGGTAGACGTTTCCAGCAGATAACTTGTTAATTTGCAATGTTTATTTTTTATACATTTATGTATTCGATTTAAATGTCAATCAATATTAATTATTGATTTCACTTTTAAATTTGTATTTTTTTATTTGATTGTGTTTTATTAAATGTATTATAATTTCTGGTCCAAGAATGAACTCCAAACCATAAGTTATATATATATATATATATATATATATATATATATTGCCTGGTTATCTCCCACTCTACCGTAAGGACTCAGACAGACATATGCATGGGTTTGGAGTCTATATTTGTAACACCCTCCCCCTGACTAGTGAAATACAACTAGAATCAGACGACCAGGCCTTTATGTGCTTCAGACTAAATATGCAACACAATATAAGCTACTTGTATTTTCTCTAACGCTCTCCATCAACCCAAGACTGTACCCTAATAAACTAAGTCTCAGACAGCATAGATATAGCACTCTCCCTCGATACTAGCGCACAAGTACATGTATTTGGTGACTTCAATGCCCACCACAGTAACTGGCTAGGATTTTCTAATCAGACAGATGTAGCTGGTAGCACAACACATAGCTTCTCTATATCCCATTCCCTATCATTTATTACCATTTGCATATGCATAAGGTGTTTTCCAGGTGGATTCTAAGGTTGCTAAGATTGTTTCAGAAGTGAGAACGCGTCAAGTGCACAAGAAAGAATTTGGAGATGTTCCAAGCGAATTGACCAACGTTTTTCGAAAGATTGATTATAGAGTATGAGATGTAGGTCTATCACTATTAGCTAGAGACTAAATTTAAGTCAATTCAGTGGGAATAATTGGTCTCATAACCTCTAAAGAAGGAAAATGTGCAACCACCACTAGCTTACATGCTTACAATCATCTGGAACCAAGACGGAATGGTGATGACATATTTCCTGCCAAAGGGTACCACAATTACAAGAGCCTGTCATGTCTCACTTTTGAAGAAATTAAGAAACTGTTCAAGCCGAGGAAACGCACACTCCTCCTCCATACACTTCTTTCAAGATAACACAAAGCTCATTAGCCAGATGAAAAGCACAGACGTTTGACTATAACATCCTCCCATAATCCCCATACTCTCCTTACTTTATCTTTTATTTCCTAAGTCTCTTCGTAGTTGGAGGATCAACCCGTGATGTTATACCAAAACGATCTTGCATTAAACGATGGAAGAAATATTTAACTCAGAGTTGTTCTGACATAGACAAAGTATAATTACTGTGCCAAGTGTTGTTACTCTACTGCTCTGAGAAGTGGGGCAGAAGGCATAATTTAGTGAACACCCCTCGTATATACTAGAAAAAAACATAATTTGACCCTTCAATGACATCAACTCAGGTAAGATTGTGAGACCGAAGACATACTCCTCATTGATAAGGTTCGAAAAATACATTCTCGTGAGTACTCAAATACACTCCTTTTCTTTGGCTTGAACTCCTGAACCTGGTTATTATTTCTTTGTATATATATATATATATATATATATATATATATATATATATATATATATATATATATATATATATATATATATATATATCGTATTATGGCCGGTCTCCCGTGCTCAGGTCAAGCAACTGACATCTGACTTCATTTCGGAAACTGTGGCTCGTGATGTCTAGTCATCCGGGAGACCTCCACATTGAATTCTAAACGCCTCTGTGTAGAATTCTGCTGAAAGCAAAAAGCGAAGTTTGCCTACCCAAAAAGAAGACAGACGAATCAAGGTTCCATCTACTAAAAATTAATTTAACAAAAATTACAGTTCTGTTTACATATATATATATATATATATATATATATATATATATATATACAACGTTCAGTTCTTAACACATTTTAAATTCACAAATCTCTCTCTTCGACACTGGATGGATAGCCGAGAGGACGGACAGACGGAGAGGGAGGTCAGGCGTCAGGAGCTGTTCTTCCCTCAAGGTTTCGGCACAATCTCTAATCTGCCCCCCACCCAAAAAAAATCTGGGCACTTGTTTTTATATTCAGGGACGGAGTAGGTCGAACGATCCAACCAACCAATCAGCGATACGTTTCCGGGGGATTTCCAGATCTAAATTGCGTGTGTGCATTTCAGCCATAGTATAGAGTTTTTTTAATTCTAAGACAAAATGAAATCAATTCCACACGACCTCGGGGGTCAATACCCATCATTTAGAAAGTCTGAACGAGTGTTTTTCTAGGTTAGCCAGTACAATTCTCGTTCAACAATAAAATATATATATATATGGCTTTAACAATAAAAGAAATATATATCTATATATTTTAATTCAAGTATTTTTTTTATATTTACCGTTGTCCGGGATTCAATTAGACAATCTTAGCATATTTACTCGGTCTTTCTCAAGTCTGAGGGGGTCTCAACCTCCCCAATGGGGTGTAAATCGCTCCCTCAAGTCGATCATGTCCGTCTATTAAATGCAACGAATAAAGCATTTTGGTATTTGTTTTAACCGATTAAAGTAAATGCTATATGAGTGTAACATTAAAAAATGAATATTTATATCGGATAAGTCGATACTATTACGGATATAAACATATATAACATAGACCCTGGTAGATATAGAACTCATATTACGTATCATAATAAAGTTCTGTTCGATCCTAAAGTTTACAAATATACAAGTCCCCTTATAAAATTACGTTATTTTATTGTATCAACATGGGAAGAAGACTTGCCATTTTGTATTAATTTGGATGATAAAAGTAGATTGGAACTGTGGTTAAAAAACTGTATTAATACATTAATAAAATCCTAAATCTTGTACTTAGTACAAGTTTTAAAAAAGCCTTTTTAAAGGGGAAAAATATCGATAGGTTCTCCTTTAATTATGGTAAGAAGACACAAGATGGATAACAGATTACCTCATATATATATATATATATATATATATATATATATATATATATATGGACAGGTATTAAAACGGAATTAATAAAGATCAGTATTTAAAGCAAGCATTAACGCAAATGTAACCATATTAAACCGTCACTTTGGCACAATCACTCATGTTTAGTAAATTGGTTGTAAATCTAGTATTATATATTTAAGAAACCAAGAGGCCATACATTCAAGGTAAGAAACTAATCATGATGCTAAAGAGGTAAGCAGTTCAGATAAAAAAAGTTACATTGCACTTTTGGTAATAAGTTAATGGTTAACTATTACAAGACTCATTTATATAAGTTCATACGTCATCAAATTTTATTAAATTTCGCAAGATTTATAAGAGGGTTCCCACAACTGTCAGAGAAAAGTTCATTCATATAGATGAACTTTATTCTCCCTTCAGAGTAATTATTAGGACTTTGGCAACAGCATATTCTTTTCATTGTTTTGACTCTCGAGTATATATGCCTTGATATCTTATATGCTTTTATGTAGAGTGATGTGGTTCTCAGTTGATTAACTGTGTCTGTGTCGGATATATACTCGAAAGCCAAAATACTGAAAAGAATATGCTGTTGTCATAGCCCTTGTAATTTTGTAGTAAGCAGTACTATTATATGTTATCAAATTGTTATGTGGACGTACCCCTTCACTTGTAATAGATTCACCTAATCATTTATAAAAATCCCTGAGTCTAATACTTTTGTGGGGAATTATCGCGACTGACGTCGAAAAGTTCGACAATGAGTCCGACAGAAAAACGGTCATTTCGATGCCTTTTTGCAGTCAGACTGATACACATTTTTTTCTTGGTTGACCTAGGATGTCCATCATCTCATGCCTTGCCTCTCAGCTTTCGTGAGGAGCAAGTTCATCGCTTGTTGGCTGAGGTACTCCGAGCGGCGAATGCCGACAGGGTTACTCAAATATATTGTTGCAGGGCCAAAGCTCTCTCCTGTTGGGGTGCTGATTCATTATCCCACTATTCCACCTTGTGTCACATCTTCATGTGGTGAGAAAGGTAAATACCGAATCAGCACAACGTAACGGAAAACTACAAACTAGCTAACAGTCCAAAAATCCGACAACCTTTTCCTTTGTATTCACTTTCTTGTACAATATACTATTTTCTAACTGAACCTGTTGTCTGAGTATTTCTTTAAGACCTTTCCTAGAGCCAAAACACTTATAGATTTTAAAAGAAAGTATTTCTTGTCCTATTTATACGAAGTGGGTCCTTATGGTAAAAAAATGTACACGAAATAGATTCTTAATAAAAAATATATATATATTACATCCGCTTTTTTATTTCTGAATATGTTTGCACATATAAACTTATGATTTCAAGGATAATTATATTTTGTTTAGAAATTTGGAAGTATACCAGCAAACTAGAAGCCCCAAGGTTGAGAGCTGGAGTTACGAGCGAGTTCTGGTTTCTACTAAATTCTATAAAGATGCCATGGCTTCCGACCGGAAACGGAAATGCTAGACCCTTAGCGACGGAAAGCGACTTTTGTTCGGGTCACCCATTCATTGGTAATTCGCCTAAAACTCTAAAAACTATGAATAGAAATAAACACTCAATTAGCATACACCAACACTCATACGCACATACCTGTATATATTTATACTTGCACCTATACGTGCATATCTATACACAGACATTTATGCACATACAAAC
>NC_136511.1:58717534-58730034 GCF_053919585.1 Euprymna scolopes | reverse complement strand
TTGGCAACTAAAAAACAGCAATATTTCTATCGACTTAAAATGGCAAATAATTGAGACTTGCAAATCATATAAACCAGGAGATAAATTTTGTGCACTATGTACAAAAGAGACCCTAAAAATTTTAAAATATGAAGATATAAAAAGTACTACCAAACTATTAAATTCAAGACAGGAGCTTCTGACATGTAGTCATAAACGTTGGTTTAAATTTAATAAATATAAACCATCTTAAATCATTAAAAATTACTTATTAGTAAAAATAGATTACAATTATTATTATTTTTTTTTAATAAATTAAGTTAGACTAATTACCTCCCTTAGACCCGTAAAATAAATAATAAATAAAGTCAAGAACATATGACAATTATCTCCCCTTAAAAACTTGTAATAGAAATATTCTCTCTCTATGTATAAACTGTAGCGTCTTTAAATCAAAAATACGCTAACGGAAACAATTTATTGCACGAGCGTCCCCCTTTTTAAATTCATCATTCAATAAAATAAAAAGCTATAGCAAACATCTAAATGACTACTTTAAACACAGTTCCTGATTTCAAAAAAAGAAAAATTAAAAGGTAAATATCTCTATATATTTTTAAATCAAATTTATTATGTAAATTCAAAAATATATATTTTTCTCTACTTATTTCTATCTCTAACCCATATTAATTTTCTTATAAATTTTAAATCCAAACCTTTTATTTCAATTTTTTCAGATTCATCTGCCTTACTTTTAATGCTAGGTTTATTTATGGTGTCTTTTAAATTCAATAAAAAACCTCCTAAATTTGCTGATGAGGAGACCTTGCTTACCAAAAAACTATATATAATTGTTCTACATAACTTGATGCATACCACAATAAAAAGCACTGATTTCCGAAACGATCGTACAGATAATTGATTTTGTTGTTGTTCTTTCCTATGAAACTGATTTTTAATTTAATTAAAATTTGATTTTTAAATTTTAAAAAAAATTTTAAATTTAAAAAAATTTTTTAAATTTTTAAAACATTTTTAAATTTTAAAATTTTAAATTATAAATCACATTACTTTATATATATATATATATATATATATATATATATATATATATATATATATATATATATATATATATATATATACGAACATATGTGTAGTATATATCGTAAACTATCCATATTTACACACACGTATATATATAAATGTGTATATATATATAGAGAGAGAGAGAGCGAGAGAGAGAGAGCGCGAGAAAGAGATAGATAGATAGATAGATAGATAGATAGATAGATAGATAGATGGATTCAAGCAAATAGTATTACATGTTTTCTGATTCCTTTTTTTCTTTTTTAATTTTTCGATTTTCTATATAATATGTTTTTATATCAAAATAGCTCCTTCACACTTTTACTTCAACACCTAAAAATGATTCGTGGACAAATCGAAAGCCCTCGAGACAGCAACAACTATGGATCCTTTATTAATACTTTTGATTTGATATAAAAAAAATATTATACGGAAAATCGGAAAAAAAATTTAAAAAAGAAAAGGATCTTAAAGCAAAGTGTGTCCGTTGAATTTAATAATATTTGCTTGAATGAAAAAATGCTACCTAAATATACCAATTTAAAATTATATATATATATATATATATATATATATATTAAACAGAATAGGGATATATATATATATATATATATATATATATATTAAACAGAATAGGGATATATAATATATATATATTAAACAGAATAGGGATATATATATATATATATATATATATATATATATATATATATATATATATATAATTATTTTTTTACTATAATAATTAAATACCTACAGACACTAGTGTTTCATCCTTTCGGGATTCTTCAGTGCAGGGTGTCACGATTACTACCAGTCGAACGATTCGAACCCCGCGACACGAGACATCTCTGGCTCGATTAGCGGAGGCCGTATCCATTCGGCTACCATTAATCATGTGAAATAGCGTTGAATTTTAAACATTTTAATTTAAATGTTCATTACGTCAGACAGACAGTGATCAAATCGTTATACGATGATCTACGCATAAGAGCTAAATTGACCGACTTTTTAATTCAACAGAAAGTGCTCAACGATAAGAAACGTATTTCTTAAAGGGGCTGTCATAATTATTTTTTTACTATAATAATTAAATACCTACAGACACTAGTGTTTCATCCTTTCGGGATTCTTCAGTGCAGGGTGTCACGATTACTACCAGTCGAACGATTCGATATATATATATATATATATATATATATATATATATATATATATATATATATATATATATATATATAGAGAGAGAGAGAGAGAGAGAGAGAGAGAGAGAGAGAGAGAGAGCCATCCACATACAGTACTGTTTCGCTGTTTCACAGCTCATCAGTGCGGCTAGACAGGCAACTACCTCAAGCCAGGATTGAAACCCAACCGTCTGTACGACAGTACTACCAGTGACCCGTTAGGTCAGTATGTTATATTAGCTTTGTAATTAATGTATGAGCGTGACACTTGTGACGTAAAGAAAATAGTTTTTTGTGATATAACAGAAACATTTCTATGAAAGTATATTAAAATGAGAAAGAATATAGATAGATTTCTATGAGTCGTTCTGTTTATAATTGTTTACTTTGAATGTTTTTTTAAGAAAGGTGTACTAAAAAAAGGAAGGCGGTGGGTAAATCGCCGTTGCAAAATGCTTTTATGGTTGTCAACGGGTTAAAGTAGATTTATTTGTTAGAAAATTGCGTTAAAATAACTTAAATGAAATACGGAAATGAACGATATAAAAAAAAGCAGAAAGTATTAACAATTGTTTATTTGGATAAGTTAAACGCGAAAAAAAAACAATTGGGACGCAGAAAACGTACACAGTAAAATAATATGTTTTATTGTCACGTTGATTATTTATTTGTAATGCAGTTTTAAAAAAAACATATTTTCCGGGTTATTTATTTATGTTGGTAGTGTAGAAGAGAACGGGTGTGGGGTTACAACACCCGTTACAAGGTCATTTGAGTTTCATAATTATATATATATATATATATATATATATGTATATAATAAATTCCACAGCCAAACAACGTCACAGCTCACAAGAGCCATGACAGTCAAAGAACCGGAAGACTCGAGTTTCGCCCTCATTTGGGCTCATATATATATTAGATTGTCAAGAATGTTCTTGCGAAATTTGTAATTTTGAATTCAAATGATGTATTTTCAAATAAATTTTCGTCGTCATACCTTTATTTTTTATATCATTTTAAAGGGATTTTTAATAGCTTATTTCTAGAGCTGGTTAACACATCATAAGTACGTGTACGTACATATAATATTAGAAACTAATGTTTCAACATTTTTTGCGTTCCCCTTTAGTGCACGCATCAACGTCACAACATCGTACCTGTTTTACTTATTGTTTACTTTTAAGTGAAAACATTTATCCATTTTTTATTTATCAAATTATATTATTTAATTTGTAACGATTTTATTTATTTTATTATGTATTATATAATATATTTATTATTTTATACATTTATGCTATTTTGTTCATTAAAAATGTATAAAATTAATAAATGTTGACTAATATAGATTTTATTTTTATTTTTTCCCTTTATTTATTGTAGACAATCAAAATATTTTACATACATGTGTACGTGTAAAAATCATGGCGTTGAACGTATTCATGCTGTGAGTGAATAATATTTAAATAATAGAAGAGAAATCATTTAATGTATGGGAAATATTTCTGATTTCAGTTTGACCACTCAGAATTATATCTGTCCACTTAAAAACTTATTTATTTATTTATTTTCGGACTGTTATGATCATCTTCATAATTGTTTTTTCACGACATTTCGGCCAACTATTCCTCTGATCTTCGTTAGGTGGTTAACCGCGACGGAATAAGAAGGCTGTGTCTCTTAACTGTATCCTCAGTAATTACTGCCTTCCATAGTTGTTGTCGTCGCACCGCGTTTTTGGCCAACTAAAACAACAAATATAAAGATGAGGATAACAGTCCGCAAATAAAAAATAAAATATACAAATTACTCATCTTAAAAGATTCCAATAATAACATAATATAAAATTAATTGTTCTACGGATACAAGTTTCTTATCTAATTTTATTGTTGTCCAGATACGGAACTCACGAGCAGTAGTTTGTTATGTTCATAGAGAAGCTGGTCATTATTTATAGGTGATATACAACAAAGAATCTGGATATATATATATATATGTGTGTGTGTGTGTGTGTGTGTGTGTGTGTGTGTGTGTGTGTGTGTGTGTGTGTGTGTGTGTGTGTGTGTTCCATCTGATGGACGGGGCACTTTTGATTGCATAGGATTTTACGGTCAGTTTATTTTTAATCGTTCTTGAAACGAGTGGTCTGCTTGTGTTTTATTAGTGTTTCGCTTTGCTCTGACTAAGGATTCTCACTTTCAAATTCGTTGTTCAAAAAAAGTTTCATTGTGATCTCTAAAGAATAAATATTTATTACTTATTTTAAACGGAATCGTAGTTTTATTTAAAAGTCGAATTTTCTGTTGCTTTAAATTTTCCACAGTCCCTCACCACTGAATTCCTGTTAGGATTAAATCTGTATAGTATAGGGAGGTGTATTCTAAATGGATGTCTTTAGAATACTACATATGACCTGCTCTGAATGAAACTACACAACTGACACTAACTGGTGTCGGAATCGAGTTACCTACACAACGAGCGGACAATCATGTCCTGTGCAATGAATGCGGATAGACATATGTTCATATAACTTTGCCCTCGTGAGGAGACAAATGAATAGGTGACATTCTAGACTTATACAATTATCTGTATTATTCAGATTATTCGGACTACTGACTTCGTTATGAATTTTATTTTCACAACATTTCGGTTGAGGCAATCTCCGACCTTCTATAGGCGCGTCTTGTCGAACTCGGAACTTTATTTAAAACTTGATAATCTACACAAATTGAAAATGAACCTTTTATTTAATCTGCGATGGTAGCTGGTCAGGGGGCCGACCAAAATGTTATAAGAATAACCCTCAATATGAAAATGAACCGTTTATTTAATGGTAGCTAATCGGAAGGCTGAAGGTTACATCGACCAAAATTTTGTAAGAATAATACCCACTATGAGAATAGTAGTTCGATTAATACAAATAATATAAATTATTAATCACTATCTTTAAAATTCGAAATAAAATTATGTTTTATAACGCCTAAATTGCAAATTCGTACATAGCTAAATTATTCCTTTAACAATCGAAATTATTAAATGGCTATATACGAAACTACCATTAGCTTAGTCGATACTAAACATATCATATGTGTTAATCATATTTATCTTCGTTTCCGATATGAAATAATTTCCCTCCCCGATAAATATATACTACATGACAGGTATTGAAATATTAATAAAATAACCCCTAAGCTTGTGTATATTTATTTTTTTATTTTTTTTCAGAATTCTATAATTTTCTAATATAATTATGGTTATGAAATAAAATGGAGGTGGAAGGACCTGGATACTCAACGTTTCGTCCGATTTATACGGGCTTCTTCATGAGGGATGGTCATTGACCAATTATGGTTATATAACTTACTTTTATAACTTACGATCAATCATTTGTTTTAACTTACACCTATCATCAATGGAAATAAGCTAAAATGGATGATGATGGTGGTGATGATGATGATGATGATGATGATGATGATGGTGGTGGTGGTGGTGGTGGTGGTGGTGGTGGTGATGATGATGATGATGATGATGATGATGATGATGATGATGATGATGATGATTGCAGCAGCAACAACAACAACAACAGAAAACACACTCAGTCTGTCTTTGGAAAAATTACAGATATTAATAGAAAAATAGTTTTAATCTCTCTTACGTAAATCAGTGCGACGTCCACGATCACTAATTTGATAACAAGCCCCAAAACAGATAACTCAGTGAATTTTCACATAAAAGGATACCTTTTTTTTTACGTAGGCATCACCACTTATCAAGGCCCATAGGCCACTCGAGGATAAGGGTTAAACAGTGTACAGTAGTCAATTGGACAATATAGTAATCATTAGTAATGGGAATTCGGTAAATTTGTTAAATTACCTGGAACGGCTCATCAAGAACTTGTTTATGTTGGACTTTAAGATAACCATAGTGTAGTCAGCTGGAAAGCAAGAAAACAGAAGTCAGTTCCACAGGCGTGCAGTTCTAAGAAAGAAGCTTTGTTCATTGGTTCATTGAATCTATGTTTAGGTTTAGGCACAGATAAAGAGTGGGAGGAATTATTGATAGTGTTTACAGCGAGACGAGTGTTTTTGTGAAAGTTTGGCGAGGGGGGAATAGATTGAAGCTCAGTCGAGCATTTTCCATGAAAATAACGATAAAGCGAAGACAAACTCGCAATATCTCTTCTGCGAGAAAGAGGTTGCATGGAAGAGAAAAGGCCATCTCCTAGGAGGCTACAAGGTTTATTTTGAATTATATCAAGGCAAGATAAGTCCCTTCTAGCAGCTCCAGCTCAGATGTGGCAACAGTATTCCATCCTTGGACGTACTTGGCTCTTATATAGATAGAGAGAATTGCATCAGCAGTGATATATCTACTGTATCGATATAAGGATTCCACCATTTTGCCAGCGGACTTGGCAACGCATTTGATGCATGTGTTCCATTTCAGATCAGGAGTAAAGGTCAAGCCCAGAAGCTTGTCAAAACATGAGGCCTCCCCAAGACGAGAGCCATTCATTACAATTGATGCCAGATGAGGATCAAAGTGTTGATGATGTAAAGATAAAAGCTTGGTTTTAGATGCGTTAAAAGTAACCAGCCACCTATTTCCCCATTGTACCGCGTGCTATTATCATTTAATTTACAAATGTCCAACAGCAGAACCCCCTTAAACCCAACCCTTCTTTACAGCGGTCGGGGCAAGTGCTATTCGTCTAACAAGTCTTTTGTAAAATCAGGGTCGTGTTAACATCATGACCCGTCGTCCTCTAGTCGTTTCTATCTCTGTGTATATGGAAAGCAAGAAGGTGTCTAGCGGATAATTATAATTATTAAGTGTTGACTAAAAGGCTACTTCTACGTATGTACAACCTCTATTATTTTGTCGGTTCTGGATAAAACGTTCCCCGTTGGGTCCTGGATGTCGGAGATAAAAACATGCAACTCTGCAGTTATGACGACTAACTACAACAAACGAAGAGAACTTTGTGCCGACCAGAAAATACTAATCCAGGTCTTTCGTAAGCTCACTGCAAAAGTCCAATACGTAATGACAGTAGCAGCAGTAGATGCGGTGCCTTTACGACATTTCAATCTTCGTAAGGCAGTTTCATACAAAAATCGTACATTGTTTGTATACGATTGCTTGCAGATTCATTTTTTTAAAAGATTGTTTTACATACAGCGCCTGGTTTTCTCAAATGGTCACCCTTTTGGTACTGGCCCTATTCAACGTCTCTTAACTTTGGTATTCTTACGTGAGTCGGTAAGTCACCATGATTATAACTGTAAAGTAGTAGTAGTAGTAGTAGTAGTAGTAGGAGGAGGAGGAGGAGGAGGAGGAGGAGGAGATCAAGTCTATCCATAAGTTGATAACCAAATTATCGAGAAACCAGGACATAATCATTTCTCTGATAAGTTATCGCAAGATGAAAGGGAAATTATTGAAATTGTTCAAGATCGAAGGGTTCTGCGTCTTTATCGTGAATTAATGACTTACGTTGGTTCCAGGTGTAATAGTTGTTGTTATTCGAACAATAGATAACAGTAATTATCGTACAGGAGATTTAAATGAAATGTCCCACCATTTCCTTCGGATCATAAGATCATAGTGCCGCCGGCGAGAAATGTACTTATAAATATAAACAAAACTCAAAAGAATACTGTTTTTAGTCTGGTCCGTCCTTCCGGCTTGAAACCTATAAGACTATGTTGATTTGCCCTCAGCTTCTGTAATGCTATTAATGAAAATAAATAACGTATACGCGCGCGCACACACAAAAACAAACAAACAAACACACACACACACACACACACACACACACATATATATATATATATATATATATATATATATATATCTTAAAATTCTAGAAACTATATATATATTAAGACTCTGAGACCTTCTCTTTGCAAACAAAAAGAGAACCTCTTAGGGTTAACTAGTTTTATTTAATGATTAATCCACCAGCACCCCTTTTTTATATACATATATTTTTTCATCTCTGATTCATTGTTCCCCCTTATCTTTTTAAAACGTAATTAAGCTCGAGTTTAGCTCTGTTGAGCGAGCTTCGAAACCGGTCAGCTGACACATCAATTTCATTTTTTAATTTCACAATCTAAAATAATGTTTTCGAACGAGTTAAAATTTTGTCTTTACATAGCCATAATATATATATATATATATATATATATATATACATATATGTGTGTGTGTGTGTGTGTGTGTGTGTGTGTGTGTGTGTGTGTGTGTGTGTGGTGACTACCATGTAAAAAAATAAAAAAGAATACCATAACTTGTTGCGAAAAGTGAGAACATGCTGAATTTAGGGAAGCATAAATCACATCGATTTTGGTTGATGAAACTCAAACAAAATTGTCTTTCAATTCAAATCAAGTTTCTTGTTCCAGTTCAAACTAGGCCGCAAAGCGGCCAAGACAGTTTCGCACGAACATGTGGCACAACGGTGGTTCAAGAAATATATATGAATATATATATATATATATATATATATATATATATAGAGAGAGAGAGAGAGAGAGAGAGAGAGAGAGAGAGAGAGGGAGAGGGAGAGAGAGATCAACAAGAGTAGGAAATGAAGTCACAAAACTATATATTGCTGGATATAGAATGGATCATTTCTTGAATAATGGAATACAAACAAAATTTGGGGGATAGAAGGAACTCTTTATGCCAGGGCATTTCGAACCCTAATGCTTTTCATCAGAAGAGTACAGAAGGTGCTAGGTAGCATGGTGGAGATGCGGCGTCTAGCTCAATGCTCATTAGGAGCGAAAAAGACTAAGTGGAATTAAAGAATGTAGAGGAAAGCTTTATTGAATCTAAATGAATAAAGGAGGAACTTGTTATATATAGTATGATGTATAAAAATGTATATGGTCTTAAACATAGTGTTCAGTTTATTTTTAAATGTAAGGTATATTTTTTAGGGTTAAAGTGGGGGTATATTGTGGCTTAATTTCGTACTCTTGCTGTTCTATTGTATAAGCGCCAACGATAATTGTTGAGCTTGGCATTATCCAGATAAGTCTCCTCTTATGGAAATGATCTCTCTCTTTTCCTCTTACGCATTAAGCTATAATAAGCTCCCTCTTGGCTGAGCTTTATTTAACTTCTCCAGATATGTTTAATAATGAATAAATCGCCCTCTCACCCAAGAACATCCCAACCCCATCCTGAAAATCATACATCGCTAAATTAATAGCAGCTATTAATAAATTCATAATTAATATTAGATGGAAAGCATACCACCATGACCTCAACATGAGTTTAAAACAAACCCGCTTTGGTACCCCACAAGAAACCTCCCGCTCCACAGTAACTTAGCTAATCCCCTCTGCCAATAAATAGTATTTCCCGACAGAGGGAGTAAGAGAGAATGGCGGTTAAATATTATGGACTAAAATCAAACCAATTCCTGAAGCTAATGAACATTTAGAAGAATTTGAATACGGACTAATTAATCTAATCAAGAAAATAAAATTTAAGAAGCCTAATAAACATCCGAACCCGATAGTTAACAAAATTAACGGCTTCGCACGTAAAATTAAGAATGGGACAGAACTATTTGTACCCGCGGATGAAACTAAAAACTATTACAAATTGAACTACCAAGCTTATGAGAGCCTGATATATAAAGAGCTTAGAAAATCGTATAAGGAAGTACCGCAAAACTCAATACATAATATCAACAACCAAGCTAAGAACCTCCTCACTAGCATGAACTTGAGTAACCACACAGAAGTCATCACCCCAGCTACCTCAAGATTCTCTTTAAAGGACCATAACCCTAATTTCATTAGCAACCCTTGTATCAGGCTTATTTACTCCTCAAAATCAGACCTAGGAAAAATAAGTAAAAACATATTAGATAGAATAATACCAAATATAAAAAAGAAAAGTAGCCTCTCCCTTTGGCAATCATCGGAGAATGTTATAGATTGGTTCATAAACCTTAAAGACAAATAAAGATTAAGCTTCCTAACATTTGACATTGACAACTACTACCAATCTATATCTCCTATCCTTTTAAACTAAGCGCTCATCTTAGAAAAAATCCGACTCAGAAATTAGACTAATTCTACTAGCAAGAAAAACTTTAATACAATTTGATAATAAATTGTGGGCCAGAAAAGACACGCCTGATCACTTCGACATAGTGATGGGCGAGTAAGAATCTGCCCAATTGACAGATCTGGTAGGAATTTATCTATTAAATGAGCTTAAACACAGATTCAGTAATAGCGACCTGCAAGGAGGCCTGTACAGGGATGACGCCCTATTAGTAACTTGGGCTAAGCCCAGGATGTACAATAGTACCATAATTAAACTACGAGTATTTTTAACAGTTTCTGCCTTAGTATAACAGTAGAGAAACAAAAAAGCACCTCAAACTTCTTAGACGTAACCTTAAACCTAAAGGAAGAAACATATTGCCCCTACCATAAACCAAATTTGTCGCTGCACTATGCCCACAAATTCTCCAATCACCCTAAATCCGTCATTAAGGCAATCCCTACCTCAGTGTCCAAAAGAATTTTTAATCTCTCTGCAAACCATAAAATATTCAATGAAAGTTCTACCTTTTATAACAACGCACTAGCACTAGGATACAAAGACACAATTAAGTACGATACGAATAATGCTAAGAAACAATCCAGCCCCTTAGGCATAGTTACTCATAACATGACTAAACGCAAATCTAAGCAAAATAATAAGGCAAGATCGAATCATAAGTATCATATGCCAGATACTCCTTACAATGAAAAGCTCATACAAGATGAGCAGACACCCCCAAAAAATCGGATCTAAAGAAAGTTCAATATTTGGTTCAACCCCCCCCCCATACAATAATAACGTCCAAACTAATATCCCAAAAGATTTCTTTAAATTAGTAGATGATTCTTTCAAGCATCCTCACATATAAAGCACGATCCTAAATAAAAACTCTATTAAATTATCCTTCTCAACTATGCCTAATGTAGCACAAACTATTATAAGCAATAATTAAGAAGAAAATAGAATTAGCGCAGAAAATAATTAATGGCATACCTAGACTATCCCAACCAAACTGCAATTGTAACGACCCAAATATCTGCCGACTGGAGAATTACTATGTTCAATCAGACGTCATATAATCATGTACAGTAACAGAACTCCTGCCTACTACGATAACAAATAATCTGACAGCCCAAACACATAGTACCAATTATACCAGATAGGATCCGTATAACCCAACAAGTAATAGTACACAAACTGAACAACAGATAGGTATAAGCGCTACAGAACCGGAACAGATAAATGAAGAATCTTTAGATACACCGCACACAAGCCCTATAATACACACCTACACAGGATTATCCTCCTTCCCGATAAAGGCCAGAATTGCAAACTATTTACAATTATTCTCTCAGGAGAATCCTAAAAGAAAAACTACCCTATCTAACTTAGTAAGAATTTTAAAATAAAACAAAATAGACTTTGCATTAAAATGGAAAATACTAAGAAAATCCAAATCATACAGCACAGGATCTAAATACTGCCTACTATGTAACGCAGAGGCGACCGAGATTATAACGGCACCTAATAAATTAAACATCCTCAATTCAAAACCAGAGATAATTTGCAGTTGTAGGCGCAATAGAAAGTTCAAGCACAGAAATGCAAATAACCCCACTGAAAATGCACCACCAGACAGGAACTAACATATTGCGCTTCTTCGCTGTTCAAAAAACGTAACAATATCTCTCACTAACTGTTTCGCCTAGTAAAGGGCTATCGGAAAACACCTCAAACTATCTTTTTATTATTGCAACTACCTCTAAGCATCTTTTTTTTTTTTGCATTTGCTATCTGCAAAAATCGCCATAAAAAACATCAACTTTTTAATATAAAATATTAGCATACACTCTGAATATATAACCATTGTATAACGTTAAATAAATAATCGACCTTGAATCGCCTGCATCTTGGTAAGGCCTAATTAACAATATAACTACTTTAATCATAACCCCTCAGACAACTTTGCCTAACAAGCCCTATCTCCGCAAAACCGTACACTAAATACCACCTATAAAATTGAAATCAAATCACCAACCAGTTATAGACACACCTAGAATATAACCTAACCAATCTAAAGCCTAAGCCTAATGAAAAAATAGCTTAGAAGCTCCCTTTCAGGGCCTCATACATAAAACCTAACATTAGAACCATTTAAGCACCACC
>NC_136511.1:58625034-58707534 GCF_053919585.1 Euprymna scolopes | reverse complement strand
AATTGATAACGGCTTCCCAAACTACATAGTTGACCAGCAGATTAGACACTTTTTAACTACCATTAATAATAATAATAATAATAATAATAATAATAATAATAATAATAATAATAATAATAATAATAATAATAATGATGATGATAACAGCGATAATAACATTAACAAATATTATTGTAACCAGATGCATGAGAATTACAAATTAGACGAAAAAATAATAAAAGATATTGTACACAAACATGTCGTGACCACAGAAAAAAACTCTAAAATAAGATTTATTATTTATTACAAAAAATTTAAAACTAGCCATAACTAATAAATAATAACCCTACATCCGATGGCAGTATGCTGAAAACTAGAAATGCCGTGTACGTCTTTAAATGTCCCATAGGAGAATGTGTCTCAAAAAATAATTCGTACATTGGCATGACTCGAACCAGCATCTCCCGTCGTTTAACATGTCATCTGTCTTCCCCGAATTGTTCAATCTATCAGCACCTCATAGCACACCACACCCCTAAAACTGAATTTAGAGACATATTAATAAAATACACGGTCATTTTAACTGTCTCATATTGTGAGGTGCGCCTCCCAATCTTTGAGGCATTGCTAATCCACATTAATAAACCAACGATTATCTAGACTCAAAATGAAACGGAGGGCACACTCAAGTCCTTTTGAGTATTTTAGTGATTTTAAGCGATTTTAATCGTCTTTTACTCGTGTTTTCATTTCATCTCGCTATTTTCATTGTTCAATTTCATTTTTTATTTTTTTATTTTTTACTACTCGCCTGAGGATGACAAATGGAGGTCGAAAACGTTCGCGATTATGGGAAATTTCTTTTTTCACTCGAAAAAAACGTTCAGAAAATGGTCCGACAAGAGAAAAGGAGGATTACAAGAAAACAAGCAAGAGTTGTCTGTGCTATTTAATGAAACATGCATAAAAGAAAAAATTCTGCCTAAATATACTAATATATATATATATATATATATATATATATATATATATATATATATATAAGTAATCCTGTTAGTGTGTTTTCGAAAAGTCTCTACCAAACTCCTCTCTGCTTATTTGGTCTACAGCGTTGTAATTTTATATATAGAGTATTTGGACCTGCAGCACTCTTTCAGTTTAGTTCTTAGTCGGTAAAAATTGCAATTTTTACCGACTTAGAACTAAACTGAAAGTGTGCTGCAGGTCCAAATACTCTTATATATCAAACCTGAGAACAAAACATTTGATCTTTGCAGAGTAAGTCGAATAAAATATTATTACTGCTCTTACTTTTGCGCATGGGCAAAATTCATAACTCAAAGTCGCTTAATGTTTAGCATTTCATATCCAGCGGTCAGTAACTCAGACAGCAACGAAGCCGGAGAGATAAATAACGACTAAGGCAGGAGTGCTAAACGTTCTTGTTTTGATTCTAGCGAATGATATCCAAGACATATATTTTATATAACTTTTGATATCATTATATCAGTACATGTATTTGGTGACTTTAATGTCCATCACAAAAACTGGCTTGGATTCTCTACTTATACAGATGCAGCAGGCAGCGCAACTCATAGCTTCTCTGTATCTCACTCCCTATCGCAAATTGTTACTTTTCCAACCCGCTTCCCTGATCAGGAAGAACAACACGCATCACTATTAGATCTGTTTTTGACCACAATTCCTGATGATTGTGTAACGAAATCCGACAGCCCACTTGGGAACGCTGATCATGCGGTAATAATGGTTGAAATCGCCCTAAACTCTAGACCCAAAACTGAAGAGCCAGTGCTCAAAACAACCAGATATTATAAAAAGGCTGACTGGGAAGCTATCAGAGATCTTATCAGAGACGCCCCATGGGGAAATATTTTTTCTCTTCCTGCTGAACAGTGTGCAACTGAGACCACTGAATGGTTCAAAACTGCAATCGAAGCGCATGTTCCCATGCGGAAATTCTATAGCAAGCCCCACTCTCCCCAATGGTTTACTTCGACTTGCGCAACTGCCATTGCTCAAAGGCAGCATGCATTCCGAAGGTTTAACCGACATAAGTCCAGTTCAAACAGACAAAAGTACATAGAAGCTAGAAGTAACGTTAAGAAAGAAATAGCGACAGCTAAGAGGGAATTTACGGAAACCACTAAAAAACGCATCGAAGCACAAAAATTAGGAACTCGTGACTTCTGGAAAATCTACAACAGTGTAGTAAATAATGGGCAATCAACGATTCCCCCACTAACCAACAATCACGAGGTTCTTTGCTCAGCAACCGAGAAGGCTAACATGCTTGCCAGTCGGTTTGCCTCCAACTCTACACTGGACCCTTTAAACCACCCCCTACCTGACTTTCCTATGCGGACAGATGCCAAGCTAGACGATCTGGAAATCACCCCTGCTCAGGTGCATGCTATCATAAAAAACCTTGACACTTCCAAAGCATGTGGACCCGACCTCATCCCAGCTGTGCTATTAAAAAAGTGCTCAGCCGAAGTAGCTCCAGTTCTCTCCAAACTCTACAACAAATGCCTTAATGAATCTTGCTTCCCGAGCTGCTGGAAAACTGCTTCTGTGGTACCAGTATTCAAGAATTCTGGCGAAAGAACTGACCCATTAAATTATCGCCCTATTAGCCTCCTCCCACTTTTCGCCAAAATATTTGAGACCTTAATTAACCATGCTCTAATCCAGCACCTTACAGATGCTAAACTTCTGACCGACCATCAATATGGATTTAGACAAGCCCGTTCCACGGCAGACATCCTCACTGTAATCTCTGAACGCATATACCATTCACTGGACAAAGCGGGAGAGGGCAGAGCGGTAGCTCTAGATATATCTAAGGCTTTTGACAGGGTATGGCATGAGGGTCTCCTCAGGAAGATTAGATCTTACGGTATCACTGGTAGAATACTTAACATAATTAAATCCTTCTTAGATAAGAGAAAAATCCAGGTTGTCCTCGACGGTCGTACGTCTAAACAATATAATATAAATGCCGGAGTGCCCCAGGGATCTATTCTTGGTCCTCTGCTGTTCCTGATATTCATAAATGACCTCCCCGATAAAATTGCCTCTGAGATGGGTATATATGCTGATGACACCACACTCTATAGCAGGCACGACAGGAAAACAAATGAACATATATCTAAAGTAATGGCAGAAACACTGGAGGATGACCTCAAATCAGTAGTGGAATGGGGACAAAAATGGATGGTAACGTTCAATGCCACCAAGACAAAACTGGTTTCATTCAATAATTACAGGAAACCTTCTCTACCACCTATAGCAATGGCCAACAACTCTTTAGCTGAGAGTACGTCTTTCAAGCTCCTTGGCCTAACGTTCACAGGAAACATGAGCTGGAACAATTACATCGAGGGCATTGCCAGGGCCGCTGCGAGGAAGGTGGGCTCTCTCTACCGTGCTAGAAAACTTCTAACACCCGAAAGTATCCTGTACCTCTATAAGGCCACTATTCGCCCATGTATGGAGTATTGCTGTCATATTTGGGCCGGTGCATCGGCTACTAGTCTCTCTCTCCTTGACAGGGTTCAAAAGAGAGTCGCAAATCTGATAGGCCCTAAACTGGCATCAAAACTTCAGCCTCTGTCCCATCGTCGAAACGTTGCATCCCTCTGCCTGTTCTACAAGTATTATAATGGTGAATGCTCTGAAGAACTGCAAGCACTTGTGCCCCCACGACGTGAACACCCTCGACAGACCCGACAAGCTGCAAAATCCCACCCCCACACTGTAGAGATCCCTAGATGTAAAAGATCGTTCTACTCCAGTAGTTTCTTCCCCAGAACTGCTAGACTTTGGAATTCCATTCCAGGTCACTGCTTCCCCAACTGTACTGACATGCATAAGTTCAAGTGCAACGTGAACCAACATCTCGCTGCCCTAATCCCTACATAGTGCCCCAGTAGATGTTTCCCCTGATAGTAGCCCCCTACACCAAAGTGGCAATGTGCCTTGTTTGGGGTGAAAATATAATTAAAAAAAAAAAAAAAAATTATTTAATAATCAATCGAGAATTGGCTCTATAATGTAAAATTACAAATCCACATTAATTAAATCCATGCGTATTGTACGGCTAGGCAAAACCGGGCAGCCTGTTACTATGTACACACATACACACACACACACACACACACATACACACATACACACACATACACACAAAAGAGTCGCCAACCTGATAGGTCATGAACTGTCATCTAAGCTCCAGCCTCTGTTCCATCAACGAAATGTTCCATTCCTTTGCTTGTTCTACAAGTATTTTAATTGTAAATGCTCTGACGAACTACAAGCTCTTGTATCTCCTCGGCGTAAATTCCCCCGACAAACCCTACAAGCAGCTAAATCCCACCCCTACACAGTAGAGATCCCTAGATGTAAGAAAGCCTTCTACTCCAATAGTTTCTTCCCCAGAACTGATAGATTGTGGAACTCCCTTCCGGGATTCTACTTTCCCACCTGTACTGACATGCAGAAGTTCAAGTGTAATGTGAACAGACATCTTGCTGCTCTTCTCCCTTCATAATTTCCCTGCAACTTATGTACCCGATAGTAGCCCCCCCCCCTACTTCAAAGTGGCACTGTTTCTTGTTTGGGATGAAAATTGACTTTAAAAAATCAATAAAGAAAGAAAATGACGATATAAAAATATATACTAATATATATATAAAGATTTATTCATTTATTCAATAAGAGTGATACATAAGTTAGGGGTGTGAGATCAGTGAGAACTCTTTATACCATGGTATTTCGAAGCCTAATGCTTCTCATAAGAAGAGGTAAGAAGATGCTAGGTAACATAATAGAGATGCGCTATCTACCAATAGTTACATTAGGAGCAAAATAATTATGCAGTGAGAGATAAAAAATTGAGACTGTTTGGGGGTGGGAGAACTTAATTGATATCTGTGATATAGGAAGAGTATACATTTTATTATATAATGAAGGTAAGTGTCTAGCATAGCTGTCATAGTGGGTTTAATATATGTGTAGAATAGGCGTGATTAAACTCTCAGGCAGAATATAAGGTAAATTAATTGAAAGAAGACGCTTATTTAATCATATGCACTAATGGGTTATAGCTCTGGACGGGGTTTACTTGAAATAAGAGTTTATGCTATGTCAGTATATTTTAAAGACGGTATCTGAAATTATAACAGTAATTAAATGCAATATAAATTCTTAGAAATAATAGTAACATAATAAATGTGAGGGGATGAATTATAAGGGATGCTATATAGAAAGTTTTTTTAAGTGAATAAGATAGGGGATATACATATGGTAGAATAATGGTGTAAAAATACAGGAGCATGGGATAAATAAATATAAAATATAAGAATTATAGAGTAATAACAAATGATAAATGTTAAAGAAATACAAAGTTATTAAATATATATAATAAAATGTTATTAAATATAGAATAAAAATGGATATAAAAAATAAGTATAATAATATATAGATATAAAAAGTCAAGTGAAATAAGGAAAGAAAAAAAATGAAAATACAATATAGACAATATACAGTAGGAGAAAGTTCTTAAAGGCAAAGGAGTGGAGATGTTTTGCAAAGTTTTTTTTTTGGGGGGGGGGTCCTTGTTGAGTGCAAAGCAGTATCGAAATATTTTTTAAAAAAATAGAAATTCCTCTTTTAAAAATGCAGTCTACGTCCAGATGAAATGGTGATTCAAGGTAAAATGGTGCGATTGGTGATGAAAATTGGGAAGTTTTTTTAGCATATTAAAGCTGGGACGAGAATATAATGAATGCACATTACCTCACTTTTTCGGGAGAAAATAGTTTGAAACGGCAATTCATTTCAGGATGTAGTTTTTGATTCCAAGTTTCTTATGTCCAGAGTGAAAATGCGTTGATCTTAGAATAGGTACGTAGGTATTTCTGATTTCAATTTGCGCACACACACACACAGATATATGTATATATATAATATATATATATATATATATATATATGTGTGTGTGTGTGTGTGTGTGTGTGTATGTGTGTGTGTGTGTGTGTGATACAGATGCTTCGATCTATCTACAAAAGGATTTGTCTAATGAATTTAGGTGTTCCAATGCTACTTCAATCTAAACAACCAACAGTTCAATATTTCCGCTTATATAAAAGCCAGGATGGATATAAAAGCGTGGGGGCAATGAAAACTAGGCTGGTTGGTTGCTATTAGAAGACCACGTGCAAAGTTTTGCGTTCATAAAAATGTAAGCAGGAAAGATGGCTATTTACCTATTAGCCACTACAGCAAGCTAAGGCTTAAAGTCAGTCTAAGTCAGTATTGCTACCCCCGCGGATGGCATTCTAGAAGGTTATAATGATAGCCTATATTTTGCCCGTTGGTATTCCCCGAAAAAGGGGCCTTATGCACGTGGAAGTAAGCCGATGGGGTTATGTTCATGATTTAACCATACCTTATCCAGACAAGAGTCTAGTCCTTGAATTAGATAGGTGTTGTGTTAGAATATGCTAGAATTTTAATATGGGCGTTTTGAAATTCTCGAATTTAAAGATCAAGATATCGTCATAAGTATAGAAAAAAACGACCAGTTCCTCAGTGTGAGTGCAATAACAAATATCTAGACCGAAATGCAACTCAAGGATAGAAATTACTCACACCTAAAAGTATCCTATATATTTACAAATCTACCATTCGCCCATGCATTGGGTAGTGTTGCCATATCTGAGCTGGCCAATCTACCACTAGTAATCTCCCTCTTAGACAGGGTAAAACAAGTGTCTCAAATCTAATAGGTCCTGAACTATCGACCAAACTCCAACCTCTATTTCATCACCGTAATGTTGCATCGCTATACCTGTTTTACAAGTACTTCAATGGAATGTGGTTTCCTTAACTAATAGCAAGTGTCACTCTTAAACCTACATTTTCCAGATTAACTTGAAAAGCAGCATAATCACACCCCTTCAATGCAGAGGTCCTTAGATTCCGGAAAGCCTCCTATCCTAATAGTTTCTTTCTGTGAACCGCTAGATTTTGGAATTCTTTACCGGTTTCCTGTATCACTAACATGTAGAAGTTTAAATGTAATGTGAACAGACATCTCGCTGCTCAACTCCCCACAGTCTCTGTTAGACATGATCCCAAACAGTAGCCCCTTACATCTGAGTGACAATACGCCTTCTTTGGGATGAAAAGGAGTTTACAAAAGGATAAAGACTTATGGAATTGTCAGTAGACTATGAAGAATAACGAGCTGTTTTAAAATGATAGATGAAATGGCCACAGTTTTATGATATAAGCGGACAGCTCGACAAGTTTTTGTCAATGACCATGTTGTAGTCAGCTGAAAAGCTGCTTCGCGGCATTATGTTCCGAATATTGGAAATTCATAGAAACAAACTTTGCTCATGGGAGGTCAGTTTAATTTCGATTATAAGGGAAGACGAGAAAAATACAGTGGTAGTAACTAGACGAGGTTTTGCTGTAAATGTTTTACGAAAGGGATCGTAAATTAGAACTGTTGAGAACCTACAATGGAGATGACGATAGAGTAAATATAGACAAGGACTAGTAATGTATTCAATAAAGAAGTGCTTCTGCGAGCAAAAAATAGAGGGCGCTGAATGCAGTAGCAACACAAGATTCATCGATATCGCAGGAGGATTTGATCGCTAACCAGATTCTGCCAAAGTGATTCGCTAAGAATTGGCAGAAGTAGGCTTCGTTTGATGTTTCTCAATCCCTGGGGGCGCTCTCCTGTTTTAAGAGTAAGGGATCGATAAACTCGCACTTTCAATTTCTACTCTCACCTCCACTCCCCCCCTTCTGTTTCAAGTAATGCGGTGTTTCCTTTCAGTTATTCGCCTGTTTGTTTTCAACATCGTTATTTACTAATATGCTTCGTTTTTCTCCATTTCGTTCTTATCTGATTTTTTTAAAGTTTATGCTGGATACCATTTTAGTAAGTATTAGACGTACCTGTGAGCCGTTGGGTTTCAATTGTTACCATTATTTGTTCAATAGGCCAGGTGCAAGCATCTTCCGCGTCAACAATGCCAAGTTATCTGTCTGTCATCTGCAAGCTCACCATTAGTCGCGTAAGAGAAACCGATTAAACATAAAAATCTGAATTAACCATACGCTAGTACTTATCAGCGTTCTTTACGGAGGACTTCACAGAATTCAAAGCATATGATATGTTATTTTTCCGCCATATATATATGATTTTATTTGTTTTTGTTAGCGATACTCATTGAACGAATTCAATTATTTATATGAAAGTGCATTTTTACCTAAATGCGAGTTGGGAATAATTTTCCCTTTGACCAATTTAGTACCCCCTAAATGGGAAGCGGCATATATTATTTTTAAAATATAATTATCCACTGACACGTGTTTCGTCGTCTACGACTCATCAGAGTGGCTGAATCTAGCGAGATTCGAAATCAGGACCCCATGATAAGAAGTCTAAACCTCTACCACGGGACCACCTCGCTTGACTACTGAATGTATCGCTTTTTATGTAGATGCTTTTATTTGTTTTTGATAGCGATACTCTTTGAACGAATTCAATTATTTATACGAAAGTGCATTTTTACCTAAATGCGAGTTGGGAATAATTTTCCCTTTGACCAATTTGGTACCCCCTAAATGGGGAGCGGCATATATATATATAATTTGAAGTTGCTATTTTCCGAAGATAAGATAAGCAGTGAAATAAGAGTGCTCAGTACTGAAGTAGATCAAGTTACGCTTTCAATTTGTTTTTTTACATAAGCAGTAATGTGTTGCTACACAGTCATGGGCATGTTTCGGTCTTCTAGTATTTAGTAGACAACTTGGTCCTGGATATGACCTTAAATTATATCCAGTGGTGAGGCCCCAGCTTGCGGGCATTGGGGAGTATGGAGCCACCCTTTAATTACCATTGCTCCCAGGTCCACTCTAACCCGGAGTGGTAGCACCTGTTAGGGTCCCAACTATGGGTTAAATAGAAACCGACTTGAAAACAAATATATTTAATTAAAAAAATTTTCTTCAAAATTCAAGATCTTCGGATTCGGCATTAAATAACCTGAAAAGGGTTGATATGCCGTAAAACAAAAACAACCAACCAAACCTTCAGACAACAACGCTTATATCCAAAATATATTAGAGAAAGTCAGAACAACAGCGGCATCGTTGATTTCAAATCCAAACACTATGTCAACATAAACAGTCTAAAAAGAATCCGTCAAAAAGAAGACCAATTGCAGGTCACCTTCGTTTGGATTTGAAACGGACGGTAATGATGTTATTCTGATTTTCTTTAATACATATATAAATACATGCTCTTATTTTATTTTCTTACTAATCGAGCACTATACGCACACACATATACCATTAGCTTTCATGCCAAATGCCCAAAAAATAAAATTAATTCTCGCTCATAAATTGTGTTTGCTTTTTATTTTGTTCTCTTGTTGGTCCTGTAGGAGGGTGGGCCTGTAAATTCACCCTTGATCGTTCGTCCGTTCGTCTGTTCGTCTGTCTGCACTTTTCTCAATAACTACGCCTTGGAATTTTTTTGAGATTTTGCACAAATATCAAACATTATATGAGTAAAAAAGTAACAGAACAAATTTTCCAGGAAATCTCCGGTTATCCCCGTAGGGGTGCCTTTCGGGTTAAAATGGCTAAAATTGACACTTTTGTGCTTATCAAAAAAAATTGATGCCTTGGATTTTTATAAAACTTTCTGGAATGTTATACCTAACTTATGTCTATATAATTTTGTTTATCTATACTTTGCGATAAGTCTTGGGTGTACCCCAGGGGTTCTTCTATGGACTAATAAAAACACTCCATTTTTGGGACTATTTTACCACATTTGTCCAAAATTTTCTGTGTATGTCTATTCATTAGCAGTTTTGCATGGTGCTGATCTCAAATTTAAATATGTTAAGGCCTTGAGGACTTTTGGGGCTAAATGGGGGGGGTCAAATGATGGATAGTCGTTTCTTTTTTTTTTCATGTGCAGAACCCAAATTTACATATGTTAAGGCCTAAAAACCTTAATCGTTTGTTCATTTTAACTAGGATTTAACGCCCCCTGGGCATGTTCGGGGCTCTAAATGGGTGGGTGGCTGAACTTAGTCATTTTTTATGTCTCGTTCACTGTGCACTTACGAGAGATCAAGCAAGCTTCACTTGTTTTACTTTTAATTTAGGCAAACACCTAAATTTTCTTTATATTACATGAGACGCAATATAATAAAGATTTAAGCGGAGGCCTAAATTTACATTATATTACGTTTTACATGTATTTTGTTGGATATTTTCTTCATATCAATAAACAACACATCACTACAAAATTAAAACTATGGAATGAAAAAAAAAGAAACAAACTGCCAACTGAACAGAATCTCTAATATCGAAATTCTCCGTCGTTGCCATACGTATCTTGTCTCACACTTGCTTGCAACTAGACCCATTCCTTGGCTATGTAAGATTCTCCAATGTGAAGAAAGGAAAATACGCAGAGCTGACTCCTAAACGACGAAAGTGTAGTGAAGGCCATATATATATATATATATATATATATATATATATATATATATATATATATATATACGAGAAATAAGGCAATAAAATTACAAATGAATAATAACTTTAACTAATGCGTTTCAAAATTAATAATAATTGCTGAAATATATAAACGCATATCTAACTTTATATAAATCAAGATAAGAGCATCGAATCTAAATTATTAGTTCAACTATATATATATATATATATATATATATATATATATATATATATATATATATATATCGTCGACCAATTTCTCGTATCCGAGAATTTCAGTTTCCTCTTCCCTCAGTGTTTGGATCGCAGATGGCTTCTCAGGCCAATCTGAGCGTGGAATTTGCGTGGGCAGAGAATGCAAGCAATGCTTGGCAGGGGGCGTTGTAGTTCAGCACGGTTTTTTCTTGCCTACCTCTTGATCTCCACTAGTCTTCTTTCTGCTTCGTATCCTTTGGTACCATGTATTATGGATTGGCGCCACAGGCACCGATCCTGAGATGTTGTTTCCCAGATGTGAAGATCAAATCCGGTGTTTATTTTTAGGATGGAGTTGGTCCTAATATCGCAGTAGAGGGCGGCTGATAGGTCTTTTTCCTGTGGCTAGCTCTGAGTACAGGGTTTGTCGAGGGAGTCTGTTTTCATTCGTTCTGAGGATATGCCCCAACCAACGGTGTCTGTGCTTCATAGTGGTGGCCTGAATACTGCAGCTTTTTGCTCTCTCAAGAACGCTTGTGTTGGTTGCATAGTCATACCATTTGATGTTCAGTATAGCTCGAAGTTTTTGTTGGTGGAATTTTTAGAGTTTAATGAGATCACTTTGGTATATAGTCCAGGTCTCACAACCATACAGAAGCGTAGGTATAACAATCGCGTGGTATACCATGAGTTTAGTTTTTTTTTTATTGAAAGATGTTTATTATTGAAGACGTGCTTCGTCAGTTTACTGAAAGCTCCATAGGCGAGGCCAATTCGGCTTTCTATTTCATCCTCATTTGAGCACTTTTCTGATATTATGCTACCGAGATATGGAAAGTGACCTACTTGCTCAAGAGGAGTGTCATTTATATGAATGCTTACGTCCTGTAAGATGGTATTGGGTACTGGTTGTACGAACCCTTTTGTTTTACCAATATTAACAGAGAGTCTGAAGCGATGATAGGCTGCCGTGACGTTGTTTACGGATCTCTGGATGTCTTCCTTGGAATGCCTAAGGACCATGTTGTCATCTGCATATTGAAGCTCTGTGATGTGCTGGAATTTCACAAGGCTTTGAGATTTTAGTCTAGCAGGCTTGAAAAGTCCCCCATCATAACGGTACCTAATGTCCACCCCCGGGTTATTTGGGGGACGTTCGTGCAGCATTGCAGCAAGATATAAGGAAAAGAGGGTAGGTGCAAGAGCAACATTTTTTAGTCCACAGGCATATCTATTGTTCCTCGAGAGGCACGGAAGCTGCACTGAGATTCTTGGAGGACGGATTCTGTGACTGACAGCAAGCGATTCAGTAGTATGCCGGCAAAGATTTTTCCCATTATGGACAAAAGGGCAATCCCACGGTAATTGCTACACGATTTTCAGTCACCCTTTTTGAAGATGGTTACTATTATGGCGTCTTTCAGATCCTTTGGTACTTGACGTTCTTCCCACATCTTAAGGATGAGAGTGAATAGTCTTGTTTTCAGATATTGTCCACCATGGTGGATAAGTTCGAAGGGGATATTATCAGGCCCTGGGGCTTTATTTATTTTCATTTGCTTCATCGCAATTAGAAATTCTGTAAATGATGGTGGTGCATTCATCCATAATTGCGTTGGGTACTGTAGGACCATTTTGAGAAAGTCCTCATCTGCAGAAGATTCTTTATTTAGTAGAGTGGCAAAATGCTCCTTCCAACGATCCAGAATTGATTGTGGATCGTTGAGGATGGTGGCATTGTCTGCTGAAAGGAGTGTTCCGATGGAGGATCTGATGGGGCCAAACATTTGTTCTACACCGGCATGGAAATTTTTAAGGTCGCGGGCTTCTGCAAAAGCCTCCAATTCTAAAGCTTTCAGCTGCCACCATTTGTTTTCTACTTCCCGTAATTTTGACTGACACTGTTTTTGGCGGTTTCTGTAGATGTTGGTTTTATGCCTGCTTCGAGGGTCTTGTTCATGAGCATGGAGAGCGTTTATCTTTTCTTGAATGAGTTGATTAATTTCAGCACAGTTTTCATTAAACCAGTCTTGATTTTTCTTTTTTCTTTAAACCGACTGTGACTTTGACTGATTCATTAATGATCTTGCTGATTGACAAACATTCTTCTTCCAGGTTGCAATAATTGGCTGGGTTTATACGAAGTTGTTGTTCGATGGTGTGTTGGTATTTTGTTTTTACCTCTGTTAGGTGAAGTTTTGAGAGGTTATATTTTTTCCAAGATTGCTGTTTTAATTCAAATTTGAGCTTCTTTCTGGTGGTATATTTAGCACGTGTGATGACCAGACGGTGGTCAGTCCAACAGTCATCTACACTTAGTGCTGATTTAGTGATATGGATATCCTTTTTATCTTTCTGGCGGATGATGACATAGTCTAGAAGGTGTCAATGCTGAGATCGAGGATGTTTCCACGTGGTGTTAAATCTATTTGGAAGTTGGAACTGAGTGTTGGTAATGAATAGCTCAAATTCTGAGCAAATTCCCAACAGCAGGCGGCCGTTTGAGTTGCATTTCCCAAGACCATGCTTCCCAATGACAGAGTTCCAGAATTTATGGTCTTTCCCCACTCTCGCGTTAAAGTCGCCCAGCAGCATTAATTTGTCACGTGGTGGGACTCTGGTTATAAGCTTGCCAAGCTTCTGGTAGAATTCTCGTTTCACTTCACTGTCGGCATCTAGGATTGGTGCATATGCCGAAATGACAGTAATGTAGTTATCAGAAGGCAGTGGGACTCTAAGAGACATAAGTCTCTCATTTACGGCTGTTGGTGTGAGCTGATGATCATGCACGATATGTGACTTTATAGCAAAGCCAACTCTGTGTATTCTTTTTCTATCTTTGTCCCATCCCTTCCAAAAGAAAGTGTATCCTGAGCCCCTTTTTTCCAGCTTACCTTCCTCTGAGAGTCGGGTCTCGCTAAGTTCAGCAATGTCCACATAAAGAGACCCGAGTTCCTTTGAGACCAAAGCAGTTCGTCGTGCTGGTCTGTCCGTGTCATTGAGGTCTAGCAGGGTCCTTACGTTCCATGCACCAAAGGTTAGATTTGTGGATTTGTTTCTTTAATTTTTCTGGTTTCGACTGCAAAATAGGGTGTCCCACTGGATGCGGCTTTCCAGTCAGGCACAGTTGTGACTTCTGATTTTTAGCCCACATTTTCTAGGGCCTTCCCTATTCAGGGTGGGCAACGGTTGTCCTCAATAGGCCTGTCCAGTCGAAGACGTAGGAACGAGCCTCCAGATAGTCACAGTTCCAAGAGAGGGCGACCATCACGCGTCCACCGCCAGCGTGCAGGTCCAGACTAGGAGATCCGAGTTTCACCAAAACCTGCTCCCTTCGCCCTTGTCATAGAAGAAAGAGAAAAAAAGAGAGAGAAAATCAAACCAGGGGAATATATATATATATATATATATATATATATATATATATATATATATATATATATATATACTAGCGAAAGTACCCGACGTTGACTGGGTTCAAAAAAAAACCTACAGAAAATGGAATCTGATTTATGAAAGTATGATAGGTTATGAACGGGAAGGGTTGTAAAGAGATAGCTTCGAATTTGGGGGTATCAAAACCAAAGTGAAACATGATGAAAGTAAAAATAAAGTAGATAAACCCTATAATTTATTATACCATACCTGTTCACACAGAAACACTTATCACAATATTCTGTGGATCTATATTAGAAAACCTTGTTAAACTTTGTGACATATTTCCATTCTATGGAGGTCAGGCGCGAACGAACACCCCATAATTTTATTATACCATATTTCTTCAAACTGAAACATAATTATCAAAGTATCCTAATGCAGATAGATATGAAAAGTCTTTATTAAAGTTTGTGTGTATTTCCATTCTATGGAAGCCAGGCGTGAATGCAGACCCCATAATTTTATTATACCATCCCTATTTAAGATAAAACATACTTATCAAAGTATTATTATGTATATCTATATCAAAAACACTTGTAAACGTTTTTTTTTATTTTTTATTTTTTTATTTCCGTACTTTGTGGACCAGGCGGGAACGCAGACCACGCAGTTTAATGAATCATAATTATGCAAGATAAAACATAGCCATCCCTGTGTCCCGATACATCTTTTACCATTATATGTAATCAGTTTTCTATAATAGTCAACCATATAGGAGCCTATTCGTGACCAGACACACACAGAGACGTTCAGCTTTATATCATATATATATATATATATATATATAGTTACTTATAAAATATATATGCCGATTAAGCTACACTGAATATTCCGCGTTTCATGCACTCTAGGATTCTTCAGGCTTATGCGCGAATTTTTTGGTTGTCTGTCCTTTTTATATACGCACCTTCTATTGAGATTTTAGTTAGCCAATCAGCTTTCTAGTATCCACCGTAGAGTAGAGCAAAAATAAGCTTACGATTTACTTTTTCCTTTGATGTTAACGCCTCAGCTATGAAGACATGTTTGTTGCAAGGCTAAAAATCAAAAGACGAACTAATAACTCTTATGTTTCGCATGCATATTCGTAATGCAGTCGTTCGACCTTCATCAGACAAATTTGATTTTTCTTTAATTTTCACACTTTTCTGCCGTTTTCCTCCGGCTTAACCCCAAATATTAAGTTTCCAATGGGTTTGAATACCCTACATGTTAATTTTCATGTCTGTAGACCAAGAATTGACAGAGGAGTTTGGTAGGCAATTTTTTTAAATGTAATAGTAAACTAAAGATGATCATCCCATCAGAAAACCGAAAAAACTAATAAAGAATCAATTTAATGAATATTTAAAAGGATATGCAATTTAGTTAGATATTTTGCAGAATAAAACATTTCCACGGCCATATAAAGAAGTTTTATTTTCTTTATAAATAAATAGTAAAATAGTTTTTTTATGCATAAAAAACTCAAATTTATATGAGTGTATATATATATATATATATATATATATATATATATATATATATATATATATATACTGGTATGGAGACTGACCCATTAACTCATAATAGATTGTTCTAATCCTTATAAAAACCTCGAGAGTAAACACTTTCGTGGGTAAATATCGCGATCCTGGCATCGAAATGTTTGACAATCAGTCCGATAGAAATTGGAATATTTCGGTGTTGTTGGAGTGATACAAATATTCTTGGTGGTCCTAAGAGGTCCACACTCCTTATAGCGACGTACGTGGTTATTATCAATGGAATTTCTCGTCATCCATAGATGTAAATCCCATACAACTAGAAAGAAGAAGAAGAAGAACAACAACAACAACAACAACAACAACAAGAGTGTATAAAATAACAATAGTCCATATAAGAGATAGAGTTTTTAAACATTTAAGAGTTCGATAAACATTTAATATGACAGTAACAATATGGACGAATCCACATACCTGTTCCTTCAAAAGATGAGACTACACAAAGTTATATTTCATATAACGTTTATTCACACACCGTGTCAACATTTCGTAGATTACAACGCTTTGACTTCACATTTTGATCTTGACTTCACCGGCTTCTACCGTGGCCTTTGTTATAAAGATGGCCGGCCAGCTGAAAAAATGACGTCATCGCCGAGGTCCCAACAAGCAAGATATGTGGAACTCTTAGACTGTCAATAATGAACAGTAATTTTTACAGACAGCGTTACAAAACTTCAAAATTGGATTGAAATAAAGAAAGAACACGATGATTTATACTGAAACTCATCTAATATTAATAATAAAAAAATAATTAAAAAAATAATAAAACACAAGTTGTTTGTTTAAGTATTATAAGCAATTGAATATTTCGTTGTATTATAGATTTTAAAGATTAGAATGCGTTCTTTAATTACTTTTAAATAACATTTTAAAAAGTGAAGGAACACGATTTGATTTGTAGTAAACTTGAAGTTTATTTAATATGATTAAATGAAAATTATGCATGTAAGATTATGAATATTTGAAGCAGAACACAAGCAAAACATTTGAAATATTAAAATTAAACTATTTTTTTAATCAAATGAACAATATTTTTTAAATCAAAATGAATTTTCTTTTAATCAAAAGGAATATTTTTTAATCAAAGTGAACAATATTTTTTTAAATCAAAATGAATATTTTTTAATCAAAATGAACCACAATATTTTTAAATGCAAATGAACCACAATATTTTTTCAAAATCAAAAACAATATTTTTAATAAATTCATGAAATATTGCACAGTAAAAAAATAATTAACCTAAAGAAAAAAATCATGTTTCTTGTTTAAGATTATTTCACCACATAACAAAAATAACATGCAAAATCATTTTTTTATATCCATATTTTCAGTTTGTTAAAATACGTGGGTTTGTATTACTGTAAACATAGATTCGAAAAAGTTGTCAAAAAACAAATAAATGTTATCAAAGGCAAGATAAGTTACTTTTCTACCAAACTGGATATATTTTTCGTGTTTTTATTCAATGTAACATGTTTATTCAGTTCGAAAACCATACAGTGTTTACCGATGTATTGGAAAATTGGGTTTGTATTACTGTACACATAGATTCGAAAAAGTTGTCAAAAACAAATATATAACAAATAAATGTTATCAAAGGCAAGATAAATTACTTTTCTACCAAACTGGATATAATTTTCGTGTTTTTATTCAATTTAACATGTTTATTCAGCTCAAAAAGCATACAGTGTTTACCGATGTATTGGAAAATTTAAAATGGCGGCCGACTCTCTCTTTAACACGGTAAGTTCGGGAAAAGGTGTTATAAATAATAAACTAGACAAAATACTATTTAAAAACCACCGAATATATATCTAGTTATGTCACGGTAACTTATATTGAGCAAATTTCTAAGAGTATTTTGTCTAGTTTATTATTTATTACACCTTTTTCCGAACTTACCGTGTTAAAGAGAGAGTCGGCCGCCATTTTAAATTTTCCAATACATCGGTAAACACTGTATGCTTTTTGAGCTGAATAAATATGTTACATTGAATAAAAACACAAAAAATATATCCAGTTAGGTAGAAAAGTAACTTATCTTGCCTTTGATAACATTTATTTGTTATATTTTTGTTTTTTGACAACTTTTTTGAATCTATGTGTACAGTAATACAAACCCGGAAAATTCAAGATGGCGTCTGACTCTCTCTTTAACACGGTAAGTTTGGGAAAAGGTGTTATAAATAAAAAAATGGTTAAAATACTGTTAAAAACTCGCTCAATATATGTTACCGTGACATAGCTTGCCATATATTTTTTCTAGTTTTTTTATTTATAACACCTTGTTTTTCGAGCTGAATAAACATATTACATTGAATAAAAACACGAAAAATATATCTAGTTTGGTAGAAAAGTAACTTATCTTGCCTTTGGTAACATTTATTTGTCATATATTTGTTTTTTGACAACTTTTTCGAATCTATGTGTACAGTAATACAAACCCGAAATGAAAGCGCGTTTTTTTTTTTTACTTTTAAGTTTTATATATATATATATATATATATATATATATATATATATATATATATATATATATATATATAAGTATTTTTAAATTTTATCTTTCTAGCTTTAAAAAAAAAGTTTAAAAATGTTATCAGCCGGCATAATTTATTTTTAAATATTGAAAATTTCAGGAAAATTAATTTTTGCTAAATTTTTAAAACATGACTCAACAGCTTAAAAAAATCGTCTCTTCAAAAGAGTCGATGTTGTCTCGTATTTTCATTAGTTTTGTATGCTGTAAAAAAAATTTTTTTAATATTAGCAATGTACTTGAAGCTTCTTCTTTTGAATGGTAAAAAACTTAGGATGATGATATTGAATTAAATTATAGTTACATCGTGTTAAATACAGGGGGGGAGCACGTTAAAACTTACTTTGCTGAATGGAGATATCCACGAGTCACTACCGGTGTTTACCGGTGTCAAGAAGCAATGGACTACCCGTGATGACGTCAGCAGATTAAATTATTTTTTCCCACCGGCCATCTTGTCTTTTAAGACGGTCTTGCTTCTACGGTGTCTTCTTATCGACTCTCGTCAGATTACTTCGTCTGACTTCTTCGACTGACTTCCAACTCTTGACGAACTCATACGTCTTTTCAAGTTCCTTCCTAAGCCCCATGTCATTTTAAGTTACCTCACTGTCAAATTACGCCAGACTCTAGAGGTCAGACCTATTTTAAAATAATATATATATATATATATATATATATATATATATATATATATATATATATATATATATATATATATATATGAAATCAAGATTAGTTTTTTTTGTATAATACAGGTGCCCGCACGAAATAAATGTTTCTGTTTAGAGCCCAATTGAACGACTGCTTTTTGGCTTCCGTATTTCAAACATTAATTTAAGCCATTATATAAAAAATTCATGACATCAACAGTAGGTTCTCTACAATGCAATATAGACTACAATGTATTGCGAACTAAGTCACTGCATGGAAAAATTAAAAGCTAATCCGCCGATGCACTGCGCAGAGCATCCGGTTAGAGCAGGCAATCAACTGATTCGATTGTAAAATGGGCAATTTCGCCGATTTCGATAAAAATAAATATAGTAGAAATGTAGTTGATCTCTATTCAATGCTGAGCAACATCAAGTCTTTTACAAGCAGTGATTTCGCTGTATCACAGCTCATCCGTGTGACTAGACTAGTAACTACCTGAAGCCACGTTGAAAACTCAACCGCCTAGACAACAATCGGTGCTCCTAACCGTCACACTATTTTGGCTGTTGCTAAGATGGATATGTGAATTCACAATGTTCAAATATTATCCAAACTCATCAATTAAAATAATAATAAAACTCAATTACATTTTATGGTTTTCCAACTGTTTATTACTTTTAATAAATCAAATTTCCATATATACATATTAGGGATGGGACGATTCCAATATATTTTTTGCGATCCCGATACAATTACCGATTCCAATTCCGATTCTTTATAAATATCAAAATATTTAACTATAAAGGTATTATTTTTCACGATTACCGTAAAAATACATGTTAAATGTGCAGATATTTTATCAAAGGTAAAGATACACTTGTGAGGGATGATCTATCGATTTTAGTTTTACTAATAGGTTAAAATTAATATAGTTTAAAATCAAAATATATTCAATCTTTTACTATTGCTATCAGCAATAGAATATTTTTCTTTAACGAAAATCAAATAATACGTCAATTAAAAGAATTGTTTTTGGCATCGGAAATTTTTCCGATACCGATACCGATAGCCCCCCACCCCGAAAAAAAATTCTGATTTTTTCGATTTCCGATTCCAATTGCGATTAATCATCCCAACACTAATACATATATATATAATATAATATATATATATATATATATAATTAATATATTATTTTTATTAATATTATATTATATATGTGTGTATGTGTGTGTGTATATATATATATATATATATATATATATATATATATATATATATATATATATATATATATATAAATCGATCATATTTCTATCTTACTTTTACCTGGTAAACACGATCATACTTCTCTCTTACTTCTTACTTGTTCTCCTCCTACCTATCCTCCTTCTTTTTTGGAAAATAACGATGGACACCATTACTCCCACTTCTTCACGTGTTCATTCTACTTTAAAAATTATTAACCCCGCTTTCTTAATCCCGCCCAAAATATCTTACTATTAGCCCAGGCTTGCATATTTTATTCAAATTAAACACACCCAACTGATTTTAACATTGGATAGTGATAACTCCTCTCCCCCTCGTCTGTCGATAGTTTCTTTTACAAAAATGCTCAATGCTTTTAAACTAAGGAAGAAGAAACACAAAATAATTCGCCATTTTTCCATTACTTGATATTCTTGCGCTCTGTTCATTTCCTACGTTTCTGCTGCTGCTACTGTGATTTCCAATTATTTTCGGATTTTCCGCGTTTTTCCATTGAAAACATTTTCTCATATATATATATATATATATATATATATATATATATATATATATATATATATATATATATATACTAGCAGGCCGCCCGGCGTTGCACGGTCGTAATATACGCGTGAATATTACATTTGCAGAATTCTTATTTATTATGAAAAATACCGTTTATATTAAATAAACATAACGTTAAATCCCTTTAAAAAAATTTAAGTAAAAAAAAAACGGAAAGAAACTGAGATATGTACATGCGAGTATTATATATTTTCTAAACAATTCGCTTCTTGTAAGAAAAAATAATACTCCAGCTCAGTTCAAAACACAAACCTAAGGACAGTGAGTCAAATGCGATAACCATTAGGCCAGCTGGACACAATCTTTTAAGTTTTTTTCAAACCTATTTATTAATAACATAAATAGGCTGTCACGTTTCACGGCTGCGCACGTGCATTTTTGAAATAGTTGACAAACAGAAAAAAACACGATGACTCCTAAGTAGCATTTTTTTTTTTTAATTTGGAGTTCTTAGCAGCCCTTCTTTCCGGATGAAAACGGATTAAAAAGCTTTCCACATATCTGAATATTCTATATACGAAATATCAAGTCTGTGTGTATAATAAAAACTTGCTGAGTATTTAGGTTGAGAAGTGTCCTCACACACATACATACACACACACACATACACACACACACATATATATATATACTTATATCTTAAACATTTATCTTATTAATATTTTAAAATTCCGGTAATGTTCATATACCAATAAAATTAAAGCCAATATTTATTGATTAATACGCTTCAAGATTATCGGTTTTCATAATCGATCATGCATATAATATTTTTGAAAAATAAAAGCGGCAAAATATGAAATGAACACATCATATTTGTATTTCCTTATGCGTTACAATTGTTTCATAACTATTTGGAATAATTTAAACATTATATCATTTAAAAATATTGCAAATGTCTTTTAATGCCTCATTCCTTATAATAGCGATTATGAATATATTTCTATATGTGTAACAAATGTATTTTAGTCTCTGAAGAGTAGCGATTTTTTAAATATTTTGTAATGATATGATGTTTAAATTTGTCCAAATAGTAATTAAACAATTGTATCACATAAGGAAATACACCATAAAATGTTCTCATTTCATATTTTATTGTTTTGATTTTGCAAAAATATTATATATATATATATATATATATGTATAAATAAAAATATAAAATTTATAAGCACATTTGAACATTAGCGAAATCTTCCTCTCTCACTCTCTCTCTCTCTCTTTCTCCCTGTACACACACACGCGCATACACACACACACATATACACACACACATATATCTATGTGTGTGTGTGTGTGTGTAATATTAATTTATGTGATTAAATTAAGTAATCATACACACACACACACACACATATATATATATATATGTGTGTGTGTGTGTGTGTGTGTGTGTGTGTGTGTGTGTGTGTGTGTGTGTGTGATTACTTAATTTAATCACATATACGGAAGTATAAATTTATGCGTAAACTTTAAGTATTTACTTCAACAGTGTTCAATACGTAAGTAGAGCTAGGTAGTAAGTTATAAAATATATATGGCAATTAAACTACACAGAATATTCCGCGTTTCATCCACGCTAGGATTCTTATAGGCATAAGCCTGATGAATCGTAGCGTGGATGAAACGCGGAATATTCTGTGTAGTTTATATTTTATAACTTACTATATGTATATATATATATATATATATATATATATATATATATATATATATATATATATATATATAATATTTTGGATCAACAGACACGCACAAACACTACATCCCAAATTCACAAAGCAATTCATTATCGATAGTATAGACATAATTCTAAATAATAATTCCTTCGAATTCAACAATACCAACTACATCCAAACACTTGGTACAGCAATGGGAACGAAAATGGCACCGACTTACGCAACCCTTACATTAGCCTACCTAGAAAAAATAGAACAAAAATTTGGCCACAGCACTAAAAAACTGTTTGTAGAATCATGGAAAAGGTACTTAGATGATTGCTTCATCCTATGGAAACCCACATGGGGGGACATCACAGATTTACACACCATACTCCAGAACCTACACCCAAAAATTAAATTCACCATAGAACAAAGCTCTACAGAATTACCTTTCCTAGACATACTGATAAAGATTAAAGACAATAACATTATCACAGACATTTACCGCAAACCTACAGACACCCAACAATACCTACACTTTAAAAGTCACCACCCTAAAAGCTGCATAAAATCAATTCCCTACACCCTAGCACGTAGAATCTGCACCATAATCACGGACAATAACCTTCGGAAAATCCGACTCAAGGAACTACGAATAAATTTAAGAAAAAGAAAATACCCATCACAACTTATAGACAAAGGGATCCAACTTGCGACAAATATACCAGTAGAAGATTTGAGAACCCCTAAAGAACGAAACAAAGAACAAATCCTAACATACGTCTCCACACACAACACAAACAATCCAGAGCTTTTCACAGAGATAACGAAAAACCTCGTCCTACTTAACCAAAACAGCAAACTAAACAACTTCCTTAAAACAACAAAAATAATAAAAAGCAAACGCCAACCCAAAAACCTAAAACGCATTCTTACCTCATCCAAACTCAATCAAGACGCAACAAAAGGAGTCACAAAATGCAACAAACAACGATGTGGAGTCTGCAACATAATATTAGAGGGAAACACATACACATTTACGAACCCCATACAAACATTCAAATTTAAAAAAAAATTAGATTGCACCTCAAAAAACGTGATCTATGTAATAAAATGTCCAGCATGCGATAAATCCTACATAGGCGCTACAAAAAACCTTAGTAATAGAGTAGCCCTACACCGATCCAACATCAAAATCGCGGAAAATAGACACCTGCATGTATCACAACATATACACACATGCAGTGGAGGCAGATTCGAGATAATGCCCATCTTCCAAACTGACAACTACTTCTACTTGCTCACACAAGAAATTAATTTCATAGCAAAGTTTAACCTCGCCTTAAACATCTCTCCATAATTATACACATAAATAGGCAAAACACAAAATACACTTACACGCATGCATACTTGGGTAGGTGTACACCCTCACACACGAAACAACAAAAAAAGCACAATAAGGCACACGCACACTTTCGCAGGTGCGCGCGCCCATACCCAGTACAGTACCGTTTCTCTTAACTTAACAAACAACTGGAAATTATACGTATGTATGTGTATGTACGCGCGTGTGTGCGTGTGTATATGTGTGTGCGTGGGTGTGCACATATGATTGTGTATGCGTGTGTGTGTATATATATATATCATCTGTTATCTATGCTACATCTTGTTTGTGTGTATACGTGCACTTATGTTTGGGTGACCGAATCCATGTATGCATATGTGCTTGGATTAGAAAGGAAACTTCAACCAATATATACATAAGGTGGGATGTATGAATATGTATGTGTATGTGTGATTGTAAGTGCATGTGCCCATATATATATATATATGGGTGGATGAGTGTATACACATCCGTATGTATGTGTGTGTATATATGTATACATATATATGCACATGTATGTGGGTAAATGTGTTCGTGTGAATATGGATATACGCGTATGTGTGAGCCCCTGCATATGTCTGTGTGTGTGCATGTGTGTGTATGTGTATGTGCCTACATAGTATGTGGATGTTTGTGAATGTATGTGCACATACATATATGTGTGTACATATATGTGTGTATGTGCGTGTATGTGTGTGTGTATATATATATATATCTTCTACCTATTCTCCATCTTACCTGTGTGTGTGTGGGTGCGTGTATGTATGCCTGAATGATTAAGCGCATATATACATGCGTGTTTTGGTTGGAAAAAAAAGTTTATATATATATGTATATATATATATATATATATATATATATATAAAATAAAAAAAATAAATAAATAAAATAAAAATAACTGTTAGCGGTGGATGTATGCGAGTACGTGTGTGAGTGTGTAGGTGGGTATGTATATGTGTATACTCCTACATATATTTCTATGTATGTGCGTGTGTGTATGTGTGTGTGCCTGCGTACGTGTGTGTGTGCATGTGTACATGTACATGAATGTATATGTATGCGTGTGTGATTATGTGTGAGTGTATGCTATACATGGGGAAAGAAAGTCTTTAAAAAGAACCCTAAAAAACCCATAAAAGCCTTCACCATATGGACTAAAAAACACTCTTTGAAAATAACTTTGACCGGACACTTTGAACACTTACAGTTGGAGTCAGAATGTCTGAGCACACGCATCACTCTGAAAAACATATTTAATATCAGCGGAGGTAACTCTACAAACTCCCATTTTAAAGAAAAACTTTTTACGAAAACATCTGAAGAGAGCACACCCTAAGCTCGAAACGCGTTATAAAATATTTTAAAATAAAAATATGATGAAAACCTTTTAAAAAAACCCACAATTTTTTATGGCTACACTCTTTTAAATATATATATATATATAAAGATATATATATATAAAGATATATATATATATTTATATATATATATATATATATATATATATATATACATATAAGTATATTTTATTTGTTGCTTGTCTATAATTAATGCAGCTGCTAAAACCGAAAATTGTTTGGCAAATAAATACATTGTGACTAACGAGAAAACAAAGGCTTGATTATTTTTTTAAAATACCGATAAATCCTGCTCCCCAAGAGTATTCTTTATTAATACTCGCGGGACCTGCGGAAATTCCACCGCCGACTCATTCATATGTAATATATTGATGTTGGCATTCTGTAGATATTCAGCGTAAACGAAGACGCTCTGATATTATTGTAGCGCTTTTGTTAAAACTGCAAAACTATTTATCTAAGCCAACAGAGACGCCCGGCATATCCCGGTCGTAAAATACGCTTAAATATGATATTTTAATTCATGCATATTTCGTGTATATTATTATAGAGTCCATTTACTATCGATTTTTATATATTATGAAGTTGTGATTTGCAAAATAAAGGAAATATATTAATATGACTTGGATGCATCAGCTTAAACCGAAACCAAAACGTATAAAGAAACGCGCGCGCTCGCGCGAAAAATGCGAAGCTCGTTGTTTGTTTGTTTACGAACAGGCGATTTGAGCACTATAAAAGTGGTGGCGGGTGTCTATTTAAATAGACATTATGACGAGTTGTTTACGGGCGTCAATTCCATGGTCGAGTGGGAGAACTGCTGACTGTCAACACGATGGTTCTAGGTTCAATCCCTGGCTGGGGAGAGATGCTAGTCTAGTAGCACTGATGAGTTGTGATACAACGAAACAGGACTGTATGTCGATGACTACAAATATAATATATATATATATATATATATATATATATATATATATATATATATATATATATATATATATAACTTGAGTCCCTTCGGCTATAATCGAAACCGAAACCAAAACTTATTAAAAATTCCTGGTGAAAAATATTTATTCTAAACATATGAAATGTCATAACAATTAAACCTCAGTCACTCAAAAGAAAAAAAACATTAAACTAAAACTCATGAAGAAATAATATATGTTTATATATAACTTCAGTGCCTTCACCTATAATCGAAACCGAAACCAAAACTTATGAAGAATTCTTGGTAAAAGTATTTATACAAAAAATGGAAGGTCATTACAATTAAATGACAGTCACTCGGAAGAGAAAAGATGTAAGCGTGACACACAAAATAATACACACGCTATTGTATTTATATATAGATAGAAAAATCATCCAGGGAGAAATGGCAAAAGAAATAAGTTTATCCTACAGAAAATAAAATTATCCAACTGAGAATGTTACATGTAGTTGTTTCGGTGCTAGTGTAAAAAAAAGGGGAGCCCATATTCCTACCCTCTTTTCGGCATCGGAAAATCTGTTGATATGCTGTAAAACAAAAACAAAAAAACTTCATTTTAAAAAAACATACATAATGCAAATAAATGTGGAACAGTATCTATCTATCCGCCTCTCTCTCTCTCTCTCTCTCTCTCTCTCTCTCTCTCTCTCTCTCTCTCTCTCTCTCTCTTATTAATGTGTCGAGGCTTTAAAAAGCGGATGCAAAAATAATTAACAAGAAATTGTATTAACACAAAGTACTGAAATAATGGGTTGACCGAGGCGTCTTCCTCATTAGCGATACTACTGATTGTTTAAACTTACACTATTCATAAGTCAGGAGAAATCCATTCAGTAACGGAAGAATTCATCCACTGGCGACAAATATTATTGAACAACAGATAAAAAAAAGGAGATATCAAAACAGTCAAGAATTCGATTTGAGTGAAATATTTCATCTGGAAGAAATGTTCGATTCAAAAATTGTAATTACGTATTAAATTTATGCAAATTGAAATATTTGAGATTGAAAATTTATAATTCTATGAAATGTATATTTTCTTGCTTAATATTTGTCGAATATTTCGTTCAAATTAAAAATTTCTGAATGTTTAAACCATCAAAATATTTGCATAAAATATATAACTAAATTAACTGATTACAAAAATGTTATTGATTTTTTTTTTCTTCCAGGGAAATCAAAACCGTCGAAAACTGATCTTCGATAATACAGGTATTTTTTTTTTTTTTTTTTTTTTTTGCACACACATGCGCTCATGCATAAACCTAGTGCAAGAAAATTTCAAACAAATAATTGCACTTACAGGAACGGTTATAATTTTTAAAAGATATCTTGGTCGGAGTGACAAATAGTTGGTGAATGTCTGGCATCCGGTTGGATGCCCCATCCCCCTCTCAAAAAAAAAGATTAGAAAATTAAAACACGAGGGAAATTCCTACGGAGAGAACTTAAATGCCTACTAGACACTCTCTTCGAGTGTCTAAGATATTTCTATACATGAGTTTGTCAGGAAAACTTGGTATGGGGATAATATTTCTTACAAGTACATCCTGATTACTTATTCAAATTCAGATAGTAATCGCATCATAAATAAGACCAAGGCATAAATAACCCTCATAGGCTTTTACGAGGAATGATGCATCATCTCTACGTCGTATCAGTATAGAGAGACCAACGTTAAATATATGTGGAAATGTATTACTAGTATTTAAGAAGATAATCACTACTTATATATAAAAAGCACGTAGTGTGTGTATGTGTGTTTGTTTTTAAAGGGACTTTGTAACTATAATATGATATTCTTAAAGATTAACATTAATAATTCTTTATACCTACAGACACAAGGACATAACACGTGGTCAGGGGAGGGGTAATAGGTGAATTCCTTTAGACTGTCACATCACAGCAATTCACTGGTATTCTATATTGTTACAGCCTTCTCACACTCTTACACACACGCACGTGCGCGCGCGTGTGTGTGTGTGATGTGCATAATATTATTAAATAAGCGATTATTTGGTCCACGAGGCTAGAAAATAAGCAAATGGTACCACAATGTTAACATGGAACTCGTAAACTATTTGGTATTCTTTTCTCATATATATATATATATATATATATATATATATATATATATATATATATATATGGGGGAGGAATACGTCATTTGTGAGAGTATATGTCTGGTGAGTATGTGTGCAGAAAAAATATGTGTATATTTACATATATATGAATTTCTAAAAGTCCTAAAAGTTCTTATTTTGTTTTGAAATATTACTGTATAGTTAAACCTATATGTACTTTTATTTATATAAATATATACATATATATATATATCGCATTTCTTGTATATTTCTTTGATATTCACGTGACCCATTTTCGCACCTTCCAGCATCATCTACTTCTTATCTTCATCCGACTTTCAACTCAAACTCTATACCGCACGAAGCCTTTCAACTCGATCAATAGTTCATTTATCTGTTTTTTATAAACTTGCATCACTTTCATATTATTATTTCTAATATTTTCGAATTTGTATATATATATGTGTGTGTGTGTGCGTGCGCGCGCGCGCGTTCGTGTGTGTGTATGTGCGTGTTTTTGCATGCGTGTATAAATAAATAAAAGAATTCATGTCCAATATATATCTACTCATACAAAATCAAGTAAGTGTATATAATTATATTGAACTAATAAAACGATTATTATGAATTTTGGAGCACAACTGTGTGGTGTATATGTGGTAATCTGGGCTGTTTTTGGTTCAAATTGGTGTCAAGCAAACGACATAAAACGGATTGGAAGACTTCGTAAAAATTCAGATCACTCCAATTTTTGGTGAAATTTCAGCATTAACTATTTCATCGTCAATTAATAAATATTTTCCAAGTTTCATTAATTTTGGTGTTGGTCTTTTCTTCTTAAAGTGTTTTATTAGCATAAATGGCCACAATCACGCATTTAAAACTGAAAATATTTCAGAATAGAGTTAAATTTTTCACTAGATACCTATTAAGTACGATTCCTTGAATTTTTTTTGTTCCTAAGACCCTTTATGCGTAAGGCATAAACTTTAGACATTTTCTAGACGCAAAATCATGAAACAGATTTTGATCAAAATTTAATCAGGAATCTGGAGATGCACGAGATGCAATGATTTGTGTAAACAAATGGAGCTTCTGGCATTTGACAATGTTTATCATTGTGATTTCGCCTTCTTTAGTAACATCAAATAATATAGGAATTATAAGCGCCTACTCCCGTTTAGAAGATCAGGTGTCGATCCCAGCTTACAGCAGTTACTTTACTAATCGCATTGTATAGTTGTTATACAACGAAGCAGTCTGTCCGTTGATAACTACGAATTCGCTTCTGATTGATTTTTTGTGTCCAGCAGCAATATATTGCATGTCTTGATTTGCAAGCTCCGACCCCGGATTAAGACGCCGACTAGGAGACCGTAGACTCTGTAGAAAACGTATACAGACGCATGTTCAGTCTAGAAGACTTTTTCTCACAATATACGAAATAAACATAGCTTTTCTCCTGTCTGTATTTAGTTACTCATCATCGCGATAACATATGACGACGTTTACAACAATGGTTCCAAACGTGTAGGCTGCGACCATAAATGGCTTGCGGCATCATTGCCATGTGGTCGTCAATCGATTTGGAGCGGAATGTGATTATTATATAAAACGCAGTAAAGGGCTTATTGATATGAAGGCCTGATTTCGGTTTACTATTTAATATATATATAATATATGAAATTGGCTGTCTGTGTGTGTATATGTGCGTGTGTGTCCCTGTGTGTACATTCCCATACCAAACTACTCTGTTAACTTTTTAATATATACACATAGGCCCCGAGAAAGACGGGCTGAACTGATATATATACTAGTAGTTCAGCCTGGCTTTACTCGAGCCTCATATACTGTTCATAACTTTTTGTTCATATGTGTATATATGTTCAAAAGTTTGACTCATGCCCAAGCAACCTACATCTAAAATTTCAATTGGTTGGACCCAAAATTGACGGAGGAGTTTGGTAGAGTCCGCAAAAGTCACTCTTTCAACTTTGACCTCTTGGCAACAAATTATCGCTCAAACACTGATTAAAAATCTGGCTGCATGTCTGAATACCTTTTATGTAAAATGTCAATGTTTAGACCCAAAATTGACTGAATAGTTTGCTAGAGACCGCAAAGGTTAAATCTCTTGAACTTTGATCCCTTGTCAACTAAATTTTCGACCAAAACCTGATTAAATAGCTTGACCTCTGCTTGAATATACTTTATGTAAAATTTCAAATGTTTGGACCAAATATTAGCTGCGTAAATTGACAGAGACCGCAGAGGTCAAATTTTTAAAACTTTGGCCCCTTAATATTTATTGTTCAGGGCTCGAATTAAATTAAAATGTTTGATCCATGTCCAAGTAACTTATATCTTAAATTTCAAGTGTTTAGACCCCAAACTGGCGGAAGAGTTTGATAGAGTTCTAAACGGTCAAATCGTTGACCTCTTAATATGCAAATTTTTGGCCGAAAACTGTTTCAAAAGCTTTTCCCAAATCTCAATATCTCGAGTCTGTAGACTGAAGTCTGTCAAATCTCGAGTCTGTAGACTGTAGTCTGTCAAATCTCGAGTCTGTAGACTGAAAATTGACAGAGTAGTTTGATAGGGAAATGTATACACACAGACACACACAGAGAGATAATTTCACTTATATATATATATATATATATATATATATATATATATATATATATAATTCCGAAATACAATCGTTCAACTATTAATTGTAAAACTGAACCGAATCTATGATGAATATTAAAATTCCTTCTGATAAACTTACATTCAGCAAAGATTTCAGATAAGTAAAATTAGTTAATTATACGCGTACACGTTTGTTTTAATTGATTTGTATAGAAGCCGGGGTAAATGTTTGCTGTGCTCACGAGTGTATGTATTTGTATATATGTTCGTAGTTGGCTTAATCGATAGATATTAATTTATTTTACATATTTTCTTATTTATATATACGTATTTGTATGTGTGTATATATATATTTGTGTGCATATATAAAATTTACACAAATACACACACATACACACACACATACACACACACATATACACATATATATATATATATATATATATATATATATATATATATATATATCTGTCTCATTCCCACGCCACCTCCTCTACTCTTCTGACCTTGAACCCTCTGACTTTAAGCTATTCCCAAACATGAGGCTAAATTTGAAATGAAAGTTTTCAAGATAATGTAGTAAGCCTTGATTTCCAAAGGTATCTCCTGGTCTGAGGACCAACCTCAGGTATTCTACAAATACTGAGGCTGAGGAATGTGCGTAACTATGAGTGGTTTCTGTGTATAGAAAGACTAACTGTGTCAAGTTTCATTGCTCTACTACTATGAGAAACGCATCAGGTGCATTACTTATTGAAAGCCTCTCGCGCGTACGCGTGTATATATATATATATATATATATTATTTCATTTATACAGAAAAGTATTATAAGTATATTTTATTATATACATATTATTATATAAGTATATAAATAAAAATAATATATCTGGCTCTTTTTTATTAAGCACTTTTAATAACCTCGTTTTAATTAATAGGTTTTACCTCCTGATACCTTTAACCTGAATATATATATATATATATATATATATATATATATAATGTATCCACACTGAATGTAAGAAGATACAATAATTTATGTATCGAATTGCCTTTCTTTTCGTAACATATTATATGTATTTATATAATGTATAATAGATGACTATAAAACTTAAGGAAAAGTGTGTTAAGAATGCAGTATTTAAACATACTCTTACAAAGCAGTATGAATCCACAAATCCTGCCGATTTTCCACAAGAACTGAAATTCAAAAGCTGTGGAAAATTCCTTCTATCTAAAGTTGGTTGTTAAATCACGCAATGTTAGACAGGATTTACTATTTTATGAGAATGTGCAGCCATACATATCAATCAAGTATTATTGTAACATCTGTGTATTAGTTAGTAAATCAGCAAGAGGTTTGACTAGACATCCAAAGATGCATAATACAGGCCCTCCATGTGCACCACCAAATACGGGCAATTTTCCCTGCCATATCTGTGTACGATTATGCAAGAATGAATTTGGGCTGAAAAGCCATCTACGTGCAGATGGGTGCTCAACATCAACCTGAAATGGTAAATCATCATATGATCTATATATCTATAAAATGAAATTTTCTCTCTGTGTATGTGTCTGTGTGTGTACATTTCCCTACCAAACTACTCTGTCAATTTTCAGTCTACAGACTCGAGATTTGGCATAAGTGATATTGAGATTTGGGAAAAGCTTTTGAAACAGTTTTCGGAGAGAAATTTGCATGTCAAAAGGTCAACGTTCAACGATTTGACCTTCAAAAACTCTACCAAACTCCTCCGCCAATTTTGTGTCTAAACACTTGAAAAATTAGATGTAAGTTACTTGGACATAGATTAACCTTTTTAATTTGATTTAAGCCCAAAACAATAACTGTTAAGGGGTCAGAATTGACGTCAAAGTTTTAAAAGATTTACCACTGCGGTCAGTACAAAATTACTCAGCCAATTTGTGGTCTAAAGATTTGAAATTTTACATAAAGTGTATTCAGACATAGGGCAAGCTTTTTAATTGGTTTTCGCCGAAAATTTAGATGTCAAGGGATCAAAGTTCAAAAGATTTGACCTTCGCGGTTTCTAGCAAACTATTCAGCCAATTTGGAGTCTAAACATTTGAAATTTTACATAAAGGGTATACAAACATGCAGCAATATTTTAGTCAGTTTTTGGAAAAAATTTGGATGCTAAGAGGTCAAAGTTGAAAGAGTTGACTTTTGCAGACTCTACTAAACTCCTCTGACAATTTTGAGTCTACACACTTTAAATTTTTTATGTAGCTTACCTGGACATTATTCAAACTTTGTGATATATAAAGTTATGAACAGTACATTGGGCCCGAGCAAAGCCTGGCTTAGCTGCTAGTATATATATATATATATATATATATATATATATATATATATATATATATATATATATATATAGGAGGGTGGGGTCCTGAATATGACCTTAAACTATATCCAGTGGTGAGACCCCAGCTTGCGGGCTTTGGGGAGTGTGGAGCCACCCTTTAATTGCCATTGTTCCCAGGTTCACTCTGGCCCGGAGTGGTAGTACCTGTTAGGGTCCCAACTATGGGTTAAATAGAAACCGACTTGAAAACAACAAATATATTCTATTAAAACAATTTTCTCCAATATCTTTGGATTCGGCATTAAGTAACCTGAAAAGGGTTGATATGCCGTAAAACAAAAACAACCAACAACCATGTGTGTGGGTGGGTGGGTGTGTGCGTGTGTGTGTTTGTGTGTGTTTCTTTAATTAGTGAACAATTCTTTACTGTGTAATTAACGTTATTCTCTTAAAGGTGAAACACTCCGCGAGTTAATGAAAAGAAAGCCGTAAACCTTCACTAATGTTCGACGCTAAACAAGCCTCACACGAAATCCATTAACCGTCAAAGAAAGAAACGCGTCCATTTGATGTAATATTAGCTCTTTTTTAATTTTGTTTTGTTTTCCTTTTTTTTTATTCCAACCAGAATTAAGTTTACGCTTTCTCCTGGGGGGGGGGTCCCTTTCTTGTATTAACTCTCCTGCGTGTCGCCTTTACGTGATATGAGCTCCCACAACGTTTGAACTAGAATATAAAATGTGAGTTGTTTATTTTTTGTTTTTTTTTAATTTTAATTTAATTTATTTCACTTTTTTTTTCACTCCAACAAAGCCATTTTTCCATTGAAAGGTAATGGATTACTATGATAGTAACCAGATTTGTAAGTGAAATCTGGGTGTGTAGTATAAAAGCAAGATTTAGTTTACATATCTAAATTTATGCAAGTTGTCATAATCGGGGAAACTGGGACAATGTACCGAATTCCAAAGGCAAGTGTTTCGAGACAGGGTGCTTTTAGAGTAGAAAATATTCTATACAGCGTATCGTGTTCGAGTTCTTTTGGGGCTATTCTGACTTACCGAAGTTTTAAACTAATGCGCCGAGACGCAAAACTAAGAAAAAATTCCCGTAAACTATAACAAACATTAATTGCATGTATTCGAAAGTAATAGTCATTTTTTTATATATACTGAGAAATAAATTGAAAATTGTACAGTTATCTCACTTGTGTGTTTTATTACCAAATACAGCTGTCAACAATCCGAACTGTTGTTAACCTTACCCTAACCTAACTCTAAACTAACACTAAGCTAATCCTAATCTAGTTGGTTTTTCTCCGGTTCAAAATCTGTACCAGTATTTTTTTAAGAGTAGAGATCTATATTATTTTATGAAAAAAAAATGCAAAAAAGGTAAACGAAAAAAATATAATGAGTGATTGATCAATTTAAGAACGAAACAATGTCAATTTTGTTGGATATTTGGGTGGTGACCCAGGAAAAGAGGCATTTTATGGGTTATACACACGCAAATTAATTACACTTGTGGAATGCAAAACCTTCCACCATTGTTTATTTAAATGCATAATTTGACCAGAAATATGTGAGACAATATCGGTCAAAATATCAAGACAAGAGATATTGGTAAATATTAAACATTCAAGGATGGAATAAGTTTTATATAAATTGACACAACAGGCACACACAAAAATAGAGTTGGTCACAGACTAACGACAAGCTGACACATTTTTCTTCACTTCCAAAACATCTGCGCCACACCTCCGCCACGCGCCCTCAATGATGTCAACAACTGTCACCCTAAATTGAAAACTTTTCTCGGGTTTAAGTAAACAAGTTATTTTTATAAATCAGCTGTATTGTGTGTTATTCGTTGTCAGTATATATATATCATAGATCTGAAACAAAAGTCGATTTAGAAATTATATAAACTGAAAAACATGTTGAACGACCGGCCGCAAAAAATATATAGCACTGTTATACGTATCCAATAATTTAATTATTTCCCAAAAAGATATGGATCAGTTTTGGCTGGTTGTTCTGTCTGTCGTTTTCTTTCTACGTTGTGTTTAAAGATCCACAGATCATTGGCGTTGACGCGCTTTTATCGGGAACTTGTGGAAATGGTGGCTTTGTTGATATGTAATGTCGAAGGAACAAACAAACAAACAAACAAAAATAAATGAATCCTACTTTTTTCTGTTTAAGCAAAAATCATTTGTTTCCATTACTTTTCAAACAATGCTTGCTTCTTGTTTTTTTTCTAACTGTTCATTTTGCCTGCCATGCGATTAAGAGAACTGTGCCTCTCGGCACCAGCTTAAAAGTTTCTCGCCGCCACTATGAGACCACACGTCTATCTCACCTGATACCGGTTTTTCTTTCTCACAATCGCTGTGTGAATTTATATAAACATTCTTTCATCCTGGAATGTTTACTATGTCCCATTGTCTCTTTTCTCGGTATTTTGACCGATATCCTTTCACATATTTCTGGTCAAATTATGCATTTAAATAAACAACGGTGAAAGGCCTTGCATTCCACAATTGGGATTACTTTGTGTGTGTGCAGCCCATCGATCGCCTCTATTCCTTGAGTCACCAGCCAAATAACCAAGAAAAGTTACATTGTTTCGTTCACACGACGGCCATTGCTAGTCATTTCTCGTCTTCAGCTGTACTCGTTCATCTTTTTCAATGCGGATTTTGCTTCTCTCCGACCAGTTGCTGTTTTTTTTATTATTTTTCTTTGTCACGAAAGCCCGCGCACTCTTGCTAATTTGCATAGTGCTCAAACGACAGCTAAAGCTTTTACTAATACCTTCGCTAGCCATCTATCATTCGGCTGCTGATGTTATTTTCAGACACGCTCATACGCACTCCGTTACGCCGTCAGCAGTCCCTAAAATAAGAAAACCTTACCGTGAACAACACAAACAGACAATCACTTTTCTGCTATGTGTGTGGGCATTCGGGAACATTTACATTTCCTACAAGTTTAGAAATCATTTTAAAATTTTATATTCATCCCCTTTTTTTTTATTTTATTTTTTAAATATAAAAGATAATATAGGACACTATTCTTAACAGTTGCCAATTTATTTGTTGCTGTATTTAAAGACCAAATAAAGAAAAAAGAAACGTATTGCCTTGTTTTAACTAACCGCATTCATATTATTGGACTTTCACCATTTCTCTTCCCATTCAGCCTTAATTGTCAACAGCAATAATAAGTTTTCTAGTGATTGGATTAAAAGACAGATAGACTTATATTCATATCTTTATAGATTTATTAGATTTTATTACTTGAATGTATTAATTGATTCAAGGATAAACACAATTCCTTGATTTTTAGCTAAGAGTAAAGTGTAGTCTATGTTCTGATGCTGCATAATATTTTTCTGCCATCGGTCATTGTTAGGGGGAAAAGTATTTATAGACTTTAATTTTTGTCCAATCCAGAGTGCTCTTTTTTGTAGTTTTCCACACATTATAAACCGACCTTGTGTCAATTCTGCTCTCGTGGGGGAAGGGGGAAGTATATATTAGGTTGGTGCAAAAATAATGTTCTTTTCGATTCAACTTATATATATATATATATATATATATATATATATATATATATATATATAACTCCTTTCTTTATATATACATACATTTAACATATATATATACATATATAAACATATATATATCACTTTCTTAATATATATATATATATATATATATATATATATATAACTTCTTTCATAAAAACTTTATTTAACAAAATAAGAACCATTAGAATCGACACATTTTTGCCAACGAGAAACAAGTTCATTTAGCATAGAAATTGAGAGTTCTAAAAGTGATGAAGTCATTGAAAGCCTATTCGGCATCATATCAGCTTTTGAAGCATTTTTCACGCAGGAAGTTGTCGAGATGCTTGAAAACGTTGGAGTTTTTGGTGCATTTCGTCAATTTGTCGGTTGTATTCGTTTCGCCCGGATTCAAAAGCTACTGATGGATGAGACCGGCCGCAGACCCCCATAACCTTTTTTGGTGCGATTTTGGCATCGGGAAGTGTTGTAGAGCTTCTCCGGTATCTAACCACTGTGTGAACGTCGCTGGTTGGCGTAGAGGATCCCTTTCTCATCACACGTCACAATCCGCTCGAGAAATGGGTCGTTTTTGTTGCGCAGAAGGAGCGTAGAAGCCACCTCAAAACAGCAATTTTTTTTTATTATCGTTCAATTCAAGTGACATCCATTTATCCAGGTTTTTAAACTTACCTATTTGCTTTAAATAGCGAACGACTGTTGAGTGGTCGACCTCAAGTTCAAAAGCAACTTCTCGTGTGGTTTTGCGAGGATCGGCTTCAATTAAGGCTTTCAAATGTTCGTTATCAACCGCAGTTTATCGACCGCGACCGTCTTCAGCTTCGAGGCTCTCGTCACAATTGCGAAATGTCTTGAACCACTGTTGTGCCGCATGTTCGTTAGAGGTTCCTGGGTCAAACGCGTCATTGATATCACGAGCTGTCTCGGCAACTTTTTTGGCCTAGTATGAACTGGAACAAGAAAATCGTGCGGATTTGAATTTTGTCCATGCTGTCGAAAAGCCTTTAAAAAAATGAATGAGGAGATTTGGAACTGTAACAAATAACACGATTCAGTAGAGCGAAAAGAGTTCTTTAAAATTATATATACTGTGGCATTATATATCAATGAATAATTTGAGGAATCATAAAGTAACATATGTGAGAAAACGATATTGTTTTTACACCAACCTAATAGGAATCATGCATATATATATATATATATATATATATATATATATATATATATATATATATATATATACTAGCAAAAGTATCCGTCGTTGACTGGGTTCAAAAAAAGCCTACAGAAAATGGATTCTGATTTATGAAAGTATGATAGGTTATGAAAAGGAAGGGTTGTAAATTTGGGTTGAATTTGGGATATCAAAACCAAAGCAAAATATGATGAAAGTAAAAATGAAATAGATAAACCCCATAATTTATTATACCATACCTGGTCACTCTGAAACACTTCAAACTGAAACATAATTATCAAAGTATACTTATGCAGATAGATATGAAAATTCTTTGTTAAAGTTTGTGCGTATTTCCATTCTATGGAGGCCAGGCGCGAACGCAGACCCCACAATTTTATTATACCATCCCTATTTAAGTTAAAACATACTTATCAAAGTATTATTATGTACATCTATATCAAAAACACTTGTAAGCGTTTTTTTTTTTAAATTTTAAAATTTTTTATTTCCATACTTTGTTGACCAGGCGCGAAGGCAGACCCCACAGCTTTAATGAACCACCGTTCTGCCAGATCAAACATACCCATTCCTGTGTCTCGATAAATCTTCTATCATTATATATGATCAGTTTTTTTTAAATAGTCAACCATATAGGAGCCTATTCGTGACCAGACACACACACACGCACACACACACACACACACACACACACACACATTCAGCTTTGTATAATATATATATATATGTATATCTATATATCTATAAAAGTGAACGTGTCTGTCTGTCTGTCTGTGTGTCTGTCTGTCTGTGTACATTTCCCTACGCAATAACTCTGTCAATTTTTAGTCTATAGACTCGAAATTTGAAATACCGGGTACTGAGATTTGGGAAAATCGATGTGACAGGTGTCAGCCAGAAAATTGGCTGTTAAGGGGTCAAATTTCAACGATTTGACCTTTAAGAACTCTACCAAACTCCTCCGACAATTTTGGGTCTAGACACTTGAAATTTTAGATATAGGTTCCTTGAACCTGGATCTAACTTAATAAAGTGATTTGAGCCCGAAACTATAAATTTTAGGGGTCATAATAGAGGTAAAATTTAAAAAAATTAACCATTTATTTTGTTTGTTTTTTTTGCTTTTTTTGCACAGCATACACCTCCAAACACCCGAGCAACGCCGGGCACCCCTGCTAGTATGTATATACAAGTAAGTGATTATTGTTTTATTGTTTACAAGGTTTAGTTATTAAATATAAATAAAGTAAAATTTATTATTATAAAGTTGTATTTCTGTCTGTTTGTTCATAATCTGATTTATTTGTGCAAATAGTACATTGTTTCACAAACTTATTTTCAAAACGAAAACGGAATTTCATACATTTTTTATTTCAGCATGATTTCTATATATAATATTTATATTTAAGGAAATCTACATTAAAGAAGTAACTTCATTAGCATATTACATTAAGGAAAATCTATTTTGATAATTAAGACAATGTTATTAATAGTCATTAGTGATAGAATTGTTTTAAATGCTCTTTCTGTAAATATTGTTTAAAGTTGTGTTATTAAATTTATTTTTAGTTTAATTTATATATAATTTCATATATTTTTATTATTATTAGACGACATGAGTTGCGTTTACAAACGGAAATAAGCTTTATTCATTTAAGATATGAGAGTTATTTCCCCTTTCAGCTTTTAGAATTATTTTTGTTTTATTTTCATAGATAAGGATGGATGTGTTTTATGCGTACATAAATCAAACTTTAATTGAAAAAAAGTAACAGGATTAAGAGTTAGATTAGACGAGTCTGGTAATAACTCTATTGATTGTGATGTAATATTATTGATTGCGGTGTAATACTATTTATGTGCAGTTTCGAAGTTACACCCTTCCAGGTTTTTCTTTCTCTCGTTGAGAAAAGTGTAGTGTATTGTTCATCGTCCGAGACGCCTCTGCCGGAGAATGCTAAAGGGGCTGCACAGGCATCTTTTGCAGGGTCAAATGCTCCTATTCTGAGGCGTTGACTTTTACATCTTACTTTCCGACCGTAGTATCACATTTGGTGATGAATATAAAAGTTTCGGCCATGGTTATGGCATTTGACGTGGTTTTAAGTGAGGGCTACTGCATGTCACCTCTCATCTTTGAAGTCTGCTTGAAAATCAACACTAAGTGTACCTGATGTGCAGAAGTGTGGTGATCCTCCTGGTACAATCAGGTAGCCGCTGGCACACCCTGGGTGTGGCAGCAAGACTCAGCGCCAGCCCACAAGTTCAAAGAGACCCGGGCTTGGCTTCAGAAGGAGTGCTACAAATTTGTACCCTTCTCCCACGATCTCAACTTGCTGAACGACTTCGTTTGAGTCATACATCGAGAACATCACCAGCATGATCTCCCGCAACACCAAATCCAGCCTGATTGTCGCCATCCGACGAGCCTTCGCTGAGCTCACACCAGCGCCTGTTGAAAAGGCAAGCTCAAAGTTTCGCTTCCGTATCAAGGCAATGATTGAAGCTGAAGGTGGCTACATTGAATAGATATCAGCTCTACTACATAATCAAATTGCTTGAAATGATTTTTAATAAACGTTTTAAATATAACTGTGGTGTAGTTTTCTTTAGGGCGACATTTTTATCGTTCACTCTGTTAATGTATTGTTTATCACCCAAGTGACAATCTCAGTTTTTCCTCGAGTGGCTTTTGCCCTTTGGTAATTATTTACTCATTAGTATAAACCAAAAACATTTTAGTTATTGGCTCACTTCATTTTATAGCCTTAGGCTTCAGTTTTCGAAATCTATATGCACATCAGATATTAATTAAAGTCTACGCCATCTTATTGCTGCAGTGTCTAGCTTATATGTAACAATGATCTCTTCCGCTATCTATAAAGTCCAGGAGAATATGCCTCTCGGCGTTAAGCACACGTGGCAGTCGGACTGACGTAAAACCACACTGTTTACTTTTATTTGCTTTTCTTTTCAATACATTTCGCTTTCACTAAATGCTGATTTGTTTTTTGTTTTTTTTTTGTTTTGTTTTTTTTTTGTTTTGTTTTTTCAGGCCTATACCAGTCAGCAACACTTTTATACTCCTTTTTAATGTAAAATCGTATATTTCATATTTAAGCATTAGTCCCCTTTAATAATTCGAGATGTCTTATGTTTCCTTTTTATCTTCTCATAGTACTTAAATAACTTTCTTTCCTTGTGCCTACGCAGCTTTCTATTTTAATGTATTGTTTTTCATTAGAAACTAACTACATACACATCAAATATCCGCAATTGTGTTTTAAGCTTCTTCATATCATTTTTTTCCAGTCGGATTATTTGTTGCAGAATTGACCCTTGGGACTATTTACTTATCATTTTTATTTTAGGTTAGCTATGTGGACAGAGATTCTGAAGAGTTTCGATATGGTATCACCGCTGGTTGCCAACTTTCACTAAAAAAAAATTTTAAACGAACCTTTCACTTAACACGTGACTTGTTTAGCGCCTGTCATGTTACTTAACTCAACCAATTAAATCTTTTAGTATCGTAACAGCCTTTTATCTATGTAACACTTTCATCTATTTTCTTTTCGTCAATATTTATACATTTTTTTTAGTTTTGTGACTTGTTTAGCACCTGTCACGTGATTTAACTAAGCCAATTAGATCTTTGAGTATATTATCAGTCGCTTTATCGATGTAATGCTTTCATCTATTTTCCATTTTCTGTATGTTTATGCCATTTTTAGTTTTCGTCTTTTTTTTTTCTTAATTTTATCTTCTTTTCCTTTTCATCTTTTCTGATAATATTAATCATTACGGTTTTCCTTTGTTTCTTTCGTTTACACGTTCGTCCAATTATTATTTTTATTAAGGAGAAACATAGAGAGATCGGATGAAAGAAATGACATTTATCCAGAAAATAATACTCCGACAAAAGGAGCACGATGAAAAAAAATTAAATATTAACAAAACTTCTTTACGAATCAATGTTAATAGATATATATATATATGTGTGTGTGTGTGTGTGTGTGTGTGTGTGTGTGTGTGTGTGTGTGTGTGTGATAAAATGATAAAAACATCCCGACAATATGAATTGAACATGAACCAAAGAAAGACCTAAGTATTCAACGTTTCGCCAATTGTTTCATGGACTTTTTTAAGAGCAAAGAAAATAGAGAAAAGTGGTACATGACGAGAGAATGAGTTATTTTGGGAGAATATATATATATATAATATAAAGCTGAATGTCTGTCTCTGTGTGTGTGTGTGTGTGTGTGTGTGTGTGTGTGTGTGTGTGTGTGTGTGGTCACGAATAGGCTCCTATATGGTTGACTAATTTTAAAAACTGATTATGTCTGTCTGTGTGTGTGTGTGTGTGTGTGTGTGTGTGTGTGTGTGTGTGTGTGTGTGTGTGTGGTCACGAATAGGCTCCTATATGGTTGACTAATTTTAAAAACTGATTACATATGATGACAGAAGATGTATCGAGACACAGGAATGGGTATGTTTGATCTGGCAGAGCGGTGGTTCATAAAAATTGTGGGGTCTGCGTTCGCGCCTGGTCCACAAAGTATGGAAATAAATTTAAAAATTAAAAAAAAAGTTTACAAGTGTTTTTGATATAGATGTACATAATAATACTTTGATAAGTATGTTTTAACTTAAATAGGGATGGTATAATAAAATTGTGGGGTCTGCGTTCGAGCCTGGCCTCTATAGAATGGAAATACGCACAAACTTTAATAAAGACTTTTCATATCTATCTGCGTAAGTATACTTTGATAATTATGTTTCAGTTTAAAGAAATATGGCATAATAAAATTATGGGGTGTTCGTACGCGCCTGACCTCCATAGAATGGAAATATGTCACAAAGTTTAACAAGGTTTTTTAATATAGATCCACAGAATATTGTGATAAGTGTTTCAGTGTGAACAGGTATGGTATAATAAATTATTAGCTTTATCTATTTTATTTCTACTTTCATCATATTTTGCTTTGGTTTTGATACCCCCGAATTCGAAGCTATCTCTTTACAACCCTTCCCGTCCATAACCTATCATACTTTCATAAATCTGTAGGTTGTTTTTGAACCCAGTCAATGACTGGTATTTTTGCTAGTATATATATATATATATATATATATATATATATATATACATATATATATATATATATAATGAAATCGTCTGCGTGTGTCTGCCTGTGTGTGTACATTTCCCTACCAAACTACTCGGTCAATTTTCAGTCTACAGGCCCTGGATTTGACATAATGGGTATTGAGATTTGGGAAAAGCTTTTTCTTCGGTTTTCGGCCAGAAATTTGGCTGTCAATGGGTCAAAGTCCAACGATTTGACCTTTGGAAATTCTACCAAACTCCTTTGCCAATTGTGGGTTAAAACACTTGAAATTTTATATGTAGGTTTCTTGGACATGGATCAAACTTTTTAATTTGATTTGAGCGTCAAACAATATTTGTTAAGGGGTCAAAATTAGGGGTCAAAGTTTTAACTAAGATGCGTCCTCTCAAAGCTAGCTTAGTTACATCCAACTTAAGTGCATTTATCTATTTAAATGCATTGACTATAAAAGATCTCTAAGAAATTAAGTAAATTAAAAATTGCTAGGTATGGATTGCATTAATATAAAAGGATATAAAACTATGAAAATATGCATGTAGAAGGATATAAATAAAATAATAATAATAATAATAATAATAATAATAATAATAATAATAATAATAATAAAGGTAGAACTACAATGTTACAGAAGGACACGGAGAAAGGAACCGTCCCTAGCAACTATAGGCCAATCACGTGCTTACCAACTATGTGGAAGATACTGACAGCACAACTGAGGGAACAAATCTACCACTTCCTGAATAACCGTGGACTCATTCCCGAGGAGCAGAAAGGATACCAAAAAGGAAAAAGAGGAACACATGACCTGTTATATATAGATCAAAAAATCCTAAAGGAGGTAAAAAGGAGGAGAAAGAATTCAGCCATGGCATGGATCGACTAAAAACAGCGTACGTCAGGATCCCCCAAGCATGGATAATAGAATGCCTAAAAATGTATAAAATACCAAGCGGGATCAATGTAATAGAAAATGCAATGAAAACATGGAGACTGAAATTGACAGCTGATAACAGAAATTAACATACAAAGAGGCATCTTCCAAGGAGACTCACTATCACCACTACTGTTCATCAAGCCATGATGCCCTTGAACAGTATTCTGAGAAAGTGCCAAGCCGGATACAAGTTCTCCAATACAGAGGAAAAAATGAACCACCTGATGTACGTAGACGATCTGAAACTTTTTGCAAGGACCGAAAAGGAGCTAGAGACACTAATTAACACTACCAGGATCTTCAGCCAAGATATCCAAATGGAATTTGGAATGGAAAAGTGCGCACAACTAGTTATAAGAAAGAGAAAACTGGAAACGACAGAAGGCATGCAACTACCCAACCAAACAGAAATGAGGGCACTAGGAGAACAAAACGACTGAGAATTCTGGAAGCGGACACTATCAGAACAGCAGAAATGACAGAGAAAATTGGAAAGGAATACCTCAGGAGAACAAGAAAACTCTTGGAAACGAAATTATATAGCAGAAAGAAACCTAATAAAAGGTATAAGTACATGGGCAGTATCACTAGTAAGATACGCTGGACCGTTTATAGGGTAGACAAAAGAAGAACTGAGTCAACTCGACCAGAAAACCAGGAAACTCATCACTATGCATAATGCACTACACCCAAAGGACAATATTGACAGACTCTACGTTAAAAGGAAAGACGGCGAGAGAGGATTGATCTGTATAGAAGACTGTATGAAGGACACGAAAAAAGTCTTAAAAAATACATAATGCAAAACACTGAAAGGATAATTATGGCAGCGAGAGACACAGAAAAAACAACAAAGCAAAAAAACAGAGAAACAAACGACAAAACGAGAAAAGAGAAATGGGAAGAGAAACAACTCCACGGAAGATTCATAAGAATGACAAAAGATGAGAATAACGAAAACACCTGGGCATGGATACGAAAAGGACATATAAACCGAGAAACTGAATCTCTAATAACTGCAGCACAAGATAACTCAATAAAAGCCAACCATATCAAAGCAAGAATGTATAAAACACAAGAAAACAGCAAATGCAGACTCTGTGGACAAAGAGACGAAACGATAAACCATATAGTAAGTGAATGCAGCAAACTGGCCCAAAAGGAACACAAAAACAGGCATGACCAAGTGGGGACGGCGGTGCACTGGGAATTGTACAAACGACTGCATTTTGAGCGTAAAGACAAATGGTACCAGCATAAACTCGCAACAGCACTTGAAAACAAGAACCACAAAATCCCATGGGACATGGACATACAGACGGACAAACCCATCCAAAAAAGAATGTTAGAAATTGGAATCAGAGGAATAACTGCAAAAGTACAATGACTAACGATAATTAAAATGACTGAAATATTAAGGAAAACCCTTCAATGCGGAGAATAATACAAGAAGACAATATAACAACTAAGCGTTACAGGGAATGAAGAACACCGAAGCTGCATATCTACAAGTTCTACATCCCCATCATGCATCCCCCCCATAATTTCACCACCGCTCCTCCCAATAAAAAAGTGACACCAAAGAGCTGAAAGACAGAGGAAAGAGCGCCAGCCAGACCTCGGTTAGACAAGCGCAAAGAGAACTGGGACTTTGGGGAGGTTTAGTGCCACTCAAATTCCAGTATAAACCAATGGTCAATACCGGCGAGAAATCAATGGTAAGAGGCTGTTGCGATGAAGCAAATTCATTTGCAAATGCTATCGGAGGAGTTGGAGAGAATTGGACTTCTGAGGAGACTTGTTGCCACTCAGGGTCCAGAGAACACCACAGGTTTCCAATCAGATCCTTTGTTGACTTGTGTGAAAGCTCCATGTGAGCCAATAATAATAAAGATAAAACATGATAATAATGATAGCAAAGAATATGGAATAATATTCGTTTGATCGTTGATACGATTCCGTAACCGGCACATGTGTAACTAAGCGGATGAAACGGTAATAAATAAATATATATATATATATATATATATATATATATATATATATATACATATATAGTGAACTCTCCTGCCGATTTCGACTTGTGAGTTTCCGCCACAACAATTAAGTTGCTTAAAAATCTACACGGATGATTGGTTCATAGTGGTGAAGGCTTTGTGTCGAACCAGCTGCGATTTTAACCTTTGTTGGTGCAGATGACTGCCTCAGGACAGAGTATACACTTGACCACAGGTTTTTACATTAGAGTTTACTTCTCCTAGATGTATATCTTAACGAATACTGGGGGTTAATTTCTCCCAGTGAATTAATGCGCCCCAAGATATCAACCTGGATATTTCTACGACTCGGCGTCTAGTCTTCCTAACACGCATAAAAGCAAACTTAGACAGTTACACATTTACGAATTATACCAAGAAAGTCACATTGAATAATATATATATATATATATATATATATATATATATATATATATATATATATATATATATATATATACGAGGGGAGTATTTCAGAAGCAGGGAATTAACCAGCGTCTTACTTGTCTTCATTAAAATGAGTTTTTGATGGGCGAGTAGAGACGTGACAGGAGCTCTTCCTTTATTTTATTATATTTGGGGAGTGGGTATATATATATATATATATATATATATATATATATATATATATATATATATATATATACATGTGTGTGTGAAGAAAGGAAAACCGAAAGATATGTACATTGTCTTAATTCCAAGACATTATCAGATTAACCGATTAGATAGATAGATAGATAGATAGATAGATATATAGATAGATAGCTCTTCTCATATATAGTCTCCTGCACGCCTCACACTCCAGGCCAATTTGCCCCCCCCCCCCCCAGCTCAGCAACTGCTTCTTGCACGTCCCTTTCCGAATATCACGCTTCAGTTTGGATTCCATTAGCCTCGAACTTGTCCACACCTCCTCGCAACCCTCCTCCACTCTCCACGATTCAAAGCAGGACTCTCCTAGGTTTTCTCATCCATCTCACATTTTTTCAAGGTGGACCTCAAACAATCCTTGAACCTCATTTTAGGCTTTTGAACCAGATGCCTTCCCTCGGCAAGCTCGCCATAAAGAAGTTGTTTGGGATATCGACTGTCTGGCATCTTTACCATATGACCACTCCATCTCAGTCTGATAATAAGAGCTTCAATGCTTAGACATTGGGTTCGTTCAAGAACCTCAACATCTCTGATATACATTTGGCAGCGCACACCAAGGATTCTCCGTAGCCACATCTGGTGAAACGACTAGAGACATCTCAAATGCTTCCTGCATGTTGTCCAAGTCTCACAGACAAAGAGAAGAGCAGAGAGAGCGCATGCGGCATAGACCTTGATCTTTATCTGTAGCGAGATTCCACGCTTGTCCAACTTTCCAAAAGCTTCATTTGCCTTGCTGATCTATAACGATACCACGTTATCCAGGGCACTGGTTATGCTTAGCGTTCTACCCAGGTTCACAAATTAGTGACAACCGCTATCTTCAACCCATAGACATAAATTGATGGTTCATAGTATAGCATGTTTGACACAGGCTGATACATTAAGACAGTCTTTTTCAGATTGATAATCAGCCCCAATGAGCTGCATCAAGAGCAAAGGTGTCCACAAGATGCTGCATATCAGCCCCGTATGAGCCACCAGTTCACAGTCATCTGCATAACACGAATCGTGTTGGTGAGTACTCTCGTACTTGCACTGAAGCGTCTAATGTTGAACAACGCCCCAGTAGTTCGGTAGCGAATATAGACACCATCAGAGCAACCCCTGAATGCCATCCGAAAGACCATGGTGAAATACAAAGCAAAGAGAGTAGGTGCTGGAATGTCTCCCTGCTTAACACCATTTTCTACTGAAATAGGATCAGCCAGTTTTCCCCCAACATTGATCACAGTTTCATATCATCATGGACGAGCTTTGAGATGGTTACGAACTTGTCAGGACAGCCAAGCTTTTTTAGAATCTCCCACAAAGCATCCTCTATTTACTGTATCAAAGGCCTTGGTTAAATCTATTTATGTATGCATGTATGTATGTATGTATGTATGTATGTATGTATGTATGTATGTAAAAAAGTTCATTCGCGAATGAATTCTTTTTCTGGGTCAACGGCCAACTAGCACCGTGTATACTTGTGTGTGTGTATATGTGTATTGGGGTGGAGAGGGCTCCCGTAAGCCCTGGTGAAGGCAACCTTTCTAGGAGAAGCAAATCTCTGATTTAAAAACCATAAAGCGGAAGACCATTACCCGCATTAAGCTGGTCTGCAGACTGGCTATCTTGCTCTTGCTTGTTGCTGGATCTCAACATTTTGAACCGAGAGAGAGACTTAGCTGTCGTACAAAGCTAAGACTCTGTAACATCATATTTGTATAGATACTCCCTTAGGCATTTGGGCTCATGGATTTTAAATGTCTGAGGGAGTGGCACTCGTCTGACAAGACGTTGCAATCATCATGTAAAAAAGTAAGCGTCTTTAATATATGTCGGTTGGACTGTTTGCATTTTGACTATTCGTCGCTGAGTTTATTTATGAAAAAATGTGTTAATTTGTTTATATTATCGTCAGTTACTATTCCAAAAGTGTTTGTCTCAACCAAACTTTTTATTTAAAAAAAAAACAAAGCGGGAGACCAGTACCCGCATTAAGCTGGTCTGCAGTTTGACTTGTTTCTGGCTATCTTGCTCTTGCTTGTTGTTAGATGTCAACATTTTGAACCGAGAGAGAGACTTAGCTGTCGTACAAAGCTAAAACTCTGTAACATCATATTTGTATAGATACTCCCTCAGGCATTTGTCTATTATAAAAAAAAAAAGAAAAAAGTCCTATGGCGATAAAAAAAAAAAAAAGCTGTGACGTGTGTACGCCTGTAATGCTGGATGCATGTAACAATTATTCTGCCATCATTATATGTATCTATGTATGTATTATGTATATTTATATATGTATGTGTATGCATATTTATATATGTACATGTGAGTTTATATGTATTTATATCTATGTGTATATGTATGTATATGTTTCTATGTGTATATATGTTTGTGTGTGTACATATATACATTTATAAATATCTGTATGCATGTATGTGTGTATATGCACGTATGTGTATGTATGCAGGTGTGTATGTATATGTATGTGTATGTGTGCATGCATGTGTGTATGTGTATGAATGCATATATATGGATGTGTATGTATATGTAGGTAAGTGTATGTATATATATATATGTGCATATGTGTACGTATATGTATGTGTAAGTATATGTGTGTATGTATTTGTATACGTGGATGTATATGTATGCATATGTGTATGTATGAATGTGGGTATGTATATGTATGTTTGTGTATTATGCATTGTGTATGTATATGGGTATATATGAGCGTATGCTTATAGACATGTATGTATGTATGTATGCATGTATATATTTATATGTATGTATACCAATGACCGTCTTGTTTATGTTTGCATGTGTGTGTATGTATATTTATGTGTGCGTATTGTGTATTGTGTATGTACGCATGTATATATGTGTGTGATGTGTGTGCATATGTATGTGTGTGCGCGTGTATATATATGTATGTATAACAATAACCGTCTTTAGTGTCATGTCTGCTTGAGCATGTGAATTCGTTGGAAGGACTATATGTGATTTTCCGGGCTCATGAACTTTCAGTGTCTGAGGGAGTGGCACTCGTCTGACAAGACGTTGCAATCATCATCATGTATGTATGCATGTATGTCAGGTCATTTCCTATGCTACTGGTACCATGTAACCCAGTACTACCTGCCTCATGGTCGGGTCACCGGCGACTAAACTGGTTCTCCCACCAGACTTGTTTGGTGAGGAGGGTGGCTAGTCTCTCTGAAGGATTAAAAACAAGACTTTCCAAAGGGCGAATGAACACTTTTTCGGGGTCAACGGCCAGTTAGCACTGTGTGTGTTTGTGTGCATGTAGGTGTGTCTTGGGGTGGAGAGGGCTTCCGTAAGCCGTGGTGAAGACAACCTTTCTAGGAGAAGCAAATCTCTGATTTAAAAAAATCATAAAGCGGGAAACCAGTACCCGCATTAAACTGGTCTGCAGTTTAACTTGTTGCTGGCTATCTTGCTCTTGCTTGTTGCTGGATCTCAACATTTTGAACCGAGAGAGATACTTAGCTGTCGTACAAAGCTAAGACTCTGTAACATCATCTGTGTATAGATACTCCCTCAGGCATTTGTCTATAAAAATGGCCCTGTGGCGATGGAAAAGTTGTGACGTGTGGAAGCTTGAAATGCTGGAAGCATGTAATAATTGATCTCAATGACCCTCCTCAGTGTCATGTCTGCTTGAGCGTGAGAATTCACCGGTAGGACTAAAAAAAAAAAAGAAAAGTCATTTTTGGGCTCAGTTGAATATCACTATTTCTACTATTAAAATTATGAACAATAATTATGGAAATAAAAATAATGTGATTAGAAGATGATTAGTGTCTGAGGGAGTGACACTCGTCTGACAAGTCGTTGCAATCATCATGTATGTATGTATGTATGCGTGTGTGTACATACATGATGATTGCAAAGTCTTGTCAGACGAGTGCCACTCCCTCAGAGACTTAAAGTCCATGAGCCCAAAAATGACTTTCATACATACATACATACATAGCTAACTAGATAGGTAGCTAGCTAGCTACGAGGTACCATACAATAAGTTTCTAGACAATTTTCATATGGGCATTTTTATTGATAGTACACACATAAAATTCTAGTCCGCTTCGAAGTAATCTTCTCCGGCTGTAATGCACTTGCTGTAAATTCCAACTTCTGGATAGCCCCATGGAAATCTCTTTTGTAAGCGAGTCAATGACCCTCGTCAGAGCCTATTTCATTTTCTCAATTGCATACTAACGACAACCTCTTATGTTTTCCTTGAGCTTAGGGAATAACCAAAAATTACAGGGATCAAGGTCTGGACTATATGGAGGGTTAGGAACTGCCTGTCTTGGTCATGAGAACGTGTTTCTTTTAATCTTCTCTGGGCAACCTTGCTCAAATATTACGCATCTTCAGTTCCTCGCGAATAATTGTGTGTACAGTTCCCATACTGACATCAAACTGTGCACTTATTGTCTCTATAGACACACGACGATCCTTTTCCATGCAATTCTTTATTTGGCCAATCAACTCTATTGTTCTGATTTCCTTACTCCTCGCACACCTCCCATTATCCTTCACAGACTCCCCGCCTTCCTTGAATCTCTTATGCCCCTGAAAAATGGACGCTCAATTCTTACAAGATGGTCCAAAAACAGTCTGAAGCATTCTAAACGTTTCTATGGCATTTTTCCAAGTTTAAAATAGAAATGTTTTGCATATCGTTCTTCTAAAGTGTACCCACATGCAAATTGCATTTTTGAAATTCACTAGCTGCGAAAATCAGGCATTAGTAGAGCGTATTCCAATTTCTGCTGTAGCTGTTCATTTGAACCTGAAATGATAAAAATTGGCCAGTCATCTCATAAGATGTCTAGCAATAACATAGTGAATTTTAAAGAGTCTACGACATTTTTAAATGCTTGTACAAAAACTTTTGGAGGCTTATTGAAGGCACCTTGTACCTACACACATAGCTAGCTATCTAGCTAACTATATAACAAGCTAGCTTGCTAGCTAGTTGGATAACAAGCTAGCTAGCAAGCTAGCTAGCTAGTAAGATCGATCAATCGATCGATAGATAGATAGATAGATAGATAGATGAAAATCATTTCATAGGGGCTGCTAACATCACATCTCAATTATCTTCATAAACATGCAATAAAGAATTCAAAGGAAGGTTATTGTTATAATAAAAACTTAGCTGAAAGCAAGTCCTTTGAAGTTTCTTAAATGTCACCGAAAAATCTTAAATTCAGTACACAGCGCCCGCTGTGTACTGCATTACTGAATATATATATATATATATATATATATATATATATATATATATATATATATATATATATATATATATATATATATATATATATATTCAGTTTACGAGTTTACGAGTTTCATTTTAACATTGTGGTAGCATTTGCTTATTTTCAAGGTTTGTGGATTAAATAATCCCTTGTTTAATAATATTATGCATATCACACACACACACACACACACATATATGTGTGTGTGTGTGTGTGTGTGTGTGTGTGTGTGTGTGTGTGTGTGTGTGTGTGTGTGTGATATGCATAATATTATTAAACAAGGGATTATTTAATTCACAAAGCTTGAAAATAAGCAAATGCAACCACAATGTTAAAATGAGACTCGTAAACTTTTTGGTATTCTTTGTTTATTTTCCAGCGTTTCGCCTTGTGGATATTTCGATGTGAATAACTCATTTTTAAACTAATAAGACAGTCATTAGGAAATTTGGAACAGAGATGATAGGCATAATATTATATAATGTGGGCTACATTTAGTTTAATTTAATTTTCGTGCAAAAGTTGCAACAAATGGGTAAGAATTTCTCGTGAAACTTCGACTTCAAAAGAATTTTGACAAGAAGTACGACACATCAATAGAAATAAATATGCAACAAATTTCTGTTTCCTTATGGTATGTAGGGAATATAATATGGGCCCTACGTCCAATTTGAAAATTCAGATATTTTAGATTGGCTTCAAATTAGATGCAAATTAAGCAAGATTCTTCGAATTTCAATTATTTAAGACTTCTTAATATTAAACTTCAAATTTCATACATTTTCTAGAATTTAAATCGTGTATAACTCACCGAAATTTAGATAACATCAGTTTATATTATTAAGTTAATAATAATAGGTAATAAGTTAATATGCATATATATATATATATATATATATATATATATATTTAAAGGAGATTAGAACACTAGTCTAAAGAGCAGAGTGTATTTTAATGTAATAGTGAAATTACTAGTTTAATTAAAATACAGGAAAGAAAAAGTGCTCGTTGTAATTTAGATATATAATAAGCTCGATAGGTAAATATCCTAGAGCTAATTTAATATTTAGTAATGTGATTGATAATTTAAAAATTAAATTATAATTAAATTAAAAATCCGTTTCATAAGAAGGAACAACAACAAAATCAATTATTTGTACGATCGTTTCGGAAAACGGTGTTTTTATTGTGGTAGACATCAAGTTACAGACAATAATTATTACATATAGTTTTTTTTAATAAACAAGGTTTCCTCGTCAGCAAATATTGTGAAGGGTTTTTATTAAATGTAAAGGGTTTTTATTAAATGTAAAAGACACCATAAATAAACCTAGCATTAAAGTAAGGCAGATGTATCTGGAAAAAATTAAAATAAGGTATGGATTTAAACTTGATAAGAAAATTAATATGGGTTAGCGATAGAAATAAATAGAGTAAAATATAAATTTGGTTTAAGTACTACATTATACATAGATACATACACAAATATATACATGCATATATATGAAAAATAGACACATATATACATATACAAAGATATACAGATATACATATAAAAATATAGGTACAAATATTTACCTTTTAATTTTTCGCCTTTTGAAATCAGGAACTATGGTTAAAGTACTCATATAGATGTTTGCTATGGCTTTTCAGCTTATGAAGTGATAAATTTTAAGAAGAACGCCCGTGCAATAATTTATTTCCGTTAGCATACTTTTGATGTAAAGACGCCACGGTTTATTATTCGAAAGAAATTTTAGGTTAATGTTATTTGTATAATTGAATAATGCAAGGGGGATAATTAGTCATATTTTCTTTAATTAAAGGATGTAATGGGGATAATTAGTCTAACTTAATTTATTACAGAATAATAAAAAAAATTGTAATTTATTTTTACTAATAAGTAATTTTCAATGATTTAAGGTGGTTTATATTTATTAAATTAAAACCAACGTTTATGACTGCATGTGAAGATTAGTTCCTGTCTTGAATTTAATAGGGTGGTTGCATTTTTTATATCTTCATATTTCAAAATTTTTATGGTCTCTTTTGTACATAGTGCACAGAATTTATCTCCTGGTTGCAAACCATATAAATAAACTAATAAATAACAGCCGAACTTAAGTACAACTGTTTCCATAGAAAAAAGAGTTTTTCAACTCGAGTCACAATTGAAAAAAATAAAATGTATGGACTACATTTAAATTTTTTTTGCGTGACGTTTTACTGTCTTATATCCGTTATCCAGTGACAACTTTAGTTTTAAAAAAATATATTTCCGTGATTTTAGTTTAACTGTGGCATTTTTTTTTAAATACCGAAGAGAAAAATTTGGTTTACCAAAAAGTTCTTAGTTGGTATTTAAAGCAATTAAGGAAATCCACTGGTGAACTTTTTTTTTCTTCGTATGTTACTTCCTAGTAATTTAGAAATAGGAATCTGTTCTTCGTAATTTAGTAATACGAATCTGTTTGCCGTTTTACAAAAATTAACTTTTACAGTTTGTTATTTTTTAAGATGGATTCCACGGGAAACGGCGTATATCCTCGCTTTTTTTGCCACGTTCGAGTTTTTTTTTTCTTTGAGACTGCAATTAAAGGTTTTGGTTTGTCTCTTTTTTTCCGACTAGTATTTTAGTAAATAAAATACTATTAATCGAGGTTACGTTTTTTTTAACCTTAATGTAGTTTTTGTTCTTGGAATTTTGGAAACAACCGTTTCTTTCTTTTAGTGTTGTACTTCACGAGGAAAATATTTTACAGTTTTCCAATGTTCGCTGAATTATTCATTTTTTCCGCTTGAGTCGAACTTCTCTTTAGCGTAAAATCCGTTTTTACAACTATTTCGTTCGTCAAAACTTGTATTCCCTAGAAAGGTCAACCGTTGCGTTGTACTTTTTTTTAGTGAGTTCTTTCCATTTCTTCGTCAAACTGTTATATTTGACGTTCATCCTCGTCGTCACTGTTAAATTTACAGGTTGAAACAAGTAACGTAGAACGCAATACAAATGACGGCTTAACAAACAAAGGTAGATCAAATAAGAAGTGTATTAGGAAAAGGTATATTTACAGGATATTTCAAATAAGAGAGTCTTTGCTGGAGAAACATATCTGTTCTCGGCGGCCTTCTGTGGCTTCTGGTGAACACACACTCAGACTAACTGAGTCTTCCTATTCATGTGTAATTACTATCCACATATGCAAATGAATGTGTGCCACCACAACAATTTTCATCGTAACATCTACGCAATTATGCAGAATTTAAAAGTTACGCATTAAAAGAATTAAGTGTAATAGTGAAAAGAAACTAATAGCTTAATAAGAAATAATAAAAGAAATTAATTTACGCTCGTTTTTCAAAGGAATATGAAAATTAGTTAACCATTTAGTCGCTTGCATATTTATGACTGAGTATATTTTAAGAAGTTTGTTTTAATAATTTTTGAATTTTTGACTGAACCCTGAGTCATCGTCTGAAAAATGTATTCAAGCTTTTAATATCAGTGTCAGAGCGTGAAAAAAATCAATTTTATGGTATGTATAGCATATATATATGTGTGTGTGTGTGCGTGTGTTTATATATATATATATATATATATATATATATATATATATATGTGTGTGTGTGTGTGTGTGTGTGTGTGTGTTTGTGTGTGTGTGTTAGTGTGTGGCCATTCCTCACAAGACTACAGAAAATACACAAAGAAAATACAATACAAAACTCTGCGTGTATCCTACGCAGTAATAAAATTCCAACAAAGTTTTACAGTATCATGAGATGCTGCTGGGGAGCCTTGGGTAAGTGTGATACTACATCAATCACGAAACCATAGCTGAACCCAGAGTCATCATTTGTTGGAAGCAATACTTCTGTAAAAGCAACAGTTATTGTATAAATATTGTATTATATAAATCGCTTCATTTATACGCATATATATGTGTGTGCGTGTGTGTATGGGTGTGTGTGCGTATGTCTTTGTGTATGTTTGACTATCTTCACGTGTGCGATGATTTGTCCGTAGATAGACGTTGCTTATAATATTTTCATCTCACTTTTTCCTCTTTATTTTCTCTTTCTTTAATAACATTATATAAAGCTTTGTTTTGTTTCTCTCTCACTCTCTCTCTCTTTCTCTCTCTCTCTTTCTCTCTCTTTCTCTCTCTCTTTCTCTCTCTGTCGTCTATAAAATGCCATTTTCTTCTTTCTTTCTTTCTTTCTTTAATCTTTTCCTTTCCAATTAATGTATCTCTTTCATTTTTGTCCTCTTTCTTCGCAGAGGCTGTCAGAAATGTCCAACCTAAGAGCCCTTTCTACAAGTGTTCCATTGTTGTCGGTCCCATGAGACCGTTCTCTGCGTTTCAGCTCCTGTCATTTTGACGGCGTTCGGGGAGACCAAAGTGTCAGAAACGCTAACATTCGCATAACTTACGACTAAAGAATTTGGAGGAATTCTTGGAGAGTTTTGCAGAATGGAATTCCAAAGTTTCGAAATAATAGAAATTTACTCGACGTTGACTGAACCGAAACAGTTTTTTTTTTGTTTTAGTTTTTTTTTTTTTTCGTTTTAGTTTTTTTTTTTCATTTCAGTTTTTTTTTTCGTTATCGTTTTTTTTTTTTTAGTCTTTTCATAGTTTTTTTTCCTATTCTTTATGCATAAATTCTTTGAATATCACTATTTCTACTATTAAAATAATGAATAATAATTATGGAAATAAAAATAATGTGATTAGAAGATGATTTAGACGAAGATGAATGTGACTAATGTTTAAATAAAAAGAAGAAAGCATAGATGGCAAAGGAAGAAGACAAAGATAAGACTAGTTCAAAAAGAAATAAAGAAAGAAAAGAAGAACATTGATGGTCTGACGAACTGTAAGCACTTGTGCCCACACGACGTGAACACCCTCGACCAACCCGACAAGCTGCTAAATCCCACCCCCAAACTGTAGAGATCCCTAGATGTAAAAGATCTTTCTACTCCAGTAGTTTCTTCCCCAGAACCGCTAGACTTTGGAATTTTTTTTTTTTTTTTTTTTTTTTTTTACACAGTAATCACCACTTATCAAGGCCCGGAAGCCACTAAGGGATAAGGGTTATTGCAAGTACATTACGTTAGTGTGGAGATTTGATGGAGTGTTTACTTAAGGGGGCGGTTCATTAGGAATTTGTTAACATTAGACTTGAAGACATCCAAGTTGTAGTCCGGAGGGAAGCAGGCAGACGGAACAGAGTTCCACAGGCGTGCAGTTCTCAGAAAGAAGCTTTGTTCATGGAATCTGCGTTTTGATTTAGGCACAGATATAGAGTGGGGGAAATTTTTCACAGTGGATTCAGCTAGACGGGTGTTTTTCGTGAAAGATTGGCGAGGGGGGACCAGGGATTGGAGTTCAGACGAGCACCTGCCATGAAAATAACGATAAAACAAGGATAGGCTCGCAACGTCTCTTCTGTGAGAGAGGGGTTGCAGGGTAGAGAAAAGGGCATCCCCCACTAAGCCACGAAGTCTATTTTGTACTCTGTCAAGGCATGATAGGCTGTTTTTGGCAGCTCCTGCCCAGATATGGCAACAGTATTCCATCCTTGGACGTACTTGGCTTTTATATAGATAGAGAATTGCATCAGTAGTGAGATATCTTCTGGAGCGGTAGAAGGATCCCGCCATCTTTCCAGCGACCTTGGCAACAGACTTGATGTACGTGTTCCATTTCAGATCAGGAGTAAAGGTCAAACCCAGAAGCTTGTCAAAACACGGGGCCTCACCCAGACGAGAGCCATCCATCACAATTGATGCCAGCTGGGGATCAGAGCGTTGATGATGTAAGGATAGGAGTTTGGTTTTGGATGCATTAAAGGTAACTAGCCACATCTTCCCCCACTGAACCACACGCTCGAGATCAGAGGAGAGAGAATCAGAGAGAACTTTGTCATTTACAGCCTTTGATGTGTTGCCGTAGATGGTCGTGTCATCAGCATAGATGTCAACGAATGATTTAAGTATGTGTTTAGGGAGGTCATTGATGTAGATCAGGAAGAGAGTTGGGCCCAGGATTGACCCCTGAGGGACCCCAGCATTTATATTGCAGGCCTCCGATTTTTGTCCATCTACCACTACTCTTATGAGCCTATCGGAGAGAAATGATTTAATGATTGAGAAAACATTTCCAGTTATACCGTAGCTGGAAATCTTGTGAGGTAGACCCTTATGCCATACCTTGTCAAAGGCCTTTGATATGTCAAGAGCAATTGCCCTAGAAAGAGAGCCTTTGTCAAGAGATTCACTAATCCTGTGGGATATAACCGTCAGCACATCTGCGGTAGATCTTGCAGAGCGGAAACCATATTGTGTGTCACTAAGAAGGTTATTCCTGCTGAGGTGGTTGACTATTTCTCTATTTAATATGGATTCCAGCAACTTACTCATAACACACAGGAGACTTATTGGTCTGTACTGAGAGGGAGATGACTTATCACCTGAATTCTTAAAAACAGGGCAAACTGATGAGGTCTTCCAGGGAGTCGGAAAGCACTTCTCCTTAAGGCAACGCTTAAATAGTTTCGTAAGAATGGGAGCAAGTTCTGGTTGAAGCTTTTTTAACACTATAATTGGGATGCCATCAGGGCCAGTTGCTTTACTGGAATCTAGGTTTTTTATTAGCTTGGCGACCTCATGCACGGATATTTGTATGTTACCTAGCTTGTTCTGTGTTATAGGAGGAAATATGGGGAGTTGATGGCCTTCGTCGCATAGGGTAGAATTAGCTGCAAAGTTCTTTGCAAATAGTTTGGCCTTGTCTGACGCTGACGAGATGACCTCTGGTCCATTGATAATGGTTGGGATAGAACGCACACTTCTGTTCAGGATCCTATTTGTTATTTGCCAAAACTGGTGAGAACCAAGCCGCTGATCAGCTACCTTGGATTTAACAGACTGGGCATATAGCTCTCTTGCATTTTTTATTACTCTTTTACAGTGGTTGCTGGCAGTCCTGAAAGCAGCTTTAGTCTCAGTGCATCTATTACGTTGGTAGCTATGGAAAAAGTGATTTCTGTGCGCGATAGCAGCAGCACATTCTGGGGAGAACCATGGCTGGCTTTTAGGTTTTTGTTGGAATTTTTTAGATGGTATGAATTGGTCAATGCCTACAATTAACCATTCGGTCAGATCTGATACTATAGAGGACACTTCCTTTTTAAACATGGAATGCAGAGGTAAATCAGATATGAATGTACGGAAGCTATCCCAGTCAGCAATAGAGTATCGGTATACAGTACGGTGGAGGGGTACGTCTGGGGGCTTCTTACATTTCGTTTTTATCTTAACTGATACGACGGAGTGGTCGGAGGATCCTAGAGGAGAATGAACAGTACATGAACATAGCTCAGGGGAAGTTGAGAGAAAAAGGTCTAAGAGGCTTGCATATTGATTGGGTGTATCGGGCACACGGGTGGGTTCGCGAACTATCTGAGTGAGGTCATAAGCAATGGCAAAATCATGACAAAACCTCCCCTCATCATATGTCTTATTTGAATGGGTCAGCCATTCCACGTTATGGACGTTGAAGTCACCACAGATGTGGATGTTAGACGAGGGATGTGAAGACAGTATGTGGTCTATTTTCTCAGATATGCTCTTAAAGATAGGAACTCCGCTGTTGTGGGGCCTATAGAGGGCAAATATAAATGCAGTGGTGTTAGCAAGTGCAACCCTGAAGCACATATAGGGTAAATTAGGATCTTCTCTAGAGATATACCTGCCACATGGGAAGCCATTCTTAATGTAGGCACATATTCCATGCCCATGGCGATTTTGGGTGTCAGATTTAGCTGTTAAATTGGAGTATCCATTAATTATGAACTCATCTAGGGAAGTAGTCGGCCCTATTCCAGTTTCACTTAGAAATAATATGTCCGGTTTCGTCTCCTGTAATTGGGTTTCAACCTCTGGAAGTTTGGAACGTAGACCCCTGATATTGGAGAAGGAGACCTGGTAGTAGGGGTCTACGCTGGAAGATGGGGTTCTAGATTTAATCGAGTTTTTATTCTGGAGATATTTCATGTTGAGGTTTTGGGATTTGTGGAATAGGTCGGCATACTTGGTTAGAGCAGTACAGAGAGGGAAAGTAAGAGAGAAAAAGACAGGAAAAATTTTTTATTTGTAGCACACGAAAAGGTAAAGCCGTAACAATTACCCACTAGTATGGCATCGAGAGGCCCCACCAGAGACTACTGCATGGTCCAGATCCACTCACCAAATGGCAATACAGCAGTCCCAGTACTTTGCGCCTGCTGATAGGACAGCCTCCTTAGTGGTTAATCCAAGGTTCGGGTCCCTGACTATCAGGCGGATAACGTCAGCCCAGACAAAACGTTTACCTCCAGCACCCTTACTAGTGACATGGCCACAAGGACAGACAGAGACAGAAGAATTTCCGACATCTCAGACTACTGGTCACCAAGTACTACCGACCTTTAAGCAGCTTTTTCTTCACCCTTTGTCAGAAAAATCACTCATTGAATGAGGACTGAATGTCAAAATAGGAGAAGCGAGAGTTACTGGAGCTGCCGATAACACATCCACTGTATTATCTACTCTCCATTAAAAAAAAAAAGGGGGGGAAGGGGAATGGGTACAAGTGACTTATTTATATCTAAGTAGAAGTCCGGTGCGAAGTTAATAATTCATGACACTTCTGGTGATAATCTCCCCTCCCATATTAATGGGTGGAACTTTGTCGTTATCTATCTAGTTTGAATCATTAAAGTTTCATCTTATAATTAATAAAAATCCAATAATTAACTATTATCAATTTGCAAAGTCTGCTAAATATTAATTTACATTAGAGTTTAAATAATTATTCAAGGTTTTAATTTAGAAGGTTCGTTTTCATGAGTGACTGTTTCTTTGCACTGTATTATATTTCGAATGTACTTGAACATAAGACTAACTATATAAGATAGTATGATTCGCCAGCATGAAGAAAGTATTTCCAATACAGGCATTTCCATTCCAGGTCCCTGCTTCCCTAACTGTACTGACGTGCAGAAGTTCAAGTACAACGTGAACCGACATCTTGCTGCCCAAATCCCTACATAGTACCCCAGTATTTGATGCCCCTGATAGTAGCCCCCTACACCAAAGTAGCAATGTGCCTTGCTTGGGGTGAAAATTTAATTAAGAAAAATATATATATATATATATATATATATATATATATTTATATGTAGATGATGTGATTAAATGAGATCAAATTAAAAAACAACAAGATGAGACGAAATGTAGATGAAATAGGATAAGATGAAGATAAAAATAAAAATGAAAAAAAAGCTAAAGAAAAAGATGAGATAATGAAGATTATTCTAGGAAATGGTTTTACTTACTGGAATTGCTGAAGTGTCGGTGTATCACTATCGACCGGTTTACTACCCAAAACCTGACGACACTAACTAACGACAAACTTCCACCCATTAATATGGGAGGGGAGATTATCATCAAAAGTGTCCTGAATTGTTAACTTAGCACCGGACTTACTACTTAGATATAAATAAGTCACTTGTACCCATTCCCCTCCCCCCTTCTTTATTTTTTTAAATGGAGAGTAGATAATACAGTGGATGTGTTATCGGCAGCTCCAGTAACTCTCGCTTCTCCTATTTTGTCATTCAGTCCTCATTCAATGAGTGATTTTTCTGACAAAGGGTGAAGAAAAAGCTGCTTAAAGGTCGGTAGTACTTGGTGACCAGTAGTCTGAGATGTCGGAAGTTTTTCTGTCTCAGTCTGTCCTTGTGGCCATGTCACTAGTAAGGGTGCTGGAGGTAAACGTTTTGTCTGGGCTGACGTTATCCGCATTATAGTCAGGGACCCGAACCTTGGATTAACCACTAAGGAGGCTGTCCTATCAGCAGGCGCAAAGTACTGGGACTGCTGTATTGCCATTTGGTGAGTGAATCTGGACCATGCAGTAGTCTCTGGTGGGGCCTCTCGATGCCATACTAGTGGGTAATTGTTACGGCTTTACCTTTTCGTGTGCTACAAAAAAAAAGTCCTGTCTTTTTCTCTTACTTTCCCTCTCTGTACTGCTCTAACCAAGTATGCCGACCTATTCCACAAATCCCAAACCTCAACATGAAATATCTCCAGAATAAAAACTCGATTAAATCTAGAACCCCATCTTCCAACGTAGACCCCTACTACCGGGTCTCCTTCTCCAACATCAGGGGTCTACGTTCCAAACTTCCAGAGGTTGAAACCCAATTACAGGAGACGAAACCGGACATATTATTTCTAAGTGAAACTGGAATAGGGCCGACTACTTCCCTAGATGGGTTCATAATTAACGGACACTCTAATTTAACAGCTAAATCTGACACCCAAGATCGCCATGGGCATGGAATATGTGCCTACATGAAGGATGGCTGCCCGTGTAGCAGGGATATCTCTAGAGAAGATCCTAATTTACCCTATATGTGCTTCAGGGTTGCACTTGCTAACACCACTGCATTTATATTTGCCCTCTATAGGCCCCACAACAGCAGAGTTACTATCTTTAAGAGCATATCTGAGAAAATAGACCACATACTGTCTTCACATCCCTCGGCTAACATCCACATCTGTGGTGACTTCAACGTCCATAACGTGGAATGGCTGACCCATTCAAATAAGACATATGATGAGGGGAGGTTTTGTCATGATTTTCCATTGCTTATGACCTCACTCAGATAGTTCGCGAACCCACCCGTGTGCCCGATACACCCGGTCAATATGCAAGCCTCCGAGACCTTTTTCTCTCAACTTCCCCTGAGCTATGTTCATGTTCCGTTCATTCTCCTCTAGGATCCTCCGACCACTCCGTCGTATCAGTTAAGATAAAAACGAAATGTAAGAAGCCCCCAGACGTACACCTCTACTGTACTGTATACCGATACTCTATGGCTGACTGGGATAGCTTCCGTACATTCATATCTGATTTACCTCTGCACTCCATGTTTAAAAAGGAAGTGTCCTCTATAGTATCAGATCTGACCGAATGGTTAATTGTAGGAAAAGACCAATTCATACCATCTAAGAAATTCCAACAAAAACCTAACAGCCAGCCATGGTTCTCCCAAGAATGTGCTGCTGCTATCGCGCACAGAAATCACTTTTTCCATAACTACCAAAGTAATAGAATCACTGAGACAAAGCTGCTTTCAGGACTGCCAGCAACCACTGTAAAAGAGTAATAAAAAATGCAAGAGAGCTATATGCCCAGTCTGTTAAATCCAAGGTAGCTGATCAGCGTCTTGGTTCCCACCAGTTTTGGCAAATAACAAATAGGATCCTGAACAGAAGTGTGCGTTCTATCCCAACCATTATCAATGGACCAGAGGTCATCTCGTCAGCGTCAGACAAGGCCAAACTATTTGCAAAGAACTTTGCAGCTAATTCTACCCTATGCGACGAAAGCCATCAACTCCCCATATTTCCTCCTATAACACAGAACAAGCTAGGTAACATACACATATCCGTGATTGAGGTCGCCAAGCTAATCAAGAACCTAGATTCCAGTAAAGCAACTGGCCCTGATGGCATCCCAATTATAGTGTTAAAAAAGCTTCAACCAGAACTTGCTCCCATTCTTACGAAACTATTTAAGCGTTGCCTTAAGGAGAAGTGCTTTCCGACTCCCTGGAAGACCTCATCAGTTTGCCCTGAATTTAAGAATTCAGGTGATAAGTCATCTCCCTCTCAGTATAGACCAATAAGTCTCCTGTGTGTTATGAGTAAGTTGCTGGAATCCATATTAAATAGAGAAATAGTCAACCACCTCAGCAGGAATAACCTTCTTAGTGACACACAATATGGTTTCCGCTCTGCAAGATCTACCGCAGATGTGCTGACGGTTATATCCCACAGGATTAGTGAATCTCTTGACAAAGGCTCTCTTTCTAGGGCAATTGCTCTTGACATATCAAAGGCCTTCGATAAGGGATGGCATAAGCGTCTACTTCACAAGATTTCCAGCTACGGTATTACTGGAAATGTTTTCTCAATCATTAAATCATTTCTCTCCGATAGGCTCATAAGAGTAGTGGTAGATGGACAAAAATCGGAGGCCTGCAATATAAATGCTGGAGTCCCTCAGGGGTCAATCCTGGGCCCAACTCTCTTCCTGATCTACATCAATGACCTCCCTAAACACATACTTAAATCATTCGTTGACATCTATGCTGATGACACGACCATCTACGGCAACACATCAAAGGCTGTAAATGACAAAGTTCTCTCTGATTCTCTCTCCTCTGATCTCGAGCGCGTGGTTCAGTGGGGGAAGATGTGGCTGGTTACCTTTAATGCATCCAAAACCAAACTCCTATCCTTACATCATCAACGCTCTGATCCACATCTGTCATCAATTGTGATGGATGGCTCTCGTCTGGGTGAGGCCCCGTGTTTTGACAAGCTTCTGGGTTTGACCTTTACTTCTGATCTGAAATGGAACACGTACATCAAGTCTGTTGCCAAGGTCGCTAGAAAGATGGTGGGATCCTTCTACCGCCTCAGAAGATATCTCACTACTGATGCAATTCTCTATCTATATAAAAGCCAAGTACGTCCAAGGATGGAATACTGTTGCCATATCTGGGCAGGAGCTGCTAAAAACAGCCTATCCTGCCTTGACAGAGTACAAAATAGACTTCGTGGCTTAGTGGGGCATTCCCTTTTCTCAACCCTGCAACCTCTCTCCCACAGAAGAGGCGTTGCGAGCCTATCCTTGTTTTATCGTTATTTCCATGGCAGGTGTTTATCTGAACTCCAATCTTTGGTCCCCCCTCGCCAATCTTTCACGAAAAACACCCGTCTAGCTGAATCCACTGTGAAAAATTTCCCCCACTCTATATCTGTGCCTAAATCAAAACGCGGATTCCATGAACAAAGCTTCTTTCTTAGAACTGCTCGCCTGTGGAACTCTGTTCCGTCTGCCTGCTTCCCACCGGACTACAACTTGGATGTGTTCAAGTCCAATGTTAACAAATTCCTAATGAACCGCCCCCTTAAGTAAACACTTCGTCAAATCTCCACACTACCGTAATGTACTTGCAATAACCCTTATCCCTGAGTGGCTTCCGGGTCTTGATAAGTGGTGATCACTGTGTAAAAAAAAAGACATGGTCACTTCAATGAAATCCTGGATCACAAAACAGATATTCTAAAGTATGATTTTTTTTAATAAAATGCTTCATACATATGTGTGTGTGTGAGTGTGTGTGTGTGTGAGTGAGTGTGTGTGTGAAAAAGGAAAAACAAATTAAATACGTGGATAAATCATAAAAACGACAGCTTTACCAGTTTCGTTTGTGTCAATGAACACTATAAGAAAACTGAAGACGCTCTTCGACCCAACGAAACCGTCATACCTCTATTGTAACGATCTCTTCTGTACTTAATTTGTTTTTCCATTTGTCTTTTTTCATACATCCTGCTTCCACGGTATTTCATTTTATGATGTATGGTGTATTTTATCCTCATATATATCATATTTACATTCATATATATATATATATATATATATATATATATATATATATATATATGTCTATTTATCATGCAAACATTATTGGTTACAGATTTGCATACATGTTTCAGTGGAATCCCAAGACAAGGATACCACTACATCGGACTACAAAAAGTATACACCCAACTTTCTTCCAGAGCGTAAACTATCCCGAATATCTTATAAATACGAATGTAATTTTGATTCTCGTTTCAATATCGCTGCTTTTTTGGTCTGATGAAGTGGTATCCTTGAATGAGGATTCCATTAAAACATGCATGCACATGAATAACCAACAGTGTTTTTATAATAAACAGACTATATACCAGCTCTGCCTTACATTGAGCACTCTTTAATAATCATGCGAGTTTCATTGGTTTTACATCTAGGAAACCAATCTATATAATCATAATATATATATATATATATATATATATATATATATATATATATATATATACGCGGCGACGCATTTATATATGCAAAACAAAGGGCATGTAACTGTTAATATCGCACAAAATAGCAGATTTTACATATATGTATGTTTGTGCGCCTGTATATATATATATATATATATATATATATATATATATATATATATATATATATATATATGTTTTGAGAAAAATAGAAAAACCGAATGAAATTATTAAAATAATCAACGTTTCGTCCTTATTTCAGAGGACATCTTCAGGATATTGAAATACTGAAATAAGGACGAAACATTTATTATTTTAATAATTTCATTCGATTTTTCTATTTTTCTCAAAACATAACGTAAACCTCCGCTGGTATTTTTATTTTTATATTGTTTATACATATATATATATATATATATATATGTTGTTTTGAAAAAAGAAAAACCGAATGAATGTATGAAATGATCAACGTTTCATCCCTATTGCAAAGGACATCTTCAGGATATTAAAAGGAAAAATGCAAAAAAAAAAAAAAGAAAACGATCATAGACCATACGAAAATATCGGGAAGGAAACTATGTGTGTGTATGGGAAGGTTGGGTTGTTCAATGTCTATATATACACTTTTAAAATACGTTAAAATAAATATGTACACTTTTCGTCTTTCTTTTTTTTTTTCTCTAAACATTCATTTTGTTGAATTATTATAGGATTAAGGAAAAACGGTTAACCAGGATCTGTTTTGATATTTTGCTCTTTGATTATTATTTTCCTTATACTAAGGGCTACTAAATGGTAGAAGCACTTTCTTTGCGTAATAGTATTAGTATTTAATATTAGTGATGACTCTAAATTTCTTCTTTTAGCTCTATCTATTACGTATTTTATAATTTTCGCATGATCTAAATTAAATGAATGATCGTTTTCTGCACAATGGCAAAAGAGTGCATTTAGAGCGTTACCATACCTTATATCTCTTCTCTGTTCGTAAAGTCTTAGTTTCAATTTACGCTGTGTCTCACCTATGTATGCTTGTTGGCAATTGTTACATGGGATGAAATATATACCGGCGTCGGATGTGAGGGTTTTGGGAGAGTGCTTGGTAGTTTTTAATGTCTGTTTTATTTTTGTCGAAGTTGTTTGTATCAAGTGAAAACCAAGTCTATTAAGAGTGTCGTAGATTTTTGTATTTTTAGTGTGGGTGGGAATGAAAAGATGTCTGTTTAATAGTGAGGTATTTGTTTTATTTTTCTGTCTGTTTATATTATAGTGTATTTTCGTAGCTTTTTTCTTTGCGTAAGAAATGAAATAGGATGGGTACTGTAGTTTTTTTTTAAACATTCGTAATGTATTGAATTTCATCATTAAGATATTGGGGGCTGCATATTCTAAAGGCGCGCAAGAAAAAAACAATAATCATGTCAGTCTTTATTTTATCATTGTGGTGCGAGTAGTAGTGAATATAATCGTTTTTGTGTGTGGTCTTTCTATGTACTTTGAAACTCAGATCGGTTTCTGATCTGATGAGGAGTATATCTAGAAAAGCTAGGGAGTGGTCTTGTTCGGATTCGTGTGTAAATTTTATGGACGGTTCTACTGAATTTAATTTATTTTTAAGTTGTTCTATTTGTGCGTTTATGGGGAGAAAAAGAAGAATAAGAACAAAATCACGTGGACTCTTCACTGAACTATCTTACACTACATTATGTCGAGGAAGAAGAGGAAAAATAGATTGACAAAGGAGTCTTACTCCTAAATATATTTCTTTAAAAATAAACACCCGTTTATTCTATAAAAAATATCGCGTTGCAGTTTTGGCTTCAAATGTATTTATACATGTTTTGTTCTTCATATATATATATATATATATATATATATATATATTAGTGTATTTAGGCAGCATTCCTTCATTCAGGCAAACATTATAAAAACAACAGAGATACCTTGCTTAATAATTCTTTTTTTCATTTTTTCGATCTTTCGTAAGATTTTTTTAACTTCAGGATGGAAGGTATTTACAAATGTTCCATGGTTCACACGAGCGCTTTCGATTCTTTCTTGAATCATCATCAGGTGGAGAAAAGAAAGATTATTAAGCAAGGTATCTCCGTTGTTTTTAATAATGTTTGCCTGAATATATATATATATATATATATATATATATATATATATATATATATATATATATACGTAAATGAACATTTTAAAAAAATTAAGATGTTTAAATTCAACGTTATTTCAAGCAGTTAATGGATAGCCGAATGGATTAGGTCTCCGCTAATCGAGCCAGAGATGTCTCGTGATACGGGGTTCGAATCGTTCGACTGGTATTAATCGTGACACCCTGCCCTGAAGATTCCCGAAAGGATGAAACACTAGTGTCTGTAGGTATTTAATTATTATAGTAGAAAATAATTATATATATATATATATATATATATATATATATATATATATATATATATATATAAACATATGAATATATATAGATATAAACAAATAAATATCAGTTCTCGGTATTCATTTGTTGTTCCCTCGATATAAATGTTTAAATTGGCAAGCCAGAAAGTGAGCAAATTAGTATTTTAGCGTAGAAAAACTAGAAGGAAAACATAAAATGTTATAATCGAATTATTCTCCCGTTTGTTTTGTTCTTAATCTTTTTTAAGTTTTACTGCTTCTTCCGTTTATTATTGGTCATTATCCAATTCCACGTTCTGCAATTACGATTCTTCTGCTAACATGTCCAATAATGGTTTGCACTCACGCAAAGATAGCGAAGAATACCCAATAATCTTCTATCTTCATAAACTTATGAGACAACTACACGCATGCACGCATGTGTGTGATTTTTTTTCTCTTGCGCATCGTTACTTCGATAATTTCACATTGAAAATTGAGTAGCGTAAATTAAAACGAAGTCATAACAATTTCTTTTTCCTGTTACATTAATCTTCACTTTGTTCGTCTCCGCTCACAACAGAGTATCACCCTCCCTGAATTCGTCACGTAATCAATATACCCTGCTTATATCTGCTTACTTATTTATTTGTCACTCTGTTTGCTACTCTATATTTATACATAAAGTTAAATATGTACATATGCTTATATACTTTTATGTATAGGGTTTAATATTTAACTAATTAACCAATCCTTACGAATTTTAGAACAGTTCTAGTAGGAATAATGGGTTATAATGTCGGATATATTTATTTCAGTATACTTTAATCATAAAAAGGAATTGAAAGTTTTCGTGTATATTCAAATACCCATGATATTTTGTATAGTAATTAATAGTTAAACCCGGATAAAAGAGACTTCCAGGTCCCATGGATCTCTTATATACGGGTTATACTTATATCCGCGGTTCTTATATGCAGGTTACACTCTACATTAAAACAGGCCCTAATTTGCGACCAGAGAAAATCTCTCTTATATCCGTTGTTTTATATTCGGGTCTCTTACATACGGCTAACGCTGTAATTGTTTAGACATCAATTAAACAAATATCGCAAAAATTTAAGTTTCTTTTGAGTATTTTAAGCGGGTTTTATGCAGCATAATGATATAGACACAACCTCCTATTTGAAAATTTAAATATTTCAGATTTGCATTGAAAGTGATGCGTAGCAATTGAGAAAGATCCTTTGAATTAAAATTTCATACATTTTCTACAACGCAATTCATGCAATGAATTTTGATAGAAATTTTGATAAGAGAACATGAAGTCGTGCAAAAATTCAAGGAATTAATTTTACCTGTCCTGGGACGGGTATTCCTTTAGTTTAAGTGTTTTTAAACTTGCTAAATATTCATACGATATATTTTTTTAATTTATTTGCGGACTGTTCTCCTGATCTTCATAATTGTCGTCTCACGATGTTTCGGCCAACTATTCTTCCGGCTTTCGTTGACGAAAGCCAGAGCAATAGTTGGTCGAAAAGTCCGCAAATAAATAAACAAATAATTGTACAAATAAATAAATATACAAATAAATAAATAAATAAATATACTAATCGCAAAGGATGCCAATAATAAAATAATTCATACGATTAAAAATAAAAAATAAAGCAAAATAAATGTAAAACGACTTCCGGTCAAGGTCAGCTAGGCGTCGGGTATCTATATATTTTTGGTGCTTATTTAGAATTACTTGATTTTTTTGATACAGAAAAATATGCATATTAATTGGAATTCATTATTAAGATGAGTATTATTTATTCATTTATTTATTGCGGACTATTATCCTCATCTGTGAAACAACACATAAGAAAGATGAGAATAATAGTCCGCAATAAATAAATTAAATTTAAAGAAAAGTATTTATGATGGATGTACTCCAACGAAATGAAAATATTATACTTGAAAAATCATGTAAATTGATGAAGTAGTCTTTTTTTTTTACTAAGAAAATAACGAGTTTTAGTAATTTTAATACTAAATGTATTCATTATAAGGCTGATTTTGATCTTGATAGTTCGAATAGAGTAGTCTTCGCCTTATCAATGCTGCTGGATCTAAAACATGGCCGACCAAAAAACTTCTTCATAAAATTGTATTTTCTTTATTAATCAAAAACTACTTGATCAATTTACATGATTGTTGGAATGTGATATCTTCGTTCCGGGATGAGTACTTATATATAGAGTGCCCCACTTAAAATTAGCCCAGAAAAAATTTAGTAGAGAGGAGGAACATTCTTTTATTATTTAAATTACCTGTACTGTTTTAAAATATGCTGGAAGTGCTCCCCGTTGACATCCATGCATTTCTGGGCACGTTTAATAACGTTTGCAAATACTGCTTGCAGATCTCTGGTGATTCTCCTAATAGCGTTGGTAAAGTTCCCCTTTAGTTGGTCTAGATTGTGAGGAGTATTTGCATAAACTTTTTGCTTAAAAGTCCCCCAAAGATAAAACTCAGAAGTCCTGGGAACGTGGTGGCCATAACCCTTTGCTTATTGTTCTCTCTTTCTTAAACATGTCATGAACTCGTGTCAGTGATCTGTGAGACGTGTGACGTGAGGCTTGGTAGTGGAAAAAAATTGCATTTCATCTTGTGTCAGTTAGTCGTGAGGCGAAAGATTAGAGAGATCGGGCTACTTTTAAATGGGTCGCTTAATCTGAAAAAGAAAATTGATTAGAGATAGATTAGAGAATTGGGCTACTTTGAAGTGGGCCACCTGTAATAAATATTTTTTCTGTATTTTCACCATTTTTACACTATTATCGGTACTTTCTGTTACAGTGGCTCCATAGAAAGAAAGCTCGCATGCTTCTTTTCACTTGCTCATAAAAGCCTTTCACGAGGCGGGTAAGGGAAGGCAAAATATATCAAGCACGAATAAATGTCTAGTGTGATAAATATGATGAATGTGAGAATTGTGATGCAACAATTTGACCATGGTTTCATTGACTTTTCGAAAGATGTACAATTTTTCTCGTTCGTTTTGACGGTACGGCTATTCATTTTAGATAATACGCGTCGAATATACCTACAACATAATACTCTACGTAAATACTAATGCATTCGTGCAGAATAAACAAATAGAAGGCATTACTTTTGAAACCCCCCTCTTATTCATGACAATAACGGTGAAATTAAAACCCGACATTTATATTCACAAGAGAGCAAGGTAATCTTTCTAATATACTGATCTCGTGTATGTGACCGACGACGTAAAGTTAACTAATTTGCATATTGTTTTGAAAAACAATATCTCATTTATTAACTATTCATTTTTTGCTTATTTGTTTGTTTGTTTGTTTGTTTAATTCGCTTACTGTTTGAATTCTAATATAGCATACTTCTGTTTTCGGATATTTTTATATCGTGATAAACACTTAGCGTTTTACGAGAAAAGTACCTTTCCGATGCTTTTCGGAAAATTTACTTTTGGGGAGTTGCGAATCTCGGTTTTATTAAATTATCCCCAGCGACATGAGGATACGAGTCCCCCTAATATAAAGTACATTAACTTCGTACTATAAACGCGTTGATAAAAATCGAGTCCGTTTTGAGTCGTATTTTTAAAGGTAAAAACGGAAAACCAGCCTCAGATTGTATGCAGTCATAATCTATGTGTATGTGTAACAATGCGTTTGGAACTGGTCCCACACTGTCTACTAAGCTCCAACGTCTGTTATCTCGCAGCAATATTGCATCATTGTGCTTATTTTTTTTAAACAATTATTTTTACGAGGTGTTCTCCGACGAACATACTGTACTTGTAACGTCTCAACTTAATTACTCTCGAAGCGAAGTTCCACCTCCCAACTGTGAGTGTCCTCAGATTCCAGAAGGATTCATTCCTCAAGCCGCATGTCTTTGGAATTCCCTTCCTACTCCCTGTTTTCTCAACTGAAATTTAAATATAATGTGAGCAAACATCTTGATGCGCCCCCCACTTAAAATGTTCCCTATAAATCTTGCCTTTAATTCATAGTAGTCCCTGTGTTTAGTGTGAACCAAAATGGAAAAAAAGATTACGTCATGATAGTACATACATTTTCCTAATTCCATAATCTCATGGTTTTATTAGCGACTGTTTCAGCTGCTGACTATGAAACATAGTTCATGTTAATTATTTTAAGGTGGTATTTGATGATTTCTTTTTGCACTGTTCGGAACAGAATAATTAAACTAAATATTTATGAAGGGGCCGTTTTTTTTTTAATTAAAATTGTAGTTTTGTTAGATCACATTTCTTTTTGTTAATTTTTAAGTTTTGTTTTTAATTATTAAGATCGCCTGTTTCATATTGTTAATCAGTAAACCTTGATTTTGTTGCTTTAATTTTAAATTAACAAATTGAAGTTAATTTACTTTTTTTTCTTTCAGAAACCTTTGTTCTTTTTTTAATTTTTTGTTATAAAAGACAAAATTAAAAACAATATTCCTTTAAAATTTTAATTACGCTTTAAAATAAACGGTTCGCCTTCTTTTAAAGTGCGTGAATAATGCTAATTTGTCCATTTGTTAATATAAAAATCCGTTCAGATTTTTAATTCATGTGAGTCACGTGTAATACTCATGGGAATTAGCGGGAATGTATGGAGAGTTGGACGGAAACATAAATAAATATGAAAAAGAGAGCATGATAGAAAACGAAAAAGCTTCGCCTTTGGGCTAGGAGCAACGTGTAATACCTGTTCTTATGCTACACTTAGTCTTTTCTGTCTTTGGTCAGTGAAAGGGAACTTCTTGTAGACTGAGGTAATGTTTAGTTTTGTTTCAAGCCAGAAAGGCCTTTCTGGGGGTTCTGAGGTGTCTCCACCTTGAAACTACCTTTATGTATAACTCTGCCCTCGTGGTGAGGCAAGTAAAATGAGCCAACAATAATATATACTATATGATTAGTTGTGGTGCTTTGTATTATGGCAAAACAAATCGTTTTCGAGTTATTTAATGTTGGATATATTTAATTTCGAAAAGGTTTTCTGTACAGGTATTGGAGATAAAGAATTTTCAGTATGTAGCTCTTCTATACAAATCCTGGCAAAGAGCAAAATGTCCTTCTCGTGTTGATACGAAAATATTACGTGCTGGAATGCTAAAAGATTCAATATTTTATGGAGAAATTCTTGTTTCTGGTTGGTTGCTATCAGAACATAAATTAATTTGATTCGTCAGTTCATATCGTCAGTGTAAGTAGAATGCTCCAATTTTCAGAGATTATATCCTCATTCTATATCAAAAATATTGAAACAGATACGAATCGATGATCTTTTCTTGATAATCCATCCGGCAGAAACTAGGCCATTTTGATGGCATTTAATCTGTCGTCTCAGGAGTTAACCACCCCAGACCTTGCCTCCTCTCTTTAAGAAAAAGTTAGTGTATTTCTGAATGCCTTGAGTGCCCCACCCGGAGAATGCTAGTGCGATTGCTCTAGCAATTTTCAATAAGCTGGAACAATCCTTTTTGAGATAAACTAGTCTATTCCTCCCCATATTCCGACTTTCTGGCACATCATCCTGTGATGAGAATGAAATAAATAACCAGTGGCGACCGTTGGCGTTTTGGTTTAGAGCAAAGTATGGTTACTGTTCTGAGACTTTTTTCTTTCTGTCATCAGGCTAGAAAATCCTTCTCGATTGAGGTCATTTTAATTTTTATTCGATTCCAAAGCGCCAATTTTTAGGATAGCTAAAATCGACCTTGTGTCTCCTTCTGTCCTCTTGCAGAGACAAGTAAAAAGAAACTCAGTGGATAATGATATGCCTTTTCTTTTCTTAATGTCGAAAAAATATTTTTAGAGAAATATACTTATTTATGTAAAGTCCAATTAAAAATATTGGGTTATTCATGAACACTTAAAATATATTAAAACATAGAATTAATTAAGAATCTATATACTATTTTAAAAAAAATAGGCAGAGCACACAATATCAGAGTTCCAATCTCATATAATTCTAAAAGAATTGTATTCGGACACGTGTTGTATAGATTTAGAGAAATTAACATAAAATGTGATTCTAGAGACGTTGTCGCCCAGAACCAGGACCCTGTGAAGCATTAGAAAGTTAACCATAAAAAGAGAAAAATATTTTTAAATTAAAAACGCCATTAACCAGTATAATGCGGAAAATGATTGACCAAGGGGCATAAAGGTGATTAATAATCAGCTGGGAATGGCCGATAGGTGAGTCATTTCCGCTTAAGAGTCATTCCAAGACAAAGACGATATTTTTAGGATTTCTGATTTTGAATTAATAAACGTAGGAGTCGGGGTAAGTTTACGGTAATTTTCAGTTTGAGACAATTGACAACAGTTTGCAGCTTGGAGCAGATCGAAGAGAGATTTAGCAGTTAACTTCACTCGAACGAGAGTGATGGCCTCGTCATTCAAATTATCTCAATTTCGTCTTAGTTGATACACTGAAACTAAAGTAAGATGCAGACACAAGCGTTTGGGAATCCTTTATCACATATACTCAGAGCATAATTGATTCATACACGATGTGTTTACTCTTCTAAGTTTGCACCGTTTAATTTTTATAATTGTAAACCAGTGCTCGCACCTTCGACAATGATCAAGATGATACAGCCAGAATGAGAAAGGGAGATAAAAACGAATAAAAAAAACTACAGCAGAAAGTGTTGGCTTCATAAAAAATAGTAACGTAAAAATATCACGATCATTTTTTTGTACTTAAACTGACCATCCACAAAAAATAGACATAAACTCTTCCGAGTTTAGTTCAAAGCGCATTATTTTTGCTTTAAAACATAATTTAAGTATTTCTGCCAATAAAATAATATGTAAATACATTCGCTGTACTTACTTACTCTCTCATGTAAATGTTAAGTAGGGTATTTTCCATCGAATTTAAACAAATAGTTATCTACTATGAAGATATAAAAGCTAGATAAACATGGAAACTGATATGCCAGGTACTGAACCCACATCGCACAAAGATCTATTATGAATTCGTTTAAAATTATGAAAAGTATTTTTTTTTCTTTTTAAGGTATTAAAAATAATTTAGATATTTGATTTATTTTAAAAAAATAGCTTATATAGTTTATTTCATAACGTTTTTAAATAACTAGAATGGTCGCTAAATTTTTTAGGACTTTAATAACCAATGGGGAAAAACAAACTATTTATCTCAAGCAAAAAGAAGGGTTAGAATCCATCTTTTAATTGTTTTTCGTTCTCTTACATATTTTTCTATAGAATAAAATTCAGCCGTTGTAAGGCATTTTTAAACCGATGACTAGCTACTTTCATGTTTCCCAATTTTTCTTAAGGGATGTCTTTGCTATTTTCTTCATTAATTTCGGTTTCTCTTCTTTTCAATCTTTTGAAGGTCGATTTTATTGTGTCAGATATCATTAAAAAACGGCTATCCATTCTGGTATATACCAGCATTTATTGGATTTTGAATCTGTTCCTGTATTTTCATTATTTCAATTTAGAGTATCCTTTTTGCACCATCATTTTCATTTTAAATTTCTATTTTATGTGCTAATATTGCTAATTGAATTTCCTCCGATGAAATGTGCTACTCATTGAAAACTCATGGATTAAGGAAAAAACTTGAATTATTATTTGTAATCCATGGTCCTTTGATGTAATTCTACATTATTTAACACAGATTGTCCATATATATATATATATATATATATATATATATATATATATATATATATATATATATAGTAACTTATAAAATATATATGGCGATTAAGCTACACTGAATATTCGGCGTTTCATCCACTATAGGATTCGTCAGGCTTATGCGCATAAACCTGACGAATCCTATAGTGGATGAAACGCCGAATATTCAGTGTAGCTTAATCGCCATATATATTTTATAAATTACTAACTAGCTCTACCTACGTATTGAGCACTTTTAAAGTAAATACTTAAAGTTTACGCATAAATCTATACTTTCGTATATTAAATTTATGTGAGTAAATGAAGTAGTTATATATATATATATATATATATATATATATATATATATATATTTTCGCAAAAATCAAGACAACCAAATATAAAATGAGAATATCATATGCTGCATTTCCACATGCATTACAATTGTTTGGTAACCATTTGGACAATTTAAAATATTATATCATTTAAAAATATTCCAAAATAGCTACTCTTCATACGGCGAAATAAATTTGTTATACATATATAAATACATTCATAATCCCTATTTTAAGAGATTAAGCAGTTGGCCTCACCACTATCCTAATTTTTATATTTTATTTATGTTTTTTTTAATATTTTTGATTTACTGCTGATTGATTATGGAACCCACTTTTTGTATTTCTATTTTTCATATGAAACTTCAATAATTCCCTATTTTATATTCAATTAATCTTTTAAAGTTTGTTGTTGATTTAGAATTATCCATTTTACTGATTTATTTCTCAAATACTAATCTACACCCTGAAATTTTTGTTTCTATTTATATGTTTAACGATTCTTTTCTCAATCAGCCATAGTTTCGTATGATATTATTCATATGTTTTGATCTATTACTTAATGTTTTGCCCCTCATACGTTACTTCTTTAAAAAAAAAAGTATAATTAAAACGTTTATTTAAATAATATCAATCAAATTTTATTAATATTCCTTACTGTTTATGTCAATAATTTAAGTTTTAAATTTATCTTATTAAGTATTATCACTATCTAAGTATTATATTTTTATTTTTAATCCTTACTATCCAATAACCATTCCTAATTCCGTTATGTTGTAAGGGAGATAACTCTCTTTGCCCATCTTTTTATTTATCATTTATCCAAAGTACATGTATTTTTACTTTAATATTTTGTACTTTAATATTTATTAATCGCCTTTGCTTAATTTTAAACTTATAATTTTAACCTCATCCTCTTTATATCAATTTACTTTTCAATTTTATATTTTAATCCATATCTCACAGTCACTTAAATTCGATTTTTTTATTTCCTCTGGTTCTATTGAAATTACTCAGGTGTTAATTTATTACCAATAACGATTATTAAATTTAAATACATTTCTATTTCCCTTATTAAGGTTATAATTAGTTTCGTTTCTATATGTTAATTTGATGATCTGTTAATTTATGTATTGTACTATTCCAAAATCTTCGTATAAAATTTAACATTCCTTTACCCTACTTAAATTTCACTCTCAACCTATACCTTTAAATTTGTTTATTTTTTATTCTTTTATTATAAAATGTTATATATTCAGATTTTAGGCGTGATAATAGGAATCTACTTCTTTGAAGATAGCTTTGTGTAACATCTTGTTAAAAGTTTCCCGCTTTAGAATTCACCATATGCTATGACTCAAGTAAACACAGATTACATCGTTTGGATTTACTCGGTTTATATTCTCAACAATTGACCATTTTAATTCAAATTATGTAGTTTTCGAACCCAATCACTAATCCAGTCGTGTTCTTATTATTATTTTTAATAATTATTTTCGTTCTATCCTTATTTTTATCAGTAAATCCTATAATTATTCACTAGTTTGTTTATTTTACCCTTATTAGAACTTATTATAGTTTTACTTAGATTGGTAGCGGTTGAGAATGAAAGTTTAATTGTATTCTTATTATTTTACTTAATCTATTTTCTGGATAGAAGTTCTTATCAAATATTTTGTAAAACTCTTTAGGGATATTGTTTTGTGTGTGTTCACTGAAGCTAGATTGAACCAGACCTGATTTTGCGTCTATTGCTCTCATTCTTTATAGCATTATTACTATTATAAGTTTCCTCACTATTTTTAATTTAATTCTTTTTAATATTTTTATTATTTTTATACCTATTTTTATTATTTATATTTCTTCTTCCTGTCATGGACAGGTTATATGATATTGTGTAGTTCGTTCTGCTATTTTTAATATCCATCTTCATTATGTATTTGATCTTTGCTTCATATCCTGATCTAGTTAAAGCTTGGTTATATTAATCCTTATTCTTATTGAATATATTCTTATTCAGTGATATTCTAGATATTGTTTTTGGTATGCTAGGGATATATTTATAGTCTATATAGAATAGTGTTTTTTTTTCAGTTTGTGATACGGTTCATAAGTATTACTGTCAAGATTCGGTGTTATATAAAAAAATTCACTACTTTTAAATTGCAGTCTAGTGTTATTTCTAACTTATATTCATTTTTTATATTATTCGGAGGTTTGAATTAACTAAAAATAATGCATCATCCTTATATAGTCATTCATTCAAGGCTGGTATTTTTATACATCTCCTTAGTATGTAGAAATCTACAAGGTCAGTTATATTATGAAGAGTCTGGAGGTCCCATTGTAACATCAAAATGGTTTTCTCTATTCTTCCTTGTTCATAATTCATTATGATATCTTAAGTTTCTTTTCGTTAGTTTTATGATTTTTATTTATAATCTAGTTACATCTGTTTCAATTTCCGCTATCACCTCCACAGAAGTAATCGAAATCTTAAACAAAAGATTAGATGCTATATAAAGCTGTCTTCATAGAAATAAATTCCTGCTATCACGACTAAAACCAGATTGAAATAAATTTAGAAAGAAAAATTTACAGAATATATTGAATTCTTAAATCTAATACTAAGATTTTAAAATGTTTCAATAAAGAAATAAATTAGTAGTTCATCAACTTAATATATAGGAAATAAAATAATTATGACCTAAATTGAAGAAATAGAAGTAGTTTGATTTTAATAATCGGTATAGATAATACAATTACACCCGAGTAAGTATAACAGCACAAGAATGGAAAAAATCTAACATTAAATAATTAAGTTAATGTTAGAATTATAAGTTTATAATAAAACGAGGTTGATTAATAACAACTAAAGTAAAAAATATTATAATACGAATGGCTAAAAACTTGGAGAAATCGGAAATTGATAAATATTTACTAAACATAGTTATCTCCCTTACAACGTGAAAAGTTTAAGTATGTTATTGAGGGGGAAAATAAAACAGAATACTTATCTATGAATAAAAATTAAAAAGATAAATTCAAAATTTAAATTAATGGCATAATAAGTATGGGATGAAGATCAATTTTAATTAATAATTTTTCGAATTAACGATTTAATTACTACAGAAATAAAATGTTAAGCTAAGTCAGTTATGAGATCGTAGATGTAAAAAAAATTACACGAAACTATCGAAGCTTAAATAGGATATAGTTAGGAAAAATAAATATAAACTAGAATTTGACGATGTAGGTAACTATTTAGAAAATAAAACAATTAAGTAAATAATTTGGAGAAAAACTGTTTTAATGTAATATCAAGATAGCTAATTGATTAAAATAGAATTTTAAAATATAGACATACGAAAATGGGGAGATTAATAATTTCTATGGTTAACAGAATATTATTAAATAAAAAACCGTAGAAGGGTTAGATGAAGTTAGGTCCAACTGCGTACTCGTTTAAATAGAGATTAGAAGAATGTTCATATATGTATGAACAGTGTGTTATGCCGTCTAAAGAGTGGCTATTTTTAAATATTTTTGAATGACATAATGTTTGAAATTGTCCGAATGGTCATGAAACAATTGTAACGAATATTTTTATTTTTATTGTCTTGATTTTGTGAAAACATTATATATATGTGTGTGTGTGTGTGTGTGTGTGTGTGTGTGTGTGTGTGTGTGTGTGTGTGTGTGTGTGTGTGTGTGTGTGTGTGTGTGTGTGTGTGTGTGTGTGTGTGTGTGTGTGTGTGTGTGTGTGTGTGTGTGTGTGTGTGTGTGTGTGTGTGTGTGTGTGTGTGTGTGTGTGTGTGTGTGTGTGTGTGTGTGTGTGTGTGTGTGTGTGTGTGTGTGTGTGTGTGTGTGTGTGTGTGTGTGTGTGTGTGTGTGTGTGTGTGTGTGTGTGTGTGTGTGTGTGTGTGTGTGTGTGTGTGTGTGTGTGTGTGTGTGTGTGTGTGTGTGTGTGTGTGTGTGTGTGTGTGTGTGTGTGTGTGTGTGTGTGTGTGTGTGTGTGTGTGTGTGTGTGTGTGTGTGTGTGTGTGTGTGTGTGTGTGTGTGTGTGTGTGTGTGTGTGTGTGTGTGTGTGTGTGTGTGTGTGTGTGTGTGTGTGTGTGTGTGTGTGTGTGTGTGTGTGTGTGTGTGTGTGTGTGTGTGTGTGTGTGTGTGTGTGTGTGTGTGTGTGTGTGTGTGTGTGTGTGTGTGTGTGTGTGTGTGTGTGTGTGTGTGTGTGTGTGTGTGTGTGTGTGTGTGTGTGTGTGTGTGTGTGTGTGTGTGTGTGTGTGTGTGTGTGTGTGTGTGTGTGTGTGTGTGTGTGTGTGTGTGTGTGTGTGTGTGTGTGTGTGTGTGTGTGTGTGTGTGTGTGTGTGTGTGTGTGTGTGTGTGTGTGTGTGTGTGTGTGTGTGTGTGTGTGTGTGTGTGTGTGTGTGTGTGTGTGTGTGTGTGTGTGTGTGTGTGTGTGTGTGTGTGTGTGTGTGTGTGTGTGTGTGTGTGTGTGTGTGTGTGTGTGTGTGTGTGTGTGTGTGTGTGTGTGTGTGTGTGTGTGTGTGTGTGTGTGTGTGTGTGTGTGTGTGTGTGTGTGTGTGTGTGTGTGTGTGTGTGTGTGTGTGTGTGTGTGTGTGTGTGTGTGTGTGTGTGTGTGTGTGTGTGTGTGTGTGTGTGTGTGTGTGTGTGTGTGTGTGTGTGTGTGTGTGTGTGTGTGTGTGTGTGTGTGTGTGTGTGTGTGTGTGTGTGTGTGTGTGTGTGTGTGTGTGTGTGTGTGTGTGTGTGTGTGTGTGTGTGTGTGTGTGTGTGTGTGTGTGTGTGTGTGTGTGTGTGTGTGTGTGTGTGTGTGTGTGTGTGTGTGTGTGTGTGTGTGTGTGTGTGTGTGTGTGTGTGTGTGTGTGTGTGTGTGTGTGTGTGTGTGTGTGTGTGTGTGTGTGTGTGTGTGTGTGTGTGTGTGTGTGTGTGTGTGTGTGTGTGTGTGTGTGTGTGTGTGTGTGTGTGTGTGTGTGTGTGTGTGTGTGTGTGTGTGTGTGTGTGTGTGTGTGTGTGTGTGTGTGTGTGTGTGTGTGTGTGTGTGTGTGTGTGTGTGTGTGTGTGTGTGTGTGTGTGTGTGTGTGTGTGTGTGTGTGTGTGTGTGTGTGTGTGTGTGTGTGTGTGTGTGTGTGTGTGTGTGTGTGTGTGTGTGTGTGTGTGTGTGTGTGTGTGTGTGTGTGTGTGTGTGTGTGTGTGTGTGTGTGTGTGTGTGTGTGTGTGTGTGTGTGTGTGTGTGTGTGTGTGTGTGTGTGTGTGTGTGTGTGTGTGTGTGTGTGTGTGTGTGTGTGTGTGTGTGTGTGTGTGTGTGTGTGTGTGTGTGTGTGTGTGTGTGTGTGTGTGTGTGTGTGTGTGTGTGTGTGTGTGTGTGTGTGTGTGTGTGTGTGTGTGTGTGTGTGTGTGTGTGTGTGTGTGTGTGTGTGTGTGTGTGTGTGTGTGTGTGTGTGTGTGTGTGTGTGTGTGTGTGTGTGTGTGTGTGTGTGTGTGTGTGTGTGTGTGTGTGTGTGTGTGTGTGTGTGTGTGTGTGTGTGTGTGTGTGTGTGTGTGTGTGTGTGTGTGTGTGTGTGTGTGTGTGTGTGTGTGTGTGTGTGTGTGTGTGTGTGTGTGTGTGTGTGTGTGTGTGTGTGTGTGTGTGTGTGTGTGTGTGTGTGTGTGTGTGTGTGTGTGTGTGTGTGTGTGTGTGTGTGTGTGTGTGTGTGTGTGTGTGTGTGTGTGTGTGTGTGTGTGTGTGTGTGTGTGTGTGTGTGTGTGTGTGTGTGTGTGTGTGTGTGTGTGTGTGTGTGTGTGTGTGTGTGTGTGTGTGTGTGTGTGTGTGTGTGTGTGTGTGTGTGTGTGTGTGTGTGTGTGTGTGTGTGTGTGTGTGTGTGTGTGTGTGTGTGTGTGTGTGTGTGTGTGTGTGTGTGTGTGTGTGTGTGTGTGTGTGTGTGTGTGTGTGTGTGTGTGTGTGTGTGTGTGTGTGTGTGTGTGTGTGTGTGTGTGTGTGTGTGTGTGTGTGTGTGTGTGTGTGTGTGTGTGTGTGTGTGTGTGTGTGTGTGTGTGTGTGTGTGTGTGTGTGTGTGTGTGTGTGTGTGTGT
>NC_136511.1:58580034-58622534 GCF_053919585.1 Euprymna scolopes | reverse complement strand
CCGCTGGCAAGGTCAGGCTCAGTCTTCTGGGACCAGGACGGAGTACTGATGACATATTTCCTGGCGAAGGGTACCACAATTACTGGAGCCTATTATGCTTCACTTTTGAGGAAATTAAGGGAAGCTATCAAAATCAAGAGGCGGGGCAGGATCAGTAAAGGTACCCTCCTACTGCAGGACAACGCCCCGGTCCACAACTTGCATGTCGCCAGATCAAAAGCACGGGCATGTGGTTATGAAATCCTTCCCCATCCTCCCTACCCTCCTGACTTTGCACCCTCTGACTTTCACCTCTTCCCAGCCATGAAGTTGTTTATGAAAGGAAAGCGTTTCTCAGATGATGCAGCCTTGATTTCTGAAGTCACGCCGTAGTTGGAGGATCAACCTGAGGTGTTCTACAAGAGCTGCATCAAACGATGGGAGAAATGCATAGCTCTGGGTGGTTCCTATGCAGAGAAAGACTAATAACTGTGCCAAGTTTCGTTGCTCTACTGCTATGGGAAGTGGGTCAGGGGCGTTACTTATTGCATGCCCCTCGTATATATATATATATATATATATATATATATATATATATATATATATATATATATATATATATATATATATATGTACGGCATCAAAGAATGGGTTTATAGAAACAAATAGTTTATTTCATCGTTAGTTAAAATTGTTTCAAGACTATTCGGGAAATTCAAACATTATGTCGATGAAATTAACTTTTTGTTGCTATAAATCCCTTCTTTGATGTATTGTTTTTTTTTGTTGTTGTTATTTAAACAATATATGAATGCTCAATTATGAAATTTGATCATTTTGTAGCTTACAGTTTAAGTCATCTCTTTTTGCCTTAAAATTTATTGGCATATCAACGATTACTTAATTATATAAACCCAGTAAAATTCGGAATACTACAAATAAGACTATATATATATATATATATATATATATATATATATATATTATTTTTTATTACCGTATCTTTCTGTTAAGTTACATTATTGTTTCAGCTACCCGGCCGTTTTTTGGCCGTCTGTAGCTTCTTCAGTCTTTTACAGAAACGTTCGTTATGATGGGATGAAAGAGTGAATGATGTCAGGGGAGGGGTGCGAGAAGAGCGGAAAAAAAAGAGGAAGGGAACAAGGGGGACTGGTGGGAGGGGGTGCTTGGTATGTCGGTAATGTTTTAGTTTTGGAGTTTAAGGACCTTGTGGGGGAGGGTCTGGGAAGTTCATTTCTGGTGTGGCTGAGGGCATAGGGATACATGGAGGGGGAAGGGAGATATGTGGGGGTAGGAGGAGGGGGGTACTTTAAAATTCGAGTCTTAATGTTAAAGTTTTTGGCCTCTCGTTGGTGATATATATATACATATATATATATATATATATATATATACATATATACATATATATATATATACATATATGCATATATATATATATATATATATATATATATATATATATATATATATATATACTTGTACTTTTTTGTAGAAAAAGAAATCCCATACAGTGCTCTATTATTAGGGAAAAAACCTTTCTCGAAATAAGAGCAATATATTTTTTTTGTATAATATATACAGGAATTTACATTTATAAATGCATAATATATACAGGAATTTACATTTATATCGGTAGTCGGTACCGATGGTTTCAAGCCCGGCAGTTGAGGACTGCTCTTAATGTCCGCCTCAGGCTCTCTTCAGCCGACTCTCATCTGTCTTTAACCGTAACCGGAGCTCTATATATGCACACCATAATTTTTATTTATTTATTTATTTATTTTATCCTTTATTTTTTTTTTTTTTTTTTGCATACTACTTTAATAAGGTAATACATTTGAAGCAATAAATTAAAAAGTATGGGATGATGCCTTGTATATTATTATTTTTCTTTAAGCATCCCCCCTCTGTCATTCAGTTTAAGTCTCGTTTAAAAGCGTTTTAAAAGTTCATTTTGAAGTTATGTCTAATCTCGTTTAAAAATAGGGTAATAAAATTTAGATTGAAATAGACCTAGGAAGTGCTCAGGGGATGGTATATACAAAACTGCTCCAAATGCTTGTGTATATATATATATATATATATATATATATATATATATATATATATATATATATATATATAGGGGTGCAAAAGTAGGTATACAGTATTGAAATTACTGACATCTTATTGAACTGAAAGCTACGTATCTTAAAGTAAAAATGCATATACTTTTAGTCTTTTGTTTTATTAATTAAATTTCCTTTCAATTAAAGTGCATGTAATTTGAATCATTTATTTTTATTTTTTCAGTTAAATTGGCAATTTAACCATGGCCGGTAATTTGACTGACGAACAGCGAAAATAGATATTAAAACAATACTGGAAGACAGAAAATAGACAATGCACCGAGAAGTGGTCGACCAATTACTGTGACCACACAAGAAAATGAATTCAAAGTTGCTCAGGCATTCACTCAGAGCCCACAGAAATCGAAATACAGAGCCTCATCTGAACTTGGTATTGAGCGTAGATCATTGGGGCGCCTGATGAATCGTGCCGGTCTAAAGATGTACACGCCTCGATTGATACATGGTTTATTGGAAGATGACTCGGATCGTCGTTTACAATTTTCTGAAAACATCCTGAGCGAGGAACTTGAAGGTAACGGTATTCTAAATAAAATTGACGAAGCAAACTTTAAATTATCAGGTGCCGTTAATCAACACAATTGCGTTTATTATGCAACCGAAAACCCTCGCATCACTATTGAAAAACAACTCAATCAACCCGGGGTAACAGTATGGGCTGGGCTTTCTTGCAAAGGTGTTGTTGGCGCCATTTTTCTTCACACAAGCATTGATCAAACTGTGTACTTAAACATGTTGCAGGATACAATAATACCTCAAGTACGTGAACAATACCAAAATGCTGACTTTTATTTTCAACAAGACGGGGCCCCACCTCATTTTGCACTCACTGTGCGAGCACTACTTGACTTAAAATTTCGCAACAGATGGATTGGACGCCGTGGCACCATCGACTGGCCACCACGCTCGCCAGATTTAACTCTTATGGATTTCTTTTTTGGGGGCACAGTAAAAGATAAGGTTTTTGCACGCAAGCCTCGCACTGTCGAAAACATGATTCAGTTCATTTTGGAAGCTTGTCAGGAAATTGATGCTGATAAACATCTTTGTTCTAGAGTGTGCATGAGTGTTCGTTCTCGATTAGAGGAATATGTTAACGTTGACGGCAATCAATTTGAATACCTGCAGAAATAGGGCTTCCTATTACATGTGTTTCTTATCATACGTGCTAATTATTACTTGTTTATGCAACATTTGTTTGTCTGTATAATAAATGCCTTAAACTTTATACGTTTTTTCTTTTTTTTGACCACTGTATACCTACATTTGCATCCCCCTGTATATATATATATATATATATATATATATATATATATATACATATATATATATATATATATATATATATATATATATATATATATATATATACAAAACTGCTCCAAATGCGTGTGTATATATATATATAAAGTTTTTTAATTTTTTTTCCATATTATTTTGTATTCCTGCACGTCACCAATTGAAAACGAATAAAGAAAGTTATAAGCGTTTATACTTTTCGTATTCTTTTTTATTCATATATATATATATATATATATATATATATATATATATATATATATATATATATACAAACCTGCTTGAAATGCTTGGTCCTTCATGATGTGATGATGCGATTTCATGATAAAAGACTAGATACTACACCCACTAAAAACAGAAGGTAATAATGGACAATATTTTCATATTAATAAAATACTCGTTGCATTGAGCATTAAAAGTATGCTACATTTCATTGAAATGGTAAACTGAACTAAGCAGCAAAAGTTACAATTAATAAAAATGATAGTTTATGCTTCAGAAAGACAAATACAAAATCTCTATTGGTAACAGATTTGCAAGACCCACTTCTTTCTATATTTGAAATTTCAGGGAGCCAGGTGGCTCCCAGTGCGGGAACATATGCGTCAAAGAAATAAGCTATTATTTATGGATGTTTAGGGGGGGAAGAGTGAAATCAGCCGAATGGAGTAGAAATCGAAACAAGGCAAACAATAATACAAATACAAATTCGAGAGTGAATGCGAAGAGAAGATAGAAATTATAATGAGAGGCGGGTGGGGGGGGCGAATCGGCGGGAATGTGAAGATAGGGGATGCTACGGCTGCTGCTAGGTAACGGACACTTTGAATGAATAAAGATGGCGGCTACCAAGCAAAGATCAAAAGACCGGAAGTAGTCGAAGAATGTATAAGTAAGCTCGATTATCGATCCATCGTTTATTTTAGTAGTTACACCTGAGACTACTTGCGACTTGAAAGAGAATAGTAACGGAAGTGTGTGTGTGTGTGTGTGTGTGCGCGCGTGTGTGTGTGTGTGCCTGTGGGTTTATGTGTATGTCTACATGTATGGCAGTAAATCTCGCCATTCTGTGTTGTGAACGTTTGTGTAAGTTTACATTAGTCTGATTACCGGCTTGCTTATAGCATCCACACATTTGTTTCTGTTGTGTGCCAGCCTTTTTTTCACAACAATATTGATGTTCCTCTCTCTCTCTCTCTCTCTCTCTCTCTCTCTCTCTCTCTCTCTCTCTCTCTCTCTCTCTCTCTCTCTCTATCTCTCTCTCTCTTTATATATATATATGACACTATTTATCTTTCTTCATCTATCTATCTATCTATCAATAGTATACATGTCATAATAAACAATACCAACAAAGAAATTTATACTATTTATAATATATCAACACTATTTTATAAACAGTATTATTTAATTTTTAATATCTGAGAAAACAGCAGCAATCCAATACAATACAATCACTATATATATATATATATATATATATATATATATATATATATATATATATATATATATATATATATATATATATATATATATATGATTTTTTTTTTTTTACTATAATAATTAAATACCTACGGACACGTGTTTCATTCTTTCGGGAATCTTCAGTGCAGGGTGTCACGATTAACACCAGTCGAACGATTCGAACTCGGCAACACGAAACATCTCTGGCTCGACTAGTAAAGACCGTATATATATAGGTGAGAACGATAAAGTTGTCGCCCTAAATAAAAAAATAAGAAAACATACTACAGTTTCATTTTAAAACTTTTATTGAAAAATCAATTCAGGTAACTTGATTACGCAGTACAGCTGACATCTATTCAATGTAGCCGCCCTCAGCATAAATCACCGTCTAGATACGGGTCCGGAACTGGGAACATGCTGGAGGTCGGTGAATACTCGGCGGATGGCGGTGATCAGGCTGGCTTTTGTGTTGTGAGAGGTCATGTTGATGATATTCTCGACGTATGACCAAACGAAATAGTCCAGCGGGTTCAGGTCCAGGAGAAAGAGGGGGTCAGTGAGAGAAGGATACAAAGTCGTAGCACCCTTTCTGAAGTCAAGCCTGGGTTCCTTTGGCCTTGTGAAAATGTGTTTTATATAAAAAGAAATAGATTTTTGTGATTCGAAAGTGAAATATAATTATTATTTTTTTATTTTTATTTATTTATTTATTTATTTTCATTTATTTTATTTTATTTTATTTTTGCCCAATCACCCCAATCTAGGCTCGGTGCCTGTTTGATGTGGGGCTACTACAACTCTCTTTTAATAACAGATTCGGCAGACGTTTATGTAAATGCCCCCCCCCTGTAAATCCCGCAACTCATCGATAACAAACTTAACTTTAAGATAAGAAAAAAAGTAAAATTGTAAGAAAAACAAAAATTAGTACTTTTGTCATCGGGGATCAGTTTTCAATTATAAAGTTCTAATGAATTGAACACGAACTTTGTGATCATCACCGAAAAAATATTGTCGCAATGTTTTCTTCGGTGATGGTAACAAAGTACCTGTTCAATTTAGTAGAACGTCAATATGTAAATGATTTTCATCAAAATACTGCTTAATCGCATGTGTAACTTTTAATAAAATGTTAAAGTTAATTTTTGTAAATATCAGGTCGTAAAATAAACGATTATTAAAGTATAAATGATTTAAAAAGAGATCAGTTCATTTTAGTATCGGTTTAAGACGACCAAACCGGATATGATGTAAAGGAAGCTGCAAATGTATTTTTTTAATGCAACAATGCGTAATGTTAACCGAAATAATGGCATGTTTAATTTTTAACTAAATATTATGGTTCATTGTTGTAAACATCAGTCTGTAAAATAAAGGAAAAGCAACGATAGTAAAATATAAATGATTTAAAAATAGAGCATTTCATTTTAGCATCGGTTAATTTAGGACGCGGAAACCGGATAAAGAAGCAGCGTCTTTTTTTTTATAATGTAAGAATGCGTAAATAATGTTAACCCAAATAATGCGTAATGGCGTGTGTAACTTTTAACTATGGTTATTTTTTAAAACATTAGTCTGTAAATTAAAGTATAAGTGACGATAGTAAAGTATGAATTATTTACAAAGAAATCAGTTCATTTTAGCATCAGTTGATTTAGGACGCGGAAATAGGATATGATATAAAAAAAAAGCTACGACGTTGTTGTTTTGTTTTTTTAATGTAACAATGTGTAAATAATGTTAATCCTAATAATGCGCAATTGCATGTGTAACTTGTAAGTAAATAAGAATAATATTTTACAAAGGTTTTATTCCTAATTCTAAGTAAAAACATCGATACAGGGTGGAATAATAAAAGTGTCGCTCTGAAGAAAAACAACACTACAGCTTTATTTTAAAACTTTTATTGAAATAATCAATTCAGGTAACTTGATTATACTCGGTGATCAGGCTGGCGTTGATATTGTGGGTGGTCATGTTGCTGATGGTCTCGATGTATGACCAAACGAAAAGGGGTTCAGGTTGCGGGAGGAGGGAGGATTGTGAGAGAGAATACAAAGCCGTAGCACTTCTTCTGAAGCCAAACCTAGGTCTCTTTGGACTTGAGGGCCGACGCCAAGTTCTGCTACCACACTCAGGGTCTGCCAGCGGCCACTTGATTGCACCAGGGGATCACTATACTCTTCAGCACACTCAGGTACACTTTGGTGTTGACTTTCAAGCAGACTTCGAAGATGTGAGGTAGCATGATATAGCCCTTACTTGAAATAACACTAAAGACCATAACTGTGTCGGAAACTTTGTTTTCATCACTTTAGGCACGCCCCTGTTATTCATCGCAATCCAGCGATGCATTTTGAGGGTGCTAGAAGTGTTAGAGTTGCACAGATTTGCATTTGAGGGTGCTGTGAATGGGCTTCTTGTCATAACTTGGATCGGTAGAGAGCATGAGTTGTACAGCGGCACATCTCCGATCTCGCTCGTTGAACATTGTGTCATTTTCAGAGATGATAGTAGGCTCCTTCCGCTATTGGGATTTATACACAACTGGCGAACTGCAACAAATAAAAGAAAACTACTTTTCAGCAAACGGAAATGAAATCATGTCATCTTTTCTGGGGTAACAATTTTATCGTTCCACCCTGTAAACATACGTCGTGAATAATTTTAGAGTATTACTGAATAAAACATGTTTATTTAAATCTGTAACTTTTTCAGAGAAAAGATAGCTAGTTTTACATTGAAAAGTATTATAATTAAGTAAGCATTTGTATTTTATTACAACAAAATTAAATTAATTAAACGACATTATTCCACTTTGTGGGATTCGTAATTTGTAAAAATCAGCGGGTATTTGTCGTTACATCTAAATGAAGATGCGTGTTAAACGTAAATTGTTTTTGTTTTTTTATATAATTGGTCTGTAATTAATAATTTTTACAAACTTGTGCGCAGTTTGCAGAGTTCCGTGTAAACAAAAAGAGTGAAGAAATTTTTTTAAATGGCCGCCTTTATGTGCTCGTACTATTGCCACATAACATGCAAATGAGATGCTTTCGGTTGGAAATATAAAGTCTTAATATACAGAGACAGGGTGATTTTTTTATTCGGATGTGAAAATAGGAAGCGTTGTCAGTAGTGCGTATTATTCTAGGTTTGAGTTTTAACAGTAGAGTGTTACGATTCAGAGTTGAGTTTTGATAGCAGAACTTCGAGATTTAGAGTAATCCGTTTTTGGTAGCAATGTGTCGAATTTAACATTTTTTAACTGTATGTGTAGGTTTTAGTAAAAACATATATATATATATATATATATATATATATATATATATACAGAATTAAAGTATATATATGCATACTGAGATAGATAATTAAAGTGTACATATATATATATATATATATATATATATATATATATATATATATATATATAAATACGAACCAAGTGCGCTTGAAACCAAATCACAACGTAATATTAGGAAAATAAACAAATATTTTACTTGTTTGAAATTTATCACAAATATATTTCGGAGGGAGACTCCATCTTCAGTGCGTTGTTTTGTTTCTTTTTTTTTCTTTTTCTTTTTCCTTGCCATGGTGTAAATTTGGAGCAAGAAGTCTGTTTGTATAGAGCCGTGCGTTGTATCTAGCGGTTGTATTTTGAAGTGTTTCAACTGTGCGTAGGTAACGCGTGAATAACGTCAAGAATGAGAGTTCAATAGAAATGTTGTTTTATTTTGAATAAAATAAAATGCGCTTGAAAAAAAGAAAAAAAAACAACACACTGAAGATGGAGTCCACCTCCGAAATATATTTGTGATAAATTTCAAACAAGTAAAATATTTGTTTATTTTTCTAATATTACGTTGTGATTTGGTTTCAAGCGCACTTGATGCGTATTTTATTTTATTTAAATTGAAACAACGTTTCTATTGAATTCTCATTCTTGACGATATATATATATATATATATATATATATATATATATATATATATATATACTTAATTCTGTATCTCACGATTTCATTATACTAATTATCGTTAAAACATTTTAAGAAAACTAATAATTATTATTTCAGAGATTTTTAAAATTGATTTATTCGGACTTGAAATTCGAATGATTTTCTTTTGTTTTTTCAAACATTTGTCACTAATTTTTTTAACACCTATGTATACATTTCTTTTAGGAATTAACTTTGTTTTTTTTTATCTTTCAAGCGCAACCAGAATTTAAATGTAAGCTGAATAATTATTATGATAAACTTCTAAAACGCATAAGTTTTTGCTTTTTTAACGGCTATTTTTGCACGTCTCTATTAGAACTGTTGGTTTGAGTTTTTTCCTCTTGACTTTATTATTGCCCTGCATGGCATTGTATTCTCTTGCTCAAGATATTTTTATATATAGTAATTACTCTATCTTTGACATGGCAATATCAAAATATTGATCGATCCGCGTAGACTCCTTACAATTTTTATGTAATTTTATTTATTTACTCATTTATTTACTTATATATATATATATATATATATATATATATATATATATATATATATATATATATATATATATATATATATATATATACAGGGTGGCCACAAAGTCACGCACCAATGTTAATTAAAAAAGTTAAAAAACATTTATTCAAATAATAAAAAGTACATATTAACATTCGACACACTGCTACCAAAAAAATCAAATTCGACACACTGCTACCAAAAAAATCAAATTCGACACACTGCTACCAAAAAAATCAAATTCAACACACTGCTACCAAAAAAATCAAATTCGACACACTGCTACCAAAAAAATCAAATTCGACACACTGCTACCAAACAAAATCAAATTCGACACACTGCTACCAAAAAAATCAAATTCGACACACTGCTACCAAACAAAATCAAATTCGACACACTGCTACCAAAAAATCAAATTCGACACACTGCTACCAAACAAAATCAAATTCGATACACTGCTACCAAAAAAATCAAATTCGACACACTGCTACCAAAAACGCACTACTCTAAATCTCGAAGTTCTGCTATTAAAACTCAACTCTGAATATACGGCATAATCACGTTGACACACCGGTTCTCGTCAGATCACCGAAGTTAAGCAACGGTGAGCCTGGCTAGTACCAGATGGGTGACCATTTGAGAATTCTAGGCGCTGTATGTGCTTTCCGCTTATCTCGGAATTGTTTCCAGTCGTTCTGAACCTCCACTTGCCACTGGTATTCAACGATGTCGACTCAGGAGAGGTGTGGTTGGAGATTGCGCTACTCTTGCCACAAAAATTTCCCTTACTGTGGGTATCCATAGTCTGTCAAGACTGAAGGAAGCCTGTGTATATATATATATATATATATATATATATATATATATATATATATATATATATATATATATATATATATAAATTTGTGTGTGTGTGTGATTTCATGTGCCGAATTGTTATGAAGCGTATACGTAACGTATCGATTTTCAGTATTTATTTCAACACTACTGAATACGTGAGTACAGTTAGGTAGTAAATTATGAAAATATATATGGCAATCAAGTTAGAGAGAATCTTCCGCATTTCCCTCCCCCGTAAGGAGTCACCAGGTTAAAATTTTAGCATATATTTTCATAACTTACTATGATATATATGTGTGTTTATGTATACATATTAGTGTTCGGACAATTAATCGGGAACCGAAAAAATCGGACCTTTTTAGGGTATCAGAATCGGCATCGGGATCGGAAAAATGTTAGCCTATTTTCCGATGCCAAAACCGACTCCTTTAATTATATTTTTTATTTGATTTTGGCTTAAGAAACATCGTCCACTCCTTCTGGTAATAATAAAATAAAAATTATGTATTGATTTAATCTTCCAGTAAGACTAAAATCTCTAGATCACCGCCTCACAAGCGTGTTTTTACCTTTGAGAAAATATAGGCACATTTAAGATGTCTTTTTACGGTAATGGGAACAAAATAACACTTTTATAGTTAATTATCAAGAGATTTATATAGAATCGGAATCGGAATCGGAATCGGTAATTGTATCGGAATCGGGAATTTAGTACGGAATCGGTAATTGTATCGGAATCGAGAAATATATTGGAATCGTCTCATCACTTATACACACACACACACACACACACATATATATATATATATATATATATATATATATATATATATATATATAAAGAGAGAGATAGATAGATAGATAGATAGATAGATAGATAGATAGATAGATAGATAGATAGATAGATAGATAGATATGAAAAAATTGAGTGAGAAATATGAAGAAACTGAAATAGATAAATGATGTTTACATTTCTAGAGCTTCATACTCTACCGAAAAATCTGAATGTTATTTTTCAAACTTCTATTAATATTTCAATAAGTATGGATGTACATAAATTCGAATAAACGCACCTAACGTGAACTGACGAACTTTGCTCTGAAGCTGTAGGGGAGTAGGGAGAAAATAGGAAGGAGGAGTGTGAGAGGGTAGAAATGTTGTTGCGCAGCGGGAAGTGAGGGTGTTGGGAGATGTGCTATGGGAGAGGAAGAAAGAAAAACCTGGCCTAATTGGTTCGAGATCAAAGAGAAAGATGTTTAGTTTCTATCACGCCGCCATATCAAAACGCAAATGAGAAATTGTAGTCTTTCGCGCCTTTTTCAAAGCCGTTCACTTTCTTCCTGTGGTGTTTGGTTTCCTCTCTTTTTAAAATGTTTCCAAAAAAATCTGTCACAATTCAGTTTTTTTTAAGCATTTGTACTGTTAATAAGATAGAATGAACGGATGTATCTTCATTTAAGAATCTCAATGTGTCTGTCACACTTCAGTTTTTAATGGCTAAAGAAACAGAATGAACGGACGCATCTATATTTAAGTATTTAGATATGTCCGACATGCTTTGGTTTTTTTTAACAGAATGACAGAATGAACGGCTACATCTTCACTCAAGCATCTTAATGTAGTGTAACACTTCAGATTTTTAAACAGGATTTACATCGCTAAAAAAAAAACGGGCGCACTTTCATTCATGCATTTATATATGTCTGTCACACTGCGGTTTTAAATAGAGTTTCGAGCGGTCTTTTTTCAAGCTGATGTTTCGAAATAAAATTTTTTCAACAGAGAAAAAAATTCTTCTAGACTGAGGCATTTTTTTGACAATCCAGATTCCTCTCTGTGGGATGTTGGATTTTTCTTAAATTAAAAACCGTCTTTGTGCCTGACTCTGTTCTCGTTCGCGGGCAGGTAAACCGAAACGCTGAACCATTATTAAACACTATTGGTTCATGTGCCGTATAATTTATCAACCTGTAACTTCTGTACTTATCAAGCCGTTATTCATTAACTTTCCCCATACCATCGATCGTTTTCAAATCTCCTTATAATATTGTTCATCATCCACCTGACGATTAACTCATGAACTGTCTCATGTAGTGATTCCTTAGAATAAAAAAAGATAAAACTCTTCTTATGCTTTAGTTAATAGGGCGTTACAGAGAAGATGTACGGATATACACGGCTCGTATTATTGTAATAGATATGTTTTGCATGTATGCCATAATCAGGTTGACACATAGGTTCTTGTTAGATCATTAGATGCTGACCCTTGTGAATATCAGATGGGTGACTATGTGGAAAGTGTTGCATGTAGATGTACGACGACAAAATTGCAAGAACTAACGAACTAAGGAATGTACATGCGATTGGAGATCACTCGTCCAAGTCTCTTTCCATCTTTTCTTTTTTTTTTTTTTTTTACAAAGGCATCACCACATTATCAAGGCCCAGAGGCCACTCAAGTATAAGGGTTAAAGAGTGTACAGTAGAAGTTGGTCAATATAGTAATCATTAGTAATGAAAATTTGGTAAATTTAATAACTTATATGGAACGGCTCATCAAGAACTTATTTACTTTAGACTTGAACACAACCATATTGTAGTCAGCCGGAAAGCAGGAAAACGGAAGACAATTCCACAGGCGTGCAGTTCTAAGAAAGAAGCTTTGTTCATGGAATCTACGTTTAGGTTTAGGCACAGATAAAGAGTGGGGGAAATTATTGATAGTGTTTACAGCTAGACGAGTGTTTCTTCTCTCTCTCTCTCTCTCTCTCTCTCTCTCTCTCTCTCTCTCATTTCTGTATCTCTCCCTCACCTTTCTTTACCGCATCTCTCTTTCTTTCCCCTTCCACTTTAACATTTCTCTCTGTCTCCTAACACCTCATCCTTTTCCTTTCTCCATCTGCATTATCTCTGTGTGTATTCATCTCTCATTCACCCTTTTTTATCTCTTCACCTTTTCCTTCGTTCTCTTTTTGCTTTTCGCACTTTCTTCCCTTCCTCTTTCTCTCCCACCTCCATCAGATCTCATTGTTCCTCTCTTTCCTATTTATTCTTCCTCCGTTTATTTGATTTCCTCTTGCGTCTTCTCGGCTCCATTTTTATTATTTCCCCTGAATTCATACCATCTGCTGCTATTCCCTTATCTCTTTCTTTCTATTTCCCTATCCTTCTTTCTTTCTTTCTTTCTTTCTCACCCCTCTCTCTCTCTCTCTCTTTCTCTCTCTTTCTCTCTCTCGCTCGCTCGCTCGCTCTTTCTTTCATTTTACTTTAAAATCTGCCTCTTTTAATATCTCTCACTCATTCCATTTGCTTCGTTCGTCCTTCATATTGTCTTCTTTTTCTCTCACCAACTCTTACCATTACTTCCCCCACTATCTCTCTCTCTCTTTCTCCTTCTCTTTCTCTCTCTCTCACTCTTTCTCTTCCAGTTTAACATTTTTCTTTCTTAATTTCCTGTTCGCATTATTTACTACGTCTATTTTCCCGCCAATTCTTTCATCTTTCTACGTCTGCATGCTACTAAATGAATCTCTCTCTCTCTCTCACACACACACACACACTCTTTCTCTCTCTCTCTTTCTCTCTCTCTATAGATTAATTTCCTTATTTGGTTACACGCTGTGCCATTGTTCCTATATTCTCTTTATCTTATTTATTACTATTCCCATGGAAACACACACAAGAGCATATTTAGGTGCAGTATATATCATAAAAGAGTTATTCATATAAAGATTTGACTACATATAAAGACATCTTTCAACTGAAGCTTTTGCAAACTAGCAATCATTAATCAAGTGGTGTCCTGCCTGGTTCAGGGATTAACGATTATGACTCTCCATCCATCCATCCATCCATCCATCTCTCTCTCTTTCTCTCTCTCTCCAGGCATTCATGAATTCATTGTTGCTCATTATTCACAACCCTATCCAGGCTGTTTTGTCGAAAGTATCTGATGTATTCCCGCAGTTTTCTTTGCAATAATACAGACAGTATGTTGCAGTTTCTTTCTGCCCGAGCAGTACTCATACTGAGCGATTGTCCTGACTATTGTATCCAAAGGAATCTTCTGCCCAGCACAACGAGATACAAAACCATGAACAGAATTATTCTTGATTGCTTTCATATTGCATAAGTCACCTGCTTTCCATAACCTCACATTACCCTGATCCGGGGATTGAAGTGGGTACTCGATCTTGCCTAGAGGTCTTCCACGTCTGCCTGCTTCCCACCACTACAACTTGGATGTCTTCAAGTCCAACGTTAACAAATTCCTAATAAACCGCTCCCTTAAGTAAACACTTCATCAAATCTCCATACTAACGTACTGTACTTGCAATAACCCTTATCCCTGAGTGGCTTCCGGGCCTTGATAAGTGGTGGCTACCGTGTAAAAATAAAAGACTAGCGGAAAAAAAGGAGGTGCTTAACTTTTCCTTTGACACTAGTGCTGTCCCGTTACCTTACACAGCACCCAGTATTCCTAAATCGTCACCTATCTGGTATTAGCCAGGTTCATCGTTGTTTAACTTCGGTGATCTGGCGGGAACCGGTGTGTCGATGTGATTATGCCGTATAATAAAAAGCTAGCAATTAACAAACCGAAATATAATGCCTGCTCTTTAGGTATTCATATCTAATAATGGGACTTATTCTGGAGAATACAAATGTAAAGAGGATATATGTAGTTCGGGTCATGATTTTACCAAGTTTTTAAAATTTTAAGTTGAAATGTGTCTTGGTATGTAAACAAATGTTTTCATCAACAAAACTTTTCATTATATAAATAGTTCTATGTATTACTGAACATTGTTACATAAAACCAGTAAAGATTCTCTGTATTTTAACCTCCTTGATCTTCACTCTGTGATTTGCTGGAACGGCAAAATCTACAATCTTTCCCTTGTTGGAAACTATTATTACATCCGGTATTCTTGCTTAGATGGGTTCATCTGTTTGTCCCATAGGATCTTGTGACGCATGTTCAAGTACTGCTGCCGGTTTATGTTTGTATCATTTGTTAGGGTGTCCAAGATGCACTTGTCTGCATAATTCCTAGAGCACTACCTTATCCGCTTAATCGTGTTTATTCTTATATTCTTTTGGGGTTAGTTTGCTGCATTCGCTTATTATGTGGTTAATTGCTGTTTTCTTGTGTCTTGTCGATCCTTGCTTTGATGTGATTAGTTCTATTTGCGATATCTTGTGCGGCTGTACTTCGGGATTCAATTTCTCTGGGTTTTCTTTTTGTAGCCATGCCCAAGTGTTTTCGTTAGTCTCATATTTTGTCATACTTATGAATCGTTTATGTAAATCTGTTCCGTCTGCCTGCTTCCCTCCGGACTACAACTTGGATGTCTTCAAGTCCAATGTTAACAAATTCCTAATGAACCGCCCCCTTAATTAAACACTTCATCAAATCTCCACACTAACATAATGTGCTTGCAATAACCCTTATCCCTGAGTGGCTTCCGGGCCTTGATAAGTGGTGATCATTGTTATTTACACAGTCTTCTATACTAACCAGCCCTCTTCCTCCATCTTTCTTTTCGCATAAAGTCAGTCAGTATCATCCTTTCGGTGCAGTGCATTGTGAATAGTCATGAGTTTCCTAGTCTTCTGGTTGAGATGCCTCAGTTCTTCTTTGGTCCAACCTATCTCCAGATTATCTTACTAGTGACACTTCCAGTGTGCTTACACCTTTAATTAGGAATTTTCTTGTTCTTATGAGGTATTCTTTCCAGTTTTCATTATTACTAGACAACTCGTGAACCGTTGGGTCAGTATATGTTATAACTACCTATAGAATAGTGAGTTCACAGAATAATTCCATAAAAGTGCAAGTGATTAGACAGAATTAATATATAAACGCGTAAAACTTGAATGCACGCGCGTGCGAAAACAAACGTTGCGACCAGTGAAAACAATACGGAATACATTGATAAATAAAGGTCTTAACATAATTGCCCTTAGATTAAATGGAAACTCCTTTATATAAGAGGGGTGTAATCCGTTGAAAAACAATTGAAAAATAAACAAAAAGAAAAAAATACGAGGAAGGAGTGTACATTGTACAGGTCCACCCTAGTTTTTTATGTGTGTGTGTGTTAACAGCCTTTAAATATCAGGAAATAATAATCAACTGATTAAATAATATTTAACGGTGAGACCTTTTTAAAGCAAATTTAAAAAAAATGAAAAGTCCCCTCTACACACACACACGTTTTGAAATGTTTCTACGTATTTTTAAAATGTTTGGAATTTATGACCCCCACCCAATTCCCTATTTCTGCCCACACCCCCACAACCAAACTTGGAAAAATGTTAACAGTTACATGTCTCGTTACGTTGCCAAGATGTGGAGTCTCATTTTACATTACATTTACATAGGAAAGTGATCCTCCACGCTAAACCTTTACATTTTAATTATTCAAAAAAAATATTTCTTTTATATTATTTTAAAGGTTGTTGAAACTTATTGGGCAAAAAATGAGATTTTGATTTCTTTTAGGGGGTAAACTACGCTAGGTTATATTGTAAAAAAAAACTAATATATAATATAAATGGGGAAAAAATCAATATTTAAACATTTGGTAGGGGGGTCAGTTTCACAGTAAATCGATCCTCCATTTTCATAACCGATTTACAGCTCCGATTTGACGTTGGCTCCTTTAGCCACCCCCCTCCTCGCTATTATTATTATTATTATTATTATTATTATTATTATTATTATTATTATTATTATTATTATTATGTTTTATTTTTTTCGATTTTTCACTTTGAGAAAAGTTCAGTCTGCCCTACCCCGTTATTATATTATATTTATTTATTTATTTACAATATGTAAAAAGGTGTTTTTGCATTTAACGCACGTGCTATTTTTAAATAGTGTTTTCAAGTTAAATTCAAGTTTTATGATTTCTTTTTTAGTAAACTGTTAGGTGAAAGTACAGAATAGTTACAAAACACTTTACCATTTCCATGTTAAATAATAGGTATCTAAATATAACGTTATTATTTCAGCGCGGGTCCTTAAATGCAAAAGCACCTTTATTGTCTTATCGTTATTTTTTGTTCATTAATAAACATTGCATAATCGTCTGTATATATCAGGTGTTTGCACGAAACCGGAGATCCTAAACCAGACTCTTAAACCGGAACCGGAGAAGAAATATGTTTTAATCACACACAAATATGTGGACAATGGTAGAAGATACCAACCTAGTCAGTTCAAAAGGTGTAACCTATGCTTACTTGTAGCTTATCACATCGGGCATTCTAAAGTAATAATTTTAAACAAAAAACTGGATGCCATACAAAGTTATCTGCACAGAAATAATTTTTTTTTTCATGGAGTTCACTACTTATCAAGGCCCAATGGCCACTCGGGGATAAGGGTTATTGTGTGTACAGTAATCAAAGGGATAGTGTAGCAACAGTATTGGAGAATTGGTAAGGTGTCATTACTTAGGGAGGGGCGGTTCATCAGGAATTTGTTTGTGTTGGACTTGAAGACATCCAGGTTGAAGTCGGGAGGGAAACAGGCAAGCAGAACAGCGTTCTACAGGCGTGCAGCTCTAAGAAAGAAGCTTTGCTCATGGAATCTACGTTTTGATTTAGGCACAGATAAGGAGTGGGGAAAATTATTGACGGTGGTTTCAGCTAGTCGGGTGTTTTTTGAAAAAGATTGGCGAGGGGGGACCAGAGAATGGAGCTCAGACGAGCACTTGCCATGGAAATAATGATAGAACAACGACAGGCTCGCTACATCTCTTCTGTGGGAAAGATGTTGCAGGGTAGAGAAAAGGGCATCCCCCACCAAGTCTATTTTGTACTCTGTCAAGGCAGGATAGGCTGTTTTTAGCAGCTCCCACCCAGATGTGGCAGCAGTACTCCATCTTTTGGACGTAATTGGCTCTAATTCCTACTCTCGCGAATTAAACCTGGGTAGAATAAACTTAAAATAGGCATTATCATTAAACAGTAAAGTATAGGGAACACACAAATCTAAATATGAAAATATGCTGGGCAAAGTAATTCAACAATTGAATAGGTTGTACCCACACCCTCACACCTTACCTTAATGTAAATTAAACGATTACACTGAATAAGAGGGTAGCAATTACTGAAACTGTAATAATGATTTTGAAAACTTAGTTCAAACTCTGGCAATTTCAACGATTAAGTAAAAAATATAAATAATTAAATAAATTGATAAAAATTAAAATTATTTATGATTAGATAGGGGGCATTGATTAGATGTGATACCATCCATTTGTAGGGTAACAAAACATTTCTTTTAAATAAATAAATAATAGAATAAAATAAAATAATTGATGATAAGAATATATGACTCTTGAAATTAAAAAAAAACTTTAAATCAACAGGTATCTACCCTTAACTGTTTTTTTTTTTACACAATTTAAGGTCACATAGATAAACAAATGAAAATGATATATACACTATAAAATTACTAAGTTATAATTTAATCAATATGATTTCTCCCATTATAATCAAAATACCCATTCGAAATAAATTTGGAGTAATAACCAAATACCAAGAAACTATAATTATTAGTTAAATACTGACGTAACAATGTAAATAAATGTAAGTGAATAATAATTAAATATGAATATGTAGAAACCGGCGATTTTTTCAAAATCAATCGAAATATAAAAAAAAATTGAGCTAATTAATTAACTAGGGACTAATTTTAATGCTTTACGACGACCTATATTTGAATAAACTAAGTTAGTAATTTAGAGTTACTCCCCCTGAAATAGTTTTGGTTTATTATTCCATGGAAGGCAAATATTATTTTTACAATAATAATTATTACTCGTTAACATCCTAAGACATCAATAAGGATTATATAGTTATCTTATTTTATTTTACATTATATTATCGAATTTTATTTTTTTTAATGTACAGAAAAAATACAGCATCGCAGTATTACATTTTTTTTTTTTTTTAAATTATATTTTCACCCCAAACAAGGCACATTGCCACTTTGGTGTAGGGGGCTACTATCAGGGGAAACATCTACTGGGGCACTATGTAGGGATTAGGGCAGCGAGATGTTGGTTCACGTTGCACTTGAACTTATGCATGTCAGTACAGTTGGGGAAGCAGTGACCTGGAATGGAATTCCAAAGTCTAGCAGTTCTGGGGAAGAAACTACTGGAGTAGAACGATCTTTTACATCTAGGGATCTCTACAGTGTGGGGGTGGGATTTTGCAGCTTGTCGGGTCTGTCGAGGGTGTTCACGTCGTGGGGGCACAAGTGCTTGCAGTTCTTCAGAGCATTCACCATTATAATACTTGTAGAACAGGCAGAGGGATGCAACGTTTCGACGATGGGACAGAGGCTGAAGTTTTGATGCCAGTTTAGGGCCTATCAGATTTGCGACTCTCTTTTGAACCCTGTCAAGGAGAGAGAGACTAGTAGCCGATGCACCGGCCCAAATATGACAGCAATACTCCATACATGGGCGAATAGTGGCCTTATAGAGGTACAGGATACTTTCGGGTGTTAGAAGTTTTCTAGCACGGTAGAGAGAGCCCACCTTCATAGTTTAATATTAAAATAACCGAGTAATATACAAAATACGAAACTTTCCATGTGAGAGTTTTGAATTTTGAGTAAACGTTAAATTATGACCAAATTATTTGAGATTCATTAATAAATAAAACACGAAAAATAATAAATTAAAAGTAAGGAACCAGAAATCTAATACAGAATGTTTGTCCGGTTTCAAAATAGTCCAAATTTAACTATTCTCGCCGTAATTTAGAGCAAATATACGAAAATAGAGCCCATATAAATTTCTTCAACACAGATGGTGGACATATTAAAAACAGGAGGAGGTGGTAATCACTGCCCGATGTAGTTTTAATGGAATGAAAATGCGTCAAGATACGTACAAGCTTTGTTTGTTTGTTTTTTCAAACATATCTGATGAGATGTAACTACGAAAATTTTTTGATGATATAAGCTATAAATTTGTCTGGTTTATGTCGAAACAATTATAATATCCGAAAAAATACAAATACTAAATCATCCATTCTGGTTGTTCTTGTTTTTTGACAGTATATATATATATATATATATATATATATATATATATGTGTGTGTGTGTGTGTGTGTGTGTGTGTGTGTGTGTGTGTGTAACCGCTTAACAATGCCCAAACACCACCCGATGATAATGTTTATTGAGTTTGTTATATCAACGATGAAACAACATCTTTAACGGATTGAAGAAAATTGGTGAAATGGTCGGAATTTAATAATATTGGAATATATATCGACCATGTTGTATTCACACGAGAAGAACCACGTGCTATTGTGTTGAGCAGAAGTACTTTAATGTTCCGTTTAGTTTTATGTGCCTAGAGAAAGAAAGATTCTTTACAATGGTTGTACGTAGACGAGTTTTGCTGTAAGTGTTCTTACAATGGGTAAGTTAGAGATTCGAAAAAAAATCTTGCTCTCTGTGTACATTTTAAAATGACACGCTATATGAGGCATCTTCGCGATTTACATGTGTGTACGTGTTCATGCAAATGTGAACATCTATTCCTTTGTTCTCACGGTAAAACCAAAATAGAATTCCAATCGCTATTTATTCTATTTTTCTTTTTAACTAATTGTATGCATTAAAACATCTATTTATGTATAAACGGAAAATACAATAATATATATTTGTTTGTGTGCGTGTACGTGTGTATCTGTGTGTGCGTGTCAGGTGAAAGCGGGAAGAGAATGACAGGTGGAAAGAGATGCATATTATACCTATGTATGTGAGTGTGTGATTATATATATGTGTGTGTGTGTGTGTGTGTGTTTGTGTGTGTGTACGTTCGTACACACTATTTGTATTTCAAAAGATATACTATTATTAAGGTATACATCCCTTGCACTATTGCCCAAACAGCTTTCAAATAGCAAGCTCAATCAAGTTACGTTTCTTGCTTCATATATATATATATATATATATATATATATATATATATATATATATATATATATATATATATATATTGGTAAGTTACATCCTAATCACAAAAGGAAAGAATCAGTAATAAAACCATGCTTCAATCATAATCTAAGATGACGGGTTAAGAACTTTCCAACAAGGCGATATATGTACTTTTTTGTCTGATTATCATCTTTAAAGTGAGTTTTTTTGCATATTTGAATTAACGATCTATCTCACCATTTTATAAGCCCCCTTGTGCTTTTTTTTAGTTCAGGATGCAGTGCTGAGGTTTATTAATATTTGATAGTCTCTGAAGAGTAGCCAAATAAAGACAAATTTTCGTTATTGGTTGTGAAAAGGCGGTAAATAAGAAAATGTAGACATACACCGAAATAAAAAAAATAAATAATTATGATTGTGGGCTGATTGTTTCCTTTGGTCATGGAGATGAGTAATACATTTATGTATGCGTGTATATATGTGTGTTAGTTGGTTTCATCATAAGCATATATATATATATATATATACATATACATTCACACACACACACACACACACACATATATATATATATATATATATATATATATATATATATATATATATATATATATATATATGAACAAATGATTAATAAAACATGTTAAAAGACATCTTGAAAAAGAGTTAAAAGCATATTTAATTTTAAAAAAAGGAAACACAAGATAAGTGGATAGTCCTTAATCCGCGGAGTTTCGAAGAAATACTCTCCTTCTCATCAGAGGGCAGGAATTAGCAAAATGCAAGATCGGATTTTGCATATAAAAGTATTTAATGAAACTACAAGTAAGTCACAGATCTTACTTGGTTAAAAAAAAGGGTGAGGTAAGGGGAACAGGAGGCAAAATAAAAATAAAAATAAAAATAATTATATATATATATATATATATATATATATATATATATATATATATATATATATATATATATATATATAAAGTTTTAAAAAGGATAAGTGAAGTCATTAGAATTTTGGGGAAGATCGATGCAGGGAGAAAAAATAGACACTAAAAATAGTCAAAAGACTATTCGACTAAAGTAAATAAAAAAAGAACCTCGATGTACCTTTCATCCGACCCTTGTCAAGAGATTAGGCCGGCAGCGATTAAAATAAAACAATTTACACAAAGGAAGAATGGAGGCGAAGGGAGGGGTGAAACAAAAAAAAACAAGGCCGATAACCATTAGTCGCGTGCTCTCGTGTAATGAATGAATGCGTGAATGTAGGATTGACATGAAATTCTTAAAGATAAACTAAAATGATCGAAAATGGGCTGAAATGACTTAAATAAATAAAAAGTAAATGACTTAGAATGACTTTAATGAACTTAAGGATGAATTGAATGACTTGAATGCTTAAAAAATAACTGGAATCCTTCAAAAACAACTTGAATGATCTGGAGAATGACTTGAATGGTTTTGAGACTGACTGGTTGTAAAGAGGGTGATCATTTTACATTAAATTAATACAGAAAAGTGATCCCCCACTTTATATCACAAAGTTACAAACATAAGTACAGCATGTAGTAAGAACAGATACTACACTTTTATCTTGGCCAAAAGGCCACGAAAAGCTGTATTTATTTGCTCCCCCACCGAGCAAATTAGGCACAAGGCCGATTTTTAATATGAGGAGTGAAGGGGAAATGAGGACCAACTCCCCGGGGAGTAGGAGAGCTAGATAGTGACAATTGGTACGAAGGGTTGCCCCTTCATTGACCAAGGTCTTATATGTTGGGTTTCCCTCACATATGGTCTTTGCTTGCAGTATCTGCCGGAACAGATACTACACTTTGATCTTTATATATAATTTATTTCGTGAAAATGAAAATTACAATCAAATTAATTCAATGTAAAATCAAACTAAATTAAAAGCAAAATTCAAATTTGCAAAACAAATTTAGGCACAAGGTCCTTTAAGATCTGGGTGGGGGAGTGTTGCAGGGTCTTTGTTACTACAGTGAAAATGGAGTCTTTGGCGACTTTACTCTTGAATAGCAACATTTACCACAATACCTCATTCACTCTGTGGACTCTAAACTAACTAATGAATTTTGGCCAAAAGGCCAAGAAAAGCTTAAAAAGCTCAGAACAGCATCTATTAACAACAGACCTTTCATCTTAACCAAAAATGGCAAGCACAAAAGTGCTACGGACTGACCGACCGACCGACCGAACGAGCAACTGATAGAATCGCTTGCACGCGACTAAAAATTATAAAACTACACGGAGTGAATTAAATGAATGAATAACCCGTGATATATCGTCCATATTTCTGAACCTGGGACAAAATTTTTAAAAAAAAGTTAACTTGCCAGCAAATAAGTGCAGAAACAAGAAATAATGACGCAATGTAGGCATTTTTTTTCTTCCTGGTAAATCAGAACTCTTTAAACAGGTCTAATTTATGCGACAGCTCCTTTTGCCTACAGAGCGATGGTTTGCGCATTAGTACAGTTATGGCCTCAAAAATATTGAGATGTTGTTTGGAATGGGCCTTGTGTACAATGCGAAAACAGCGATCCGAATACACCACATGTATTTATATATACAGGTGTGTGTATAGATATGTTTTTTAATTTATGTTCCACCTTTCATTTATACCAATCCTATAATTTATGAAATGAAGCCCGAAGTAATAACAGAGCATATAACATAAAATGACAAAGGTCTATATTCCAAATTTCAAGATGTCGAACATCTTACCATTTATTCCTTTAAGTATGTTGACATGCAAGATTCAGAATTGGTACAAATAAAAGGTGGAATATAATATAAGAAACATATTTCATCACACACACACACACACACACACACACACATATATATATATATATATATATATATATATATATATATATATATATATATATATATATATATACACACACACACAGTAGCGTCCAAAACTTAAGGAAAGGTTGAGCATTTTATTGAGTTGCTTCTAACTTTATCTATGAAAAGGGAAAAAAAGTTTTGACGAATTTTTCAATGTTTAATAATGGTAGTTAAATAAAAAATATTTTTTGATTTTTGATTTTGAATACATATTAGTTTTTTACATATAAATAATTTATATTAATTAACAGTGGTACACAAGTTAAGGAACGCGGAAAATTAATACAAACTTTAGCAGTTTTAATAACAACTTAACAAAGTGTCGACTCGGAACATTCGGAAAAAAATTATCTATACAAGAAAAACATCTTATTTGAGACCGTTATGATGAAAAAAAGGTCATAGAGGAGATTGCTAAAATATTGAACAGGTCTAAAAGCGTTGCTTTTCGGGTTATTGAAAATAGAAAAAAAAAAAAGGTTTACCATTGACTGAAAAGAAAAAATTGTACCGATCCTGAATAACAACTAAGGGGGAGGATAGAAAAATCACTTGATCATCTCGTTCTGATCGCTTTAAAACTGCGGCTTCGATATCCTGGGATTTTACATCCGAAACTGGATAAAAAAAAATTCCCGACAAACGACCTCACGAACATTAAATGAAGTTGGATTATTTTCAAGAAGTCCATGCTGAAAGCCTTTAATTTCTATTAACAATAAAAAGGCCAGATTGTTATTCACTGAAAAATATTTGTTTTGGGAAGATTAATTTTAGTGATTAATCTCAATTCAATCTTTTCAGATCAGACAAAAGACACATGTCAGAAGAAAAAATAGAAAAAGACTGTCCGCTAAGAGCGTTAAAAGTACAGTAAAATTTGGAGAAGAGTAGTATAATGGTATGGGTCATAATATCTTCAAAAGGAACTGGCATCTTTAGTACGATTCATAGTAAAGTTAATGCCAGAATGTACAGAGAATTGATTAGAGAACATGTGGTTCCTAATCTTTCTGATTCTGATATCTTTATGCAAGACAACGCACCGTGCCATAAAGCAAAAATAATTTTAGAAGAGCTAAATAGATTTAATATTTGCGTTATGGATTGGCCAGCTCAGAGACCCGACCTTAAGCCTATTGAAAATGTTTGGAAAATTATTGGTGATAAGATCACAGAAAAAAAAAACAGAATGTCTTGATGATTTATGGGAATGTATCAGAAAATCCTCGAATAATATCTCCCCTATAACATGTGCACGATTAGTTCTGTCTTGCAGCAAAAGATACGATAGTGTGATTGAAAACAAGGGGCTTTTCACTAAATACTGAAAGGATACTTTGTTTTTTTTTATTAATAATTTCCCCTATTCCTTAACTTTTGGACACCAGTAATTTAATTAAATTTATTTATATGCAAAAAAAAACAAACTATTATGTATTCAAAATAAAAAAAAAACATTTTTATTTAACTACCATTATTAAACATTGGAAAATTCACCAAAAATGTTTGTTTCCCTTTTCATAAAGTTAGAAGCAATTTAAAAGAAAATGATCGACCGTTCCATACCTTTTGGATGATACTATATATATATATATATATATATATATATATATATATATATATATATATATATATATATATATATATATATATATATATATATATATATATATATATATATATATATTTTCTCCCGCTTTTTTTTTCTCTCGTAGTGCCAACATTTTTAATCGTTTTTTAAATGTAAATAAATTTAATTAATGTCCCCGTACGTTGGCACATTAAATAAGTTCCCCAATAGAACTCTTTATTTTCGTTACAATATTATTTAGATTATATATATATATATATATATATATATATATATATATATATATATATATATATATATATATATATATATATACGCGTTTTATTTTTTATTACCGTATCTTTCTGTTAAGTTACATTATTGTTTCGGCTACCCGGCCGTTTTTTGGCCGTCTGTTGCTTCCTCAGACTTTTACAGAAATGTTCGTTATTATGGGATGAAAGTATAATAACGAAAATTTCTGTAAAAGTCTAAGGAAGCTACAGACGGCCAAAAAACGGCCGGGTAGCTGAAACAATAATGTAACTTAACAGAAAGATACAGTAATAAAAAAATAAAACGCATATTTGCTCTACAACAGTATTGAGCACTTTCTTCAGTTTTTATTAATTACCATTTCCATTTAATATATGTATATATATATGATCATGATGAAACCAACACACAGACACACCTATATATATATACATATATATATATATATATATATCATATCATATATATATCATATATATATATATATAACTATTTCATTTATTCACATAAATTACGAAAGTATAGATTTATGCGTAAACTTTAAGTATTTACTTCAAAAGTGCTCAATACGTAGGTAGAGCTAGTTAGTAATTTATAAAATATATATGGCGATTAAGCTACACTGAATATTCTGCGTTTCATCCAACTATAGGATTCGTCAGGCTTATGCGCGAATTCTGTCGTTGCTTCTTGTTTTTATACATGTTGAGGATTACTAGTTGGCCAATCAGCTTTCTAGTATCCACCGCGCCCCTTCCTACAAGCCAATGGGCATGCATTTTATCAAACAAAGGATCTGTTTTAGAGCTAGGTTAGTGGTTTTAGGTGACCGTTCTGCTTTTTTTTTTTATTTGTTTGTTTTCTATTGTTATTGTTAGTTTTAAAGCTATTTTGTATCGCTATCCTAGAGTAAGTTTTATTTTGTGAACACAGTTGTTTGCTATTTCCCGCCTACAGTTTAATAGATTTTGAGGTTCTTTAAAGTACAGGATAGAAATTTTTTCATGGAGGCATAATTTACATGGGTCGTCTAAATGTCTGCATGTGGTAGCTTGTCTTATTATTTTCCATTCGACTACCGGCGAATGTCCGCTTTCTTTGAGTTCCCAGTATTTATTCGCTAGTGTTGTTTTTATACGGTGTTTTTTATTTTTGAATGTGCTTTTGTGGTCATAGCATCGGGTTTTGAAATCTAAGGAAGTCATGCCTATGTAATATTTTTTGTTATTCGGGTTTTCTTTTGCAAATATTGTTGCTTGATAGACTACGCTTTTTGTTAGACATTTGTTTTGGACTGGGCAAAGTGTGCGGTGTCTACAATTGCATTTATCTTGTTCGTTATTAGTATTTTTATTTATGGTATGGTTGTACTTGTCCGGGGTTGGTTTGTTATTATTATTATTATTATTATTATTATTATTATTATTATTATTATTATTATTATTATTTCTGCTAGTGTTGTTTTTATTTCTGTCCTGGTATCTACTTTTTTATTGTTTATTTTGTTGTTATTTACATTGTTTTCATTTAGTATTTTGTTATTATGTGCCTTAATTATCATCTCTAAATTTTCACAACAACTGTAAGATAACTTCAAGGTATTTTTATTGAAGATTTTGTGTAAGGGGTTGGTTGCGGGAAAGTGTTTTTCAATAAGATCTAGAAATTTCTTGCCAAGTTTTGTTTTTAACATTTGATTGTATGGGGCCGTATACCAAATTATAGTTCTTTTTCTTCTGTTTTTAATTTTATTATAGTTGTTGGTGTTTTGTTGTTTATATTTGATATCTATATTTTTGTATCCACTGTTTTTTAGGGCTGTTTCGTAAATATTGGATGACCTGTTAAATGCATTTTCATCGCTTGAGTTATTACTGAGTCTGGATACTAGAAAGCTGATTGGCCAACTAGTAATCCTCAACATGTATAAAAACAAGAAGCAACGACAGAATTCGCGCATAAGCCTGACGAATCCTATAGTTGGATGAAACGCAAAATATTCAGTGTAGCTTAATCGCCATATATATTTTATAAATTACTATATATATATATATATATATATATATATATATATATATATATATATATATATATATATATGGAAAATATGCTTATTCAATTAAATTTCACGTTTATTTATACCAATACTTTTATTTATGAAGCTCGATGTATGTAAATATAGCTACAGTATGTAAATATAGCTACAGCGCATATACAAATAAATGACAAAAAGTCTATATTCCAAACTCCAAGATGTCTATCTTATCGTTTATTTCTTTCAGCATGTTAAAATGCTCAATTCTTGGCAGCACTTGTTTCGTAGCGCTCAAACAATCATATGATTATTATGTTAATTTTAAACAAATTTCCGCCTTGACCCATCAGAAGAAATGAAAACTCATTAACTTTAAAAGAAAATAAGGATGTGGGCATGATTACATAAATCCCAAAATATCGGAAGAGTAGTTACAATCGCTGTTTATAATATTTACGCCATCTTTGATTTTAATGCAAAGTCATCAACGCTTTACCAACGTAATTATATAATCTCGTCATATTGTTATAACTTATGCTAAGTTATCATATATAATACTTTTTTAAATTTATTATTTATAAAGAGGTACTATTTATTGTCTTAGACAATGTTAACAATAGTTAATCGATATTAAGTTTGATCAGTAACAGATTGGTGACCATTTCGGAATACTTGGCGATGTACGTCATCTTTCAATGACCGGGATATACATGCTTGTGAATTAGATATCCCAGTTGTTGTTATTATTATTATTATTATTATTATTATTATTATTATTATTATTATTATTATTATTATTGACTCACAAGGAGCTTTCACGCAGGTCTTCAGAGATCTTTCTCATAAAACAGCTTGGTTTTCCCCTGGAAGCTGAGTGATAACAAGTCTCCCCAGGTTTCCAGTACTCTCCACCTCTTTCGATAACATTTGCAAATAAATTTGCATTATCGCAACATCTACTTGCCATTGATATTTCGTTGGCAACAGCTATTAGTCTTTGCTGGGATTTGAGTGGCAATAAGCCTCCCCAAGGTCCCAGTTCTCTTCGCACTTAGTCATCTGAGGTCTGGTCAGTTCATCGGTCTCTGCTTTCTCCTTGTCTCTACTTGGTTATTTGCTCTCACTCTTTGTGGGGGGCAGTGATGTGGCCATGGGGGTAGAGTTGGGGTAGAGAACTCATAGATATGCGGTTTCAGTGTTCTTGGTTCCATGTAGTGTTTCATGTTTTGCCTTTGCAGCAGTTTGTCTGGCCCGCAGTTGTCGCTCCTCTGTGTTAGTTTCCGCATTCAAGGGTTTTCTTAATATTTCTGCTGTTTTCATGATTGTTGTTCGTTATATTTTTCAAGTCATTCCTTTGATTCCAATTTCTCCCATTCTTTTTTCAAAGGTTTTGGGGATGGTTCCGAGTGCTTCTACTATTATAGGAATTATTTTGATTTTCTTCATCTTCCATATCACTTTCAGCTCTCCGGCTGGCTCTGTGTATTTGCTCCGTTTCTCCTTTTCTTTGATATTCACCCTGTGGTCAGCTGGAACAGCAAAGTCTACGATTTGACAGGATTTTTCTTTCTTGTTAATTATTACGACACACGGTCTTCTTGCTTGAATAGGTTTATCAGTTTGTATGTCCATGTCGCATAGGACTTTGTGATTCTCGTTTTCAAGTACTGTTGCCGGCTTTTGTGTGTACCACTTGTCTGCGTCCGAGATGCAATTGTTTGCATAATTCCATGTGTACTACCCTTCCCACTTGGTCGTCTCTGTTATTGTATTCCCTTTGGGTCAGTTTGTTGCGTTCACTTATTATATGGTTTATCGTCTCGTCCCTTTGTCCACAGAGTCTGCATTTGCTGTCTTCTTGTGTGTTGTTGATCTTTGCTTTGATGTGGTTGGTTCTTATTGAGTTGTTTTGTGCTGCAGTTATTAGGGATTCAGTTTCTCGGTTTATGTGTCCTTTTCGCATCCATGTCCAGGTGTTTTCGTTGTTTTTTATCTTTTGTCATCCTTATGAATCTTCCGTGTAGTTGTTTCTCTTCCCACTTTTCTCTTCTTGTCTTATCCTTTGTCTCTCTGTTTTATTGATTTTTTTTCGTGTCTCTCGCTGCTATGATTATTCTTTCAGTGTTTTACATTAAGTATTTTTCTAGTTCTTTTTTTGCTGTCATTCACACAGTCTTCTATATTAACCAGTCCCCTCCAGCCTTCTTTCCTTTTTACGTAGAGTCGGTCCATATCGTCCTTCGGGTGTAGTACGTTATGCATGGTCATGAGTTTCCTGGTCTTCTGATCGCGTTGTCTCAGTTCTTCTTTAGTCCACCCTATGAACGGTCCAGAGTATCTTACTAGTGATACTGCCCATGTATTTATGCCTTTTATTAGGTTTCTGCTATATAATTGGGTTTCGAGAAGTTTTCTTGTTCTCCTGGGGTATTCCTTTTCAATTCTGTCTTTCATTTCTGTTGCTTTGATGATATCTGTTTCCAATACTCCTAGGTATTTATAGGCGTCTTGTTCCCCTAGTGCTGTCATCTCCATTTGGTTGGGTAGTTCCATGATTTCTGTCGTCTCCAGTTTTCCCTTTCTTATAACTAGTAGTGCGCACTTTTTCATACCAAACTCCGTTTGGATATCCTGGCTGAAGATCCTGGGGTTATTTTTTATTATTATTATTATTATTATTATTATTATTATTATTATTATTATTATTATTATTATTATTATTTATTTATTTATTTATTTGTTGAAAAGAGTTTCAGATCGTCCATGTACATCAGGTGGTTCATTTTTTTCCTCAGTATATTGTTTAAGGGCATCATAGCTATGATGAACAGCAATGGTGATAGTTAATCTCCTTGGAAGATACCTCTTTTTGTGTTGATTTCTGTTATGTGTTGTCCATCAGCTTTCAGTTCCAATCTCTATGTTCTCATCCCATTTTCAATCATGTTGATGATCCTGCTTGTTATTTTATATATTTTTAAGCATTTTATTATTCATGATTGAGGGATCTTGTTGTACGCCTTTTTGTAGTCGATCCATGCCATGGCTAAATACTTTCTTCTTTTTACCTCCTTTAGGATCTTTTGGTCTATATAAAGCAGATCATGTGTTCCTCTTTTTCCTTTATGGCATCTTTTCTGTTCCTCGGGAAGAAGTCCCCGATTATTCAGGGAATGTTAGATTTGTTCCCTCAGTTGTGCTGTCAGTATTTTCCCGAATAGTGGGTAAGCACGTAATAGGCCTATAGTTGCTGAGGGCGATTCCTTTCTCTGTGTCCTGTATCAACGTAATTCTGCCTTTTGTCATCCAAGCTGGTACGTTTGTTTCCTGTATACATCTTTTCATATTTTGAGCTTGTCTTTCATGTAGAGCTGTAAATTTTTGAACCAGTATGCATGTATCCCGTCGTGTCCTGGTGCTTTCCAGTTTGCCATTTTTCCTATGGGTTTTTTTTGCTGAACAGTCACTGTTCCTTCTCCGATTTTTTGTAACTCTTCTTTCATGTCTTTCCGCCATTCGGCATTTCTGTTGTAGTCTTGTCGTTCTTCCCATATCTTATTCAAATAGAGTTTTGTTTCTGTTGGGTTTGGTCGTTCCGTTTTTTGTTTTTCCTCCCTTCACATTTTGGTAGAATTGGCTTTCATTGTTTTCAAATGTCCTGTTTTGCTTGCATTGTTCAGATTTATATCTATATCATCTTAATCTTCTTTCTTTTGCTGCCATTTTTTGTTCAGATCTTTGTGTTTCTTGTTTAGCCTCTCTCTGCTAATCATATTTTCAATTATTATTATTATTATTATTATTATTATTATTATTACTATTATTATTATTATTATTATTATTATTATTATTATTATTTATCTAATATTCTGCGTGTTCCTATCGTAGATAGTCTGTACATTATCCTTTGAAAAAAGAAACATTATAATTTTTAAGACTAAACTGTTTTTAAAAATGCCATATTAGCCAAGTTTTTATTTCAAAAGGCCAATCTGGCAACCCAGAACAAGAATCTGAGAGCGACCTTCCTTTAATGTGGCGTCGTTTTCGAATATCTTTATAATAATGTAGTATCATTGCTGTAAAGGTGTGAAAAGGTAGTCATTTCGATGTGCAGCAGTTCTTCATAGAAGAATAAAGTCAACGAAACGTTAGTACAAAGGGGAGCATTCGAAAGAAACAGGGCAGAAACAGAAGAACATTGACTCAAAGTATTTGGTTGAGAAGAAAGTTCTTGCGGAATTTATAATTTTGATTTCAAATGATGTATTTTTAAATAAGTTTTCGTTATATTATCTTTACTTTATATATCATTTTAAAGAGCGCTGTTTTTGCTTTATCAAACCGTTTAAATTACAATCGTTTTAAAAAAGTTATGTCTTCTTTTCAGAACGTTGAATACAAGATGAAAAAAAGGAAATGTGTACAATTTTCTTGTTTCAATTCAAGCTAGACCGATAAGCTACTGAAAGAGATCGCGATATCATCGTAGGTTTTGGTCCAGCAACCACTACTGAGCGCACAACACAATGGTGGTTTAAAGAATTTCGTGGTGGCAACAAGAGTCTTGAAGATGATGAGCGTAGTGGTCGGCCATCGGATATTGACAACGATCAATTAAGCGCCTTACTTGAAGCCAATATACGTACTATAGTTCGAGAACTTGCTTCTGAATTATACGTAACGTATACGACGATTTCCAACCACTTGAGAGAGATTCGAAAGACAGAAAACTTGATAAATGGGTTCCTCGCGAATTGAAAGACAACCAAAAGAAATGCCGTTATGAACTGTCATCTTCCCTTCTTTTACGCAACAAGAACGATTCGTTTCTCGGCTGGGCGGTGACTTGAGATGAAAAGTGGGTTCTTTACGCCAACTGACGACGTTCAGCTCAATGATTAGATGCTGACGAAGCTCCACGACATTTTTCGGAGTCAGAATTGCACAAAAGAAGGTCATGCTGACTGTTTAGTGGTCTGCGACTGGTCTCATCTATTACAGTTCTTTTTTAATATGGACGAAACCATTACGGCAGAAAAGTGCTGTTAACAAATGGGTGAATTGCATCAGAAATTTTGACAACAAAACCCCGCATTAGTCAACAGAAATGGACTAATTCTCCTCCACAACAATACCCGACCGCACGTTACTAAACCGACCCTGCAAAAGCTGAACGAATTGGGTAACGAGACTCTGCCTCCATATTCTCCAGACGTCTCACCTATCGACAACCACTTTTTCATGCATCTCGACAACTTTTTGCGTGAGAGATGCTTCAAAAACCTAAGCGATATCAAAAACGCCTTCAGCGACTTCATCACCACCAGAACGCAAGATTTTTATGTTACTGGCATTAATACACTTGTTTTGCATTGGTAAAAATGTGTCAATTCTGATGGTGCTTATTTCGATCAATAAACTTTTGTTTGAGCCGAGATATGTTCATCTGAATTTAAAAGTTAAACCCCGCAGTAACTTTCTTGTCAACATGATATAACCTAAAGATTGTCTTTTACGATATGATTTTATTATTTGTATTGAACTATGTCGCATGATATTGCTTTCAGGGTACTTATTAGTATTTATTAACTTACTGTTGTGCGAACCCGCCCATACACAAGAGATGAACTTTTCCGAACTATAAATATTGACTGAGAGGTATGAATCTCGCTGTGGTTAGTGGGTAATACGCGATCTTGGTGGATTATGCTACGACTGTTGCTCATGGTTTATTCTGCTTTGTTTCAATATATTTTACTTTTCTAACTCATATCTGAGCCCGTGTTTTTCCTTGGTGACCTTACGAGCCAAAACACTTATTCCATTTAGGACAGTTCTGTATTTAAAATATTGTTGTGTCTGCACAAATAATTAACAAGGACACGGAAAGTAAAGGTATACGATAATATATTAGGAAGAAAAGTTATACACATATTTACATGTCTTCAGATATACTTCAGTTAGAGATATTCCGGCAGGTGGCGTGTTGCATGTCTTACTGGAGGCAACATAGGCGTCTTGCCTATTTGGCGGTCGTTGCCGAACTCTCCCGGTATTGGTGATTGATACATTTATATATCTCACTCACCCGCCTATGTTAATAAGTGGGCGCCTCCACAACAAATATAATGGACATTATTTTCATAGAAATGTTAATAAACTCATATTCGCTGCTTGTTATTGGTTTTCTGCCCCCCCCTCAAAAAAAAAAGATTATTTTTTGCGCTATCCAGAAAAAAGTATCAGCTTTTGCTTTACCAAGATATATTTGTTTATTTGATTATCAAAACAGCTTTGTTGTTTGATTAAATATATTTCTAATTCGATGGAATTTCCACGGGTTCTGCTGTGTTTGCGTACGTGTATATATATATACGTGTTTGAATATATATATATATATATATATATATATATATATATATATATATATATATATATACGTGTTTGAAACAAGTACATTCAATGACACAGATATTAATATTCACTTATATAAAGTTAGGTATGACTCCAACAGTTAATCAACAAACGATATCAAATTAAAAACAAAATACATTTTATTGATCTACAAAGGAAATAAGCAGCTAGACAATCAGTCTTTGTAAAATGCTGCATTCGACTAAATTAGTTTTAATATTTTGTTTGATGCTTTGAGGAAATTAATGAAACACGTCTGTTATAGTCGATCTGGTGTTTCCAACTCAGTCCAGGATTACGAAAACGTGAGTGTTTTAAGAAGTCCGGCAATTTGTGATTCTACGTGAAAGCTGCTGATTGAGATTCGAGTGATACACCTGTCCGTGTAAATCCAAAGGAAATAATTCAACACATAATAGTTATTATTTTACTGCTACAACCTTTTCTACTCCTCTTTCTCATGTTTCCTCCGTTCTCTTGTCTACTTCTTTCTTTATTTTTTTTCGTCTTTCTCCTTTTATTTTGCCTTCTTCTTCTTCTTCTTCTTCCTCCTCCTCTTCCTTCTCCTCTCTTTCTTATTTCCATCTCTCGCCACTGTTTTCGTTCTCTTCCTCATCCCTATGCTCACCCTTTTCCTCCTCTGTTACACTGTTTCCTTTTCATTTTTAATTGTAAGCCATACAAACGCTAATTCTACCAAAATGATAACTTCTAATACAGTAAATCCCAATTCACTTGACATCAGAAAGGGTAAAGCCAATCGTCCGGCAATACAGCAGTAGAAAAAAAAAAAAGAATATATTTTAAAATAAAAGAAGAAACAAACAAACAAAAAGTAAATAAATGATAAATAAAATTTAAAAAAAAAAAAAAAACACCAGGAAGGCAACCAACTTTAAACTTTCTCTCCGTGAAATTCCTCAGTTCGAAGTGAAACTCAACCTCCCAAGGGGTTCTTAAAACAACAGATTAATAACCAAACTCGTTGGTCTTTAAACCTTTAAGCATTAACTCTAACGAATTTCCATTTCGTCTATCCATGAATAATAATCTTCGTGGTCAGTTACTTATTTTACCCAATCTAAATGGAAGTTTTCTTGACCTTTAGGGTTCAATCCTTAATGGAGACAATACTAACGATACAATTACTTGAGTCTTCAGTCGAATCATGACTGACGAGACGAGAGCAATCTACCCCGTGGATTAAATAAAAGATTCCGTTGATATTCATAAATGACCTCCCTGATAAAATAGTCTCTGGGATGAGTATATTTGCTGACGACAGTACGCTCTATAACTGAAACGAGGGGAAAACGAATGTACATATATCCAAGGCAATGGCAGCAACCCTAGAGGAAGACCTCCAGTCCGTAGTGGAATGGGGTCAAAATGGATGGTAACGTTCAATGGTGCCAAGGCTAAGCTTATTTCCTTTAATAATTACAAGAAATCTTCTCAACCACCAATAGCTATGGCTAAAGATACATTATCTGAAATTACTTCGTTCAAACTCCTCGGCTTAACGTTCACAGGGAACATGAGTTGGAACAGATATATCAATAAGATTGCCAAGGCTGCTCCAAAGAAGGTTGGCTTTCTCTACCGTGCTAGAAAGTTACTTACACCTTAAAGAATCCTGTACCTCAACGAGGTCACCATTCGCCCATGTATGGAGTATTGTGTTGTCACATTTGGGCTGGTGCATCTGCTACTAGTTTTTACATCTATAATGCCACCGTTCGCCCGTGTATGGAGTATTGTTGCCATATTTGGGCTGGTGCATCTGCTACTAGTCTCTCGCTCCTAGACAAGGTCCAAAAGAGAGTCTCCAACCTGATAAGTCCTGAACTGTCATCTAAGCTTCAGTCTCTGCCCCACCGACGAAATGTTGCATCCCTCTGCCTGTTTTACAAGTATTTTAATGGTGAATGCTCTGACGAACTGCAAGCACTTGTGCCCCCACGACGTAAATACCCTCGACAAACCCGACAAGCAGCTAAATCCCGCCCCTTCACAGTAGAGATCCCTAAATGTAAGAGAGCTTTCTACTCCAGTATTTTCTTCCTCAGAACCGCTAGACTTTGGAATTCCCTTCCGAGTCCCTGCTTTCCCAACTTTACTTACATGCAGAAGTTCAAGTGTAACGTGAACCGACATCTTGCTGTCCAACTCCCTACATAGTTTCCCAGTAGCTCATGTCCCTGATAGTAGGAAACTCAGAAACTACTGGGCCGATTTGGTTGAAATTTTGCATAGACCTGTGTTATTATACTGTGTAGCAAACTAAGTAGTATGGTATCAGTTGGTTGAACAGTTTGGGATTAGTAAGGATTAGTCACAACAATACCACATTTAATCTAGAAGTTTTCCCGAACATTACGGGGCCTATATGGCTAAAGTTTTCTATAGATCTTTAGTATTATGAGGTGCAGCGAGCTAAGTGTTATGGTATCCGTTCGATGCACAGTTGTGGATTAATAGGATTCGTATTTAATGTAACAGTGATCACAAATTTAACCATATTAAACCATCAATTTGGTATAAAACACTTATTCTAAACCAACAGGATATAATGTTAGTTTATTTTAACAGGCTAAAACATAGAGTAATACAATATTTTAACTACATAATGTTACTAACAAAATAGTGGTTTTAACTAAAATCTATTTCTAAACAAACATTATAGCTTACTAAACATTTTTTGGTAACTAAATATCAATGATAAACCAAAGATGATTACTAACTAAGGAAGTATTTCTAAGCAAATATTATTTCTAACGAAACACAGTTTTCCATATGTTTTTGGTCTTTCTGAAGCCTTGCAAGTTTTTCACATTTCCTCGGCTTTTGAATTTACCAAGTAGTAGTCTTTAGGAATCCCTACAGAGATTTCCAATTCGGTCTTTTCGACTAAAGAATCCAAAATGAGGTAAATCGAACGGCGCTGTCCGATAACAAAAAAAAATAATCTCACCTTCGAATTCCTCTTAGTCGAATTCCTTTCTGTATCCGCCATCGATTATTCAAAAAGAAAAACAGCTGTTGATTTGATTTCGCACGGCAGAACCAGATTCTTCGACCGCACACTTCCCCTTGCTTTTCAGATCCTACTGATCCCACCGCCACTTCCTGCCAATCCTGCCGCAAACATGGCCTACGTTTCGAACCAAAAGACTTTCCCCATATCCTCATCTCTCCATCTTCCCATATCCCGAGTCGGACATACCAATGAGCAGTTTCCACAAAAATACATCGAATAACAGCCGGAATTCGCAAACACGGAAGGGGGGGGGAATGAAAGCAGAAGATGGAGACCAAAATAATTAATAAATATCGAATAGAAGAAGAAGAAGAAGAAGAAGAATAACAACAACAACAACAACAACAACAATACGAACAGGAAGGCAAGATAAGAAGCATGAAAATATAAAAGTAAAAATAATAATAAAGAGGAAGAGAAGCAGATGAAGATGGAGGAAAAGGAAGAGGATAAGAAGAAGAGAAAAAGATGCTGAATACGAAGGAAAAGGGAAAAAGAGAAAAAGTAAACAAGAATATAAACGAAGAAAGAAAGGTTGTAGAAGAAAAATATCAATAACGACCACATCAAGTAGAAGAACAACACCAGGGAGGAGGAGGAGGAGTGGGAGGAGATGAAGATGGAGGTAAAGGGAAAGAAAGGACGAGAAGGGAAAGTGGAAGATAAGAAGAAAGGGTAAGAAAAGAATAAGAATAAGAAAATGAATATTCTTAAAATACCGCCATTTAAAGAAAAAGAAAGAATAAAAGATGATGATGACCACGATGACGACGACGACAAAAATACCGGATATTCTTAAAATATCGCCATTTAATCTGCGTATTTAGCGATGCAAATGCTATTGCAAATGTTAGTGTCACATACAAACAACAATTCTATTTTAAACTCGCCAGACCAACCAACGACACAAAAGCCTGGACACATGGAATTGTAATTTTTAACGACAAAAATTGTTAATCAATAATTTAAAAGTGGATGAAAATCAATGTTATTGCAAATTCGAGTCTGAAATTTAATAGGTCACTCACTATCAACCAAATCCCAATCCCTGCCCCATCGCCGAAATGTTGCATGTTTTAAAAGTATATTAATGAAATGCGCTCTGACGAACTCGAAGCACTTGTATTCCATAAATAAATACCCCTGACTAACCTAACAAACAGTAAAACCCCACCCCAACACTGTAGAGATGCCTAGATGCCGGAAAGCCTTCTAAAGTAATAGTTTCTTCTCTCGAACTGCTAGATTTTGGAATTCCCTCCCGTTTCCCTGTTTCCCTGACTGTACTGACATGCAGAAGTTCAAGTGTAGTTTAAGCTAACATTTAGCTGCTCAATTCCCTACATAGTGTTCCCGTAGATTTGGTCTTAAATAGTAACCTTTTACATCCAAGTCGCACTGTGCCTTGTTTGAAGTGAAAAATAATTTTTTTAAAAAAAACGGAAGTGTGACGAATGAGCGACGATCAGAGAATCTCAAACAATGATTGGACGCATCTCAAATAAAATACGTCCTTTAAAGATGAAAGTGAAATTTCCTAATTTAAAACCTAACAATCAGATAAAAATGCTCTTTAAAACCAGATCTTCTTACATTCTGTGTAAGCTGGAGACAAGCCTAAAAATAGGTTCGTCTATTCTATCTGCGCCTTTAAAGATGGAAACAGTTCTTATCAACCTAATCTTTTGTTCTTACTAATGAATCACCACTTATCAAGGCTAAAAACCACTCGAGGTTTAAGGTTAAAGGATGAATAGATTCTCGGTTGAATGTTGGAGAATATGATGAGAGGATTGAAAATGAAGAATGGAACGAAAAATAAAATGACTTCTTATTATCCCGGTTTATGACAAGTATTTGTTGACATTAAACTTGAAGACGGCCGTACTGTAGTCTGTAGGGAATCCGTGTTAATGCGTTGTACAAGTCGCAAGTTTTTTAAAAGGAACTCTTTTCGTGTAGGTTTTATTTTGTTTTAAATGCAGAGATGACTACAGTAAGTTATTTGCAGTGGTTGTAGGTAGACGAGTTCTTACTGTGAACTGTTTTACACTGTTTTACAAGGGGGTGAGAACAAGAGATTCGAGCTCAGTCTAGCATGAAAATATGATAGAATATAAAATGTGTCTTCTGTTTTTGGCTAGGAACAAAGTGTAGTATCTGTTCTGTCACTATACATCCTGTGTATTTTTGCTAGGAACAAAGTGTAGTATCTGTTCTGTCACTATACATCCTGTGTTTTGTCCTCGATCCTTGTCTGGGTTAATTTTTTTTTTAATTTTTGAACCAATCAAGAGAGACCTCTCTTATGGGGGGGTTAACTTTCTATTTAAGGTGATTTTGAACAGGTGCTATTGTATCTGTTTTTGTGTAAATTCATAGCACCCTACGATATTTGAAGCACGATTGCTTTATTTATTTTATCTTCGAAATGAATTGAATTAAATTAAATTGAATAACTCTATGTTAGTTTGAAGGTAAGCAACGTTTTTTATGGGAGAGAGGTTGCGGGGAAGAGAGGAGATAATCACTCACTAGATTGTGAAGTCGATTTTTTTACTGGGTTAAGACAAAAAATGTGTTACCTTGAACTGAAACGGTGCAGATCGACCAACAGAGATAGCATTTTATATAGACGCATAGACGCATTTAGAACATGTGAATGAATGGATGAATGAATGAAAAAAAGCTGAATAAAAATAAATGAAATAAAAGTAGCTAAAAATGTGTTACCTTGAACTGAAACGGTGCAGATCGAACAACAGACAGAGCATTTTATATAGACGCATAGACGCATTTATAAAAGAAAGAACATGTGAAAAAATGGATGAATGAAAAAACGCTGAATGAAAATAAATGAAATAAAAGCACCTGAAATGCAAATCGGTGTGGTCACATGTAAAGGCGGTCCGATAATAACGTATATTTGTATAAGCAAAATAGGAAAATACTTCTTTTTTTTTAATTCCCTAGCTTGTATAGATAGTTATCGCTTTTCTCTCTCTCTCTCTCTCTCTCTCTCTCTCTTTCTCTCTCTCTCTTTCTCTCTCTCTCTCTCTTTCTCTCTCTCTCTGATTTCGGGTGCATATTTTTTAAGTCTTCTACAATTCGCCATTTTATTTGCTTCGTGTTTCTCCCGTTTGTTATTCTAAAGAATTCCACCATTTTTTTTTGTAACCCTCATGTTTTTCCGTTCATCCTGTTAGCATATTATTGGTTTGGATTTTTAATAGTCTTTTACATTTCAATGCATTTTGGGGTTCTCTCTCTCTCTCTCTCTCTCTCTCTCTCTCTCTCTCTCTCTCTCTCTCTCTCTCTCTCTCTTCAGACATGGGTAGTTGTTTTCGCAATAACCTGAGTGACAACAAATTTCGGTACTTCTGCAGTTTACATTTCTGCTAAAATAATAAGGTTATTATTTAGAAAAAAACACATCATTAACATGGGTGTGAACTTTGTTAACTAATCTCTACTTTAACCTGTCATTTTAATAAACAAAAGTTATCGTAAAAAAAAATAATTAAACATAGAAATCCTATCTAAAAATATAGCACGGCCCGTAACCTGCACAAGTAACCAAGTTTCATATGCATTCGATCTGTGGTTTCTCGTTGAAGGACATCCATCACAAGAACTCGTCTCTTTACCATAATGAAAATATTTTTTTCCTTCCGTGTGTCTAGCGTGAGACAGACTTTCCATGATGTGAGCTATTTTTGCAAATTCTTCACGCCTATAAAACACGTTACTGCGTGACTACTTTATTTTTTATTACAATTTAAAAGTCCTTAAACCAACTGTTAACAAATTCTTGTCATAAACCGACCCATAAGTAATTACTTTTTTCCCTACTGCAGGAAGATGTGACAGAAGTTTGGAAGGTGGAGAAAGTACAGCTAGCGTCTATAAAAGAGGAGTACTCTGGCCTTGCAAAATTGCCTCGATATCCTCATGACCATTTCCCGGTAGAAGTGCTTCAGGCACTAAGCAATAAACTTACAGCAGTCAAAAGATGGGAAGCAAGACCTGGGTGAGTGGATCTCCTAGGACTATCTAGAAACATACTTCAGCCCAGTAGGTGCAAAGTAATTTCTTACTCGCAAATGACCAATACTCTATCATTGTTTCGATGACGTATATTCAACTGGCATGACTATAACCTTCACAGGCTAACATAGTTAATACTATTAATCAATGTTAGTATTCTATTTATGTGCTTATTTTCAGTTTGTAATCGCTTAGATTAGACTAGAAGATCTGGTCAATGATTTGAAACGAAGATAAAGCCAAATAAACCATCTCGGTATTCTATCCGTTTTGTCATATCTTGATCCGTTTAAAAATATAGATAAAGAGATTACGTTTCAGGATGAAAACCTTTAGTTTGGAAAAATCCCATGCAGATGCGTACAAGAATTAGAAGTTAGCAAATATAAATAATCTATATATTAATAGGATAACGTGTGTGTCATTTATTTTGCGTGTCAGGCTTATATCCGAGTGACTGTCGTTTAATTGCTATGGATTTCATTTCTTGTAATAAATAATTTTACCAAGAATTTTTCACAAGTTTTGGTTTCGGTTTCGATTATAGCTGATGGCTCTTAAGTCATCTATATTTTTGATAAAAAATTTTACCATAAACTCAATATATCTCTATATATATTCATATATTTTTTTCATATTTTGGTTTCGGTTTGGATTCCAGCTGATGCACCCACGTCATATGGATGTAATTTTTCTTTTAATTCGCAACTTTATAATATATAAAAATCGATAGAACATTAACTCTATAATAATATATATGAAATATGCAAATATTAAAATACAATATTTAAGCATACTTTACGACCGGGCTACGCTGGGCGACCTGCTAGCTTAGATAAATACTTTTGCAGTTTTAACAAAAAAGCTACAATAATATCAGAGCGTCTCCATTTATGCTGAACATCTACAGAATGCCAACATCAATATATTACATATGAAAGGGTCCGCTGTGGAATTTCCACGTCTCGTTAGTAGTTATTATTATTTTAATAATGACGATA